>NC_067246.2:161513396-162128187 GCF_019359855.2 Lolium perenne
CAAGACAAGTCAGAAAGACACGAGGGCGAAGGCGTTGGGAAACATACCCTTTGGTGTGAATCCCCTGGGTTTGGTGATGGAGTTCGTCCTTGGTGGGGTAGCTCTCTATTGCGCGTGTCGTGAGCTCATGCTCCGTAGCGGTGGAACTTGTCATTCGGGTACCTATACACACAAAAGAGAAAACAAAAAGCGTGTGTGCATGGTAGAGGAACACATCATCCATCATGATGTTACATGTCTTGTGCACGTCACCATTAGTGTCAATCAAGATAGTATGAAATGCATGGCGATGGTGCATATGGCAAGAAGGTGCATTCATGGCATTTGGTAACTCATGATCATCAAAAAGTGAGAAGGCTATGGGGGCCATCTCGTGGACAATGAAATAAGCATTCTTGCATACCAAACATAAGAAAGAGCAATTGTTCACAATCTTGGATGCAAGGATCATGGAATGGTGTAAACATTTGGGGCAGAGCATGTTCAACATGCTATCATTGTTGTCGACAACCCTATGTAAAGAGCAAGTGTTCATCAAGGGTGGCACAACACAAGTATTATCATAATCATTATCATGTCAAGCAAGCGGGGAAAACGTGAAACTCTCGTAGCATGGCATGGTCATGGTATCACAAGCAAGCAATTTCACATGATCAACAATGTTATCAAGCAAAGCATCACATGGGAAAGTGAAAGTAGCATGTGACGTAGCAAATGTATCATCAAGATCATGCATGCACTCATAAGTCATCATGTCCACTAGTGGGATCATGGCATCATCAACACCTATGTTGTTACCTTTGTAGGCCGACTCATTTGAAGTAGGTGTTGTGGAAGTAGGAGGATCCATGTGGTTGACATGTCCATCTTGGAGCAAGCATGGTGAGATATCATCATCGTCATGCACCATGTACATCGTCTCCATGAGCGGGAACTCGTCCTCCGTGGAACCTAGTGCAACATAATAAGACACAAACGAGGGAGAGGTTAATGTGTTAGCAAATGCGATGTCCTCCATGGACCTATCATGATGAGGTCTAAGACCCCGTTTGTGGCCCGATCTTGCGAATTGACCCGGAAACGAAAGGGGAAAAGAGGAAGAACACGAAGAACACGATGAACGCGATGAACACGATGAACACGGGAACACACGCACGCACACCAACCCGATACAACGATGCTTACCCTCGTGGCTCGATGGACCACGCCGAATAGAATCACCCACGGAAGAGACCACGGTAGAATTCCGAGGTGAGAGATACGGTGTTGGAGACGGAATCGGTGAGGGAGAGAGAGTGCACACACTAGAATCTCACTCACAAACTCAATCAACAACAAGGGTGGCCTTGATTACAGAGGGATGATACCCTAGGGAGACATAGCTCAAATCCTATTCTAAGCCAAATCTTGTCTAACCCTAGAAATGAGCAGCACAAGAGATACATATAGCCAGATTCGTCCAAGGGGTAGTTTGGGGAAAGAGCTAAATAAGTTATAACCGTTGGATGAGAAGCAATGGTTCAGATTTGGTCACATTCGCGCGCGGGCGGTACCTCGGGCGGAGGTACCGGCCATGGTACCGGAAACAGCCTCAAATTGGTTGAAAGCATCCAGTATGGTTGGGCGCATGGGCGGTACCTCGGCCGGTACCATGGCCGGAGGTACCGGCCTGGCCTCCTCTTCCCGCGGCGTCGACGTGGCCGCCCCAGGGAGCACCAGGGCCGGCCGGTAGTACCGGCCAGGAGGGGCCGGTAGTACCGGTCCTGCCCTCCTTTCCCGCGTGGCCATCTCCAGGAGGAGGTACCGGCCATGGGGGGCCTGGAGGCTCCGGCCTCTCCTTGGTGGAGGCTCCGGCCCCCCCCTTTCCCTCTTCTCTTCTTTGCTCTTCCTTCTTCTTCTTTCTTCTTCTCTCTTCTTTCTTCTTCTTCTTTCTTGTACAATGGGGTGTCCTCCTCCTCCTCCTCATGTCCTTGATGAGGCTTGCACCTAATGACACATACACTTGCATGAGGTAGTACACCATTCAAGTGGGTACCGAGATCGAGGGTAGAGAGGATAGGGTTCACCTTGTCGTGTATGGCTTTGGTTCGGGTTGTCGGTCCACTTGGGGAACACCTTGGCCATGGTGTAGCATCGACGATAGGCGGGGCTACATCATCTCCCCCCCCTTGGGGAAGAGTCGTCCTCGACTCTTGTTCTTTCTCACCGACGGTGTAGTCCATGACGACTCTCCCATGTTGTGGTAGAGGGATAAAGTCGCGGTCGAAGAAGAACTTGGGGAAAAACGAGTTGCAAATGGAAAGCTCGTGGATGCCAATTTCGTGATCGGCGAACAAGAGGCTCTCAATCCAATACGAAGCATCAAGTCGTTTCTCCAAGAGGCATTTGGCAAAAATGGGAAACAAAAGTGTGTCGATGTATCCAAAATGTGGTATGGCAAAAATTTGTGCATGTAAGAGTTGTATGGTGTGAAGAATGTATGGTGTGGCCTTGTCCCAAGCAAATGGAACAAACAAAAGGCAAGTATCGGCGGCAAAATTGGGGGCAAAATTGTTATGTGCAATGGCAAAGCGATGGAGACTTCGAACTTGGGAGAGTATGGTTGGCTTGAGCCGAGTATGAGTGTCCTCAAGTGTGAAAGAATCCATTGCAAATGCCAAAGATGAAATGAGAAATCCAAAGAAGAGCAACTTTTTGTGTGACATGTGGCACAAGATGCATAAGGTGTCTCTCACATGTATGACATGGTCCTTGAGATTCTCGGAATGTATGATGATAACATCAAGGCATACAACAATCATTGTGCCAACAAGATGTTTCAAGATAAGTTGCATAAGAAGCAAAAGAGGTGACGAGGCAACGGACCAAACCGGAAACTCGACAATGCAAGCCGGAAACACACGAGGGCGAAGGCGTTTGGGAACATACCCTTTGGCGTGAATCCCATTGGTCGGGTCATGTATCTCGTCCTTGTTGGGGTAGCTCTCAATTGCGCGTTTCATGAGCTCATGCTCCGTAGCGGTGGAAGTAGTCATGCGGGTACCTATACACACAAAAGAGAAAACAAAAAGCGTGTGTGCATGGTAAAGGAACACATCATCCATCATGATGTTCCATGTCTCGTGCACATCACCATGAGTGTCAAGCAAGATAGTATGAAATGCATGGCGATAGTGCAAATGGCAAGAAGGTGCATTCATGGCATGTGGCAACTCATGATCATCAAAAATAGAGAAGGCTATGGGGGCCATCTCATGGACAATGAAATAAGCATTTTTGCATACCAAGCATAGGAAAGAGCAATTGTTCACAATCTTGGATGCAAGGATCATGGAGTAGTGCAAACATTTGGGGCAAAGCATGCGGAAGCTAATGTCATCACTATCATTATCATTGCAAGCAATACATGGCAAAGAGCAAGTGGTCGACATATTGCAAGCAATGGTGGAAAAATTGAAGCTCTCATAGCATGGCATGGTCAAGGTATCACAAGCACTCAAGTCCACATGATCAACAATGTTATCAAGCAAAGTATCACATGGGCACATGAAAGTAGCATATGATGTATCAAATGTGTCATCAAGATCATGCATGCATTCAAAAGTCATCATGTCCACTAGTGGGATCATGGTATCACCAACACCTTTGTCGTTACCTTTGTAGTCCGACTCATTTGAAGTAGGTGTGGTGGAAGTAGGAGGATCCATGTGGTCGAGATGTCCATCTTGGAGCAAGCATGGTGAGATATCTTCATCGTCATGCACCATGTACATCGTCTCCATGATCGGGAACTCGTCCTCCGTGGAACCTAATGCAACATAAGGAGACACCAAAGAGGGAGAGGTTAATGTGTTAGCAAAATCGATGTCCTCCATGGACCTATCATCTACCTCTCGCAACTCACTCGGTGTATCACTCATGTCCTCCAATTGGAAGCACTCAAACTCACATGTGGAGTGGTAGTCACTCAACTCACTATCACTCTCGCTCAAGTGGGCTAGGTGGCTCTCATGCTCACATGGGCTTGGTACCAACTCATGAATCAAGCATATGGGAGTAGGCTCGACTTTCTCATTTCCATGCGCCTCCTTGGTTGAAGGGAGATTCCCATGCTCAACCATCTCAACTCCATGCGCCTCCATAGGTGAAGGGAAGATCCCATGCTCACCATGCTCAACTCCATGCGCCTCCATAGGTGAAGGGAAAATCCCATGCTCACCATGCTCAACTCCATCGCCTCCCAAGTCGTCCTCCATCGGTGGCGCCGTAGTGTCGTGGAGAGCTAGGCTCGTATCCACAACATCCTTGAGTTCACCTTGGTGATCTTCATCTTGAAGTGTGGGCGTCGAAGGCTTCTTGGTGGTTTGAGCTTGGAGCTTGTCGAAGAAGAGCGTCTTGGCGCTTGGCGTTGTGCATTGCCATGCCTCATGACCCTTGTCCTTGCACACCTCACATAGGAGATTGGGACATTCCCGTGGAGGGTGGCCTTGTTGCTTGCACTTGTAGCATCGGAGTCCATAGGCACGTGACGAGGTAGAGGCCATTGTGGTGGTGGCACTAGAGGTGGAAGTCGCCGTATGAGGAAGGTATGCGCGATTTGCACTTGCCATCCTCGGAGTGGTAGACACCGGATGATGGTGTTTGTCGTCTTCATGTCGAGGATCTCGTCTTCGGGCAACATCACCATGGCTTGAGGAGTGTCGTCGATGATCCGTGGAAGATGTGTGTCGATGGCGCTCATGGGGTGGCTTGTGTCGTCGATGATCACGTGGTGAACTATGTCGATGGGATCCATGAGACGATGGTGGTTGGCGACGACGATCATGTGATGGTGTGTGTCGATGACGATCCTCGACATGCCTAGATGATGGCTCATGTGGCGTGGCATGTCGCTTGTGGCGCCTTGTGGAGCTTGGAGAAAAGTGTCGATGACGATCATGTCGGGGACGCTCTTGATGCTCCATATGATGTACTTGAGGTCGACGATCTTGTGCATAAGCACGCTCATGGTGGCGCCTTGTGGAGCTCGGAGTAGTGTGTCGATGACGCTCATGTTGAGGACGCTCTTGGTGAACCATATGATGGCGCCATCGTGGAGGTCCTCCATCTTCATATGTAGCTCCATTGGCGACGTAGGGGTACATGGGAGCATCGGTGTTGTTCAAGGTGGAGTCGAGGTGAGGCTCCGCCATGGTGTCGATGTCGAAGGCGTGGCGTTGCTCCACCATGTCGTCCATGCTTGATGAGCAATTGTCGATGTAGAGCTCGTCGAAGTCGTCCTCAAGGTGGTGCTCCACCATGTCGTCCATGTGTGAGGAGCCATTGTCGATGTAGAGCTCCTCGATGTCATCCTCAAGGTGGTGCTCGACCATATCGTCCATGTCGGTGATGCTCGCGGAGCCATAGTCGGTGTCGAGCTCCTCGCGGTCGGACATGTCGATGATGGTTGTGGAGCCATGGTCGGTGTCGAGCTCCACATGTTCCTCCACATCCGCGGTGCTTGAGGAGGTGTCCTCCTCGAAGTACTCCATGTACTCCTCCGTGTCGTCTCCGTCGCTATACATGTTAGCACTATGGTATCTATATGGTGTATGTTAGTGGAAGAAAACTACCTCGATATCTTACCCTGGTATGATAAGATCGGGGCGATCCAAAAAAACCCGAGAGTTAGAACAATTGTATCGGGTACTCACGCAAAAACACACGCAAAAGCTAGCAAATATGGTGTTAGGTGAGTATGGTGGAAAGCCAAAAGACGAAATCCGAAATCAAGTATGTTGTTAAAAGTGGGTGAGGTCCAAAAATCCAAATGTCAATGTGAAGATCACTATAAACACGGAAAAGATATGGAACGCACACACGAGATAAACGGGGTTAGTGCGACCAAGGAATGAGCAGAAAAGTGTAAGAAGCCCTTATGATGAGGTCTAAGACCCCGTTTGTGGCCCGATCTTGCGAATTGACCCGGAAACGAAAGGGGAAAAGAGGAAGAACACGAAGAACACGACGAACGCGATGAACACGATGAACACGGGAACACACGCACGCACACCGACCCGATACAACCGATGCTTACCCTCGTGGCTCGATGGACCACGCCGAATAGAATCACCCACGGAAGAGACCGCGGTAGAATTCCGAGGTGAGAGATACGGTGTTGGAGACGGAATCGGTGAGGGAGAGAGAGTGCACACACTAGAATCTCACTCACAAACTCAATCAACAACAAGGGTGGCCTTGATTACAGAGGGATGATACCCTAGGGAGACATAGCTCAAATCCTATTCTAAGCCAAATCTTGTCTAACCCTAGCAAATGGGGATACGGGAGATACATATAGCCCAGATTCGTGCAAGGGTACTTTAGGTATTACAAGGTATGAAATCAGGGACGTTCAGATGAAGGGGAACGGTCCAGATCTGAGCTCGTTTCGGCTGAGCGGTACCTCGGGCGGAGGTACCGGCCATGGTACCGGAAAACGCACCAAAACTGGGCGAAGTATCCAGTATGGTTGGGCGGCCCAGCGGTACCTCGGGCGGTACCTCGGCCGGAGGTACCGCTCTTGCGTTTCCTTCCCGCGAGCTGGAGTTGGGGGCGCTTGGGGTAGGCCGGTAGTACCGGCCAGATGTGGCCGGTAGTACCGGTCCTACCTCCTCCCGCGGGTGCGAGGTCCGGGAGGTGGTACCGGCCAGGGAGGGAGTGGAGGCTCCGGCCATGGCCTGCCTGGAGGCTCCGGCCAGTGGGGGCCGGCCATGGCTGCCTAGAGGCTCCGGCCTCCCTCCTCCTCTTCCCTTCTCTCTTCCTCTTTCTCTTCCTTCCTTCTTTCTTCTTCTTCCTTCTTTCTTCTTCTCTTCTTCTTCCTTCTCCCTTGCACCAAGTGAGTGCCTCCTCCTCTCCGGATCCTCGATGAAGCTCGTACCTAGTAACACAAGACATATCGGAATGAGGTAGCACTCCATCCAAGGTATTGACGAGGTCGAGTGTCGAGAGGAAGGAGTTCACCTTGTCGTGTATGGCTTCGGTTCGGGTTGTCGGTCCACTTGGGGAACACCTTGGCCATGGTGTAGCATCGACGATAGGCGGGGCTACATCATCTCCCCCCCCTTGGGGAAGAGTCGTCCTCGACTCTTGTTCCTCCTCATGTCCATGTTGTGGCGAGAGGTCCGAGATGGTGAACGTCTTGCTCACCAAGTACTTGGGAGTTTGTTTATCGATGAAGCGGTCGAAGAAGAACTTGGGGAAAAACGAGTTGCAAATGGAAAGCTCGTGGATGCCAATTTGGTGATCGGCGAACAAGAGGCTCTCAATCAAATACGAAGCATCAAGTCGTTTCTCCAAGAGGCATTTGGCAAAAATGGGAACCAAAAGAGTGTCGATGTATCCAAAATTTGGGAGGGCAAAAATTTGTGCATGTAAGAGTTGTATGGTGTCAAAAATGTGTGGTGTAGAATTGTCCCAAACAAATGGAACAAACAAAAGGCAAGTATGAGCGGCAAAATTTGGGGCAAAATTTTTATGTGCAATGGCAAAGCGATGGAGTCTTCGAGCTTGGGAGAGTATGGTTGGCGTGAGCCGAGTATGAGCCTCCTCAAGTGTGAAAGAATCCATTGCAAATGCCAAAGATGAAATGAAAAATCCGAAGAAGAGCAACTTTTTGTGTGACATGTGGCACAAGATGCATAAGGTATCTCTCACATGTATGACATGGTCCTTGAGATTCTCGAAGTGTATGATGAAAGCATCAAGACATACAACAACCATTGTGCCAACAAGATGTGTCAAGATATGTTGCAAAAGAGGCAAAAGAGGCGACGAGGAGTTGGACCAAACCGGAAACTCGACAAGGCAAGCCGGAAACACACGAGGGCGAAGGCTTGTGGGAACATACCCTTTGGTGTGATTCCGGGGTTAGGTCCTTGTTGGGGTAGCTCTCAATTGCGCGTTTCGTCAACTCATGTTCCGTGGCGGTGGAAGTTGTCATGCGGGTACCTATACACACAATAGAGGAAACAAAAAGCGTGTGTGCATGGTAGAGGAACACATCATCCATCATGATGGTCCAAGACTTGTGCGCATCACCATGAGTGTCAAGCAAAATAGAATGAAATGCATGGCGATGGTGCATATGGCAAGAAGGTGCATTCATGGCATGCGGTAACTCATGATCATCAAAAAGTGAGAAGGCTATGGGGGCCATCTCGTGGACAATGAAATAAGCATTCTTGCATACCAAGCATAAAAAGGAGCAATTGTTCACAATCTTGGATGCAAGGATCATGGAATGGTGTAAGCATTTTGGGCAAAGCATGCGGAAGCTAATGTCATCATTATCATTGCAAGCAATACATGGCAAAGAGCAAGTTGTCGACATATTGCAAGCAATGGTGGAGAAATTAAAGCTCTCATAGCATGGCATGTTCAAGGTATCACAAGCACTCAAATCCACATGATCAACAATGTTGTCAAGCAAAGTATCACATGGGAACATGAAAGTAGCATGTGACGTAGCAAATGTGTCATCAAGATCATGCATGCATTCAAAAGTCGTCATGTCCACTAGTGGGATCATGGCATCACCAACACCTATGTTGTTACCTATGTCGTCCGACTCATGTGAAGTAGGTGTGGTGGAAGTAGGAGGATCCATGTGGTCGACTTGTCCATCTTGGAGCAAGCATGGTGAGATATCGTCATCTTCATGCACCATGTACATCGTCTCCATGAGCGGGAACTCGTCCTCCTCGGAACCTAGTGCAACATAAGGAGACACCAAAGAGGGAGAGGTTAATGTGTTAGCAAATGCGATGTCCTCCATGGACCTATCATCTACCTCTCGCAACTCACTCGGTGTATCACTCATGTCCTCCAATTGGAAGCACTCAAACTCACATGTGGAGTAGTAGTCACTCAACTCACTATCACTCTCGCTCAAGTGGGCTAGGTGGCTCTCATGCTCACATGGGCTTGGTACCAACTCATCAATCAAGCATATGGGAGTAGGCTCGACTTTCTCATCTCCATGCGCCTCCTTGGTTGAAGGGAAGTTCCCATGCTCAACCATCTCAACTCCATGCGCCTCCATAGGTGAAGGGAAGATCCCATGCTCACCATGCTCAACTCCATGCGCCTCCATAGGTGAAGGGAAGATCCCATGCTCACCATGCTCAACTCCATCTCCTCTCAAGTCATCCTCCCTCGGTGGCGCCGTAGTGTCGTGGAGAGCTATGCTCGGATCCACATCATCCTTGTGTTGGCCTTGTCGATCTTCATCTTGAAGTGTGGGCGTCGAAGGCTTCTTGGTGGCTTGAGCTTGTAGCTTGTCGAAGAAGAGTGTCTTGGCGCTTGGCTTTGTGCATTGCCATGCCTCATGACCCTTGTCCTTGCACACCTCACATAGGAGATTGGGACATTCCCGTGGAGGGTGGCCTTGTTGCTTGCACTTGTAGCATCGGAGTCCATAGGCATGTGACGAGGTAGAGGCCATTGTGGTGGTGGCACTAGAGGTGGAAGTCGCCGTATGAGGAAGGTATGCGCGATTTGCACTTGCCATCCTCGGAGTGGTAGACACCGGATGATGGTGTTTGTCGTCTTCATGTCGAGGATCTCGTCTTCGGGCAACATCACCATGGCTTGAGGAGTGTCGTCGATGATCCGTGGAAGATGTGTGTCGATGGCGCTCATGGGGTGGCTTGTGTCGTCGATGATCACGTGGTGAACTATGTCGATGGGATCCATGAGACGATGGTGGTTGGCGACGACGATCATGTGATGGTGTGTGTCGATGACGATCCTCGACATGCCTAGATGATGGCTCATGTGGCGTGGCATGTCGCTTGTGGCGCCTTGTGGAGCTTGGAGAAAAGTGTCGATGACGATCATGTCGGGGACGCTCTTGATGCTCCATATGATGTACTTGAGGTCGACGATCTTGTGCATAAGCACGCTCATGGTGTCGCCTTGTGGAGCTCGAAGAAGTGTGTCGATGACGCTCATGTTGAGGACGCTCTTGGTGATCCAAATGATGGTGCCATCGTGGATGTCCTCCATCTTCATATGTAGCTCCATTGGCGACGTAGGGGTACATGGGAGCATCGGTGTTGTTCAAGGTGGAGTCGAGGTGAGGCTCCGCCATGGTGTCGATGTCGAAGGCGTGGCGTTGCTCCACCATGTCGTCCATGCTTGATGAGCCAATGTCGATGTAGAGCTCGTCGATGTCGTCCTCCAAGTGGTGCTCCACCATGTCGTCCATGTGTGAGGAGCCATTGTCGATGTAGAGCTCCTCGATGTCATCCTCAAGGTGGTGCTCGACCATATCGTCCATGTCGGTGATGCTCGCGGAGCCATAGTCGGTGTAGAGCTCCACATGTTCCTCCACATCCGCGGTGCTTGAGGAGGTGTCCTCCTCGAAGTACTCCATGTACTCCTCCGTGTCGTCTCCGTCGCTATACATGTTAGCACTATGGTATCTATATGGTGTATGTTAGTGGAAGAAGACTACCTCGATATCTTACCGTGGTATGATAAGATCGGGGCGATCCAAAAAGCCGAGGTCAAAAATCAATTGTATCGGGTACTCACGCAAAAGCACACGCAAAAGCTAGCAAATATGGTGTTAGGTGAGTGTGGTGGAAAGCCAAAAGACGAAATCCGAAATCAAGTTTGTTGTCAAGAGTGGGTGAAATCCAAAAATCGAATGTCAAAGCGATGATCACTATAAACACGGAAAAAGGTATGGAACTCACACACGAGATGAACGGGGTTAGTGCGACCAAGGAATGAGCGGAAAAGTGTAAGAAGCCCTTAGCAAGGGTGCTCGGTGTCACACTAACACAAGAAGAGATCAAAGCTTCGGTTGCAAAGGAAGAGACAACAAGATTCACACGTGGCCTCTCTTCTCTTTTCTCTCTTTTGCTTAAAAGCTTTTTCTCTTTTGTATATGGCGGCACTTGCACTCGTTTGTATCTTTGGTGGCACGTGGACACTTTGTATGTATGGGCGTATGGATGTATGGATGTATGGATGTATGGTGCTACTCGCACTCTTTTTGTGTTTTTGGGGCTTTTTGACGCACTATGTTAGCGTTAGCCTTGCTTTTGCTATCTTGCCACACGAGTGTTTGCTTGGGTGCCTTACGCAACGCGACACACACACCTCACAATGCGGGGCCACGTGCAATGTCTCGCAACACTCAATAAGCAATGCTCGATAGGATAGATCGCCAAAGAAGAGGGGTTACAAGGGAAATGCAAGTTATACCTAGATGTTAGGCGGTGTCGGAACACACAACTTGCGATGAGGGTGGTGATGTCAAGAGTACGGTTGCAAGTCCGGGGTGCCGAGGATGTCGTCGCTTGCTTCGGAGCTGCGGGTTAGTCTCACAAACAAGGCACTCAAACCGGAACAAACAAACACAAGTTAGCGGAAGAAAACGGTCAAAGTAGCTTGGCGTCGATGGCGGTGGTATGCCGGTGGTGATATCGGTGAGCTCGCGGCGGCGGTGGTGGTGGTGGGGTAGCGGCGGTGTTTGCCGGTGGTATGCCGATGGCGTATCGGTGAGCTCGCGGCGGCGGTGGTGGTGGTGGGGTAGCGGCGGTGTTTGCCGGTGGTATGCCGATGGCGTATCGGTGAGCTTGCGGTGGCGGCGATGGTGGTGGTTTGCCGCGGCGGTGTTTCCCGATGGTTTGGGAGGGTGGCGGTGCTTGCCGATGATCAAGGGGGGTGGCGGTGCTTGCCGGTGATCAAGGGGGGTGGCGGTGTTTGCCGGTGATGAAGGGGGGTGGCGGTGCTTGCCGGCTGCGGAGAGGAATGGTGGTGGTCGGCGGTGGGGTGGAGATGGTGGTGGTGGCCGGCTTGGGAAGGAGGAGCGGTAGTGGAGGGTGGAGCCTCCACCCGGAGGTACCGCTCGTGCACGGGTGGAGGCTCCACCCGGAGGTACCGCTCGTGA
This sequence comes from Lolium perenne, assembly GCF_019359855.2. Taxonomy (NCBI): domain Eukaryota; kingdom Viridiplantae; phylum Streptophyta; class Magnoliopsida; order Poales; family Poaceae; genus Lolium; species Lolium perenne. The sequence goes on from NC_067246.2 coordinate 161,525,341, forward strand.
GCTGCTCCTTCTTCCTCACGTGCACGCACACACTAGCTGTTCTTCCCCTTTCTCTCTCTTGTTCTTCCCAAAAGCCAACCAAATTGACCCAAAACTCGAAATTGGAAGAAATTTGTGGCTAGAAAGTGGGGGAAATAGTAGATCAACACTAGAGACACCAAATCCATGGACCAAAACCACTCAAAACGCAACGAAATCGCAGATCCATCAAAAGGCAAATTGGGGCTATTTTTTTTTGGGGATTTTTTTTTTTGGGAAAAATTTTAGAGGGCAAATCCGGTGGGTGGAGGGTCAAATCCGCGGAAACCAAAGGCTGCTGATACCATATGATGAGGTATCTCTGGCTCTGAATACCATATGATGAGGTCTAAGACCCCGTTTGTGGCCCGATCTTGCGAATTGACCCGGAAACGAAAGGGGAAAAGAGGAAGAACACGAAGAACACGACGAACGCGATGAACACGATGAACACGGGAACACACGCACGCACACCGACCCGATACAACCGATGCTTACCCTCGTGGCTCGATGGACCACGCCGAATAGAATCACCCACGGAAGAGACCGCGGTAGAATTCCGAGGTGAGAGATACGGTGTTGGAGACGGAATCGGTGAGGGAGAGAGAGTGCACACACTAGAATCTCACTCACAAACTCAATCAACAACAAGGGTGGCCTTGATTACAGAGGGATGATACCCTAGGGAGACATAGCTCAAATCCTATTCTAAGCCAAATCTTGTCTAACCCTAGCAAATGGGGATACGGGAGATACATATAGCCCAGATTCGTGCAAGGGTACTTTAGGTATTACAAGGTATGAAATCAGGGACGTTCAGATGAAGGGGAACGGTCCAGATCTGAGCTCGTTTCGGCTGAGCGGTACCTCGGGCGGAGGTACCGGCCATGGTACCGGAAAACGCACCAAAACTGGGCGAAGTATCCAGTATGGTTGGGCGGCCCAGCGGTACCTCGGGCGGTACCTCGGCCGGAGGTACCGCTCTTGCGTTTCCTTCCCGCGAGCTGGAGTTGGGGGCGCTTGGGGTAGGCCGGTAGTACCGGCCAGATGTGGCCGGTAGTACCGGTCCTACCTCCTCCCGCGTGTGCCATGTCCTGGAGGTGGTACCGGCCAGGGAGGGAGTGGAGGCTCCGGCCATGGCCTGCCTGGAGGCTCCGGCCAGTGGGGGCCGGCCATGGCTGCCTAGAGGCTCCGGCCTCCCTCCTCCTCTTCCCTTCTCTCTTCCTCTTTCTCTTCCTTCCTTCTTTCTTCTTCTTCCTTCTTTCTTCTTCTCTTCTTCTTCCTTCTCCCTTGCACCAAGTGAGTGCCTCCTCCTCTCCGGATCCTCGATGAAGCTCGTACCTAGTAACACAAGACATATCGGAATGAGGTAGCACTCCATCCAAGGTATTGACGAGGTCGAGTGTCGAGAGGAAGGAGTTCACCTTGTCGTGTATGGCTTCGGTTCGGGTTGTCGGTCCACTTGGGGAACACCTTGGCCATGGTGTAGCATCGACGATAGGCGGGGCTACATCACCTTAAGCAAGGGTGCTCGGTGTCACACTAACACAAGAAGAGATCAAAGCTTTGGTTGCAAATGAAGAGACAACAAGATTCACACGCGGCCTCTCTTCTCTTTTCTCTCTTTTGCTTAAAAGCTTTTTCTCTTTTGTATATGGTGGCACTTGCACTCGTTTCTATCTTTGGTGGCACTTGCACACTTTTGTATGTATGGGTATATGGATGTATGGATGTATGGATGTATGGTGCTACTCGCACTCTTTTTGTGTTTTTGGGGCTTTTTCACGCACTATGTTAGCGTTAGACTCGCTTTTGCTATCTTGCCACACGAGTGTTTGCTTGGATGCTTTACTCAACACGACACACACACCTCACAATGCGGGGCCACGTGCAATGTCTCGCAACACTCAATAAGCAATGCTCGATAGGATAGATCGCAAAAGAAGAGGGGATACAAGGTGGGGAGCAAGTTATACCTAGATGTTAGGCGGTGTCGGAACACACAACTTGCGATGAAGGCGGTGATGTCAAGAGTACGGTTGCAAGTCCGGGGTGCCGAGGATGTCGTCGCTTGCTTCGGAGCTGCGGGTTAGTTTCACAAACAAGGCACTCAAACCGGAACAAGCAAACACAAGTTAGCGGAAGAAATCGGTCAAAGTAGCTTGGCGTCGATGGCGGTGTTATGCCGGTGGTGATATCGGTGAGCTAGCGGCGGCGGTGGTGATGGTGGGGCAGCGGCGATGCTTGCCGGTGGTATGCCGATGGCGGTATCGGTGAGCTTGCGGCGGCGGTGGTGATGGTGGGGCAGCGGCGATGCTTGCCGGTGGTATGCCGATGGCGGTATCGGTGAGCTTGCGGTGGCGGCGGCGGTGGTGGTGGTGCCACGGCGGTGTTTCCCGATGGTTTGGGGGGGTGGCGGTGTTTGCCGGTGATGAAGGGGGGTGGCGGTGCTTGCCGGCTGCGGAGAGGAATGGTGGTGGTCGGCGGTGGTGGGGTGGAGATGGTGGTGGTGGCCGGCTTGGGGAAGGAGGAGCGGTAGTGGAGGGTGGAGCCTCCACCCGGAGGTACCGCTCGTGCACGGGTGGAGGCTCCACCCGGAGGTACCGCTCGTGAGCTGCTCCTTCTTCCTCACGTGCACGCACACACTTTCTCTCTCATGTTCTTCCCCAAATTCAAACCAAATTGATCCAAATTCGAAAATTGATGGAATTGGAGGCTAAAAAGTGGGGGAAATAGTAGATCAACACTAGAGACACCAAATCCATGGACCAAAACCACTCAAAACGCAACAAGATCGCAGATCCATCAAAAGGCAAATTAGGGCTATTTTTGGGGAATTTTTTGGGAAAATTTTTAGAGGCAAATTGGGTGGGTGGGGGGTCAAATTCGCGGAAACCAAAGGCTGCTGATACCATATGATGGGGTATCTCTGGCTCTGAATACCATATGATGAGGTCTAAGACCCCGTTTGTGGCCCGATCTTGCGAATTGACCCGGAAACGAAAGGGGAAAAGAGGAAGAACACGAAGAACACGATGAATGCGATGAACACGATGAACACGGGAACACACGCACGCACACCAACCCGATACAACGATGCTTACCCTCGTGGCTCGATGGACCACGCCGAATAGAATCACCCACGGAAGAGACCACGGTAGAATTCCGAGGTGAGAGATACGGTGTTGGAGACGGAATCGGTGAGGGAGAGAGAGTGCACACACTAGAATCTCACTCACAAACTCAATCAACAACAAGGGTGGCCTTGATTACAGAGGGATGATACCCTAGGGAGACATAGCTCAAATCCTATTCTAAGCCAAATCTTGTCTAACCCTAGAAATGAGCAGCACAAGAGATACATATAGCCAGATTCGTCCAAGGGGTAGTTTGGGGAAAGAGCTAAATAAGTTACAACCGTTGGATGAGAAGCAATGGTTCAGATTTGGTCACATTCGCGCGCGGGCGGTACCTCGGGCGGAGGTACCGGCCATGGTACCGGAAACAGCCTCAAATTGGTTGAAAGCATCCAGTATGGTTGGGCGCATGGGCGGTACCTCGGCCGGTACCATGGCCGGAGGTACCGGCCTGGCCTCCTCTTCCCGCGGCGTCGACGTGGCCGCCTGTGGAGCACCAGGGCCGGCCGGTAGTACCGGCCAGGAGGGGCCGGTAGTACCGGTCCTGCCCTCCTTTCCCGCGTGGCCATCTCCAGGAGGAGGTACCGGCCATGGGGGGCCTGGAGGCTCCGGCCTCTCCTTGGTGGAGGCTCCGGCCCCCCCCTTTCCCTCTTCTCTTCTTTGCTCTTCCTTCTTCTTCTTTCTTCTTCTCTCTTCTTTCTTCTTCTTCTTTCTTGTACAATGGGGTGTCCTCCTCCTCCTCCTCATGTCCTTGATGAGGCTTGCACCTAATGACACATACACTTGCATGAGGTAGTACACCATTCAAGTGGGTACCGAGATCGAGGGTAGAGAGGATAGGGTTCACCTTGTCGTGTATGGCTTTGGTTCGGGTTGTCGGTCCACTTGGGGAACACCTTGGCCATGGTGTAGCATCGACGATAGGCGGGGCTACATCATATCATCTACCTCTCTCAACTCACTTTGTGTATCACTCATGTCCTCCAAACGGAAGCACTCAAACTCACATATGGTGTGGAAGTCACTCAACTCACTATCACTCTCACTCAAGTGGGCTAAGTGGCTCTCATGCTCACATGGGATTGGTACCAACTCATCAATGAAGCATATAGGAGTAGGCTCGACTTTCTCATCTCCATGCGCCTCCTTGGTTGAAGGGAAGTTCCCATGCTCAACCATCTCAACTCCATCGCCTCCCAAGTCGTCCTCCATCGGTGGCGCCGTAGTGTCGTGGGCAGCTAGGCTCGGATCCACATCATCCTATCGATGGCCTTGGAGGTCTTCATCTTGAAGTGTGGGCGCCGTAGGCTTCTTGGTGGATTGGGCTTGTAGCTCGTCGAAGTAGAGCGTCTTGGCGCTTGGCTTTGTGCAATGCCATGCCTCGTGACCCTTGGCCTTGCACACCTCACATAGGAGATTGGGACATTCCCGTGGAGGGTGGCCTTGTTGCTTGCACTTGTAGCATCGGAGTCCATAGGCATGTGATGAGGTAGGGGCCATTGTGGTGGTGGCACAAGAGGGAGAAGTCGCCCTATGAGGAAGGTCTTCTTGATGTGCCCTCTCCATCCTTGGAGTGGTAGACACCCTATGATGGTGTTTGTCGCCTTCATGTAGAGGCTCTCGTCGTCGTGCTTCATCACCATGTCTTGATGAGTGTCGTCGAAGATCCTTGGGGGATGTTGGTCGATGGCGATCATGAAGTGGCTTGTGGCGGCGAAGCTCATGTGGTGACGTATGTCGATGTAGACCATGAGGTGGTAGTCGTCGACGACTATCATGAGATGGTGTGAGTCGATGACTGACGAGGTCTAAGACCCCGGGAGTGGCCCGATCTCGCAGCTTGACCCCGAAATCCATGGGAAGAGGTGGGAGAGTGCGAAGAACACGAAGAACACGACGAACACGAGGAACTCCGAGACTCACACACGCACACCAACCCGATACACCCGATGCTTACCTCCGTGGCTCGATGGACCACGCCAATAGAATCTCCGAGGAAGAGGCACGCGGCAGAATTCCCGGAGAGAGATTGGGGTTGGAGAGGAAGAGCTTGGTGAGGGAGAGAGAGTAACTTGTACTAGAATCTCACTCAACAAGATCAAAGTCAACAACCAAGGTGCCTTGATTACAGAGGGATGATACCCAAGGGAGACTAAGCTCAAAGGTAGGTTTGAGTTCAAAACAAGTCTAAAGAGTAAAGGAGGGATCCAGGCTACTTATATAGGCACACATGGCCAGCAAGGGCGAACAGGTACGCGAATGGATAAGTTAAGGCAGTTTGGTGGGTCATTCCCGTCAGATCCGGTTTGGGTCCGGTCTGACCGGGCCTGTGACCGGGCTGTCCGGTCCTGGGTCCGGTCGACCGGGCGCAAACCAGGAATCTGCGAAGTTTCCGGTCCTGGGTCCGGTTGTCGTCCGGTACGAGGGAGCTGCGCCGGTTTGCGCCCGGTTGACCGGGCCTGTGACCGGGGAGTCCAGTTGTGGGTCCGGTCTGACCGGGTCCTGGACCGGCCAGCGTCCGTCTCTTCCTTGGAGCGCTTCGAGCGACGTCGGCTTCGGCTTCATGATCATCTCCATGTCCAGCTGCTTCTCTCCCTCCCTTGACCTTGGCGTCTCCTCCTCTCCGGGGTCTTGATGCGCCTTGTACCTAATGACACATAGCACGTCGGCATGAGGTAGCAATCCATCCAAAGGGGTACCAAGATCAAGGGTGGTGAGGAGCGAGTTCACCTCATCATGTAGAGCTTTAACTCGGGCTCGTGTCATCGGTCCACTTGGGGGACTTGTTGGTCTTGGTGTAGCGACGTCGGTGAGCTGGGCTACATCATCTCCCCCCCTTGGGAAAGAGTCGTCCTCGACTCTTGCACCTCTTCATTTCCATGATAGGGCGACAAGTCCGAGACGTTGAACGTGTTGCTCACCAAGTACTTTGATGTCGGTATGTCGATGACGTAAGCGTTGTTGTTGATGCGTTTGAGGACCTTGAAGGGGCCATCTCCTCTTGGCTTGAGCTTGGAGTTGCGCTCATGAGGGAACCTTTCCTTCCGGAGGTGGATCCAAACGAGGTCTCCTTCTTGAAATATCCTTTCCTTCTTCTTGGCGTTGATGCGGTTTGCTTGACGAAGCACATGTTCTTGTATGGTCGCTCTTGTTTCTTCATGTAGTTTCTTGACGGCGGCGGTGCGCTTGTCGAAGTCCCTGTTGATGCGCTCGTGAAGGGGTAGCGGAAGTATGTCGAGTGCCGTGTAAGGTTCGAAGCCATAGACGACCATGAAGGGGCTTCTTGATGTAGTCTTGTGCTTGGCGCGGTTGTAGGCGAACTCCGCGTGAGGAAGGCACTCCTCCCATGACTTCAAGTTCTTCTTCACGAGGATGCGTAGGAGGGTGGAGAGGCTTCAATTGACCACTTCCGTTTGGCCGTCCGTTTGCGGGTGCAAGGATGATGAGAATAGGAGCTTCACTCCAAACTTTGCCATGAGCGACTTCCAAAGATAACTCATGAACTTGACGTCTCGATCCGACACAATGCTTTGCGGTACTCCATGTAGGCGAACAATTTCCCTGAAAAACAATGAAGCAATGTGTGAAGCATCGTCGCTCTTATGGCAAGGTATGAAATGAGCCATCTTAGAGAATCTATCCACTACCACGAATATAGAATCATGACCATGCTTAGTGCGAGGCAAGCCTAAAACGAAATCCATGCTAATATCGGTCCATGGTGCATATGGAATAGGCAATGGAGTGTAAAGACCATAAGGGTTGGAGGTAGACTTAGCTTGTAAGCAAGTGGTGCACCGGCGGCAAAGGCGTTCCACATCTCGCTTCATCTTTGGCCAATAGTAGTGGGTTGAGAGCATGGCATATGTCTTGTCACGTCCAAAGTGACCCATAAGACCACCTCCATGTGACTCTTGCAAAAGCAATTTTTGAAGCGAAGACTTGGGAATGCAAATCTTGTTAGCTTTAAACAAGTAGCCATCATGCAAATAGAAATCATCCACTCCTCGTTCAAAGGAGCACTTCTCAAATATGGGAGCAAAGAAAGAATCGGAAGGATAGAGTTGATGTAGCCCCGGTCACCGACGTCGCTACACCAAGACCAACAAGTCCCCCAAGTGGACCGATGACACGAGCCCGAGTCAAAGCTCTTCATGATGAGGTGAACTCGCTCCTCACCACCCTTGATCTTGGTACCCCTTTGGATGGATTGCTACCTCATGCCGACGTACTATGTGTCATGATATGGGGTGGCCCGATCTTCTCAGTAAGCGACGGGTGGTGATGAACACATGATGGTAGCAGCGGAGGGAATCGATGATGATGAGGAGGATAACTTGTATGACGCCGACGAAGTCTCTCGATTGATTCCTGATGCCAATGCAACAGCTCTCAACCCTGCAAGATATTCGCAACTCCACACACTTGCGCACGTAGCCGCCGACCACGAAGCGGTAGATTGCAATCTTCTAATCCCCAATGGAACAGCAGATCACACAAACTTTCAGTAGCAATAAAACTCCAGATCGCAACGAATTGGAGAGTTGGGATTCAATAGTTTTGCATAGCAAACAACTAAGAACTAGGGTTTATCTTAAACGTGGTCTCAAGCAACTTTGGGGACGTCCCAGGGACTTATATAGGCGTTCGGGACGACCTCAGGTCGAAAAAGTACGGAAATAACCGACCCAGAATAGATCTGGTCGAGACAGACTCGGACTCGGCCGGTCTGGGGGCCGGTCGACCGGGCCTGGGACCGGGTGGTCCGGTCCTAGACCGGGTCTGTGACCGGGCGGAAACCGGACGAAGCGTCCAAGCTCCCTGGATGCGGCCCGGATGGCACCGGTTCAGGATCCGGTTGGTGACCGGGTGGCCCGGTGCCAGGGCCGGTCTGACCGGGCCTGGGACCGGCCTGAAGAACTCCTCCTCTCGCGCATGCCTCCCGCTCCTCCCTCGCGCGTCCATGGGATGTCTTCACGTCCAGCTTCTTGTCCAGCTGCTCCTCTCCTCCTCGTGCGATGCTTGGTTCCTCCTCATACCTGATCATACATAAGTAATACGACTTAGGCAGTATAAAGTTCTCGTCGATCAAAGTATCGTTTAGGAACAAATTCACCTGTTGTTTAAGTAGCTTCGCACGAGCTCGTGTCATTGGTCCAATCCTAACTTCATTGGACTTGAGCTTCACAGCTTCATCTTCATCTTGCAATGACGGAGGTAGTAGTGAGGTAGGGATGTCCTCATCATCTCCCCCCCCCTTCAAAAGGCGTCGACCTCGACGCTCCAAGGTCTTCTCCGTCATATGGTGTCAAATCAGCAACATTGAAAGAATTACTGACACCAAACTCATCAACTGGAAGATCTATTGAGTATGCATTATCATTGATCTTGGCAATCACTTTGTAAGGACCAGCACCACGAGGCTTCAACTTAGACTTCCGCAGCTTCGGGAACCTATCCTTGCGAAAATGTACCCAGACCATATCACCAGGCTTGAACAACATCTCTTTGCGCTTCTTGTTCATCCTTGCAGCATTGCTCTTGCCTTTCTTCTCTATCAACTCTTTAGTCTTCACATGGATCTTACGCACAAAATCTGCCCTCTTGGATGCCTCCATATTAACTCTCTCGTGTATGGGCAAAGGCAACAAGTCAAGTGGAGTAATGGGTTTGAAACCATACACCACCTCAAAAGGACATAGCTCCGTGGTAGAATGTACCGCCCTGTTGTAAGCAAACTCCACATGCGGCAAACACTCTTCCCACTCCTTCAGGTTCTTCTTGATCATGGACCTCAACAGTTGTGACAAGGTTCGATTCACCACTTCAGTTTGACCATCAGTTTGGGGATGACAAGTAGTACTGAACAGTAGCTTTGTCCCCAGCTTTCCCCAAAGTGTCTTCCAGAAGTAGCTCATGAACTTCACATCACGATCAGAAACAATAGTCTTCGGGACTCCATGTAGTCGAACAATCTCCCTGAAAAACAGGTTAGCAATATGCGACGCATCGTCGCTTTTGTGGCAGGCAATAAAGTGTGACATTTTAGAAAATCTGTCCACTACCACAAATATAGAATCATGGCCTCTCTTAGTACGCGGCAAACCCAACACAAAATCCATACTAATATCCTCCCAAGGTGTAGTAGGTGCCGGTAAAGGAGTATACAAACCGTGAGGCTTCAGCTTGGACTTGGACTTGTTGCAAGTAATGCACCTCTTCACATACCTGTCCACGTCCCGCCTCATCTTTGGCCAATAAAAGTGATCAGCGAGCATGAGTAGCGTCTTCTCACGCCCAAAGTGACCCATCAAACCTCCAGCATGAGATTCCTGCAATAAGAGCAAACGCACAGACGATTCTGGAACACATAGTTTGTTAGCTCTAAACAAGAACCCATCGTGTATGTGATACTTTTCCCATGCTTTACCAATAACACACAAGCGGTATGGTTCAGCAAAATCATGATCAGTCGCATATAAATCACATAACACCTCTAATCCAGGAATTTTAACATCAAGATGGGTTAATAGCATAGTCTTCCTAGATAGAGCGTCAGCAACAATATTATCTTTTCCCTTCTTATGCTTAATAATGTACGGAAAAGACTCAATGAACTCAACCCACTTAGCAAGACGCCTATGCAAAGTAGATTGGGCTTTCAGATATTTCAAAGCTTCATGATCAGAATGTATGATAAATTCTTTTGGCCACAAATAATGTTGCCAAACCTCAAGAACTCTAATTAAAGCATACAATTCTTTATCATATATTGGATAGTTCAACTTAGCACCAGAAAGTTTCTCAGAAAAATATGCAATTGGGCGACCCTCTTGCATCAACACACCACCAATTCCAATACCACTAGCATCACATTCAATCTCAAATTGCTTATTGAAATCAGGAAGTGCCAAAGAACGGTGCAGAAGTTAACAATCGTTTCAGTTCATCAAAAGCATGATCTTGGGCAACGCCCCACTCAAATGCAACACCCTTTTTAGTCAATTCATTCAAAGGTGCAGCAATAGTAGAAAAATTGGGCACAAAACGGCGATAAAACCCAGCTAGACCATGAAAACTTCTCACTTGACTCACATTCATGGGAGTAGGCCAATTTTGAATAGCTTCAATTTTAGACACATCTACTTCTACTCCATGCTTAGAGACAACATAACCCAGAAATATGACCTTATCTTTGCAAAATGTGCACTTCTCAAGATTACCATAGAGTTTACTATCACGCAACACTTGCAAAACATGTCTAATATGATCAGATTCATTGCGGCTGTAGATTAATATGTCATCAAAGTACACAACCACAAACTTGCCAATAAAATCACGCAAAACATGGTTCATCAGTCTCATGAAAGTGCTAGGTGCATTAGTCAAACCAAAAGGCATTACTAACCACTCATATAAACCAAATTTTGTTTTAAAGGCGGTTTTCCACTCATCCCCTTCTTTCATCCTAATTTGATGATAACCACTACGCAAATCAATTTTAGTGAAAACAGCAGCACCACTCAATTCATCTAGCATATCCTCTAAACGGGGAATAGGATGACGATATCGAATTGTAATGTTGTTTATCGCTCTACAATCTACGCACATACGCCATGTACCATCTTTCTTAGGAACAAGAATAACAGGAACAGCACAAGGACTAAGGCTTATACGGATGTAACCTTTGTCGAGTAGCGCTTGTACTTGCTTCTGTATCTCCTTCGTTTCTTCGGGATTCGTTCTATATGGCGCCCTATTGGGCAGCGATGCTCCGGGAATCAAGTCAATTTGATGCTCAATACCTCGCAATGGTGGAAGTCCTGCGGGTACCTCTTCCGGAAACACGTCGCTGAATTCCTGCGAAACATTAGAAACACCAAGAGGAAGAGGGGTCATGTCGTTAGAAACCAAAACCGTACCCTTGTACATGAGCACAATAGGCATGGCTGTAGGATCCTCACAAAATTCTCTCATGTCTTGTTTGGTGGCTAATGAGACTAAGGAATTCACTCTCTCACTTTTCGTTATATCACTCACGGCATTACAATTCTCTCGCCTATCTATGGATGCATCCTCCAAGTTTACTTCAATCTTCTGACGAGACTCATTGACAATTTGCTGTGGTGACATAGGCTGTAAGTTAATTTTCTTGCCCTTGAACTCCAAGTGATATGTATTGGCGCGGCCATTGTGTTGCACAGAACGGTCATAGAGCCATGGCCGGCCCAACAGTAGATGGCAAACCGTCATAGGAACCACATCAAAGTCAATGGAATCCTTATACGGTCCAATCTCGAAATCAACACGCACCATGTGGCTCACCTTCATCTCACCATTATTGCTCAACCACTGAATATAATATGGATGCGGGTGCGGTAGATACTTCAGTTTCAGCTTGGCACATAACTCTTTGCTTGCTAAATTGCGACAACTTCCGCCATCAATAATAACTTTGCAAGCCTTGTCAGGACCAACTAGTGCCTTTGTTTGGAACAAATTACAGCGCTGTGTAGATGCACTTGACTGCACATTAAGAACACGCTGCGAGACAACAATAGTTTGAGCTTCAGAAGGAAAAGCATCATAACCATCACTATCATAATCATCCTCATCTGGAGCATTTGGATCAACATCATCTCCAGTTTCATACTCATTGTCCTCATTAATTATCATAACTTTGCGATTAGGACAATCCTTCTTGAAGTGACCCTTGCCACCACATGTATGACAAACCATATCACGGTTGCGCGCTGTCGACATATTAGAACTAGTTCCACTTGCTGCAGGGACGGGCTTCTTTGTGTTAGACACATTGGAGACCGGCTTGCTAGATGAAGTAGGAACATCCGCAGGGCGCGAAGATGGCGCCATGGAGGGCGGCGCGCGGGGTGTGTAGCGCCCAGCGCCTGTAGTACGGCCCTTCATTTGCAGTTCTTCAGCCAACTGTGACTCAGCTTCTCTTGCATGATGTAGTAGCTCATTCATAGTAGCGTAGCTGTGATGACGCACAATGCCCTTGATATTAAACCGCAGACCATTCAGAAAACGCTGTAGTGTCATCTCAAGAGACTCACGGACACGGGCACGCTGCATTAGCATCTCCATCTCCATGTAATAAGCATCAACTGTCAACACACCTTGCTTCAATTGGGTCAACTTGTCAAAGACGGAACGCAAATAATTGGTAGGCACAAAACGAGCTCTCATTGCCGCCTTCATAGCACGCCAAGTGATAATAGGCAGCTCACCATCTTCTTCTCGAGCACTCACAAGTCCATCCCACCAACGCAACGCATAGCCATCAAACTCAGAGGAAGCAAGTTTGATCTTCCTATCTTCAGTATAGTCAGGATGTAAACGCCATAATCTCTCAATCTTAAGCTCCCATGTAAGATATTCTTCAACATCAGTACCTCCTTCAAATCTGGGAATTGAAAACTTGGGCTTACCCAAACCATCGTCTTGTTGTTGAGGAACACGTTGGGCTCCGACGGCGACAAAACCACGACCACGGAAATCACCAACACCACGGCCAATACCACGACCCAGACCACGCCCTTGAGCATTAGCAGCTTCAGCATTGTCGCCTTGCACACTGCCATCGTCATCATGCGGTGGTTGTTGTGGTTGCACCATTGTACGTATTTCTCCAACGGCGTTTGTCAAAGCTTGTATGGATGCTTGAAGAGTCGTCACCGATGTCTGAACGGTATTAACCGCTGTAGTAGCCTCTTCGACCTTCAAGTGAACACCCTGAATTTCCTTGTCCAACACGTCACTAGCAACACGGATTTCACGTTGCATATGATCACGAAGACCCTCATATTCACGCCAAGTAACTGGTGTATCGTCGGGCTTTTTCTGCATCACGTCAAACTCAGAAGAAGACATGATTAGTAGGTTAGTGCACTAAACAAAAATCTTTGGTGGTACTCTCACAACTCACTCAAAACTGATAAGAAAGGTGAATCTTACCGCTCCAAAGTGAATTAGTATTGCTTACCAACTTGGATTGACGGACTAGTGCACGGATGTAGCGAAGCGAATATCAAGGGTATAAGAACAATCACACGACAAAGCAGGATATATGTGGGGCTGTAGGTAGGCTACCTATTTGCACCAATAACAAGCTCTAGCGCTGACCGTAGACAACCAATGATACTCACACAAGGCGATATAATGGGGCAATGCAACTATATGTGGGAAAGGTTGCAATGCACACGAGAGACGCTAGCAAAGCTCAACGAGACAGGCACAAGATTGCTCAACTACGGGTGCAGTAAAGTAAACTTAGGCCTTCACTTGATTCAACTAGCACTTCACTTTTTCTTTTTGGATTTTCTTTTTGTATAACACACGCAGCGATGTAGCTCTTTTTGCTTCTTTTCAATTTTCTCTTTTTTTTTTGATTTTCTGACACAACTCCTTGATAACACGGCCAACAGAAATATGCAAAGCACCGATAACCTAATGAGCAGCCTGTCGAGCGGTAAAACTAGTCTCTTCTGGGGAAGTTCCTAGTCACGTATATCGATAGGCTGTGTCTATGGTTGGGAAACAAGCACACTGTACGCTATGTGGACTCGGAGGAACAAAAACTGACACACTATGATAAACTAGATGATAGAGAAAACACAAACCCTAACAATTCTACTATAAGAAAGATAAAGATACGCAAAAACAACTACGAAAAGCAACTAAAACTCGAAATTAGTGCAATCTAAGGCTATGGCAAACCCTAACCCTAACTTTTTATGGCTTTTTCTGGATAGGAAAACACTCACAACTCAACTATGGGGTGGATTGTGGATGGCTTACCGAGGAAAACTGGAAATCTGATACCAAGATGATATGGGGTGGCCCGATCTTCTCAGTAAGCGACGGGTGGTGATGAACACATGATGGTAGCAGCGGAGGGAATCGATGATGATGAGGAGGATAACTTGTATGACGCCGACGAAGTCTCTCGATTGATTCCTGATGCCAATGCAACAGCTCTCAACCCTGCAAGATATTCGCAACTCCACACACTTGCGCACGTAGCCGCCGACCACGAAGCGGTAGATTGCAATCTTCTAATCCCCAATGGAACAGCAGATCACACAAACTTTCAGTAGCAATAAAACTCCAGATCGCAACGAATTGGAGAGTTGGGATTCAATAGTTTTGCATAGCAAACAACTAAGAACTAGGGTTTATCTTAAACGTGGTCTCAAGCAACTTTGGGGACGTCCCAGGGACTTATATAGGCGTTCGGGACGACCTCAGGTCGAAAAAGTACGGAAATAACCGACCCAGAATAGATCTGGTCGAGACAGACTCGGACTCGGCCGGTCTGGGGGCCGGTCGACCGGGCCTGGGACCGGGTGGTCCGGTCCTAGACCGGGTCTGTGACCGGGCGGAAACCGGACGAAGCGTCCAAGCTCCCTGGATGCGGCCCGGATGGCACCGGTTCAGGATCCGGTTGGTGACCGGGTGGCCCGGTGCCAGGGCCGGTCTGACCGGGCCTGGGACCGGCCTGAAGAACTCCTCCTCTCGCGCATGCCTCCCGCTCCTCCCTCGCGCGTCCATGGGATGTCTTCACGTCCAGCTTCTTGTCCAGCTGCTCCTCTCCTCCTCGTGCGATGCTTGGTTCCTCCTCATACCTGATCATACATAAGTAATACGATTTAGGCAGTATAAAGTTCTCGTCGATCAAAGTATCGTTTAGGAACAAATTCACCTGTTGTTTAAGTAGCTTCGCACGATGATGTAGCCCCGGTCACCGACGTCGCTACACCAAGACCATCAAGTGCAACCCCGCCTATCGTCGACGCTACACCATGGCCAAAGAGTCCCCCAAGTGGACCTTCAACCCTCACCCACGCTACACGCGACAAGGTGAACTCCTTCCTCTCGATACTCGACCTCGTAGATACCTTGAATGGAATGCTACCTCATGTCGACATGTTATATGTCATTAGGTACAAGAGTCATCGAGGACCGGAGAGGAGGAACACCCATGGTGCACGTAAGCGAGGGAAGGGAAGAGGAGCCATTCATCATGGTGCAAGGAAGAGAGAAGAAGAAGAGAAGAAGAAGAAGAAGAAGAAGGAAAGAGGAGAAGAAGGCTGGCCGGCCCAGAACCCGGTTGGACCGGCCCCACGACCGGACTGTCCGGTTGCCGCCGCCGATCGCCCCAGGACCGGACCACCCGGTCCCAGGCCCGGTCTGACCGGCCCCAAACCGGATCCGACGGGAATGACTCCCCAAGCTGCCTAAGTTATCCACTTGCGTACCTTTTCGGCCCAAGCTAGCTTGTACCTCTATATAAGCACCTAGGACCCCTCCTTTACCCCTTAGACAAGATGATAGCTTAAACATGAAGATGAGCTTTGTCTCCCTAGGGTTTCATCCCCTTTGTATCAAGGCAACCCATGTTGGATGATTGGATTTGGTGTGTGAGATTCTAGTGTTACCCACTCTCTCTCCCACTCCTAGATTCATCTCCCTCACCAATCTCTCCGCTCGGAATTCTACCGCGTGTCTCTTCCGGGTTGATTCTATTGGCGTGGTCCATCGAGCCACGGGGTAAGTATCGATTGTATCGGGTTGGTGTGCGTGCGTGAGTTCATCGTGTTCTTCGTGTTCATCGTGTTCTTCGCGTTCTCCCTCTCTCCCTCCTTTGGATTTCGGGTCAACCGCAAGATCGGGCCACACACGGGGTCTTAGACCTCATCATATGGTATCAGAAGCCTTTGGTTTCCGCGGATTTGACCCCCCACCCATCCAATTTCGTCTCTAAAAATTTTCCCCAAAAATCTCCAAAAATAGCCTCAATTTGCCTTTGGACCGATCTGCGATTTCGTTGCGTTTTGAGTGGTTTTGGTCCATGGATTTGGTGTTGGAGTGCTTGATCTACTATTTCCCCAACCTTTAGCCCCCAATTCCATCGTTTCCCCTCCGATTTGGGTCGATTTGGGCGAGTTTCGCTCAAGAACAGGAGAGAGAAAATCTGTGCCCCGCGAAATCCGGTCAACCGGGCGCCAACCGGGCCGATGGACCGGACAGCTCGGCACCAGGGCCGATCAACCGGGCGCGGCAGGCGCCAGATCGGGCGCCAACCGGCGCAAGCCGGGCCAGAACCGGTCAGCCGGGCTGTAGACCGGGCAGGCCGGTCCAGGGCCTGGTCAACCGGGCGCCAACCGGGCGCCACCTCCACCACCACCTCCGCCAACCACCGCCACCCTCTCCGCCGCCGGCAAGCACCGCCACCCTCCCCAAACCACCGGGAAACATCACCGCGGCCCCATAACCTCCGCCGCAACCGCAAGAGCATCGACACCACCCACCACCGGCATACCACCGCCACCACCGCCAAGCTACTTTGACCTGTTCTCTTCCGCTAACTTGTGTTTGCTTGTTCCGGTTTGAGTGCCTTGTTTGTGAAACTAACCCGCAGCTCCGAAGCAAGCGACGACATCCTCGGCACCCCGGACTTGCAAACGTACTCTTGACATCACCGCCATCATCGCAAGTTGTGTGTTCCGACACCGCCTAACATCTAGGTATAACTTGCACCCCACCTTGTAACCCCTCTTCTTTTGCGATCTATCCTATCGAGCATTGCTTATCTAGTGTTGCGAGACATTGCACGTGGCCCCGATTGTGAGGTGTGTGTGTAGTGTGGAGTCAAGCTTCTAAGCAAAACTCGTGTGGCAAGATAGCAAGAGTGAGCTAACGCTAACATAGAGCGTGAAAAAGAAAGAAAAGCACAAAAAGAGTGCAAGTAGCACCATACACCCATACATACAAAAGTGTGAAAGTGCCACCATAGATACAAAAGAGTGCAAGTGTCACCGTGTACAAAAGAGTGTCATAAGCTTTTAAGCAAAAGAGAGATAAGAGAAGAGAGGCCACGTGTGAATCTTGTTGTCTCTTCCTTTGCAACCGAAGCTTTGATCTCTTCTTGTGTTAGTGTGACACCGAGCACCCTTGCTTAAGGGCTTCTTACACTTTTCCGCTCATTCCTTGGTCGCACTAACCCCGTTCATCTCGTGTGTGCGTTCCACATCTTTTCCGTGTTTATAGTGATCATCGCTTTGACATTTGAATTTTTTGGATTTCACCCACTCTTGACAACATACTTGATTTCGGATTTCGTCTTTTGGCTTTCCACCACACTCACCTAACACCATATTTGCTAGCTTTTGCGTGTGCTTTTGTGTGAGTGCCCGATACAATTGTGTTTTGACCTCGGCTTGTTGGATCGCCCCGATCTTATCATACCACGGTAAGATTGCGAGGTAGTGTTCTTCCACTAACATACACCATATACATACCATCGTGCTAACATGGATAGCGAAGATGAGGATACGGAGGAGTACACGGAGCACTCCGAGGAGAACACCTCCTCAAGCACCGCGGATGTGGAGGAACATGTGGAGCTCGACACCGACCATGGCTCCGCGAGCATCGCCAACATGACCGACATCGAGGAGCTCTACACCGACTTTGGCTCCGCAAGCATCACCGACATGATCGACATCGAGGAGCTCTACATCGACAATGGCTCCTCAAGCATGGACGACATGGTGGAGCAACGCCACGACTACAACATCGACGACATGGCGGAGCAACACCACGAGTACGACATCGACGACTTGGTGGAGCAACGCCACGCCTACGACATCGACACCATGGCGGAACCTCACCTAGTCTCCACAAGGAGCAACGACAATGCTCCCAAGTACCACCACTTGGCCATTGGAGCTACATATGAAGATGGAGGACCTCCACGATGGCACCATCATATGGATCATCAAGAGCGTCCCCAACATGATCGCCATCGACACACTTCTTCGAGCTCCACGAGGCGCCACCATGAGAGTGCTTATGCACAAGATCGTCGACTTCAAGTACACCATATGGAGCATCAAGAGCGTCCCCATCATGAGCGTCATCGACACTCTTCTCCAAGCTCCACAAGGCGCCCCAAGCAATATGCCAAGTCGCATGAGCCATCATCTAGGCATGGCAAGGACCGTCATCGACATACGTCACCACATGAGCTTCGCCGCCACAAGCCACTTCATGATCGCCATCGACCAACATCTTCCACGAGTCTTCGACGACACCACTCAAGCCATGGTGATGATGCACGAAGACGAGAGCCTCGACATGAAGGCGACAAACACCATGATAGGGTGTCCACCACTACAAGGACGGCAAGTGCACATCGCACATACCTTCCTCATGAGGCGACTTCTACCTCTTGCGCCACCACCACAATGACCCCTACCTCATCACATGCCTATGGACTCCGGTGCTACAAGTGCAAGCAACAAGGCCACCCTCCACGGGAATGTCCCAATCTCCTATGTGAGGTGTGCAAGGCCAAGGGTCATGTGGCATGGCAATGCACAACGCCAAGCGCCAAGAAGCTCTACTTCGACGAGCTCAATGCACAAGTCTCCAAGATGCCTATCGCGCCCACACTTCAAGATGAAGAACTCCAAGGCCATCGCAAGGATGATGTGGATCTGAGCCTAGCTCTCCTCGTCACTACGGCGCCACCGCTTGAGGATGACTTGGGAGGCGATGGAGTGGAGAATGGTGACCATGGGATTCTCCCTTCACCTATGGAGGCGCATGGAGTTGAGATGGTTGAGCATGGGAATTTCCCTTCAACCAAGGAGGCGCATGGAGATGAGAAAGTCGAGCCTACTCCTATATGCTTCATTGATGAGTTGGTACCAATCCCATGTGAGCATGAGAGCCACTTAGCCCACTTGAGTGAGAGTGATAGTGAGTTGAGTGACTTCCACCCCATATGTGAGTTTGAGTGCTTCCGTTTGGAGGACATGAGTGATACACAAAGTGAGTTGAGAGAGGTAGATGATAGGTCCATGGAGGACATCGCATTTTCTAACACATTAACCTCTCCCTCGTTTGTATCTTCTTATGTTGCACTAGGTTCCACGGAGGACGAGTTCCCGCTCATGGAGATGATGTACATGGTGCATGAAGATGATGATATCTCACCATGCTTGCTCCAAGATGGACATGTCGACCACATGGATCCTCCTACTTCCACAACACCTACTTCACATGAGTCGGCCTACAAAGGTAACAACATAGGTGTTGATGATGCCATGATCCCACTAGTGGACATGATGACTTATGAGTGCATGCATGATCTTGAGGATACATTTGCTACGTCACATGCTACTTTCACTTTCCCATGCGATGCTTTGCTTGCTAACATTGTTGATCATGTGGAAGTGAATGCTTGTGATACCATGACCATGCCATGCTATGAGAGCTTCAATTTTCCTACCATTGCTTGCAATATGTTACCTACTTGCTCTTTCACATGTATTGCTTGCAATGACAATGATGATATTAGCTTCCGCATGCTTTGCCCAAAATGTTTGCACTACTCCATGATCGTTGCATCCAAGATTGTGAACAATTCACCTTTCTTATGCTTGGTATGCAAAAATGCTTATTTCATTGTCCATGAGATGGCCCCCATAGCCTTCTCACTTGTTGATGATCATGAGTTACCACATGCCATGAATGCACCTTCTTGCCATATGCTACATCGCCATGCATTTCATACTATCTTGATTGACACTAATGGTGATGTGCACAATACATGGAACATCATGATGGATGATGTGTTCCTCTACCATGCACACACGCTTTTTGTTTTCTCTTTTGTGTGTATAGGTACCCGAATGACAACTTCCACCGCCACGGAGCATGAGCTCACGAAACGCGCAATTGAGAGCTACCCCAACAAGGACCTAACCCGCGGGAATCACACCAAAGAGTATGTTACCACAAGCCTTCACCCTCATGTGTTTCCGACTTGGTTTGTCGAGTTTCCGGTTTGGTCAAACTCCTCGTCACCTCTTTTGCTTCTTATGCAACATATCTTGAAACATCTTGTTGGCACAATGGTTGTTGTATGTCTTGATGCTTTCATCATACACTCCGACAATCTCAAGGACCATGTCATACATGAGAGAGACACCTTATGCACCTTGTGCCACATGTCACACAAAAAGTTGCCCTTCTTTGGATTTTTCATTTCATCTTTGGCATTTGCATTGGATTCTTTGACACTTGAGGATACCCATACTAGGCTCACGCCAACCATACTTTCCCAAGTTAGAAGTTTCCACCGCTTTGCCATTGCACATAACAATTTTGCCCCAAATTTTGCCGCCGACACTTGCCTTTTGTTTGTTCCACTTGTTTGGGACAACGCTACACCACACATTTTTGACACCATACAACTCTTACATGCACAAATTTTTGCCCTTCCACATGTTGGATACACCCACACTCTTTTGGTTCCCATTTTTGCCAAATGCCTCTTGGAGCTTTCCCTTCGCAAGTGGTTTTTCTCCAAGTTCTTCTTCGACCGCGACTACCCAACTCTACATGGGACAACCGTCATGGACTACCTCTTCGATGAGGAGGAACAAGAGTCGAGGACGACTCTTCCCCAAGGGGGGGGAGATGATGTAGCCCCGGTCACCGACGTCGCTACACCAAGACCATCAAGTGCAACCCCGCCTATCGTCGACGCTACACCATGGCCAAAGAGTCCCCCAAGTGGACCTTCAACCCTCACCCACGCTACACGCGACAAGGTGAACTCCTTCCTCTCGATACTCGACCTCGTAGATACCTTGAATGGAATGCTACCTCATGTCGACATGTTATATGTCATTAGGTACAAGAGTCATCGAGGACCGGAGAGGAGGAACACCCATGGTGCACGTAAGCGAGGGAAGGGAAGAGGAGCCATTCATCATGGTGCAAGGAAGAGAGAAGAAGAAGAGAAGAAGAAGAAGAAGAAGGAAAGAGGAGAAGAAGGCTGGCCGGCCTGTAACCCGGTTGGACCGGCCCCACGACCGGACTGTCCGGCAGCCGCCTCGGCCGACCGCCCCAGGACCGGACCACCGGTCCCTGTGCCCGGTCCGACCGCCCCAAACCGGATCCGACGGGAATGACTCCCCAAGCTGCCTAAGTTATCCACTTGCGTACCTTTTCGGCCCAAGCTAGCTTGTACCTCTATATAAGCACCTAGGACCCCTCCTTTACCCCTTAGACAAGATGATAGCTTAAACATGAAGATGAGCTTTGTCTCCCTAGGGTTTCATCCCCTTTGTATCAAGGCAACCCATGTTGGATGATTGGATTTGGTGTGTGAGATTCTAGTGTTACCCACTCTCTCTCCCACTCCTAGATTCATCTCCCTCACCAATCTCTCCGCTCGGAATTCTACCGCGTGTCTCTTCCGGGTTGATTCTATTGGCGTGGTCCATCGAGCCACGGGGTAAGTATCGATTGTATCGGGTTGGTGTGCGTGCGTGAGTTCATCGTGTTCTTCGTGTTCATCGTGTTCTTCGCGTTCTCCCTCTCTCCCTCCTTTGGATTTCGGGTCAACCGCAAGATCGGGCCACACACGGGGTCTTAGACCTCATCACACGAGCTCGTGTCATTGGTCCAATCCTAACTTCATTGGACTTGAGCTTCACAGCTTCATCTTCATCTTGCAATGACGGAGGTAGTAGTGAGGTAGGGATGTCCTCATCATGTCATTAGGTACAAGGCGTGTCAAGACCACGGAGAGGAGAAGACGCCAAGGTCAAGGGAAGGAGAGAAGCAACTGGGCATGGAGATGATCATGAAGCCGAAGCCGACGTCGCACGAAGCGCTCCAAGGAAGAGACGGACGCTGGCCGGTCCAGGACCCGGTCAGACCGGACCTACAACCGGACGCCCCGGTCATAGGCCCGGTCGACCCGGCGCAAACCCGGGCCAGCTCCCTCGTACCGACGACGACCGGACCCAGGACCGGGAACTTCGCAGTGTCCCGGTTTGCGCCCGGGCGACCGGACCGATGACCGGACGGCCCGGTCACAGGCCCGGTCAGACCGGCCCCAAACCGGACCTGACGAGAATGCCCCACCAAACTGTCTTAACTTATCCATTTGCGTACCTGTTCGCCCTTGCTGGCCGTGTATGACTATATAAGTAGCTGGAACCCCTCATTAGCTCTTTAGACTTGTTTTGAACTCAAACCTAAATTTGAGCTTAGTCTCCCTTGGGTATCATCCCTCTGTAATCAAGGCACCTTGGTTGTTGATTTGGAACTTGTTGAGTGAGATTCTAGTACAAGATACTCTCTCTCCCTCACCAAGCTCTTCTTCTCCAATCCCAATCTCTCCCCGGGGAATTCTACCGCGTGTCTCTTCCTCGGAGATTCTATTGGCGTGGTCCATCGAGCCACGGAGGTAAGCATCGGGTGTATCGGCGTGTGTGTGTGCGTGAGTCTCGGAGTTCCTCGTGTTCATCGCCGTGTTCTTCGTGTTCCTCGCGTTTTCCCATCTTCCCCCTTGGTTTCGATGTCAATCCGCGAGATCGGGCCACACACGGGGTCTTAGACCTCATCATATGGTATCAGCAGCTCTTGGTTACCGCGGATTTGACCTCCCACCCACCCGATTTCGTCCCTAGAAAATTTTCCAAAAAATCCCCAAAAATAGCCCTAAATTGCCTCTTGACCGATCTGTGATTTGGTTGCGTTTTGAGTGGTTTTGGTCCGTGGATCTGGTGTTGTTGTGCTTGATCTACTATTTCCCCAACTTTTAGCCTCCAATTCCATCGTTTCCCTTCGATTTGGTCGATTTGGCTTGGTTTTCGTGAAGAACAGGAGAGAGAAAGTTCATCCCGCGAAATCCGGTTGAGCAGCCGGTCAACCGGGCCCACGACCGGCCGAGCCGGCCCAGCACCCGGTCAACCGGGCGGCAACCGGGCAAGCCGGTCCAGAACCCGGTCCAACCGGGCCTCCGACCGGCGACGCAACGCCCCCTTCGACCTCGACATCCGGCGATCTCCACCACCACCACCACCACCACCACCACCATCGCAGGTATAACTTGCAGGCCACCTTGTAACCCCTCTTCCTTTTGCGATCTATCCCATCGAGCATTGCTTGTTTAGTGTTGCGAGACATTGCACGTGGCCCCGCATTGTGAGGTGTGTGTGTCGCGTTGAGTAAGGCACCCAAGCAAACACTCGTGTGGCAAGATAGCAAAAGCGGGGCTAACGCTAACATAGTGCGTCAAAAAGCCCCAAAAACACAAAAAGAGTGCGAGTAGCACCATACATCCATACATCCATACGCCCATATACACAAAAGTGTCCACGTGCCACCAAAGATACAAACGAGTGCAAGTGCCGCCATATACAAAAGAGAAAAAGCTTTTAAGCAAAGAGAGATAGGAGAAGAGAGGCCACGTGTGAATCTTGTTGTCTCTTCCTTTGCAACCAAAGCTTTGGCTCTCCTTGTGTTAGTGTGACACCGAGCACTTATACATACACTTTTCCGCTCACTTTTGGTTGCACTAACCCCGCTTATCTCGTGTGTGTGTTCCACAACTTCTTCCGTGTTTATAGTGATCTTCACATTGACATTTGGATTTTTGGACTTTACCCACTTTTAACAACATACTCGATCTTGGATTTGTCTTTTGGCTTTCCACAACACTCGCCTAACACCATATTTGCTAGCTTTTGCGTGTGGTTTTGCGTGTGTCCCCGATACACTTGATCTTGCTTTCGGTTTGGTGGATTGCCTCAATACTATCTTACCTTGGTAAGAGTGCGAGGTAGTCTCCTTCCACTAACATACACAACATAGTTCTTGTCTTTCCATCATGGATAGGAACGGAGATACCAATAGGGATGAAGAGATCCTTCGCAACACCGAGAGGTTGGCTACTCAACACAACCTATGGACGCAACGACAAGAGTTCAAGGAGCAACTCTCCCTCTTCGAGACGCGCATCGACGAGCAATACGATGAGGTGGCTCACAACTTCTCCACCGTCAACCACGACTTGGCCCTTCTTCGTGAAGCTACGGACAAATTGAATGGCCAAATGGCGGCCAATGATGCCAACATGGAGCGGCGCATGGATAGCCTCGAGCGCGCCATCACCAACTTGGGTCGTCATCGTCGACACCGCTCTACTTCCTCTTCATCAAGCTCTTCTTCAAGGCATGAAGACCATTACTCTCATGGTGGCATTTCGTCCCCAAGCTCTTCTTCAAGACATGAAGACCATTATCGGCCCCATCGCTCACATGCTCGTCATGAAGACTCCCGCTCCAACTCTAGGCGTGGAGAAATACATCGCCATGCTCGTCCACATGAGCGTCCTCCACAAGCTCAAGACCTTCAACAAGATCGTCACCAAGTGGATCGCCATGCCCACCATGGGCGTGATGGCCATCCCCAAGACCAAGATCCTCAAGATCCACCTCGGCGAGACCTTCGTCGCCACCCTCGCCATGACCAACGTGGACGAGGAGAGCTTCACCATGATCAAGATGAGAGACCCAACATTGAGCATCGTCCTCAACCGCGACAAGATCTTCAACCACATCCTCACCGTGAACCAAGTGAAGCAAGTGTTCAACTCCAACGTCAACCCAATGCTATGGTTGGCCGTAGAAGACCTCCTATTCCACCTATAGCCGCAAGAAATGAAGGCGCCCTCCTCGTAGAAGAAACTTGGAGGATGAAGAGAACATGTATGGCAAGCTCAAGTTCAACATGCCCAAGTTCAAAGGTGAAGACGACGCCGAAGCTTACCTCTCATGGGCACTCAAGGTGGACAAGATCTTCCGCATCCACAACTACTCCGGTGCCAAGAAAGTGGCTATGGCATCACTCGAGTTTGAAGACTACGCCAACACTTGGTGGGAGCAAGTCCTCACTCTTCGAGAAGAAAAGGGTGAACCTCCTATTGACACTTGGGAAGATATGAAGAAGGAGATGCATGCTCGTTTTGTCCCCGCACACTACATGACCGACCTCTTCAACAAGCTCCAAAAGTTGAAGCAAGGCACCAAGACCGTTGAGGAGTTCTACAAGGAGATGGAGCTCACTATGATGCGAGCCAACATCCAAGAGTCCGAGGAACAAACAATTGCCCGCTTCTTCAATGGCCTTACTTATCCTATCAAGAGGATTGTCGAGTTCCAACCCTACTCCAACATGGTTGAGTTAGTCCACCAAGCATCGAAGGCCGAGCGCCAAGTGATTGAGGACATCAAGTACTCCAAGGCCAAGTCCTATTTCTCCTCCAAGCTCGCTACATCGACTCCTCCTACTACATCAACTCCTTATGCTACAAGTGCCAAGGCCGACGCATCCTCTACACCTTCCAAGAAGCAGACTATCCAAAGTCGCATGAAGCAAACGGTCTCCTCCACCGCCTCCTCTAAGGCATCCACGGGACCCTCTAGTGTCACTTGCTTCAAGTGTGGCACCCAAGGTCACAAATCGTTTGAGTGCAAGAACACCAAGGTCATGATCACTATGGAGAATGGCGACATCGAGACTCTTGATGAGGATGAATATGAAGCCCTTGTGCAAGCCGCCGTGGCAAGTGAAGAAGCTTATGAGCAAGAAAGTGGAGAAGATCCTCTCTTATGTGAGCATGACCCAAGTCCCTCACTTGTGGTCACAAGGGTGCTAACCACACAACCTCATGATATGGAAGAACAACGGTGCAACATCTTCCAAACCCGTGCCGGAATTGGTGGCAAGTCGATCAAGGTCATCATAGATGGTGGAAGTTGCCATAACCTTGCAAGCACCGAGTTGTGTGAAAAGCTCCACCTTACTCTCCGCAAGCATCCTCACCCCTACCATATCCAATGGTTGAGTGACAAGGGCAACGTCAAGATACAACATACCGTCACCGTCAACTTCAAGATCGGCCCTTATGAGGACACCGTCGACTGTGACGTGGTACCCATGACGGTGTGCCACATGTTGCTTGGCCGCCCTTGGCAATATGACAAGAAGGCTATACATGATGGACTCTCCAACACATACACCTTCAAGGTCAACGACAAGAAGTTCGAGTTGCGCCCGATGACTCCTAGCCAAATCATCGCGGATAATGCGAAGGCTTTAGCGAGGGCACAACTCCGCACCCATAGTGAGATGAGAGGAGAGGGAGCGACCCACCACAAAGATAGTGAGCGCCACAAGCCATACATGAGTGAGCCCAAGAGTGTTCTTCTAGCCACCAAGAGTGAGTGGAGAGAGCTCCAAGAGAACCCATCCACCATATTTGATGTAGCCCCGGTCACCGACGTTGCTACACCAAGACCAACAAGTCCCCCAAGTGGACCGATGACACGAGCCCGAGTCAAAGCTCTTCATGATGAGGTGAACTCGCTCCTCACCACCCTTGATCTTGGTACCCCTTTGGATGGATTGCTACCTCATGCCGACGTGCTATGTGTCATTAGGTACAAGGCGCGTCAAGACCACGGAGAGGAGGAGACGCCAAGGTCAAGGGAAGGAGAGAAGCAACTGGACATGGAGATGATCATGAAGCCGAAGCCGACGTCGCACGAAGCGCTCCAAGGAAGAGACGGACGCTGGCCGGTCCAGGACCCGGTCAGACCGGACCTACAACCGGACGCCCCGGTCATAGGCCCGGTCGACCGGGCGCAAACCGGGCCAGCTCCCTCGTACCGGACGGCGACCAGACCCAGGACCGGAAACTTCGCAGTTTCCCGGTTTGCGCCCGGTCGACCGGACCCAAGACCGGACAGCCCGGTCACAGGCCCCGGCCGACCGGCCCAATGACCGGACGGCCCCGTGCCCGGCCCGGTCCGACAGGCCCCAAACCGGACTCGACGAGAATGCCCCACCAAACTGCCTTAACTTATCCATTCGCGCACTGCTCGCCCTTGCTGGCCGTGTATGACTATATAAGTAGCTGGAACCCCTCATTAGCTCTTTAGACTTGTTTTGAACTCAAACCTAAATTTGAGCTTAGTCTCCTTGGGTATCATCCTCTCGTAATCAAGGCACCTCGGTTGTTGATTTGGAACTTGTTGAGTGAGATTCTAGTACAAGATACTCTCTCTCCCTCACCAAGCTCTTCTTCTCCAATCCCAATCTCTCACCGGGAATTCTGCCGCGTGCCTCTTCCGGGTGATTCTATTGGCGTGGTCCATCGAGCCACGGAGGTAAGCATCGGGTGTATCGGGGTGTGTGTGTGCGTGAGTCTCGGAGTTCCTCGTGTTCATCGCCGTGTTCTTCGTGTTCCTCGCGTTTTTCCCATCTTCCCCTTGGTTTCAAGTCAATCCGCAAGATCGGGCCACACCCGGGTCTTAGACCTCATCATATGGTATCAGCAGCTCTTGGTTACCGCGGATTTGACCTCCCACCCACCCGATTTCGTCCCTAGAAAATTTTCCAAAAATCCCCAAAAATAGCCCTAAATTGCCTCTTGACCGATCTGTGATTTGGTTGCGTTTTGAGTGGTTTTGGTCCGTGGATCTGGTGTTGTTGTGCTTGATCTACTATTTCCCCAACTTTTAGCCTCCAATTCCATCGTTTCCCTTCGATTTGGTCGATTTGGCTTGGTTTTCGTGAAGAACAGGAGAGAGAAACCTTCATCCCGCGAAATCCGGTTTCGAGCCCGGTCAACCGCCACAGACCGGACGGCCCAGCATGTAACCCGGTCGACCGGGCGGCAACCGGCCAGGCCGGTCTGTGAGAGCCGGTCCAACCGGACCCTGCACCGGCGCAGCAACGCCCCCTCCTTCGACCTCGACATCCGGCGATCTCCACCACCACCACCACCACCACCATCATCGCAGGTATAACTTGCAGGTCACCTTGTAACCCCTCTTCCTTTTGCGATCTATCCCATCGAGCATTGCTTGTTTAGTGTTGCGAGACATTGCACGTGGCCCCGCATTGTGAGGTGTGTGTGTCGCGTTGAGTAAGGCACCCAAGCAAACACTCGTGTGGCAAGATAGCAAAAGCGAGGCTAACGCTAACATAGTGCGTCAAAAAGCCCCAAAAACACAAAAAGAGTGCGAGTAGCACCATACATCCATACATCCATACATCCATACGCCCATATACACAAAAGTGTCCACGTGCCACCAAAGATACAAACGAGTGCAAGTGCCGCCATATACAAAAGAGAAAAGCTTTTAAGCAAAGAGAGATAGGAGAAGAGAGGCCACGTGTGAATCTTGTTGTCTCTTCCTTTGCAACCAAAGCTTTGGCTCTCCTTGTGTTAGTGTGACACCGAGCACTTATACATACACTTTTCCGCTCACTTTTGGTTGCACTAACCCCGTTTATCTCGTGTGTGTGTTCCACATCTTTTTCTGTGTTTATAGTGATCTTCACATTGACATTTGGATTTTTGGACCTCACCCACTTTTGACAACATACTCGATCTTGGATTTGTCTTTTGGCTTTCCACTACACTCGCCTAACACCATATTTGCTAGCTTTTGCGTGTGGTTTTGCGTGTGTCCCCGATACACTTGATCTTGCTTTCGGTTTGGTGGATTGCCTCAATACTATCTTACCTTGGTAAGGGTACGAGGTAGTCTCCTTCCACTAACATACACAACATAGTTCTTGTCTTTGCATCATGGATAGGACCGGAGATACCAATAGGGATGAAGAGATCCTTCGCAACACCGAGAGGTTGGCTACTCAACACAACCTATGGACGCAACGACAAGAGTTCAAGGAGCAACTCTCCTCTTCGAGACGCGCATCGATGAGCAATACAATGAAGTGGCTCACAACTTCTCCACCGTGAACCACGACTTGGCCCTTCTTCGTGAAGCTACGGACAACTTGAATGGCCAAATGGCGGCCAATGATGCCAACATGGAGCGGCGCATGGATAGCCTCGAGCGCGCCATCACCAACTTGGGTCGCCATCGTCGACACCGCTCTACTTCCTCTTCATCAAGCTCTTCCTCAAGGCATGAAGACCATTACTCTCATGGTGGCATTTCGTCCCCAAGCTCTTCTTCAAGGCGTGAAGACCATCATCGACCTCATCGCTCACATGCTCGTCATGAAGACTCCCGCTCCAACTCTAGGCGTGGAGAAATACATCGCCATGCTCGTCCGCATGAGCGTCCTCCACAAGCTCAAGGCCTTCAACAAGATCGTCACCAAGCGGATCGCCATGCTCACCATGGGCGTGATGGCCATCCCCAAGACCAAGATCCTCAAGATCCACCTCGGCGAGATCTTCGTCGCCACCCTCACCATGACCAACGTGGCCGAGGAGAGCCTCACCATGATCAAGATGAGAGACCCAACATTGAGCATCGTCCTCAACCGCGACAAGATCTTCAACCACATCCTCACCGGGAACCAAGTGAAGCAAGTGTTCAACTCCACCACCAACCCAATGCTATGGTTGGCCGTAGAAGACCTCCTATTCCACCTCTAGCCGCAAGAGTTGACGGCGCCCCTCCTCGTAGAAGAAACTTGGAGGATGAAGAGAACATGTATGGCAAGCTCAAGTTCAACATGCCCAAGTTCAAAGGTGAAGACGACGCCGAAGCATACCTCTCATGGGCACTCAAGGTGGACAAGATATTCCGCATCCACAACTACTCCGGTGCCAAGAAAGTGGCTATGGCATCACTCGAGTTTGAAGACTACGCCAACACTTGGTGGGAGCAAGTCCTCACTCTCCGAGAAGAGAAGGGTGAACCTCCAATTGACACTTGGGAAGATATGAAAAAGGAGATGCATGCTCGCTTTGTCCCAAAGCACTACATGAAAGACCTCTTCAACAAGCTCCAAAACTTGAAGCAAGGCACCAAAACCGTTGAGGAGTTCTACAAGGAGATGGAGCTCACTATGATGCGAGCCAACATCCAAGAATCCGAGGAGCAAACCATTGCTCGCTTCTTCAATGGCCTTACTTATCCCATCAAGAGGATTGTCGAGTTCCAACCTTACTCCAACATGGTTGAGCTAGTCCACCAAGCATCGAAGGCCGAGCGCCAAGTGATTGAGGACATCAAGTACTCCAAGGCCAAGTCCTATTTCTCCTCCAAGCTCGCTACATCGACTCCTCCTACTACATCAACTCCTTATGCTACAAGTGCCAAGGCCGACGCATCCTCTACACCGTCCAAGAAGACGACTATCCAAAGTCGCATGAAGCAAACGGTCTCCTCCACCGCCTCCTCTAAGGCATCCACGGGACCCTCTAGTGTCACTTGCTTCAAGTGTGGCACCCAAGGTCACAAATCGTTTGAGTGCAAGAACACCAAGGTCATGATCACTATGGAGAATGGTGACATCGAGACTCTTGATGAAGATGAATATGAAGCCCTTGTGCAAGCCGCCGTGGCAAGTGAAGAAGCCTATGAACAAGAAAGTGGAGAAGATCCTCTCTTATGTGAGCATGACCCAAGTCCCTCACTTGTGGTCACAAGGGTGCTAACCACACAACCTCATGATATGGAAGAACAACGGTGCAACATCTTCCAAACTCGTGCCGGAATTGGTGGCAAGTCTATCAAGGTCATCATCGATGGTGGAAGTTGCCACAACCTTGCGAGCACCGAGTTGTGTGAGAAGCTCCACCTCACTCTCCGCAAGCATCCTCACCCTTACCATATCCAATGGTTGAGTGACAAGGGCAACGTCAAGATACAACATACCGTCACCGTCAACTTCAAGATCGGCCCTTATGAGGACACCATCGAGTGTGACGTGGTACCCATGACGGTGTGCCACATGTTGCTTGGCCGCCCTTGGCAATATGACAAGAAGGCTATACATGATGGACTCTCCAACACATACACCTTCAAGGTCAACGACAAGAAGTTCGAATTGCGCCCGATGACTCCTAGCCAAATCATCGCGGATAATGCGAAGGCTTTAGCGAGGGCACAACTCCGCACCCACCATAGTGAGATGAGAGGAGAGGGAGCGACCCACCACAAAGATAGTGAGCACCACAAACCATATATGAGTGAGTCCAAGAGTGTCCTTCTAGCCACCAAGAGTGAGTGGAGAGAGCTACAAGAGAACCCATCCACCATATTGCACTATGTGCTCATATGCAAGGGACCCTCGTCGGAGACTAACGACTTAACCAACATTCCTCCGTCTTTGTTGTCTCTTTTGCAGGAATTTCAAGACGTTTCCCGACGAGCTCCCTCATGGACTACCACCACTCCGCGGCATAGAACACCGCATCGACCTCATACCCGGCGCTCCGCTCCCAAACCGTGCCGCCTACCGCACCAATCCCGAAGAGACCAAGGAGATCAATCGCCAAATTCAAGATCTCCTCGCAAAAGGGTACGTCCGAGAAAGCCTTAGCCCTTGTGCGGTTCCCGTGATCCTCGTGCCTAAACCGGATGAGACGCAACGGATGTGTATGGATTGTCGCCCCATCAATGCCATTACCGTCCGTTACCGCCATCCCATTCCGCGTTTAGATGACATGCTTGATGAACTTAGTGGTGCCACGATTTTCTAAAGTCGATTTGCGTAGTGGTTACCATCAAATCCGCATGGCTATTGGTGACGAATGGAAAACGGCATTCAAGACCAAACTTGGTCTCTATGAATGGCTCGTTATGCCTTTTGGTCTTTCCAATGCACCATCTACTTTCATGCGCCTCATGAATCACATCTTGCGTCCTCTCATTGGCAAGAGCGTGGTTGTCTACTTCGATGATATTCTTATTTATAGCAAAAACCTCGAGGACCATGTGCAACATGTGAGAGAAGTCTTGTGCATCTTGCGCCATGAAAAGCTTTATGCTAACCTCCCCAAGTGCACATTTGCTCAAAACAAATTGGTTTTTCTTGGTTTTGTGGTTTCCGCTAATGGGATTGAAGTTGATTCTTCCAAGGTGGAGGCCATCCATAATTGGCCTACCCCTACAAATGTTGGCCAAGTCCGAAGCTTCCATGGACTTGCCGGGTTTTACCGCCGCTTTGTCAAAGACTTTAGCACCATTGCTTGCCCTTTGAATGAGCTTACCAAGAAGAATGTTCCGTTTGTTTGGGGCAAGGCCCAACAAAATGCTTTTGATGAGTTGAAGAAACGCCTTACCGAAGCTCCACTTCTTGTTCTTCCAAATTTTGCAAAAACCTTTGAGATTGAGTGTGACGCAAGTGGGCTTGGTATTGGTGGTGTTCTTATGCAAGAGGGCAAACCCGTGGCATACTATAGTGAGAAGTTAGATGGCGCACGCCTCAACTATCCTATATATGACAAGGAGCTCTACGCTTTGGTTCGTGTTCTTGAAGTTTGGCAACACTATCTTTGGCCAAAAGAGTTTATCATTCATTCCGATCATGAGTCCTTGAAGTATTTGAAAAGCCAACACAACTTGAACAAACGACATGCAAAATGGGTCGAGTTCATTGAGTCCTTCCCATATGTGATAAAATACAAGAAGGGCAAGGACAATGTTGTGGCGGATGCTCTTTCCCGCAAAAACACCCTTTTGTTAACTCGTTTGGATTTTCATGTTTTGGGACTTGAAGAGATCAAAGAACTCTATCCTTCCGATTCTTTCTTTGCTCCCATTTTTGAGAAGTGCTCCGTTGAGCGAGGAGTGGATGATTTCTATTTGCATGATGGCTATTTGTTTAAAGCCAACAAGATTTGCATTCCCGCGTCTTCGCTTCGAAAATTGCTTTTGCAAGAGTCTCATGGAGGAGGTCTTATGGGTCACTTTGGTCGAGAGAAGACATATGCCATGCTCTCAACCCACTACTATTGGCCAAGAATGTACCGCGACGTCGAACGCCTTTGCCGCCGGTGCACCACATGCTTACAAGCTAAGTCTACCTCCAATCCCTATGGTCTTTATACCCCATTGCCTATTCCACATGCACCATGGACCGATATTAGCATGGATTTCGTTTTAGGCTTGCCTCGCACTAAGTATGGTCATGATTCTATATTCGTGGTAGTGGATAGATTCTCTAAGATGGCTCATTTCATACCTTGCCATAAGAGCGACGATGCTTCACACATTGCTTCATTGTTTTTCAGTGGAAATCGTTCGCTTACATGGAGTACCGCAAAGCATTGTGTCGGATCGAGACGTCAAGTTCATGAGTTATCTTTGGAAGTCGATCATGGCAAAGTTTGGAGTGAAGCTCTTATTCTCATCATCATCACACCCGCAAACGGACGGCCAAACGGAAGTGGTCAATCGAAGCCTCTCCACCCTCCTACGCATCCTCGTGAAGAAGAACTTAAAGTCATGGGAGGAATGCATTCCACACGCGGAGTTCGCCTACAACCGTGCCAAGCACTCGACTACATCACGGAGTCCCTTCATGGTCGTCTACGGGTTTGAGCCGCTCACGGCACTCGACATACTACCACTTCCCCTTCATGAGCGGACGAACATGGACTTCGCCAAGCGCGCCGCCGACGTGAAGAAACTACATGAGGAGACAAGGGCAACCATACAAGAACATGTGCTTCGTCAAGCTACACGCCTCAACGCCAAGAAGAAGGAAAGGATATTTCAAGAAGGAGACCTCGTTTGGATCCACCTCCGGAAGGAACGGTTCCCTCGGGAGCGCAACTCCAAGCTCAAGCCAAGAGGAGATGGCCCCTTCAAGGTCCTCAAACGCATCAACAACAACGCTTACGTCATCGACATCCCCACCTCCAAGTACTTGGTGAGCAACACGTTCAACGTCTCGGACTTGTCACCCTATCATGGAGATGAGGAGGTGCAAGAGTCGAGGACGACTCTTTCCCAAGGGGGGGGAGATGATGTAGCCCCGGTCACCGACGTTGCTACACCAAGACCAACAAGTCCCCCAAGTGGACCGATGACACGAGCCCGAGTCAAAGCTCTTCATGATGAGGTGAACTCGCTCCTCACCACCCTTGATCTTGGTACCCCTTTGGATGGATTGCTACCTCATGCCGACGTGCTATGTGTCATTAGGTACAAGGCGCGTCAAGACCACGGAGAGGAGGAGACGCCAAGGTCAAGGGAAGGAGAGAAGCAACTGGACATGGAGATGATCATGAAGCCGAAGCCGACGTCGCACGAAGCGCTCCAAGGAAGAGACGGACGCTGGCCGGTCCAGGACCCGGTCAGACCGGACCTACAACCGGACGCCCCGGTCATAGGCCCGGTCGACCGGGCGCAAACCCGGGCCAGCTCCCTCGCATCGGACGACGACCGGACCTGTGGACCGGAAACCGCAGCTTCCGGTTTGCGCTCGGTCGACCGGACCCATGACCGGACGGCCGGTCCACAGCCCGGTCAGACCGGCCCCAAACCGGACAGCCCTGTCCCAGGCCCGGTCCGACTGCCCCAAACCGGACTCGACGAGAATGCCCCACCAAACTGCCTTAACTTATCCATTCGCGCACTGCTCGCCTCTTGCTGGCCGTGTATGACTATATAAGTAGCTGGAACCCCTCATTAGCTCTTTAGACTTGTTTTGAACTCAAACCTAAATTTGAGCTTAGTCTCCCTTGGGTATCATCCCTCTGTAATCAAGGCACCTCGGTTGTTGATTTGGAACTTGTTGAGTGAGATTCTAGTACAAGATACTCTCTCTCCCTCACCAAGCTCTTCTTCTCCAATCCCAATCTCTCACCGGGAATTCTGCCGCGTGCCTCTTCCGGGTGATTCTATTGGCGTGGTCCATCGAGCCACGGAGGTAAGCATCGGGTGTATCGGGGTGTGTGTGTGCGTGAGTCTCGGAGTTCCTCGTGTTCATCGCCGTGTTCTTCGTGTTCCTCGCGTTTTTCCCATCTTCCCCCTTGGTTTCGAAGTCAATCCGCAAGATCGGGCCACACCCGGGTCTTAGACCTCATCAATATTGCACTATGTGCTCATATGCAAGGGACCCGCGTCGGAGACTAACGACTTAACCAACATTCCTCCGTCTTTGTTGTCTCTTTTGCAGGAATTTCGAGACGTCTTCCCCGACGAGCTTCCTCATGGACTACCACCACTCCGCGACATAGAACACCGCATCGACCTCATACCCGGCGCTCCGCTCCCAAACCGTGCCGCCTACCGCACCAACCCAGAAGAGACCAAGGAGATCAACCGCCAAATTCAAGATCTCCTCGCCAAAGGGTATGTCCGCGAAAGCCTTAGCCCTTGTGCGGTTCCCGTGATCCTTGTGCCTAAACCGGATGAGACGCAACGGATGTGTATGGATTGTCGCCCCATCAATGCCATTACCGTCCGTTACCGCCATCCCATTCCGCGTTTAGATGACATGCTAGATGAACTTAGTGGTGCCACGATTTTCTCTAAAGTCGATTTGCGTAGTGGTTACCATCAAATCCGCATGGCTATTGGTGATGAATGGAAAACGGCATTCAAGACCAAACTTGGTCTTTATGAATGGCTCGTTATGCCTTTCGGTCTCTCCAATGCACCATCTACTTTCATGCGCCTCATGAATCACATCTTGCGTCCTCTCATTGGCAAGAGCGTGGTTGTCTACTTCGATGATATTCTTATTTATAGCAAAAACCTCGAGGACCATGTGCAACATGTGAGAGAAGTCTTGTGCATCTTGCGCCATGAAAAGCTTTATGCTAACCTCCCCAAGTGCACATTTGCTCAAAACAAATTGGTTTTTCTTGGTTTTGTGGTTTCCGCTAATGGGATTGAAGTTGATTCTTCCAAGGTGGAGGCCATCCATAATTGGCCTACCCCTACAAATGTTGGCCAAGTCCGAAGCTTCCATGGCCTTGCCGGGTTTTATCGCCGCTTTGTGAAAGACTTTAGCACCATCGCTTGCCCTTTGAATGAGCTTACCAAGAAGAATGTTCCGTTTGTTTGGGGCAAGGCCCAACAAAATGCTTTTGATGAGTTGAAGAAACGTCTTACCGAAGCTCCACTTCTTGTTCTTCCAAATTTTGCCAAAACTTTTGAGATTGAGTGTGATGCAAGTGGGCTTGGTATTGGCGGTGTTCTTATGCAAGAGGGCAAACCCGTGGCATACTATAGTGAGAAGTTGGATGGCGCACGCCTCAACTATCCTATATATGACAAGGAGCTCTACGCTTTGGTTCGTGTTCTTGAAGTTTGGCAACACTATCTTTGGCCAAAAGAGTTTATCATTCATTCCGATCATGAGTCCTTGAAGTATTTGAAAAGCCAACACAACTTGAACAAACGACATGCAAAATGGGTCGAGTTCATTGAGTCCTTCCCATATGTGATAAAATACAAGAAGGGCAAGGACAATGTTGTGGCGGATGCTCTTTCCCGCAAAAACACCCTTTTGCTAACTCGTTTGGATTTTCATGTTTTGGGACTTGAAGAGATCAAAGAACTCTATCCTTCCGATTCTTTCTTTGCTCCCATTTTTGAGAAGTGCTCCGTTGAGCGAGGAGTGGATGATTTCTATTTGCATGATGGCTATTTGTTCAAAGCTAACAAGATTTGCATTCCCGAGTCTTCGCTTCGAAAATTGCTTTTGCAAGAGTCTCATGGAGGAGGTCTTATGGGCCACTTTGGCCGTGACAAGACATATGCCATGCTCTCAACCCACTACTATTGGCCAAAGATGAAGCGAGATGTGGAGCGCCTTTGCCGTCGGTGCACAACATGCTTACAAGCTAAGTCTACCTCCAACCCTTATGGTCTTTACATGCCATTGCCTATTCCTTATGCACCATGGACCGATATTAGCATGGATTTCGTTCTAGGCTTGCCTCGCACTAAGCATGGTCATGATTCCATATTTGTTGTAGTGGATAGATTCTCTAAGATGGCTCATTTCATACCTTGCCATAAGAGCGACGATGCTTCACACATTGCTTCATTGTTTTTCAGGGAAATCGTTCGCCTACATGGAGTACCGCAAAGCATTGTGTCGGATCGAGACGTCAAGTTCATGAGTTATCTTTGGAAATCGATCATGGCGAAGTTTGGAGTCAAGCTCTTGTTCTCATCATCATCACACCCGCAAACGGACGGCCAAACGGAAGTGGTCAATCGAAGCCTCTCCACCCTCCTACGGGTCCTCGTGAAGAAAAACTTGAGGTCATGGGAGGAGTGCCTTCCTCACGCCGAGTTCGCCTACAACCGCGCCAAGCACAAGACTACATCAAGGAGCCCCTTCATGGTCGTCTACGGCTTCGAACCTTACACGGCACTCGACATACTTCCGCTTCCCCTCCATGAGCGCATCAACATGGACTTCGACAAGCGCGCCACCGCCGTCAAGAAACTACATGAAGAGACAAGGGCAACCATACAAGAACATGTTCTTCGTCAAGCCAACCGCCTCAACGCCAAGAAGAAGGCAAGGATATTCGAAGAAGGAGACCTCGTTTGGATCCACCTCCGAAAGGAAAGGTTCCCTCATGAGCGCAACTCCAAGCTCAAGCCAAGAGGAGATGGCCCCTTCAAGGTCCTCAAGCGAATCAACGACAACGCTTACGTCATCGACATACCGACATCCAAGTACTTGGTGAGCAACACGTTCAACGTCTCGGACTTGTCACCCTATCATGGAGATGAGGAGGTGCAAGAGTCGAGGACGACTCTTTCCCAAGGGGGGGGAGATGATGTAGCCCCGGTCACCGACGTCGCTACACCAAGACCAACAAGTCCCCCAAGTGGACCGATGACACGAGCCCGAGTCAAAGCTCTTCATGATGAGGTGAACTCGCTCCTCACCACCCTTGATCTTGGTACCCCTTTGGATGGATTGCTACCTCATGCCGACGTACTATGTGTCATTAGGTACAAGGCGTGTCAAGACCACGGAGAGGAGAAGACGCCAAGGTCAAGGGAAGGAGAGAAGCAACTGGGCATGGAGATGATCATGAAGCCGAAGCCGACGTCGCACGAAGCGCTCCAAGGAAGAGACGGACGCTGGCCGGTCCAGGACCCGGTCAGACCGGACCTACAACCGGACGCCCCGGTCATAGGCCCGGTCGACCGGGCGCAAACCGGGCCAGCTCCCTCGTACCGGACGACGACCGGACCCAGGACCGGAAACTTCGCAGTTTCCCGGTTTGCGCCCGGTCGACCGGACCCATGACCGGACGGCCCGGTCACAGGCCCGGTCAGACCGGCCCCAAACCGGACCTGACGAGAATGCCCCACCAAACTATCTTAACTTATCCATTTGCGTACCTGTTCGCCCTTGCTGGCCGTGTATGACTATATAAGTAGCTGGAACCCCTCATTAGCTCTTTAGACTTGTTTTGAACTCAAACCTAAATTTGAGCTTAGTCTCCCTTGGGTATCATCCCTCTGTAATCAAGGCACCTTGGTTGTTGATTTGGAACTTGTTGAGTGAGATTCTAGTACAAGATACTCTCTCTCCCTCACCAAGCTCTTCTTCTCCAATCCCAATCTCTCCCCGGGGAATTCTACCGCGTGTCTCTTCCTCGGAGATTCTATTGGCGTGGTCCATCGAGCCACGGAGGTAAGCATCGGGTGTATCGGGGTGTGTGTGTGCGTGAGTCTCGGAGTTCCTCGTGTTCATCGCCGTGTTCTTCGTGTTCCTCGGGTTTTCCCATCTTCCCCCTTGGTTTCGACGTCAATCCGCGAGATCGGGCCACACACGGGGTCTTAGACCTCATCAAGAGTTCTTTGATCTCTTCAAGTCCCGAGACATGAAAATCCAAACGAGTAAGTAAAAGGGTGTTTTTGCGGGAAAGAGCATCCGCCACAACATTGTCCTTGCCCTTCTTGTATTTGATTACATATGGGAAGGACTCAATGAACTCGACCCATTTTGCATGTCGTTTGTTCAAGTTGTGTTGGCTTTTCAAATATTTCAAGGACTCATGGTCGGAATGAATGATAAACTCTTTTGGCCAAAGATAGACCACCACCATGCGATTCTTGTAAGAGCAAAAGGCGAAGCGACGACATAGGAATACAAAGTTTGTTGCCCTTGAACAAGAATCCTTGGTGCAAATAGAAATCATCGATGCCCTTCTCACTAGAACACTTTGTAAAGATTGGGCCAAAGAAAGCATCGGAAGCATATAAATCTTTGATTTCATCAAGACCCAAAACACTAATATCCAAGCGAGTGAGTAAGAGGGTGAGTTTGCGGGAAAGAGCATCCGCCACAACATTGTCCTTGCCCTTCTTGTATTTGATCACATATGGAAAGGACTCAATGAACTCAACCCACTTTGCATGTCTTTTGTTCAAATTGTGTTGACTTTTCAAATATTTCAAAGACTCATGGTCGGAGTGGATAATAAACTCTTTTGGCCAAAGATAGTGTTGCCAAACTTCAAGAACACGAACCAAAGCGTAAAGTTCCTTGTCATATATAGGATAGTTGAGGCGTGCGCCATCTAACTTCTCGCTATAGTATGCCACGGGTTTTCCATCTTGCATAAGCACTCCACCAATACCGAGTCCACTTGCATCGCACTCAATCTCAAAAGTTTTGGAAAAGTTTGGAAGAACAAGGAGTGGTGCCTCGGTAAGGCGTTTCTTCAACTCATCAAAAGCATTTTGTTGGGCCTTGCCCCAAACAAACGGAACATTCTTCTTGGTAAGCTCATTCAAAGGGCAAGCAATGGTGCTAAAATCTTTCACAAAGCGGCGGTAGAAACCGGCAAGTCCATGGAAACTTCGGACTTGAGCAACAATGGTAGGAGTGGGCCAATTGTGGATGGCCTCAACCTTAGAAGAATCAACTTCAATACCATTAGCGGAAACCACAAAGCCAAGGAAAACCAATTTGTTTTGAGCAAATGTGCATTTAGGGAGGTTAGCATAAAGCTTTTCATGTCGCAAGATGCACAAGACTTCTCTCACATGTTGCACATGGTCCTCGAGGTTTTTGCTATAAATAAGAATATCATCGAAGTAGACAACCACGCTCTTGCCAATGAGAGGACGCAAGATGTGATTCATGAGGCGCATGAAAGTAGATGGAGCATTGGAAAGACCGAAAGGCATAACGAGCCATTCATAGAGACCGAGTTTGGTCTTGAATGCCGTTTTCCATTCATCACCAATAGCCATGCGGATTTGATGGTAACCACTACGCAAATCAATCTTAGAGAAAATCGTGGCACCGCTCAATTCATCAAGCATGTCATCTAAACGCGGAATGGGATGGCGGTATCGAACGGTAATGGCATTGATGGGGCGACAATCCATACACATTCGTTGCGTCTCATCCGGTTTAGGAACAAGAATCACGGGAACCGCACAAGGGCTGAAGCTTTCACGAACATACCCTTTTTCGAGGAGGTCTTGTATTTGTCTTTGTATCTCCTTTGTGTCTTCGGGGTTGGTGCGGTAGGCGGCGCGGTTTGGTAGAGGAGCGCCGGGTATGAGGTCGATGCGGTGCTCAATCCCTCGAAGTGGTGGTAGTCCATGAGGAAGCTCGTCGGGGAAGACATCTTGGAACTCCTTCAAAAGAGACAACAAAGACGAAGGAAGTGTTGTTAAGTTGTTAGTTTCCGAAGATGGCCCCTTGCAAATAAGCACGTAGTGCAATATGGTGGATGGGTTGTGGTGCAATTCTCTCATCTCACTCTTGGTAGCTATGAGGACACTCTTCATCTCACTCATATATGGCTTGTGGCGCTCACTTTCCTTTTGGTGGGTCACTCTCTCACCACTCATCTCACTAGTGATGGTAGCTTCCTTAGCCCTCGCTAAAGCCTTTGCATTGTCCGCAATCACTTGGCTAGGAGTCATTGGGCGTAGGATGTATGTCTTGTCGCCGACCTTGAAGCTATAGGCATTTGTGTAGCCATCATGGCTTGCTCTTTTGTCATATTGCCAAGGGCGACCAAGTAGCATGTGGCACACCGTCATGGGCACTACATCACAATCAACGGTGTCTTCATAGGCGCCAATCTTGAAGGATACGGAGACGGTGTGTTGTATCTTGACATTTCCATTGTCACTTAGCCATTGCACATGGTAAGGATGGGGGTGTTTCCGGAGTGTGAGGTTGAGCTTGGAGCATAGTTCGGTGCTTGCAAGATTGTGGCAACTCCCTCCATCGATGATAACCTTTATTGACTTGCCATTGATTCCGGCTCTTGTTTGGAAGATGTTGCACCTTTGATCTCCATTGGGAAGTGCATGGGTTGTCAACACTTTGGTCACCACAAGGGACGGGCTTGCATCATGCACACATAGGACTTGCTCTTGGTCTTCCAAGTCATCATCTTCATGATTGGTTGCGGCTTGTACCAAGGCTTCATATTCGCCTTCACTCAAGTACTCCACATCTCCATCATCTCGAGTTATCATAACTCTTGTGTTCTTGCATTCAAAGGATTTATGTCCTTGAGCTCCACACTTGAAGCAAGTGATGTTACTAGATCCCGTGGAAGCTTTGGAGGACATATTTGATTGATCCGGCTTGAAGCTTGTTGTCTTGAAGGCACTCTTCAGTTGCTTAGGAGGATCCTTGGGAGCAATAGCACTTGTGTTCTTGATGCTTGAGGAGGTATTTGTTGCATTTTTTGCGGCGAAGAAGGACTTTGTTTTTGCACTTGCTATGTCTTCTCGCACTTGGCGCTCGGCCCTTGTAGCTTGATGAAGCAATTCAACCATGTTGGTGTAAGGCAAGAATTCCACTATCCTCTTGACGGGAATGTTCAATCCATTCAAGAATCTTGCCATTGTTTGCTCTTCTCGCTCGTCCACATTTGCACTCATCATTGTCATGTGCATCTCCTTGTAGTATTCCTCAACGGACTTGTAGCTTTGCTTGAGTTGGGTAAGCTTGTTAAAGAGGTCGCGTTTGTGATGGTTGGGCACAAAGCGTTTGTGCATGACTTCTTGCATCTCTTCCCATGTAGCAATGGGGTCTAGATCTTCCTTGTCACGCTTCTTGTTCACTTCTTCCCACCAAACATTTGCATACCCTTCAAACTCTAGTGATGCCATGGCCACTTTCTTTGCTTCGGAGAAGTTGTGTATGCGGAATATCTTGTCAACTTTGAGAACCCAAGATAAGTATGCATCGGGGTCTTCTTCTCCATGGAACTTTGGCATGGTGAACTTGAGCTTCCCAAAGATTTCCTCTTCATTGCGGTCATTGCGTCTAGGAGGTGGTCTTTCTTCACCAAGGTCTTGACGTTGTAGAGGTGGATGTTGTGGACCGTGAGCATCTCTATTGTTGTTGCTATGTTGTGGACGAGGAGGTGGTCTTCCATGACCTTCATCTTGATCATCATTGTTGTGGCGTCGTCGAGGCATCACACTTTCTTCACTTGATGCTTGGTGATGACTTGATTCTTCATTTCGTGCCCTTGGAGGAGGTCTTCTAGCATGAGGGCGATCATCATGATGGCGGCGATTATCTTGACCTTGAGGGCGTTGAGGATGAACAACATTGATGATTTGGCGCTCTTGGCGCGCTTGCCTTGCTTCTTCATCATGAAGGCGTTGTCTTCTAGCTTGAGCTTCTTGTGCTTGTTGTTGCCGCTCTTGTTCTTCAAGTGCTTGTTGTTCATTGCGGAGCCGCTCTTGTTCCCTTGCTCGAACTAGCTCTTGATCATGGCGAAGGCGTTCTTGCTCTTGTTGGAATTGAGCATTGAGATTCTCTTGGTGAAGGCGCTCTTCTTCAAGGCGTTGACGCTCTTGGACAAGTCGAAGTCGAGCTTGCTCCGCTTCTTGAGCTTGTTGGTGAAGCACTTGGACATCCACATTATGGTGGCGTGGGTCTTCATTAGAATCATGGCGAGATGGTGTAGGAGCTCTTGACCTTGAGCTATGGGAGCGCGAAGACCTTGAGTGGTGTCTTCTCTCTTCTTGGCGGTTGAGTGTGTGGAGGATACTGTCCAACGCCGTCTTCATTTCCCTTGTCTCTTGACCTTGTATGGCAAGTGTTGCCTTCAACTCATTGCCTTGAGTTTCAATCTTCTCATTGAGGTCTTGCACTTGATTGTTGAGGTCATTCCTTTGCACTTGAGCTCTTTCTTCATAGCGGACATTGGTATCCTTGAGCATGGCTTCAAATTGATTTAGCTTGGCGTGGACGGCTTGAGTACCTATCCAATGTTGGTGCCGCGTCATCGGTAGTTGGTTCCCTTCTCCACTAGACATGGTTACAACTAAAACAAGAACTATGTGGTGGGTGGTTAGGAAAGACTACCAAGAATGTCAAAACTTGCAAACCAAAATCGAAAGGGTGTATCAAGTTGAGGAACAACCGGTTACACACACAAAAACAAAAACTCTATATGGTGTTAGGTATGGATGTGGAAAGCCAAATGGAAGAACCAAACAAAAAGTCTATTGTCAAAAGTGGGTAAGATCCAAAAGTCACAAGTCAAAGGCGGTGATCACAAAAGGCATACACAATGAGGAACACACGCGTGGGACAAAATGGGGTTAGCGCGACTTGGAAAATGAGCAAGAACAAAATGGTCCTAACGAAGACTACTAGCTCGGTGATGCGGCCTAAGGCCACGTGGGTTGCCCGATCTCACGAATTGACCGAGGGAAAGGCGGGGGAGAGGAAGAACACGATGAACACACGCAAACACACACCAACCCGATACAATTCCGGTTTACTCCCGATAGCCCGAACCACTATCCCGATAGAATCTCTCAAGAGAAAGACACGCGGTAGAATCCCCGAGAGGAAGATCGGTATACGATCGGTGGAATCACACGAGTGAGAGACCGGTGGTAGAATCACAAGTGTGAGAGACTAATCATATAAGGAGTGCCTTGTACAATAGATTATGGTAATCTAAGGAGGGGGTTTCCCTAATCCCAAAGGGATGGTGGAGGCATGAGCCTAGTTCTAGTTCATCAACTCTAACCTAATGAAGGGGGAGGTGGGAGGCTATATATAGGGAGCCACTAAGGAGGGGTAGTTTAGGCATACAAAGAGCATAGTGGGATGGTTTATATTATGAGCTTCATAGTGGGGACGGCGGTGTCGGCGTAGGCATGGCGATAGTGCCGTCTTCCTCCGGCGTCGAGCAGGGTGGCAGTGTCAGCCACTCCGTGGCGGTAGTGCCGGCCTTCCTAGACGCGTCTCCTTCTTCCGTCTCCTCTTCCATGCTTCCGTGACGTCGGACTTGAGCGTATTTCTTGATGATGACCATGATGCGGATAAGACCGAAGGTCGGGCTGCATCATCTCCCCCCACTTGAAAAAGAGTCGCCCTCGACGATGAGTCTTCATGAATGTGTAGAGGAGGTAGATGACACCAACGCTTGAATGTCCCTTCACTTGTCAAGTGCCCTATCAATAGCACAAGAAAAGCAAAGGAGCAATCAAAGCGTAGCCAAAGTTCAATGGATTTAGCAAGAAAGCTCAAGTAGAAGGAGTTCACCTTATCAAAGTGTCGGTGTGCTCTCATTGAGAGGTCTTGTGTAGTGGAAGTGTGCGGGCAAAACCACTCATTGGAGCTCACTTGTATCATGCTCTCAAGAGCTCTTTTTGTCAACTCGTGCTCAATCGAGGTTGACATTGGAGTTTGGGTACCTACACACATGTTAGACAACAAGAACAATGTGTGTGCATGGTATATGAACACATCATCCATCATGATGCGCCATTTCTTTCGCACATCACCATTAGCGGTAAGCAAGATATTATAATACACATGGTGAATATGCGGGGAAAACTTAGGAACATGCGCAACATGGATATGTGCAAAGTCTCCAAAAGGTGAGAGAGCTATGGGGGCAATCTCATTCACAAGCATATTAACATCATTGCAAACCAAGCATTGGAAAGAGCAAGTATTCAACATTTTGGTTGCACTAATGGGAGAATATTGCAAGCATGTAGCACAAAACATTTTCAAAATTTCATCATTGTTGTTGA
Organism: Lolium perenne; assembly: GCF_019359855.2. Classification (NCBI taxonomy): domain Eukaryota; kingdom Viridiplantae; phylum Streptophyta; class Magnoliopsida; order Poales; family Poaceae; genus Lolium; species Lolium perenne. The sequence goes on from NC_067246.2 coordinate 161,570,150, forward strand.
CCAACCTAGGGAAAGAGCAATTGTTCATCAAGGTTGTCACAACACAAGCATTATCATTTTCATTGCAAGCAATACATGGGAAAGAGCAATTGTTCGACATATTGCAAGCAATAGGAGAGAAAGTGAAACTCTCATAGTATGGCATGGTCAAATTGTCACAAGCAACTACTTCCATATGATCAACAATGTTATCACAAGTATCACAAGGGAAAGTGAAAGAAGCATATGACATAGCAATAGGATCATCCAACTCATGCAAGCACTCACAAATCATCATGTCCACTAGTGGGATCATGGCATCATCAACACCCATATGCGTACCTTTGTAGTCCCGCTCATATGAGGTAGGTGTTGTGGAAGAGGTAGGCTCCATGTGGCCTCCATGTTCATCTTCAAGCAACAAGCATGGTGTGATATCATCATCTTCATGCACCATGTACATCTTCTCCATGTTCGGCGTCTCGTCATCCATGGGACCTAATAAGACACAAGGAAACACACTAGAGGTAGAGGGTAAGTTGTTAGAATTCGAAATGGCCTCACATGACCTATCAACTACCACTCTCATCTCACTCGGTGTATCACTCATGCTCTCGAAGTGGAGGCACTCATCAAGCTCACATATAGTGGAGTCACTCATCTCACATATAGTGGAGTCGCTCATCTCACATATAGTGGAGTCCCTCATCTCCATGGCAATGGCGTCGTCGATGTCCGAGAAACCTAGCAAAGAGGAAGACAACACAAGAGGAGTAGAGGTTAAGTTGTTAGAAATCGAAACATCCTCACTCGACTCATGGTGTGTATCACTCTTGCTCGCAAGGTGTTTGAAGTATGCGTTGCACTCGGCTTTTTCTTTGGGTGTCATTTGGGCTTCTCGAGCATCTAGCTCGGCGAAGTATGCTCTCATCTCGGCTTGTTCTTGTGGGGTCATCATGTATATCTCACTAGGATAGGTGTATATGTATGGTGGAAGGAAAACTACACAAGTATCTCACCTATCAAGAAAGTATCGGAAAAGTGGTTCAAGTCAAGAGCAAAGTCGAAATGTATCGGGGTTACTCACACACACTCAAAGCACACGCAAAAGGCTAAGAAACACTATATGTGGTGGGTAAGGGGTGGATAGCAAACGAAAAAGATCAACAGAAAAGTCTATTGTCAAATGTGGGTAAGATCCAAAGTCAAATGTCAAAAGTGGTGATCTATGTCAAGGAAACACGGAAACACACACACAATAAGAATAATGGGGTTAGCGCGACCAAGGAAGTGAGCAAGTGACAAAGATGGTCCTAACGAAGACTATATGCTCGATGTCACGCCAACACAAGAGAGACCGTAGCTTGGTTGCACAAGAAAGAAGCAACAAGATTTGCACAAATGCCACTCTTCTCTTTTCTCTCGTAGTGCTCACAAGCTTTGCACTTCTCGGTATCGGTGGACACACACTCTTTTTGTATATTTTTTTTTCTCTTTTTTTTCACTTTTTTTTTCTATGCTTAGAAGCTTTTTTTTTTCTCTATGTATATGTCACATTTTTTTCTTCTTTTGTGTATCTTTCTCACCGAGCTTGCTTCGGAGCTTTGCTCAACACAACGCACACACCCTCTCACGGTCGTGACACTTGTGCAATGCTTCGCAACGCTCGGAAAGCCACTCTCAATGGGATAGGTACGCAAAGGAAGAAAGGGGCTACAAGGGGTAGGGGAGGCAAGTTATACCTATTGACGTTAGGCGGTGTCAAGCACACGAACTTGCGATGATGGTGATGACGATGGTGTCGAAGATGCGCCGGAATCCGGGGTGCCGATGCCGTTGTCGCGGTGTTGATGTAGGCGCGGAAGCTCGGTAGACAATCCTTGCACTCCAAAACGGAAATCGGGCAAATTAAGTCAATGCCCGAAAAGTTGGGTCGAAACGAGCGGTCAAAAAATATGTTCCAAAAATCATCAAAAATTGAGGGTAGACTATGTGGAGTATTTGGGGGATGCTGTTAAAATTTGGAGTCAAACGGGCGCCGGAAAGTTGTCAAAATTTGGGGCAAAAAGTGGAGTCAAAATTGGCCGAAATTGTGCTGGGCGGTAGTACCGGCCGAGGTACCGGACGTGGTACCGGTTAAAACGGCAAAGTATCCAGGGGAGTTGGAACGCGGGCGGTAGCAAGGCCGGTAGTGCGGGCGGAGGCTCCGGCCAAAGTTTTTTTTTTCTTTTGGCTGATTCGTATGCTGCACGCTGGAGAGAGGAAGTGGCTGTTCTGCAGATCGAGCGGGATATGGGGAATTGATGAGCGGGGCGGAGCTGCACTTCCGTGCGATGGATTGGTGATGCAGCGGCCAGGCGATGTGGGCCAGGCGCGGGAGCTGCTGGCGCGGATTGAGCGGCGGCTCGAGCAGGATGGTGGCCTGGTCGGAGGAAGATGGGCGCGGGCCTGGTGGTCGAGTGGAGGCAGTGCCTGGCGGCAGCGGCGGGCGGCGGCTCGAGGCGCGTGGCCAGGGAGGCCGAGCGTGCTGGCGTGGCGCGCGAGCTGGGGCGCTGGTGGCCTGGCGGGATGCTGCTGGCGCACGCGCGCGGGAGCAGAGAGATTGCGTGCGGGCGGCGCTATCGGCAGCAGTTGGGCAGAGGTGCGGTGGGCCAAGGCGAGCGGGCAGATGCGGCGTGGAGGATGGGCGGCCGCGGGATGCCGGATGCGCTCGGGCGGGAGTGGCTTTGGCCAGTGGAGCGGGGCGGGCGTTGACCAAAACGGCCAGAAGATCTGTGCGTGGAGGACGATGAACACGAGCGGAAAAGCCACTACAAATCCTCAGATTTCTCGAGATATAGGACGAATTGGAGCACGAAAATTGGGGAAGTTGTAGATAAACCACTAAGAACACAGATCTGTGGATCAAAACCACAAAAAACGCAACAAATCCGGAGATCAATTTTCGAGCTATTTTTTGGGGCAATTTTTGGGGAAATTTTTTGGGCGAAAATTGGAGAGATTTGTGGTCAAATTCGTGGCAACCTTTGCTCCGATACCATATGATGCGGCCTAAGGCCATGTGGGTTGCCCGATCTCACGAATTGACCGAGGGAAAGGCGGGGGAGAGGAAGAACACGATGAACACACGCAAACACACACCAACCCGATATAATTCCGGTTTACTCCCGATAGCCCGAACCACTATCCCGATAGAATCTCTCAAGAGAAAGACACGCGGTAGAATCCCCGAGAGGAAGATCGGTATACGATCGGTGGAATCACACGAGTGAGAGACCGGTGGTAGAATCACAAGTGTGAGAGACTAATCATATAAGGAGTGCCTTGTACAATAGATTATGGTAATCTAAGGAGGGGGTTTCCCTAATCCCAAAGGGATGGTGGAGGCATGAGCCTAGTTCTAGTTCATCAACTCTAACCTAATGAAGGGGGAGGTGGGAGCCTATATATAGGGAGCCACTAAGGAGGGGTAGTTTAGGCATACAAAGAGCATAGTGGGATGGTTTATATTATGAGCTTCATAGTGGGGACGGCGGTGTCGGCGTAGGCATGGCGATAGTGCCGTCTTCCTCCGGCGTCGAGCAGGGTGGCAGTGTCAGCCACTCCGTGGCGGTAGTGCCGGCCTTCCTAGACGCGTCTCCTTCTTCCGTCTCCTCTTCCATGCTTCCGTGACGTCGGACTTGAGCGTAGTTCTTGATGATGACCATGATGCGGATAAGACCGAAGGTCGGGCTGCATCACTCGGTGTCACGCTAACACAAGAGAGACCGTGGCTTGGTTGCAAATTGAGAAGCAACAAGATTTGCGCAAGACGCCTCTCTTCTCTTTTCTCTCTTTTGCTTATAAGCTTTGGACTCTTTTGTGTATAGGTGTCACTCACACACTTTTTCTTTTTCTCTTTTTGTATTTTTTTCTCACTATGTAAGGATACTACTATCTATGTAAGTATGTCACACTCTTTTGCTTAACTTTTCACACGAGCTTGCTTCGAAGCTTTGCTCAACACACGCACACCCTCACGGTCGGGACGCTTGCGCAATGCTTCGCAACACTAGAAAGCCACTCTCGATAGGAAAGGTACGCAAAAGAGGCTAGGGCTACAAATTAGGAGCAAGTTATACCACTTGATGATGGTGGCCGACGATCTTGAACTTGCTATGGTGGAGGTGTCAAGTGAACCGCTTGGATCCTCGGGGTGCCGTCGTCGTTGTCGATGTTGCGGAAGCTTTGTGGTAGCTGAAATGGCACTCAAACCGAAGTCCAAACACAAGGGGGTTAGTACCAAAACGAAAAACGAAGGTTGCTGTCAAAATTTCGGCCAGGCGGAACTTCCGGTCCTGAGGGGCGGAACTTCCGGTCCCGGGCGAAACTTCCGGTCCTTCCGGGCGGAACTTCCGGTCGCAATCAGATCTGCGGGCAGTTCATCGATTTGGGCGGAAATCCGGGCCGAAATCCTTCGAATTCGAGGAAAATTTGGCACCAAAAGCTGTGGGAAGGTGGGGGAATTGCAGATCAACACCAAAGGCAAGTTACTATTGGAGCAAAACCACAAATAACTCAACAAATCGAGAGATCGATCCAAGGCCAATTTGGGGCTATTTTTTGGGAATTTTTTTTTTTTTGGAATTTTTTTTGGGCGAAATTGGTGGAATTGGGGGATGTGGGGGTCAAATCCGTGGCAACCAAAGAGCTGCTGATACCATATGATGTGGACTAAGTCCAAGGATGTGCCCGATCTTCACGGATTTGGGTGGAACTCGTGGGGGTAGGTGGATGAACGCGATCAACACGACGAACGCGAGGGGAATCGTGGGGATACAACACACACACGCACACAAACCGGTTTTCCCTCGTAGGCCCGATACACCTACTCGATAGAGGTTGCGAGAAAAGACCTTCCGGTAGAAGTCCCGCAAAGAGATCGACAAATCGAAGCTCGCAAGATCTAGAAGGGTGAAAAGACCGGAAGGTTGATAGAAGTGCAAGCAAAAGACCAAATAGGTAGAAGTGCAAGCAAAAGATCAAACAAACGGTAGAAGTCACCAAAGAGATCTTGACAAGTCGATAAGGAGCCCGGGTGGGTACAAGATCATAGATCTAGGTAGGGTTCCCACAAGGGTGAGCTAAGCTCAGGTTTAATTTCACATCAAGTCTAATCTCAGATCTGAGCCAACAAGGCTATTTATAGTAGGTGGGGCGAAGGGGTAAGTTACAACTAAAAGTGCTGTTGTGCTGAAGTTCGTTGGGGTGGAAGTTCCGGTCAACTTGGGCGGAAGTTCCGGCCAGGGGCGGAAGTTCCGGTCTGGACAGGCGGAAGTTCCGGTCGGGGCGGAAGTTTCGGCCAAGTTTCGGCCTTGTTCCGGAATTGCGCCATTGTCCCGCAGTAACATCCAGGGGGGTTTTCGCCGACTTTCGGAACTTGGGCGGAACTTGGGCGGAAGTTCCGGTCGGCGGAAGTTCCGGTCCCTCGGGGCGGAAGTTCCGGCCTGATCCATTTCGCTGGGCGCTGGGAGGCATCTGGAGGGCATCTGGCCGGAAGTTCCGGTCCTGGGGGCGGAAGTTCCGGCCTGGAAGCTGTAGTTCCATCTTCATCATTTCCAGCTCTCTCTTCATTGGCTTGGTCTCCATGGCTCGCTTCTTGGTCGATGTACCTGATTGAACATAGGGTATTGGCATGAAGTAGCAATCCATCCAAAGGGGTGTCAAAGGCGAACGTGGACAGGAGCGAATTCACCTCTTGGTGTAGGGCTTGAGCTCGAGCTCGAGCTCGTGTCATTGGACCACGAGGAGGGCTTGTCGGTCTTGATGTAGTATCGACCTTGGGTAGGGCTACATCAAAGAGGCACGTGGCAGAATTCCCGGAGAGAGATTGGGGTTGGAGAGGAAGAGCTTGGTGAGGGAGAGAGAGTAACTAGTACTAGAATCTCAAGAGCTAATGAGGGTTCCCAGCTACTTATATAGGCACACATGGCCAGCAAGGGCGAATAGGTACGCGAATGGATAAGTTAAGGCAGTTTGGTGGGGCATTCCCGTCAGGTCCGGTTTGGGTCCGGTCTGACTGGGCCTGTGACCGGGCTGTCCGGTCATGGGTCCGGTCTGACCGGGCCTGTGACCGGGCTGTCCGGTCATGGGTCCGGTCGACCGGGCGCAAACCGGGAAACTGCGAAGTTTCCGGTCCTGGGTCCGGTCGTCGTCCGGTACGAGGGAGCTGGCCCGGTTGACCGGGCCTATGACCGGGGCGTCCGGTTGTAGGTCCGGTCTGACCGGGTCCTGGACCGGCCAGCGTCCGTCTCTTCCTTGGAGCGCTTCGTGCGACGTCGGCTTCGGCTTCATGATCATCTCCATGTCCAGTTGCTTCTCTCCCTCCCTTGACCTTGGCTTGTCCTCCTCTCCGGGGTCTTGATGCGCCTTGTACCTAATGACACATAGCACATCGGCATGAGGTAGCAATCCATCCAAAGGGGTACCAAGATCAAGGGTGGTGAGGAGCGAGTTCACCTCATCACGTAGAGCTTTGACTCGGGCTCGTGTCATCGGTCCACTTGGGGGACTTGTTGGTCTTTGATGTAGCCCCGCCTATCGTCGACGCTACACCATGGCCAAGGAGTTCCCCAAGTGGACCGACAACCCGAACCCGTGCGATACATGACAAGGTGAACACAATCCTCTTTACCCTCGACCTCGGTACACCCTTGGATAGAGTACTACCTCATGTCGATATTCATTGTGTTACTAGGTACAAACATCGACAAAGGTTCACAATGGAGGAGTTCATCATGCTCAAGGAAGGGAAGAGGAACCACTCACTTTGCACAAGGGAGAAGGAAGAAGAAAGGAAGAAGAAGAAAGAAGAAGAAGAAGGAAGAAGAAAGAAGAAGAAGAGAAGAGAGAAGAGAAGGGAGGCCGGCACCTCCACCTTAAGGGAGGCCGGAGCCTCTACCCATAGGGGAGGCCGGAGCCTCCACCCAAGGGGAGGCCGGAGCCTCCACCCTTGGGGGCCGGCCAGCACCAAGCTGCCAGGTCTCCTTGCGGGAAAGCAGCAGGACCGGTACCATTGGGCGGTACCTCCACCCAGGCACGGGTGGAGCCTCCACCCGAGGTACCGCCCAAGGTACCGCTCGTGCATCCAAGTACCCTGGACACTTTGATGCATTTTGGTGCATCTTCCGGTACCTCCACCGGAGGTACCGCCCGAGGTACCGCCCGCGCGCGAATGACTTCAATCTGAGCCGTTCCTTTTCATCTGAACGTCTACGCTTTCATCCCTTGTAATACCTAAAGTACCCCTGCCTAAATTTGAGCTATATGTATCCCCGTACTCCCCATTTGCTAGGGTTAGACAAGATTTGGCTTAGAATAGGATTTGAGCTATGTCTCCCTAGGGTATCATCCCTCTGTAATCAAGGCCACCCTTGTTGTTGATTGAGTTTGTGAGTGAGATTCTAGTGTGTGCACTCTCTCTCCCTCACCGATTCCGTCTCCAACACCGTCTCTCTCACCTCGGAATTCTACCGCGGTCTCTTCCGTGGGTGATTCTATTCGGCGTGGTCCATCGAGCCACGAGGGTAAGCATCGGTTGTATCGGGTCGGTGTGCGTGCGTGTGTCCCCGTGTTCATCGTGTTCATCGCGTTCGTCGTGTTCTTCGTGTTCTTCCTCTTTTCCCCTTTCGTTTCCGGGTCAATTCGCAAGATCGGGCCACAAACGGGGTCTTAGACCTCATCATATGGTATTCAGAGCCAGAGATACCTCATCATATGGTATCAGCAGCTCAAGGTTACCGCGAATTTGACCCTCCACCCACCCAATTTCACCTCTGAAAAATTTCCCAAAAAATTCCCCAAAAATAGCCCTAATTTGCCTTTTGATGGATCTGCGATTTTGTTGCGTTTTGAGTGGTTTTGGTCCATGGATTTGGTGTCTCTAGTGTTGATCTACTATTTCCCCCACTTTCTATCCACAAATTCCTTCGATTTTCGAGTTTGGGTCGATTTGGTTTGAAATTGGGGAAGAACAGGAGAGAGAAAGAGAGGGCCTCGCGTGTGAGATCCCAGGAAGGAGAAGGCTGAGCGGTACCTACGGGTGGAGCCTCCACCCGTGCACGAGCGGTACCTCCGGGTGGAGGCTCCACCCTCCACTACCGCCCCTCCTCCCCAAGGCCGGCCACCACCACCATCTCCTCCCCACCACCGCCGACCACCACTACCCTCTCCGCAGCCGGCAAGCACCGCCACCCCCCTTAATCATCGGCAAACACCGCCACCCCCCTTAATCACCGGCACACACCGCCACCCTCCCAAACCATCGGGAAACACCGCCGCGGCAAACCACCACCACCGCCGCCACCGCGAGCTCACCAATACCGCCATCGGCATACCACCGGCAAGCACCGCCACCCCCCTTCATCACCGGCAAACACCGCCACCCCTCCCAAACCATCGGTAAACACCGTCGAGGCACCACCACCACCACCGCCGCCACCGCAAGCTCACCGATATCACCACCGGCATACCACCGCCATCGACGCCAAGCTACTTTGACCCTTTTCTTCCGCTAACTTGTGTTTGCTTGTTCCGGTTTGAGTGCCTTGTTTGTGAAACTAACCCGCAGCTCCGAAGCAAGCGACGACATCCTCGGCACCCCGAACTTGCAAACGTACTCTTGACACCACCGCCATCATCGCAAGTTGTGTGTTCCGACACCGCCTAACATTTTCATCTAGGTATAACTTGCTCCCCACCTTGTAACCCCTCTTCTTTTGCGATCTATCCTATCGAGCATTGCTTATTGAGTGTTGCGAGACATTGCACGTGGCCCCGATTGTGAGGTGTGTGTGTAGTGTGGAGTCAAGCTTCTAAGCAAAACTCGTGTGGCAAGATAGCAAGAGCGAGCTAACGCTAACATAGAGCGTGAAAAAAAAAGAAAGAAAAGCACAAAAAGAGTGCAAGTGCCACCATAGATACAAAAGAGTGCAAGTGCCACCATATACAAAAGAGAAAAAGCTTTTAAGCAAAAGAGAGATAAGAGAAGAGAGGCCACGTGTGAATCTTGTTGTCTCTTCCTTTGCAACCGAAGCTTTGATCTCTTCTTGTGTTAGTGTGACACCGAGCACCCTTGCTTAAGGGCTTCTTACACTTTTCCGCTCATTCCTTGGTTGCACTAACCCCGTTTATCTCGTGTGTGTGTTCCATATCTTTTCCGTGTTTATAGTGATCTTCACATTGACATTTGGATTTTTGGACCTCGCCCACTTTTAACAACATACTTGATTTCGGATTTCGTCTTTTGGCTTTCCACCATACTCACCTAACACCATATTTGCTAGCTTTTGCGTGTGTTTTTGTGTGAGTACCCGATACAATTGTTCTAACTCTCGGTTTTGTTGGATCACCCCGATCTTATCATACCACGGTAAGGTTGCGAGGTAGTGTTCTTCCACTAACACCCACCATATAGATCTTGTCGTGCTAACATGGATAGCGAAGAAGAAGATACGGAGGAGTACACGGAGCACTTCGAGGAGGATACCTCTTCAAGCACCGCGGATGTGGAGGAACATGTGGAGCTCTACTCCGACCATAGCTCCACAAGCATCATTGGCACGTCCGACATCGAGGAGCTCGACAACAACCATGGCTCCCCAAGCATCACCGACATGACCGACATCGAGGAGCTCTACATCGACAATGGCTCCTCAAGCATGGATGACATGGTGGAGCGCCACCTTGAGGACGACTTTGACGAGCTCTACATCGACAATGGCTCACCAAGCATGGATGACATGGTGGAGCAACACCACGACTTCGGCATCAACGACATGGTGGAGCAACACCACGAGTACGACATCGACACCATGGCGGAGCCTCACCTCGACTTCACCATGAACAACGCCGGTGCTCCCACATACCCCTACATGGCCATTGGAGGTACATATGAAGATGGAGGACCTCCACGATGGCACCATCATATGGATCATCAAGAGCGTCCCCAACATGATCGCCATTGACACACTTCTTCGAGCTCCACAAGGCGCCACCATGAGAGTGCTTATGCACAAGATCGTCGACATCAAGTACATCATATGGAGCATCAAGAGCGTCCCCAACATGGTCGTCATCGACACTCTTCTCCAAGCTCCACAAGGCGCCACAAGCAACATGCCAAGTCGCATGAGCCATCATCTAGGCGTGTCGAGGACCGTCATCGACACACACCATCTCATGATAGTCGTCGACCACTTCCACCTCATGGTCGTCATCGACATACGTCACCACATGAGCTTCGCCGCCACAAGCCACTTCATGATCGCCATCGACCAACATCTTCCACGAGTCTTCGACGAAACCACTCAAGCCATGGTGATGATGCACGAAGACGAGAGCCTCGACATGAAGGCGACAAACACCATGATAGGGCGCCTACCACTCCAAGGATGGCAAGTGCACATCGAGCATACCTTCCTCATAAGGCGACTTCCACCTCTTGCGCCACCACCACAATGGCCCCTAGCTCATCACATGCCTATGGACTCCGATGCTACAAGTGCAAGCAACAAGGCCACCCTCCACGGGAATGTCCCAATCTCCTATGTGAGGTGTGCAAGGCCAAGGGTCACGTGGCATGGGAATGCACAACGCCAAGTGCCAAGACGCTCTACTTCGACAAGCTACAAGCGCAAGTCCCCAAGATGCCTATTGCGCCAACACTTCAAGATGAAGATCGCCAAGGTGAACTCAAGGGTCAAATTGAGCCGAGCCTAGCTCTCATCAACACTACGGCGCCACCGCTTGAAGATGACTTGGGAGGTGATGGAGTTGAGCATGGTGACCATGGGATTCTCCCTTCACCTATGGAGGCGCATGGAGTTGAGATGGTTGAGCATGGGAATTTCCCTTCAACCAAGGAGGCGCATGGAGATGCGAAAGTCGAGCCTACTCCTATATGCTTGAATGATGAGTTGGTACCAATCCCATGTGCGGATGAGAGCCACTTAGCCCACTTGAGTGAGAGTGATAGTGAGTTGAGTGACTTCCACCCCATATGCGAGTTTGAGTGCTTCCGTTTGGAGGACATGAGTGATACACAAAGTGAGTTGAGAGAGGTAGATGATAGGTCCATGGAGGACATCGCATTTGCTAACACATTAACCTCTCCCTCGTTTGTGTCTTCTTATGTTGCACTAGGTTCCACGGAGGACGAGTTCCCGCTCATGGAGACGATGTACATGGTGCATGAAGATGATGATATCTCACCATGCTTTCTTCAAGACGGACATGTCGACCACATGGATCCTCCTACTTCCACAACACCTACCTCAAATGAGTCGGACTACAAAGGTAACAACATAGGTGTTGATGATGCCATGATCCCACTAGTGGACATGATGAATTTTGAGTGCATGCATGATCTCGATGATCCATTTGCTACTTCACATGCTACTTTCACTTTCCCATGTGATGCTTTGCTTGATAACATTGTTGATCATGTGAAATTGAGTGCTTGTGATACCATGACCATGCCATGCTATGAGAGCTTCAATTTTCCTACCATTGCTTGCAATATGTTACCTACTTGCTCTTTCACATGTATTGCTTGCAATGACAATGATGATATTAGCTTCCGCATGCTTTGCCCAAAATGTTTGCACTACTCCATGATCGTTGCATCCAAGATTGTGAACAATTCCCCTTTCTTATGCTTGGTATGCAAACATGCTTATTTCATTGTCCACGAGATGGCCCCCATAGCCTTCTCCATTTTTGATGATCATGAGTACCCACATACCACACATGCACCTTCATGCCATTTGCACTATCGCCATGCATTTCATACTATCTTGCTTGACACTAATGGTGATGTGCACAAGTCTTGGAACATCATGATGGATGATGTGTTCCTCTACCATGCACATACGCTCTTTGTTTTGCTCATTCCATGTGTAGGTACCCGAATGACAACTTCCACCGCTACGGAGCATGAGCTCACGAAACGCGCAATTGAGAGCTACCCCAACACGGACGAGATACATGATCCAACCCATGGGATTCACGCCAAAGGGTATGTTCCCAAACGCCTTGGCCCTCGTGTGTTTCCGGCTTTTCTTGTCGAGCTTCCGGTTTGGTCCAATGCCTCGTCACCTCTTTTGCCTCTTATGCAACATAGCTTGACACATCTTGTTGGCACAATGGTTGTTGTATGTCTTGATGCTTTCATCATACATTCCGACAATCTCAAGGACCATGTCATACATGTGAGAGACACCTTATGCATCTTGTGCCACATGTCACTCATAAAGTTGCTCTTCTTTGGATTTCTCATTTCATCTTTGGCAATTGAAATGGATTCTTGGACACTTGAGGATACCCATACTTGGCTCACGCCAACCATACTTTCCCAAGCTAGAAGTTTCCATCTCTTTGCCATTACACATAACAATTTTGCCCAAAATTTTGCCGCCGATACTTGCCTTTTGATTGTTCCATTTGTGTGGGACAATACTACACATCACATTTTTGACACTTTACAAAGCAAACCTTTACTTGCACAAACTTTTGCCCCACCAAATTTTGGATACATCGACACTCTTTTGGTTCCCATTTTTGCCAAATGCCTCTTGGAGAAACGACTTGATGCTTCGTATTTGATTGAGAGCCTTTTGTTCGCCGATCACAAAATTGGCATCCACAAGCTTTCCGTTCGCAAGTTGTTTTTCCCCAAGTTCTTCTTCGACCGCTTCATCGACAAACAAACTGCAAAGTACTTGGTGCGCAAGACGTTAACCCTCTCGGACCTCTCGCCACAACATGGAGATGAGGAGGAACAAGAGTCGAGGACGACTCTTCCCCAAGGGGGGGGAGATGATGTAGCCCCGCCTATCGTCGACGCTACACCATGGCCAAGGAGTTCCCCAAGTGGACCGACAACCCGAACCCGTGCGATACATGACAAGGTGAACACAATCCTCTTTACCCTCGACCTCGGTACACCCTTGGATAGAGTACTACCTCATGTCGATATTCATTGTGTTACTAGGTACAAACATCGACAAAGGTTCACAATGGAGGAGTTCATCATGCTCAAGGAAGGGAAGAGGAACCACTCACTTTGCACAAGGGAGAAGGAAGAAGAAAGGAAGAAGAAGAAAGAAGAAGAAGAAGGAAGAAGAAAGAAGAAGAAGAGAAGAGAGAAGAGAAGGGAGGCCGGCACCTCCACCTTAAGGGAGGCCGGAGCCTCTACCCATAGGGGAGGCCGGAGCCTCCACCCAAGGGGAGGCCGGAGCCTCCACCCTTGGGGGCCGGCCAGCACCAAGCTGCCAGGTCTCCTTGCGGGAAAGTAGCAGGACCGGTACCATTGGGCGGTACCTCCACCTAGGCACGGGTGGAGCCTCCACCCGAGGTACCGCCCAAGGTACCGCTCGTGCATCCAAGTACCCTGGAAACTTCGATGCATTTTGGTTCATCTTCCGGTACCTCCACCGGAGGTACCGCCCGAGGTACCGCCCGCGCGCGAATGTCTTCAATCTGAGCCGTTCCTTTTCATCTGAACGTCTACGCTTTCATCCCTTGTAATACCTAAAGTACCCCTGCCTAAATTTGAGCTATATGTATCCCCGTACTCCCCATTTGCTAGGGTTAGACAAGATTTGGCTTAGAATAGGATTTGAGCTATGTCTCCCTAGGGTATCATCCCTTTGTAATCAAGGCCACCCTTGTTGTTGATTGAGTTTGTGAGTGAGATTCTAGTGTGTGCACTCTCTCTCCCTCACCGATTCCGTCTCCAACACCGTCTCTCTCACCTCGGAATTCTACCGCGGTCTCTTCCGTGGGTGATTCTATTCGGCGTGGTCCATCAAGCCACGAGGGTAAGCATCGGTTGTATCGGGTCGGTGTGCGTGCGTGTGTCCCCGTGTTCATCGTGTTCATCGCGTTCGTCGTGTTCTTCGTGTTCTTCCTCTTTTCCCCTTTCGTTTCCGGGTCAATTCGCAAGATCGGGCCACAAACGGGGTCTTAGACCTCATCAGTCTTGGTGTAGCGACGTCGGTGACCGGGGCTACATCATCTCCCCCCACCCTTGGGAAAGAGTCGTCCTCGACTCTTGCACCTCCTCATCTCCATGATAGGGTGACAAGTTCGAGACGTTGAACGTGTTGCTCACCAAGTACTTGGATGTCGGTATGTCGATGACGTAAGCGTTGTTGTTGATGCGTTTGAGGACCTTGAAGGGGAAGCGGAAGTATGTCGAGTGCCGTGTAAGGTTCGAAGCCATAGACGACCATGAAGGGGCTCCTTGACGTAGTCTTGTGCTTGGCGCGGTTGTAGGCGAACTCGGCGTGAGGGAGGCACTCCTCCCATGACTTCAAGTTCTTCTTCACGAGGATGCGTAGGAGGGTGGAGAGGCTTCGATTGACCACTTCCGTTTGGCCGTCCGTTTGCGGGTGCGAGGATGATGAGAATAGGAGCTTTACTCCAAACTTTGCCATGAGCGACTTCCAAAGATAACTCATGAACTTGACGTCTCGATCCGACACAATGCTTTGCGGTACTCCATGTAGGCGAACAATTTCCCTGAAAAACAATGAAGCAATGTGTGAAGCATCGTCGCTCTTATGGCAAGGTATGAAATGGGCCATCTTAGAGAATCTATCCACTACCACGAATATAGAATCATGACCATGCTTAGTGCGAGGCAAGCCTAGAACGAAATCCATGCTAATATCGGTCCATGGTGCATAAGGAATAGGCAATGGGGTATAAAGACCATAAGGGTTGGAGGTAGACTTAGCTTGTAAGCAAGTGGTGCACCGGCGGCAAAGGCGTTCCACATCTCGCTTCATCTTTGGCCAATAGTAGTGGGTTGAGAGCATGGCATATGTCTTGTCACGTCCAAAGTGACCCATAAGACCACCCCCATGTGACTCTTGCAAAAGCAATTTTCGAAGCGAGGACTTGGGAATGCAAATCTTGTTAGCTTTAAACAAGTAGCCATCATGCAAATAGAAATCATCCACTCCTCGTTCAACGGAGCACTTCTCAAATATGGGAGCAAAGAAAGAATCGGAAGGATAGATGATGAGGTCTAAGACCCCGTGTGTGGCCCGATCTCGCGGATTGACTTCGAAACCAAGGGGGAAGATGGGAAAACGCGAGGAACACGAAGAACACGGCGATGAACACGAGGAACTCCGAGACTCACGCACACACACACCCCGATACACCCGATGCTTACCTCCGTGGCTCGATGGACCACGCCAATAGAATCTCCGAGGAAGAGACACGCGGTAGAATTCCCCGGGGAGAGATTGGGATTGGAGAAGAAGAGCTTGGTGAGGGAGTGATGAGGTCTAAGACCCCGTGTGTGGCCCGATCTCGCGGATTGACTTCGAAACCAAGGGGGAAGATGGGAAAACGCGAGGAACACGAAGAACACGGCGATGAACACGAGGAACTCCGAGACTCACGCACACACACACCCCGATACACCCGATGCTTACCTCCGTGGCTCGATGGACCACGCCAATAGAATCTCCGAGGAAGAGACACGCGGTAGAATTCCCCGGGGAGAGATTGGGATTGGAGAAGAAGAGCTTGGTGAGGGAGAGAGAGTATCTTGTACTAGAATCTCACTCAACAAGTTCCAAATCAACAACCAAGGTGCCTTGATTACAGAGGGATGATACCCAAGGGAGACTAAGCTCAAATTTAGGTTTGAGTTCAAAACAAGTCTGAAGAGCTAAAGGGGCGTCCTGGGGGTATTTATAGTCTTACAAGGCGTCATGGGCCGAAAAGGTAAGTTCGGGCCGAAAATATAACTTAAGTCGTGCAGGCCGGTCAGGAGGCCGGTCAGACCGGGCCTGTGACCGGGCGGGCCGGTCAGGGGGCCGGTCGTCCGGCTCGTGACCGGCGGTCCGGTTTCAGACCGGGCCTGGGACCGGCGGCGACCGGACGAGGCTCCAAGTCCCTCGGATGGCGCCCGGATGTCACGAGCGCAAATCCCGGTTGCCGACCGGGCGGTCCGGTCAGAGGCCGGCCGATCGGGCTGTGGACCGGGTGGTCCGGTCAGGGAGCCGGTCGACCGGGTTCTGGGCCGGCCGTCCGTCTTCTCTTCCTTGCGCTCTTCGGGCGACTTCCTGTCCAGCTCCATGTCCATCTTCTTGTCCAGCTGCTCCTCTCCTCCCTTTGACCATGGCGTATCCTCCTCTTGGTGACCTTGATGCTCCTTGTACCTAATGACACATAACACGTCGGCATGAGGTAGCAATCCATCCAAAGGTGTACCAAGATCAAGGGTGGTGAGGAGCGAGTTCACCTCATCATGTAGTGCTTTGACTCGGGCTCGTGTCATCGGTCCACTTGGGGGACTTGTTGGTCTTGGTGTAGCGACGTCGGTGACCGGGGCTACATCATCTCCCCCCCCTTGGGAAAGAGTCGTCCTCGACTCTTGCACCTCCTCATCTCCATGATAGGGTGACAAGTCCGAGACGTTGAACGTGTTGCTCACCAAGTACTTGGATGTTGGTATGTCGATGACGTAAGCATTGTCATTGATGCGCTTGAGGACCTTGAAGGGGCCATCTCCTCTTGGCTTGAGCTTGGAGTTGCGCTCATGAGGGAACCTTTCCTTTCGGAGGTGGATCCAAACGAGGTCTCCTTCTTCGAATATCCTTGCCTTCTTCTTGGCGTTGAGGCGGTTGGCTTGACGAAGAACATGTTCTTGTATGGTTGCCCTTGTCTCTTCATGTAGTTTCTGACGGCGGCGGCGCGCTTGTCGAAGTCCATGTTGATGCGCTCGTGGAGAGGAAGCGGAAGTATGTCGAGTGCCGTGTAAGGTTCGAAGCCATAGACGACCATGAAGGGGCTCCTTGATGTAGTCTTGTGCTTGGCGCGGTTGTAGGCGAACTCGGCGTGGGGAAGGCACTCCTCCCATGACCTCAAGTTTTTCTTCACGAGGACCCGTAGGAGGGTGGAGAGGCTTCGATTGACCACTTCCGTTTGGCCGTCCGTTTGCGGGTGCGATGATGATGAGAACAAGAGCTTGACTCCAAACTTCGCCATGATCGACTTCCAAAGATAACTCATGAACTTGACGTCTCGATCCGACACAATGCTTTGTGGTACTCCATGTAGGCGAACTATTTCCTGAAAAACAATGAAGCAATGTGTGAAGCATCGTCGCTCTTATGGCAAGGTATGAAATGAGCCATCTTAGAGAATCTATCCACTACAACAAATATGGAATCATGACCATGCTTAGTGCGAGGCAAGCCTAGAACGAAATCCATGCTAATATCGGTCCATGGTGCATAAGGAATAGGCAATGGCATGTAAAGACCATAAGGGTTGGAGGTAGACTTAGCTTGTAAGCATGTTGTGCACCGACGGCAAAGGCGCTCCACATCTCGCTTCATCTTTGGCCAATAGTAGTGGGTTGAGAGCATGGCATATGTCTTGTCACGGCCAAAGTGGCCCATAAGACCTCCTCCATGAGACTCTTGCAAAAGCAATTTTCGAAGCGAAGACGCGGGAATGCAAATCTTGTTGGCTTTGAACAAATAGTCATCATGCAAATAGAAATCATCCACTCCTCGCTCAACGGAGCACTTCTCAAAAATGGGAGCAAAGAAAGAATCGGAAGGATAGAGTTCTTTGATCTCTTCAAGTCCCAAAACATGAAAATCCAAACGAGTTAGCAAAAGGGTGTTTTTGCGGGAAAGAGCATCCGCCACAACATTGTCCTTGCCCTTCTTGTATTTGATCACATATGGGAAGGACTCAATGAACTCGACCCATTTTGCATGTCGTTTGTTCAAGTTGTGTTGGCTTTTCAAATATTTCAAGGACTCGTGGTCGGAATGAATGATAAACTCTTTTGGCCAAAGATAGTGTTGCCAAACTTCAAGAACACGAACCAAAGCGTAGAGCTCCTTGTCATATATAGGATAGTTGAGGCGTGCGCCATCTAACTTCTCACTATAGTATGCCACGGGTTTGCCCTCTTGCATAAGAACACCACCAATACCAAGCCCACTTGCGTCACACTCAATCTCAAAAGTTTTTGCAAAATTTGGAAGAACAAGAAGTGGAGCTTCAGAAGGCGTTTCTTCAACTCATCAAAAGCATTTTGTTGGGCCTTGTCCCAAACAAACGGAACATTCTTCTTGGTAAGCTCATTCAAAGGGCAAGCAATGGTGCTAAAGTCTTTGACAAAGCGGCGGTAAAACCCGGCAAGTCCATGGAAGCTTCGGACTTGGCCAACATTTGTAGGGGTAGGCCAATTATGGATGGCCTCCACCTTGGAAGAATCAACTTCAATCCCATTAGCGGAAACCACAAAACCAAGAAAAACCAATTTGTTTTGAGCAAATGTGCACTTGGGGAGGTTAGCATAAAGCTTTTCATGGCGCAAGATGCACAAGACTTCTCTCACATGTTGCACATGGTCCTCGAGGTTTTTGCTATAAATAAGAATATCATCGAAGTAAACAACCACGCTCTTGCCAATGAGAGGACGCAAGATGTGATTCATGAGGCGCATGAAAGTAGATGGTGCATTGGAAAGACCGAAAGGCATAACGAGCCATTCATAGAGACCAAGTTTGGTCTTGAATGCCGTTTTCCATTCATCACCAATAGCCATGCGGATTTGATGGTAACCACTACGCAAATCGACTTTAGAGAAAATCGTGGCACCACTAAGTTCATCTAGCATGTCATCTAAACGCGGAATGGGATGGCGGTAACGGACGGTAATGGCATTGATGGGGCGACAATCCATACACATCCGTTGCGTCTCATCCGGTTTAGGCACAAGGATCACGGGAACCGCACAAGGGCTAAGGCTTTCACGGACATACCCTTTGGCGAGGAGATCTTGAATTTGACGGTTGATCTCCTTGGTCTCTTCGGGGTTGGTGCGGTAGGCGGCACGGTTTGGGAGCGGAGCGCCGGGTATGAGGTCGATGCGGTGTTCTATGCCGCGGAGTGGTGGTAGTCCATGAGGGAGCTCGTCGGGAAGACGTCTTGAAATTCCTGCAAAAGAGACAACAAAGACGGAGGAATGTTGGTTAAGTCGTTAGTCTCCGACGCGGGTCCCTTGCATATGAGCACATAGTGCAATATGGTGGATGGGTTCTCTTGGAGCTCTCTCCACTCACTCTTGGTGGCTAGAAGGACACTCTTGGGCTCACTCATGTATGGCTTGTGGCGCTCACTCTCTTTATGGTGGGTCGCTCCCTCTCCTCTCAACTCACTATGGATGCGGAGTTGTGCCCTCGCTAAAGCCTTCGCATTATCCGCGATGATTTGGCTAGGAGTCATCGGGCGCAACTCGAACTTCTTGTCGTTGACCTTGAAGGTGTATGTGTTGGAGAGTCCATCATGTATAGCCTTCTTGTCATATTGCCAAGGGCGGCCAAGCAACATGTGGCACACCGTCATGGGTACCACGTCACACTCGACGGTGTCCTCATAAGGGCCGATCTTGAAGTTGACGGTGACGGTATGTTGTATCTTGACGTTGCCCTTGTCACTCAACCATTGGATATGGTAGGGGTGAGGATGCTTATGCGGAGAGTGAGGTGGAGCTTCTCACACAACTCGGTGCTCGCAAGGTTATGGCAACTTCCACCATCGATGATGACCTTGATAGACTTGCCACCAATTCCGCAGACGGGTTTGGAAGATGTTGCACCGTTGTTCTTCCATATCATGAGGTTGTGTGGTTAGCACCCTTGTGACCACAAGTGAGGGACTTGGGTCATGCTCACATAAGAGAGGATCTTCTCCACTTTCTTGCTCATAAGCTTCTTCACTTTCCACGGCGGCTTGCACAAGGGCTTCATATTCATCTTCATCAAGAGTCTCGATGTCACCATTCTCCATAGTGATCATGACCTTGGTGTTCTTGCACTCAAACGATTTGTGACCTTGGGTGCCACACTTGAAGCAAGTGACACTAGAGGGTCCCGTGGATGCCTTAGAGGAGGCGGTGGAGGAGACCGTTTGCTTCATGCGACTTTGGATAGTCGGCTTCTTGGAAGGTGTAGAGGATGCGTCGGCCTTGGCACTTGTAGCATAAGGAGTTGATGTAGTAGGAGGAGTCGATGTAGCGAGCTTGGAGGAGAAATAGGACTTGGCCTTGGAGTACTTGATGTCCTCAATCACTTGGCGCTCGGCCTTCGATGCTTGGTGGACTAGCTCAACGATGTTGGAGTAAGGTTGGAACTCGACAATCCTCTTGATAGGATAAGTAAGGCCATTGAAGAAGCGAGCAATGGTTTGCTCCTCGGATTCTTGGATGTTGGCTCGCATCATAGTGAGCTCCATCTCCTTGTAGAACTCCTCAACGGTTTTGGTGCCTTGCTTCAACTTTTGGAGCTTGTTGAAGAGGTCTTTCATGTAGTGCCTTGGGACAAAACGAGCATGCATCTCCTTCTTCATATCTTCCCAAGTGTCAATTGGCGGTTCACCCTTTTCTTCGCGAAGGGTGAGGACTTGCTCCCACCAAGTGTTGGCGTAGTCTTCAAACTCGAGTGATGCCATAGCCACTTTCTTGGCACCGGAGTAGTTGTGGATGCGGAAGATCTTGTCCACCTTGAGTGCCCATGAGAGGTAAGCTTCTTGCCGTTTTCACCTTTGAACTTGGGCATGTTGAACTTGAGCTTGCCATACATGTTCTCTTCATCCTCCAAGTTTCTTCTACGAGGAGGGGCGCCGTCAACTCTTGCGGCTAGAGGTGGAATAGGAGGTCTTCTACGGCCAACCATAGCATTGGGTTGGCGTTGGAGTTGAACACTTGCATCACTTGGTTCACGGTGAGGATGTGGTTGAAGATCTTGTCGCGGTTGAGGACGATGCTCAATGTTGGGTCTCTCCTCTTGATCATGGTGAAGCTCTCCTCGTCCACGTTGATCATGGTGAGGGTGGCGACGAAGATCTCGCCGAGGTGGATCTTGAAGGTCTTGGTCTTGTGGATGACCATCACGCCCATGGTGAGCATGGCGATCCACTTGGTGACGATCTTGTTGAAGGTCTTGAGCTTGTGGAGGACGCTCATGTGGACGAGCATGGCGATGTATTTCTCCACGCCTAGAGTTGGAGCGAGAGTCTTCATGACGAGCATGTGAGCGATGGGGTCGATGATGGTCTTCACGCCTTGAAGAAGAGCTTGGGGACGAAAGGCCACCATGAGAGTAATGGTCTTCATGCCTTGAGGAGGAGCTTGATGAAGAGGAAGTAGAGCGGTGTCGATGATGACGACCCAAGTTGGTGATGGCGCGCTCGAGGCTATCCATGCGCCGCTCCATGTTGGCATCATTGGCCACCATTTGGCCATTCAAGTTGTCCGTAGCTTCACGAAGAAGGGCCAAGTCGTGGTTCACGGTGGAGAAGTTGTGAGCCACTTCATCGTATTGCTCATCGATGCGCGTCTCGAAGAGGGAGAGTTGCTCCTTGAACTCTTGTCGTTGCGTCCATAGGTTGTGTTGAGTAGCCAACCTCTCGGTGTTGCGAAGGATCTCTTCATCCCTATTGGTATCTCCGTTCCTATCCATGATGCAAAGACAAGAACTATGTTGTGTATGTTAGTGGAAGGAGACTACCTCGCACTCTTACCAAGGTAAGATAGTATTGAGGCAATCCACCAAACCGAAAGCAAGATCAAGTGTATCGGGAACACACGCAAAACCACACGCAAAAGCTAGCAAATATGGTGTTAGGCGAGTGTTGTGGAAAGCCAAAAGACAAATCCAAGATCGAGTATGTTGTCAAAAGTGGGTGAGGTCCAAAAATCCAAATGTCAATGTGAAGATCACTATAAACACGGAAAAAGTTGTGGAACACACACACGAGATAAGCGGGGTTAGTGCAACCAAAAGTGAGCGGAAAAGTGTATGTATAAGTGCTCGGTGTCACACTAACACAAGGAGAGCCAAAGCTTTGGTTGCAAAGGAAGAGACAACAAGATTCACACGTGGCCTCTCTTCTCCTATCTCTCTTTGCTTAAAAGCTTTTTCTCTTTTGTATATGGCGGCACTTGCACTCGTTTGTATCTTTGGTGGCACGTGGACACTTTGTATGTATGGGCGTATGGATGTATGGATGTATGGATGTATGGTGCTACTCGCACTCTTTTTGTGTTTTTGGGGCTTTTTGACGCACTATGTTAGCGTTAGCCTCGCTTTTGCTATCTTGCCACACGAGTGTTTGCTTGGATGCCTTACTCAACGCGACACACACACCTCACAATGCGGGGCCACGTGCAATGTCTCGCAACACTAAACAAGCAATGCTCGATGGGATAGATCGCAAAAGGAAGAGGGGTTACAAGGTGACCTGCAAGTTATACCTGCGATGATGGTGGTGGTGGTGGTGGTGGTGGTGGAGATCGCCGGAAGACGAGGTCGAAGGAGTTGCGTTGCGTCGCCCGGTCGGAGGCCCGGTTGGACCGGGTTGTGGACCGGCTTGCCCGGTTTGCCGCCCGGTTGACCGGGTTCTGGGCCGGCTCGGCCGGTCGTGGGCCCGGTTGACCGGCTGCTCAACCGGATTTCGCGGGATGAAGCTTTCTCTCTCCTGTTCTTCACGAAAACCAAGCCAAATCGACCAAATCGAGGGGAAACGATGGAATTGGAGGCTAAAAGTTGGGGAAATAGTAGATCAAGCACAACAACACCAGATCCACGGACCAAAACCACTCAAAACGCAACCAAATCACAGATCGGTCAAGAGGCAATTTAGGGCTATTTTTGGGGATTTTTTGGAAAATTTTCTAGGGACGAAATCGGGTGGGTGGGAGGTCAAATCCGCGGTAACCAAGAGCTGCTGATACCATATGATGAGGTCTAAGACCCCGTGTGTGGCCCGATCTCGCGGATTGACTTCGAAACCAAGGGGGAAGATGGGAAAACGCGAGGAACACGAAGAACACGGCGATGAACACGAGGAACTCCGAGACTCACGCACACACACACCCCGATACACCCGATGCTTACCTCCGTGGCTCGATGGACCACGCCAATAGAATCTCCGAGGAAGAGACACGCGGTAGAATTCCCCGGGGAGAGATTGGGATTGGAGAAGAAGAGCTTGGTGAGGGAGAGAGAGAGTATCTTGTACTAGAATCTCACTCAACAAGTTCCAAATCAACAACCAAGGTGCCTTGATTACAGAGGGATGATACCCAAGGGAGACTAAGCTCAAATTTAGGTTTGAGTTCAAAACAAGTCTGAAGAGCTAAAGGGGCGTCCTGGGGGTATTTATAGTCTTACAAGGCGTCATGGGCCGAAAAGGTAAGTTCGGGCCGAAAATATAACAAGTCGTGCGAGCCGGTCAGAGGCCGGTCAGGCCGTGGATCGGCGGGCAGTCGGGGGCGATCGTCCGGGCTGTGACCGGGCGGTCCGGTTGATCGGGCCTGGGACCGGCGGCGACCGGACGAGGCTCCAAGTCCTCTGGATGGCGCCGGATGTCACGAGCGCAAATCCGGTTGCTGACCAGGCGGTCGGTCGGGAGGCCGGTCGAGCCGGGCTGTGGACCGGGTGGTCCGGTCAGGGAGCCGGTCGACCGGGTTCTGGGCCGGCCGTCCGTCTTCTCTTCCTTGCGCTCTTCGGGCGACTTCCTGTCCAGCTCCATGTCCATCTTCTTGTCCAGCTGCTCCTCTCCTCCCTTTGACCATGGCGTATCCTCCTCTTGGTGACCTTGATGCTCCTTGTACCTAATGACACATAACACGTCGGCATGAGGTAGCAATCCATCCAAAGGTGTACCAAGATCAAGGGTGGTGAGGAGCGAGTTCACCTCATCATGTAGTGCTTTGACTCGGGCTCGTGTCATCGGTCCACTTGGGGGACTTGTTGGTCTTGGTGTAGCGACGTCGGTGACCGGGGCTACATCAGGGAGAGAGAGTATCTTGTACTAGAATCTCACTCAACAAGTTCCAAATCAACAACCAAGGTGCCTTGATTACAGAGGGATGATACCCAAGGGAGACTAAGCTCAAATTTAGGTTTGAGTTCAAAACAAGTCTAAAGAGCTAAAGGGGTGCTTGGGGTGCTTATATAGTCTTACAAGGCGTCACAGGCCGAAAAGGTAAGTTTAGGCCGAAAATATAACTTAAGTCGCGCAGGTGAGTCGCGGGAGGCCACGGTCGGACGGAGCTGTGACCGGGCGGAGCAGGTCGAGGCAGTCGGACCGGGCTGTGACCGGGCAGGCCGGTTTCAGACCGGGCGGTGACCGGACGAGGCTCCAAGTCCTCGGATGGCGCCGGATGTCACGAGCGCGAATCCCGGTTTCCGACCGGGCGGCAGTCGAGAGGCCGGTCGACCGGGCTGTGGACCGGGTGATCCGGTCGAGCCGGTCGACCGGGTTCCTGACCGGCCGTCCGTCTTCTCTTCCTTGCGCTCTTCGGGCGACTTCTGTCCAGCTCCATGTCCATCTTCGTGTCCATCTTCTTGTCCATTTGCTCCTCTCCTCCCTTTGACCATGGCGTATCCTCCTCTTGGTGACCTTGATGCTCCTTGTACCTAATGACACATAACACGTCGGCATGAGGTAGCAATCCATCCAAAGGTGTACCAAGATCAAGGGTGGTGAGGAGCGAGTTCACCTCATCATGTAGCGCTTTGACTCGGGCTCGTGTCATCGGTCCACTTGGGGGACTTGTTGGTCTTGGTGTGGAGGTGACCGAAGGCCACCCCGCATCATCTCCCCCCCTTGGGAAAGAGTCGTCCTCGACTCTTGTTCCTCTTCATCTTCATGATATGGCGACAAGTCCGCAACGTTGAAGGTGTTGCTCACCAAGTACTTGGAGGTGGGGATGTCGATGACGTAAGCATTGTTGTTGATGCGTTTGAGAACCTTGAAGGGACCATCTCCTCTTGGCTTGAGCTTGGAGTTGCGCTCACGAGGGAACCTTTCCTTCCGGAGGTGTATCCAAACGAGGTCTCCTTCTTGAAATATCCTTTCCTTCTTCTTGGCGTTGAGGCGGGTAGCTTGACGAAGCACATGTTCTTGAATGGTAGCTCTTGTTTCTTCATGAAGTTTCTTCACGTCGGCGGCGCGCTTGGCGAAGTCCATGTTCGTTCGCTCATGAAGGGGAAGTGGTAGTATGTCGAGTGCCGTGAGCGGCTCAAACCCGTAGACGACCATGAATGGACTCCTTGATGTAGTCGAGTGCTTGGCGCGGTTGTAGGCGAACTCGCGTGTGGGATGCATTCCTCCCATGACTTCAAGTTTTTCTTCACGAGGATGCGTAGGAGGGTGGAGAGGCTTCGATTGACCACTTCCGTTTGGCCGTCCGTTTGCGGGTGCGATGATGATGAGAATAAGAGCTTCACTCCAAACTTTGCCATGAGCGTCTTCCAAAGATAACTCATGAACTTGACATCTCGATCCGACACAATGCTTTGTGGTACTCCATGTAGGCGAACGATTTCCCTGAAAAACAATGAAGCAATGTGTGAAGCATCGTCGCTCTTATGGCAAGGTATGAAATGAGCCATCTTAGAGAATCTATCCACTACCACGAATATAGAATCATGACCATGCTTAGTGCGAGGCAATCCTAGAACAAAATCCATGCTAATATCGGTCCATGGTGCATGTGGAATAGGCAAAGGGGTATAAAGACCATAGGGATTGGAGGTAGACTTAGCTTGTAAGCATGTGGTGCACCGGCGGCAAAGGCGTTCGACGTCGCGGTACATTCTTGGCCAATAGTAGTGGGTTGAGAGCATGGCATATGTCTTCTCTCGACCAAAGTGACCCATAAGACCTCCTCCATGTGACTCTTGCAAAAGCAATTTTCGAAGCGAAGACTCGGGGATGCAAATCTTGTTAGCTTTAAACAAATAGCCATCATGCAAATAGAAATCATCCACTCCTCGCTCAACGGAGCACTTCTCAAAAATTGGAGCAAAGAAAGAATCGGAAGGATAGAGTTCTTTGATCTCTTCAAGTCCCAAAACATGAAAATCCAAACGAGTTAGCAAAAGGGTGTTTTTGCGGGAAAGAGCATCCGCCACAACATTGTCCTTGCCCTTCTTGTATTTTATCACATATGGGAAGGACTCAATGAACTCGACCCATTTTGCATGTCGTTTGTTCAAGTTGTGTTGGCTTTTCAAATATTTCAAGGACTCATGGTCGGAATGAATGATAAACTCTTTTGGCCAAAGATTGTGTTGCCAAACTTCAAGAACACGAACCAAAGCGTAGAGCTCCTTGTCATATATAGGATAGTTGAGGCGTGCGCCATCCAACTTCTCACTATAGTATGCCACGGGTTTGCCCTCTTGCATAAGGACACCACCAATACCAAGCCCACTAGCATCACATTCAATCTCAAAAGTTTTGGCAAAATTTGGAAGAACAAGAAGTGGAGCTTCGGTAAGGCATTTCTTCAACTCATCAAAAGCATTTTGTTGGGCCTTGCCCCAAACAAACGGAACATTCTTCTTGGTAAGCTCATTCAAAGGGCAAGCAATGGTGCTAAAGTCTTTGACAAAGCGGCGGTAAAACCCGGCAAGTCCATGGAAGCTTCGGACTTGGCCAACATTTGTAGGGGTAGGCCAATTATGGATGGCCTCCACCTTGGAAGAATCAACTTCAATCCCATTAGCGGAAACCACGAAACCAAGAAAAACCAACTTGTTTTGAGCAAATGTGCATTTAGGGAGGTTAGCATAAAGCTTTTCATTTCGCAAGATGCACAAGACTTCTCTCACATGTTGCACATGGTCCTCGAGGTTTTTGCTATAAATAAGAATATCATCGAAGTAGACAACCACGCTCTTGCCAATGAGAGGACGCAAGATGTGATTCATGAGGCGCATGAAAGTAGATGGTGCATTGGAAAGACCGAAAGGCATAACGAGCCATTCATAGAGACCGAGTTTGGTCTTGAATGCCGTTTTCCATTCATCACCAATAGCCATGCGGATTTGATGGTAACCACTACGCAAATCGACTTTAGAGAAAATCGTGGCACCACTAAGTTCATCTAGCATGTCATCTAAACGCGGAATGGGATGGCGGTAACGGACGGTAATGGCATTGATGGGGCGACAATCCATACACATCCGTTGCGTCTCATCCGGTTTAGGCACAAGGATCACGGGAACCGCACAAGGGCTAAGGCTTTCGCGGACATACCCTTTGGCGAGGAGATCTTGAATTTGGCGGTTGATCTCCTTGGTCTCTTCGGGGTTGGTGCGGTAGAGGGCGGCACGGTTTGGGAGCGGAGCGCCGGTATGAGGTCGATGCGGTGTTCTATGCCGCGGAGTGGTGGTAGTCCATGAGGGAGCTCGTCGGGGAAGACGTCTCGAAATTCCTGCAAAAGAGACAACAAAGACGGAGGAATGTTGGTTAAGTCGTTAGTCTCCGACGCGGGTCCCTTGCATATGAGCACATAGTGCAATATGGTGGATGGGTTCTCTTGGAGCTCTCTCCACTCACTCTTGGTGGCTAGAAGGACACTCTTGGGCTCACTCATGTATGGCTTGTGGCGCTCACTATCTTTGTGGTGGGTCGCTCCTCTCCTCTCATCTCACTATGGTGGGTGTGGAGTTGTGCCCTCGCTAAAGCCTTCGCATTGTCCGCGATGATTTGGCTAGGAGTCATCGGGCGCAACTCGAACTTCTTGTCGTTGACCTTGAAGGTGTATGTGTTGGAGAGTCCATCATGTATAGCCTTCTTGTCATATTGCCAAGGGCGGCCAAGCAACATGTGGCACACCGTCATGGGTACCACGTCACACTCGATGGTGTCCTCATAAGGGCCGATCTTGAAGTTGACGGTGACGGTATGTTGTATCTTGACGTTGCCCTTGTCACTCAACCATTGGATATGGTAGGGGTGAGGATGCTTAGGAGAGTAAGGTGGAGCTTCTCACACAACTCGGTGCTTGCAAGGTTATGGCAACTTCCACCATCTATGATGACCTTGATCGACTTGCCACCAATTCCGGCACGGGTTTGGAAGATGTTGCACCTTTGGTCTTCCATAGCATGAGGTTGTGTGGTTAGCACCCTTGTGACCACAAGTGAGGGACTTGGGTCATGCTCACATAAGAGAGGATCTTCTCCACTATCTTGTTCATAAGCTTCTTCACTTGCCACGGCGGCTTGCACAAGGGCTTCATATTCATCCTCATCAAGAGTCTCGATGTCACCATTCTCCATAGTGATCATGACCTTGGTGTTCTTGCACTCAAACGATTTGTGACCTTGGGTGCCACACTTGAAGCAAGTGACACTAGAGGGTCCCGTGGATGCCTTAGAGGAGGCGGTGGAGGAGACCGTTTGCTTCATGCGAGTTTGGATAGTCGGTTTCTTGGAAGGTGTAGAGGATGCGTCGGCCTTGGCACTTGTAGCATAAGGAGTTGATGTAGTAGGAGGAGTCGATGTAGCGAGCTTGGAGGAGAAATAGGACTTGGCCTTGGAGTACTTGATGTCCTCAATCACTTGGCGCTCGGCCTTCGATGCTTGGTGGACTAGCTCAACCATGTTGGAGTAAGGTTGGAACTCGACAATCCTCTTGATGGGATAAGTAAGGCCATTGAAGAAGCGAGCAATGGTTTGCTCCTCGGATTCTTGGATGTTGGCTCGCATCATAGTGAGCTCCATCTCCTTGTAGAATTCCTCAACGGTTTTGGTGCCTTGCTTCAACTTTTGGAGCTTGTTGAAGAGGTCTTTCATGTAGTGCCTTGGGACAAAACGAGCATGCATCTCCTTCTTCATATCTTCCCAAGTGTCAATTGGCGGTTCACCCTTTTCTTCGCGAAGGGTGAGGACTTGCTCCCACCAAGTGTTGGCGTAGTCTTCAAACTCGAGTGATGCCATAGCCACTTTCTTGGCACCGGAGTAGTTGTGGATGCGGAAGATCTTGTCCACCTTGAGTGCCCATGAGAGGTATGCTTCGGCGTCGTCTTCACCTTTGAACTTGGGCATGTTGAACTTGAGCTTGCCATACATGTTCTCTTCATCCTCCAAGTTTCTTCTACGAGGAGGGGCGCCGTCAACTCTTGCGGCTAGAGGTGGAATAGGAGGTCTTCACGGCCAACCATAGCATTGGGTTGGCGTTGGAGTTGAACACTTGCTTCACTTGGTTCACGGTGAGGATGTGGTTGAAGATCTTGTCGCGGTTGAGGACGATGCTCAATGTTGGGTCTCTCCTCTTGATCATGGTGAAGCTCTCCTCGTCCACGTTGATCATGGTGAGGGTGGCGACGAAGATCTCGCCGAGGTGGATCTTGAAGGTCTTGGTCTTGTGGATGACCATCACGCCCATGGTGAGCATGGCGATCCACTTGGTGACGATCTTGTTGAAGGTCTTGAGCTTGTGGAGGACGCTCATGTGGACGAGCATGGCGATGTATTTCTCCACGCCTAGAGTTGGAGCGAGAGTCTTCATGACGAGCATGTGAGCGATGGGGTCGATGATGGCCTTCACGCCTTGAAGAAGAGCTTGGGGACGAAAGGCCACCATGAGAGTAATGGTCTTCATGCCTTGAGGAGGAGCTTGATGAAGAGGAAGTAGAGCGGTGTCGATGATGACGACCCAAGTTGGTGATGGCGCGCTCGAGGCTATCCATGCGCCGCTCCATGTTGGCATCATTGGCCGCCATTTGGCCATTCAAGTTGTCCGTAGCTTCACGAAGAAGGGCCAAGTCGTGGTTCACGGTGGAGAAGTTGTGAGCCACTTCATCGTATTGCTCATCGATGCGCGTCTCGAAGAGGGAGAGTTGCTCCTTGAACTCTTGTCGTTAAGCGCCCATAGGTTGTGTTGAGTAGCCAACCTCTCGGTGTTGCGAAGGATCTCTTCATCCCTATTGGTATCTCCGTTCCTATCCATGATGCAAAGACAAGAACTATGTTGTGTATGTTAGTGGAAGGAGACTACCTCGCACTCTTACCAAGGTAAGATAGTATTGAGGCAATCCACCAAACCGAAAGCAAGATCAAGTGTATCGGGAACACACGCAAAACCACACGCAAAAGCTAGCAAATATGGTGTTAGGCGAGTGTTGTGGAAAACCAAAAGACAAATCCAAGATCGAGTATGTTGTCAAAAGTGGGTGAGGTCCAAAAATCCAAATGTCAATGTGAAGATCACTATAAACACGGAAAAAGTTGTGGAACACACACACGAGATAAGCGGGGTTAGTGCAACCAAAAGTGAGCGGAAAAGTGTATGTATAAGTGCTCGGTGTCACACTAACACAAGGAGAGCCAAAGCTTTGGTTGCAAAGGAAGAGACAACAAGATTCACACGTGGCCTCTCTTCTCCTATCTCTCTTTGCTTAAAAGCTTTTTCTCTTTTGTATATGGCGGCACTTGCACTCGTTTGTATCTTTGGTGGCACGTGGACACTTTGTATGTATGGGCGTATGGATGTATGGATGTATGGATGTATGGTGCTACTCGCACTCTTTTTGTGTTTTTGGGGCTTTTTGACGCACTATGTTAGCGTTAGCCTCGCTTTTGCTATCTTGCCACACGAGTGTTTGCTTGGATGCCTTACTCAACGCGACACACACACCTCACAATGCGGGGCCACGTGCAATGTCTCGCAACACTAAACAAGCAATGCTCGATGGGATAGATCGCAAAAGGAAGAGGGGTTACAAGGTGACCTGCAAGTTATACCTGCGATGATGGTGGTGGTGGTGGTGGTGGTGGTGGTGGAGATCGCCGGAAGACGAGGTCGAAGGAGTGGCGTTGCGTCGCCCGGTCGGAGGCCCGGTTGGACCGGGTTGTGGACCGGCTTGCCCGGTTTGCCGCCCGGTTGACCGGGTTCTGGGGCCGGCTCGGCCGGGTCGTGGGCCCGGTTGACCGTCGCTCAACCGGATTTCGCGGGATGAAGCTTTCTCTCTCCTGTTCTTCACGAAAACCAAGCCAAATCGACCAAATCGAGGGGAAACGATGGAATTGGAGGCTAAAAGTTGGGGAAATAGTAGATCAAGCACAACAACACCAGATCCACGGACCAAAACCACTCAAAACGCAACCAAATCACAGATCGGTCAAGAGGCAATTTAGGGCTATTTTTGGGGATTTTTTGGAAAATTTTCTAGGGACGAAATCGGGTGGGTGGGAGGTCAAATCCGCGGTAACCAAGAGCTGCTGATACCATATGATGAGGTCTAAGACCCCGTGTGTGGCCCGATCTCGCGGATTGACTTCGAAACCAAGGGGGAAGATGGGAAAACGCGAGGAACACGAAGAACACGGCGATGAACACGAGGAACTCCGAGACTCACGCACACACACACCCCGATACACCCGATGCTTACCTCCGTGGCTCGATGGACCACGCCAATAGAATCTCCGAGGAAGAGACACGCGGTAGAATTCCCCGGGGAGAGATTGGGATTGGAGAAGAAGAGCTTGGTGAGGGAGAGAGAGTATCTTGTACTAGAATCTCACTCAACAAGTTCCAAATCAACAACCAAGGTGCCTTGATTACGAGAGGATGATACCCAAGGGAGACTAAGCTCAAATTTAGGTTTGAGTTCAAAACAAGTCTAAAGAGCTAAAGGGGTGCTTGGGGTGCTTATATAGTCTTACAAGGCGTCACAGGCCGAAAAGGTAAGTTTGGGCCGAAAATATAACTTAAGTCGCGCAGCTGGTCGGAGGCGGTCGGGCGGGCCCGTGACCGGCGGGCTGTCAGGCCGGTCGACCGGGCTCAGGACCGGGCAGGCCGGTTTCGACCGGGCCTGGGACCGGGCGGTGACCGGACGAGGCTCCAAGTCCCACTGGATGGCGCCGGATGTCACGAGCGCGAATCCCGTGCTTTCGACCGGGCGCGGCCGAGAGGCCGGTCAGACCGGCCGTGGACCGGGTGATCCGGTCAGGGAGCCGGTCTGACCGGGTTCTGGACCGGCCGTCCGTCTTCTCTTCCTTGCGCTCTTCGGGCGACTTCCTGTCCAGCTCCATGTCCATCTTCGTGTCCATCTTCTTGTCCAGCTGCTCCTCTCCTCCCTTTGACCATGGCGTATCCTCCTCTTGGTGACCTTGATGCTCCTTGTACCTAATGACACATAACACGTCGGCATGAGGTAGCAATCCATCCAAAGGTGTACCAAGATCAAGGGTGGTGAGGAGTGAGTTCACCTCATCATGTAGCGCTTTGACTCGGGCTCGTGTCATCGGTCCACTTGGGGGACTTGTTGGTCTTGGTGTGGAGGTGACCGAAGGCCACCCCGCATCAATAGAGTTCTTTGATCTCTTCAAGTCCCAAGACATGAACATCCAAACGAGTAAGCAAAAGGGTGTTTTTGCGGGAAAGTGCATCCGCCACAACATTGTCCTTGCCCTTCTTGTATTTTATCACATATGGGAAGGACTCAATGAACTCGACCCATTTTGCATGTCGTTTGTTCAAGTTGTGTTGGCTTTTCAAATATTTCAAGGACTCATGGTCGGAATGAATGATAAACTCTTTTGGCCAAAGATAGTGTTGCCAAACTTCAAGAACACGAACCAAAGCGTAGAGCTCCTTGTCATATATAGGATAGTTGAGGCATGCGCCATCTAACTTCTCACTATAGTATGCCACGGGTTTGCCCTCTTGCATAAGAACACCACCAATACCAAGCCCACTTGCATCACACTCAATCTCGAAAGTTTTTGCAAAATTTGGAAGAACAAGAAGGGGAGCTTCGGTAAGGCGTTTCTTCAACTCATCAAAAGCATTTTGTTGGGCCTTGCCCCAAACAAACGGAACATTCTTCTTGGTAAGCTCATTCAAAGGGCAAGCAATGGTGCTAAAATCTTTCACAAAGCGGCGGTAAAATCCGGCAAGTCCATGGAAGCTTCGGACTTGACCAACATTTGTAGGAGTAGGCCAATTGTGGATGGCCTCCACCTTGGAAGAATCAACTTCAATCCCATTTGCGGAAACCACAAAGCCAAGGAAAACCAATTTGTTTTGAGCAAAGGTGCACTTGGGGAGGTTAGCATAAAGCTTTTCATTACGCAAGATGCACAAGACCTCTCTCACATGTTGCACATGGTCCTCGAGACTTTTGCTATAGATGAGAATATCATCGAAATAGACAACCACGCTCTTGCCAATGAGAGGACGCAAGATGTGATTCATGAGGCGCATGAAAGTAGATGGAGCATTGGAAAGACCGAAAGGCATAACGAGCCATTCATAGAGACCGAGTTTGGTCTTGAATGCCGTTTTCCATTCATCACCAATAGCCATGCGGATTTGATGGTAACCACTACGCAAATCGACTTTAGAGAAAATCGTGGCACCACTAAGTTCATCCAGCATGTCATCTAAACGCGGAATGGGATGGCGGTAACGGACGGTAATGGCATTGATGGGGCGACAATCCATACACATCCGTTGCGTCTCATCCGGTTTAGGCACAAGAATCACGGGAACCGCACAAGGGCTAAGGCTTTCGCGGACGTACCCTTTGGCGAGGAGATCTTGTATTTGGCGTTGTATCTCCTTTGTCTCTTCGGGGTTGGTGCGGTAGGCGGCACGGTTTGGGAGCGGAGCGCCGGGTATGAGGTCGATGCGGTGTTCTATGCCTCGGAGTGGTGGTAGTCCATGAGGGAGCTCGTCGGGGAAGACGTCTTGAAATTCCTGCAAAAGAGACAACAAAGACGGAGGAATGTTGGTTAAGTCGTTAGCCGCCGACGAGGGTCCCTTGCATATGAGCACATAGTGCAATATGGTGGATGGGTTCTCTTGGAGCTCTCTCCATTCACTCTTGGTGGCTAGAAGGACACTCTTGGACTCACTCATATATGGCTTGTGGCGCTCACTATCTTTGTGGTGGGTCGCTCCCTCTCCTCTCATCTCACTATGGTGGGTGCGGAGTTGTGCCCTCGCTAAAGCCTTCGCATTATCCGCGATGATTTGGCTAGGAGTCATCGGGCGCAACTCGAACTTCTTGTCGTTGACCTTGAAGGTGTATGTGTTGGAGAGTCCATCATGTATAGCCTTCTTGTCATATTGCCAAGGGCGGCCAAGCAACATGTGGCACACCGTCATGGGTACCACGTCACACTCGATGGTGTCCTCATAAGGGCCGATCTTGAAGTTGACGGTGACGGTATGTTGTATCTTGACGTTGCCCTTGTCGCTCAACCATTGGATATGGTAAGGGTGAGGATGCTTGCGGAGAGTGAGGTTGAGCTTCTCACACAACTCGGTGCTTGCAAGGTTATGGCAACTTCCACCGTCTATGATGACCTTGATCAACTTGCCACCAATTCCGGCACGGGTTTGGAATATGTTGCACCGTTGGTCTTCCATAGCTTGCGGTTGAGTTGTTAGCACCCTTGTGACCACAAGTGAGGGACTTGGGTCATGCTCACATAAGAGAGGATCTTCTCCACTTTCTTGCTCATAAGCTTCTTCACTTTCCACGGCGGCTTGCACAAGGGCCTCGTATTCATCTTCATCTAGCGTCTCGATGTCACCATTCTCCATAGTGATCATAACCTTGGTGTTCTTGCACTCAAACGATTTGTGACCTTGGGTGCCACACTTGAAGCAAGTGACACTAGAGGGTCCCGTGGATGCCTTAGAGGAGGCGGTGGAGGAGACCGTTTGCTTCATGCGACTTTGGATAGTCGGTTTCTTGGATGTTGTAGAGGACACGTCGGCCTTGGCACTTGTAGCATGAGGAGTTGATGTAGTAGGAGGAGTCGATGTAGCGAGCTTGGAGGAGAAATAGGTCTTGGCCTTGGAGTACTTGATGTCCTCAATCACTTGGCGCTCGGCCTTCGATGCTTGGTGGACCAACTTAACCATGTTGGAGTAGGGTTGGAACTCGACGATCCTCTTGATAGGGTATGTGAGGCCATTGAAGAAACGAGCAATGGTTTGTTCCTCGGACTCTTGGATGTTGGCTCGCATCATAGTGAGCTCCATCTCCTTGTAGAATTCCTCAACGGTCTTGGTGCCTTGCTTCAACTTTTGGAGCTTGTTGAAGAGGTCGGTCATGTAGTGCGTGGGGACAAAGCGAGCATGCATCTCTTTCTTCATTTCTTCCCAAGTGTCAATAGGAGGTTCACCCTTCTCTTCTCGAAGAGTGAGGACTTGCTCCCACCAAGTGTTGGCGTAGTCCTCGAACTCAAGAGACGCCATAGCCACCTTCTTGGCACCGGAGTAGTTGTGGATGCGGAAAATCTTGTCAACCTTGAGTGCCCATGAGAGGTAGGCCTCGGCATCTTCTTCTCCCTTGAACTTTGGCATGGTGAACTTTAGCCTTCCGAACATGTTCTCTTCATCCTCCAAGGTTCTTCTACGAGGAGGAGCGCCTTCATCTCTTGCGGCTAGAGGAGGAATAGGAGGTCTTCTATGGCCAACCATAGCATTGGGTTGGCGTTGGAGGTGCACACTTGCTTCACTTGGTTCACGGTGAGGATGTGGTTGAAGATCTTGTCGCGGTTGAGGACGATGCTCAAGGTTGGGTCTCTCATCTTGATCATGGTGTGGCTCTCCTCGTCCACGTTGGTCATGGCGAGGGTGGCGGCGGATATCTCACCGAGGTTGATCTTGAGGACCTTGGTCTTGGGGTTGGCCGTCACGCCCATGGTGGGCATGGCGATCCGCTTGGTGACGATCTTGTTGAAGGACTTGGTCTTGTGGAGGACGCTCATGTGGGCGAGCATGGCGATGGATTTCTCCGCGCCTAGAGTTGGAGCGAGAGTCTTCATGACGAGCTTGTGGGCGATGAGGTCGATGATGGTCTTCATGCCTTGAGGACGAGCTTGAGGACGAAAGGCCACCATGAGAGTAATAATCTTGTGGCGAGCTTGAGGACGATGAAGTAGAGCGGTGTCGACGATGACGACCCAAGTTGGTGATGGCGCGCTCGAGGCTATCCATGCGCCGCTCCATGTTGGCATCATTGGCCGCCATTTGGCCATTCAAGTTGTCCGTAGCTTCACGAAGAAGAGCCAAGTCTTGGTTCACGGCGGAGAAGTTGTGAGCCACCTCATCGTATTGCTCATCGATGCGCGTCTCGAAGAGGGTGAGTTGCACCTTGAACTCTTGTCGTTGCGTCCATAGGTTGTGTTGAGTAGCCAACCTCTCGGTGTTGCGGAGGATCTCTTCATCCCTTGTGGTATCTCCGTTCCTATCCATGATGGAAAGACAAGAACTATGTTGTGTATGTTAGTGGAAGGAGACTACCTCGCACTCTTACCAAGGTAAGATAGTATTGAGGCAATCCACCAAGCCGAAAGCAAGATCAAGTGTATCGGGAACACACGCAAAACCACACGCAAAAGCTAGCAAATATGGTGTTAGGCGAGTGTTGTGGAAAGCCAAAAGAAAAATCCAAGATCGAGTATGTTGTTAAAAGTGGGTAAGGTCCAAAAATCCAAATGTCAATGTGAAGATCACTATAAACACGGAAAATGTTGTGGAACACACACACGAGATAAGCGGGGTTAGTGCAACCAAAAGTGAGTGGAAAAGTGTATGTATAAGTGCTCGGTGTCACACTAACACAATGAGAGCCAAAGCTTCGGTTGCAAAGGAAGAGACAACAAGATTCACACGCGGCCTCTCTTCTCGTATCTCTCTTTTGCTTAAAAGCTTTTTCTCTTTTGTATATTGATAAGGGGTTGCCCGATCTTCTCAGTAAGCGACGGTGGTGATGAACACACGATGGTAGCAGCGGATGGAATCGATGATGATGAGGAGGATAACTTGTATGACGCCGACGAAGTCTCTCGATTGATTCCTGATGCCAATGCAACAGCTCTCAACCCTGCAAGATATTCGCAACTCCACACACTTGCGCACGTAGCCGCCGACCACGAAGCGGTAAATTGCAATCTTCTAATTCCCAATGTGTTAAGGTCTAAGACCCTTTGTGTGGCCCGATCTCGCGATTGACCCAAGGGAAAGGCGTGGGAGAGGAAGAACGCGAAGAACACGATGAACACGAAGAACACGATGAACTCACGCACGCACACCAACCCGATACAATCGATACTTACCCCGTGGCTCGATGG
This sequence comes from Lolium perenne, assembly GCF_019359855.2. Lineage (NCBI taxonomy): Eukaryota > Viridiplantae > Streptophyta > Magnoliopsida > Poales > Poaceae > Lolium > Lolium perenne. The sequence continues at coordinate 161,607,112 of NC_067246.2, forward strand.
ACCACGCCAATAGAATCAACCCGGAAGAGACAAGCGGTAGAATTCCGAGCGGAGAGATTGGTGATGGAGATGAATCTAGGAGTGGGAGAGAGAGTGGGTAGCACTAGAATCTCACACACCAAATCCAATCATCCAACATAGGTAGCCTTGATACAAAGGGATGATACCCTAGGGAGACAAAGCTCAAGTTCTATCTTAAGCCAAATCTTGTCTAACCCTAGAAATGAGCAGCACAAGAGATACATATAGCCAGATTCGTCCAAGGGGTAGTTTGGGGAAAGAGCTAAATAAGTTACAACCGTTGGATGAGAAGCAATGGTTCAGATTTGGTCACATTCGCGCGCGGGCGGTACCTCGGGCGGAGGTACCGGCCATGGTACCGGAAACAGCCTCAAATTGGTTGAAAGCATCCAGTATGGTTGGGCGCATGGGCGGTACCTCGGCCGGTACCATGGCCGGAGGTACCGGCCTGGCCTCCTCTTCCCGCGGCGTCGACGTGGCCGCCCCAGGGAGCACCAGGGCCGGCCGGTAGTACCGGCCAGGAGGGGCCGGTAGTACCGGTCCTGCCCTCCTTTCCCGCGTGGCCATCTCCAGGAGGAGGTACCGGCCATGGGGGCCTGGAGGCTCCGGCTCTCCTTGGTGGAGGCTCCGGCCCCCCCCCTTTCCCTCTTCTCTTCTTTGCTCTTCCTTCTTCTTCTTTCTTCTTCTCTCTTCTTTCTTCTTCTTCTTTCTTGTACAATGGGGTGTCCTCCTCCTCCTCCTCATGTCCTTGATGAGGCTTGCACCTAATGACACATACACTTGCATGAGGTAGTACACCATTCAAGTGGGTACCGAGATCGAGGGTAGAGAGGATAGGGTTCACCTTGTCGTGTATGGCTTTGGTTCGGGTTGTCGGTCCACTTGGGGAACACCTTGGCCATGGTGTAGCATCGACGATAGGCGGGGCTACATCATCTCCCTCCCCTTGGGGAAGAGTCGTCCTCGACTCTTGTTCTTTCTCACCGACGGTGTAGTCCATGACGACTCTCCCATGTTGTGGTAGAGGGATAAAGTCGCGGTCGAAGAAGAACTTGGGGAAAAACGAGTTGCAAATGGAAAGCTCGTGGATGCCAATTTCGTGATCGGCGAACAAGAGGCTCTCAATCCAATACGAAGCATCAAGTCGTTTCTCCAAGAGGCATTTGGCAAAAATGGGAAACAAAAGTGTGTCGATGTATCCAAAATGTGGTATGGCAAAAATTTGTGCATGTAAGAGTTGTATGGTGTGAAGAATGTATGGTGTGGCCTTGTCCCAAGCAAATGGAACAAACAAAAGGCAAGTATCGGCGGCAAAATTTGGGGCAAAATTGTTATGTGCAATGGCAAAGCGATGGAGACTTCGAACTTGGGAGAGTATGGTTGGCTTGAGCCGAGTATGAGTGTCCTCAAGTGTGAAAGAATCCATTGCAAATGCCAAAGATGAAATGAGAAATCCAAAGAAGAGCAACTTTTTGTGTGACATGTGGCACAAGATGCATAAGTTGTCTCTCACATGTATGACATGGTCCTTGAGATTCTCGGAATGTATGATGATAACATCAAGGCATACAACAATCATTGTGCCAACAAGATGTTTCAAGATAAGTTGCATAAGAAGCAAAAGAGGTGACGAGGCAACGGACCAAACCGGAAACTCGACAATGCAAGCCGGAAACACACGAGGGCGAAGGCGTTTGGGAACATACCCTTTGGCGTGAATCCCATTGGTCGGGTCATGTATCTCGTCCTTGTTGGGGTAGCTCTCAATTGCGCGTTTCATGAGCTCATGCTCCGTAGCGGTGGAAGTAGTCATGCGGGTACCTATACACACAAAAGAGAAAACAAAAAGCGTGTGTGCATGGTAAAGGAACACATCATCCATCATGATGTTCCATGTCTCGTGCACATCACCATGAGTGTCAAGCAAGATAGTATGAAATGCATGGCGATAGTGCAAATGGCAAGAAGGTGCATTCATGGCATGTGGCAACTCATGATCATAAAAAATAGAGAAGGCTATGGGGGCCATCTCATGGACAATGAAATAAGCATTTTTGCATACCAAGCATAGGAAAGAGCAATTGTTCACAATCTTGGATGCAAGGATCATGGAGTAGTGCAAACATTTGGGGCAAAGCATGCGGAAGCTAATGTCATCACTATCATTATCATTGCAAGCAATACATGGCAAAGAGCAAGTGGTCGACATATTGCAAGCAATGGTGGAAAAATTGAAGCTCTCATAGCATGGCATGGTCAAGGTATCACAAGCACTCAAGTCCACATGATCAACAATGTTATCAAGCAAAGTATCACATGGGCACATGAAAGTAGCATATGATGTATCAAATGTGTCATCAAGATCATGCATGCATTCAAAAGTCATCATGTCCACTAGTGGGATCATGGTATCACCAACACCTTTGTCGTTACCTTTGTAGTCCGACTCATTTGAAGTAGGTGTGGTGGAAGTAGGAGGATCCATGTGGTCGAGATGTCCATCTTGGAGCAAGCATGGTGAGATATCTTCATCGTCATGCACCATGTACATCGTCTCCATGATCGGGAACTCGTCCTCCGTGGAACCTAATGCAACATAAGGAGACACCAAAGAGGGAGAGGTTAATGTGTTAGCAAAATCGATGTCCTCCATGGACCTATCATCTACCTCTCGCAACTCACTCGGTGTATCACTCATGTCCTCCAATTGGAAGCACTCAAACTCACATGTGGAGTGGTAGTCACTCAACTCACTATCACTCTCGCTCAAGTGGGCTAGGTGGCTCTCATGCTCACATGGGCTTGGTACCAACTCATCAATCAAGCATATGGGAGTAGGCTCGACTTTCTCATTTCCATGCGCCTCCTTGGTTGAAGGGAGATTCCCATGCTCAACCATCTCAACTCCATGCGCCTCCATAGGTGAAGGGAAGATCCCATGCTCACCATGCTCAACTCCATGCGCCTCCATAGGTGAAGGGAAAATCCCATGCTCACCATGCTCAACTCCATCGCCTCCCAAGTCGTCCTCCATCGGTGGCGCCGTAGTGTCGTGGAGAGCTAGGCTCGTATCCACAACATCCTTGAGTTCACCTTGGTGATCTTCATCTTGAAGTGTGGGCGTCGAAGGCTTCTTGGTGGTTTGAGCTTGGAGCTTGTCGAAGAAGAGCGTCTTGGCGCTTGGCGTTGTGCATTGCCATGCCTCATGACCCTTGTCCTTGCACACCTCACATAGGAGATTGGGACATTCCCGTGGAGGGTGGCCTTGTTGCTTGCACTTGTAGCATCGGAGTCCATAGGCACGTGACGAGGTAGAGGCCATTGTGGTGGTGGCACTAGAGGTGGAAGTCGCCGTATGAGGAAGGTATGCGCGATTTGCACTTGCCATCCTCGGAGTGGTAGACACCGGATGATGGTGTTTGTCGTCTTCATGTCGAGGATCTCGTCTTCGGGCAACATCACCATGGCTTGAGGAGTGTCGTCGATGATCCGTGGAAGATGTGTGTCGATGGCGCTCATGGGGTGGCTTGTGTCGTCGATGATCACGTGGTGAACTATGTCGATGGGATCCATGAGACGATGGTGGTTGGCGACGACGATCATGTGATGGTGTGTGTCGATGACGATCCTCGACATGCCTAGATGATGGCTCATGTGGCGTGGCATGTCGCTTGTGGCGCCTTGTGGAGCTTGGAGAAAAGTGTCGATGACGATCATGTCGGGGACGCTCTTGATGCTCCATATGATGTACTTGAGGTCGACGATCTTGTGCATAAGCACGCTCATGGTGGCGCCTTGTGGAGCTCGAAGAAGTGTGTCGATGACGCTCATGTTGAGGACGCTCTTGGTGGTCCAAATGATGGTGCCATCGTGGATGTCCTCCATCTTCATATGTAGCTCCATTGGCTAAGTAGGGGTATGTGGGAGCATCGGCGTTGTTCAAGGTGGAGTCGAGGTGGGGCTCCGCCATGGTGTCGATGTCGTAGGCGTGGCGTTGCTCCACCATGTCGTCCATGCTTGATGAGCCAATGTCGATGTAGAGCTCGTCGATGTCGTCCTCCAAGTGGTGCTCCACCATGTCGTCCATGTGTGAGGAGCCATTGTCGATGTAGAGCTCCTCGATGTCATCCTCAAGGTGGTGCTCGACCATATCGTCCATGTCGGTGATGCTCACGGAGCCATAGTCGGTGTAGAGCTCCTCGCGGTCGGACATGTCGATGATGCTTGTGGAGCCATGGTCAGTGTCGAGCTCCACATGTTCCTCCACATCCGCGGTGCTTGAGGAGGTGTCCTCCTCGAAGTACTCCATGTACTCCTCCGTGTCGTCTCCGTCGCTATACATGTTAGCACGATGGTATCTATATGGTGTATGTTAGTGGAAGAAGACTACCTCGCAATCTTACCGTGGTATGATAAGATCGGGGCGATCCAAAAAGCCGAGGTCAAAATCAATTGTATCGGGCACTCACACAAAAACACACGCAAAAGCTAGCAAATATGGTGGTAGGTGAGTGTGGTGGAAAGCCAAAAGACAAATCCGAAATCAAGTATGTTGTCAAGAGTGGGTGAAATCCAAAAATTCAAATGTCAAAGCGATGATCACTATAAACACGGAAAAGATGTGGAACGCACACACGAGATGAACGGGGTTAGTGCGACCAAGGAATGAGCGGAAAAGTGTAAGAAGCCCTTAAGCAAGGGTGCTCGGTGTCACACTAACACAAGAAGAGATCAAAGCTTTGGTTGCAAATGAAGAGACAACAAGATTCACACGCGGCCTCTCTTCTCTTTTCTCTCTTTTGCTTAAAAGCTTTTTCTCTTTTGTATATGGTGGCACTTGCACTCGTTTGTATCTTTGGTGGCACTTGCACACTTTTGCTCTTTTTGTGTTTTGGCGGCCGTTTCTCGCACTATGTTAGCTCGCTTTTGCTATCTTGCCACACGAGTTTTGCTTAAAAGCTTGACTCCACACTACACACACACCTCACAATCGGGGCCACGTGCAATGTCTCGCAACACTCAATAAGCAATGCTCGATAGGATAGATCGCAAAGAAAAGGGGTTACAAGGGAAATGCAAGTTATACCTAAGATATTAGGCGGTGATGAACACACAACTTGCGATGATGGCGGTGATGTCAAGAGTACGGTTGCAAGTCCGGGGTGCCGAGGATGTCGTCGCTTGCTTCGTAGCTGCGGATTAGTGTCACAAACAAGGCACTCAAACCGGAACAAGCAAACACAAGTTAGCGGAAGAAATGGGTCAAAGTAGCTTGGCGGCGGTGGCGGTGGTATGCCGGTGGTGATATCGATGAGCTTGTAGCGGCGGCGGTGGTGGTGGGGCCGCGGCGGTGTTTGCCGGTGGTATGCCGATGGCGGTATCGGTGAGCTTGCGGTGGCGGCGGTGGTGGTGGTTTGCCGCGGCGGTGTTTCCCGATGGTTTGGGAGGGTGGCGGTGCTTGCCGGTGATCAAGGGGGGTGGCGGTGCTTGCCGGTGATCAAGGGGGTGGCGGTGCTTGCCGGCTGCGGAGAGGAGTGGTGGTGGTCGGCGGTGGTGGGGCGGACACGGTGGTGGTGGCCGGCTTGGGGAAGGAGGAGCGGTAGTGGAGGGTGGAGCCTCCACCCGGAGGTACCGCTCGTGCACGGGTGGAGCCTCCACCCGGAGGTACCGCTCGTGCCTCTTCTTCCTTGGCAGCTCACGTGCCCACCTCTTTCTCTCTCCTGTTCTTCCCCAAATCCAAACCAAATTGATCCAAACTCGAAAATTGATGGAATTGGAGGCTAAAAGGTGGGGGAAATAGTAGATCAACACTAGAGACACCAAATCCATGGACCAAAACCACTCAAAACGCAACAAAATCGCAGATCCATCAAAAGGCAAATTAGGGCTATTTTTGGGGAATTTTTTGGGAAATTTTTCAGAGATGAAATTGGGTGGGTGGGGGGTCAAATTCGCGGAAACCAAAGGCTGCTGATACCATATGTTAAGGTCTAAGACCCTTTGTGTGGCCCGATCTCGCGATTGACCCAAGGGAAAGGCGTGGGAGAGGAAGAACGCGAAGAACACGATGAACACGAAGAACACGATGAACTCACGCACGCACACCAACCCGATACAATCGATACTTACCCCGTGGCTCGATGGACCACGCCAATAGAATCAACCCGGAAGAGACAAGCGGTAGAATTCCGAGCGGAGAGATTGGTGATGGAGATGAATCTAGGAGTGGGAGAGAGAGTGGGTAGCACTAGAATCTCACACACCAAATCCAATCATCCAACATAGGTAGCCTTGATACAAAGGGATGATACCCTAGGGAGACAAAGCTCAAGTTCTATCTTAAGCCAAATCTTGTCTAACCCTAGAAATGAGCAGCACAAGAGATACATATAGCCAGATTCGTCCAAGGGGTAGTTTGGGGAAAGAGCTAAATAAGTTACAACCGTTGGATGAGAAGCAATGGTTCAGATTTGGTCACATTCGCGCGCGGGCGGTACCTCGGGCGGAGGTACCGGCCATGGTACCGGAAACAGCCTCAAATTGGTTGAAAGCATCCAGTATGGTTGGGCGCATGGGCGGTACCTCGGCCGGTACCATGGCCGGAGGTACCGGCCTGGCCTCCTCTTCCCGCGGCGTCGACGTGGCCGCCCCAGGGAGCACCAGGGCCGGCCGGTAGTACCGGCCAGGAGGGGCCGGTAGTACCGGTCCTGCCCTCCTTTCCCGCGTGGCCATCTCCAGGAGGAGGTACCGGCCATGGGGGGCCTGGAGGCTCCGGCCTCTCCTTGGTGGAGGCTCCGGCCCCCCCCTTTCCCTCTTCTCTTCTTTGCTCTTCCTTCTTCTTCTTTCTTCTTCTCTCTTCTTTCTTCTTCTTCTTTCTTGTACAATGGGGTGTCCTCCTCCTCCTCCTCATGTCCTTGATGAGGCTTGCACCTAATGACACATACACTTGCATGAGGTAGTACACCATTCAAGTGGGTACCGAGATCGAGGGTAGAGAGGATAGGGTTCACCTTGTCGTGTATGGCTTTGGTTCGGGTTGTCGGTCCACTTGGGGAACACCTTGGCCATGGTGTAGCATCGACGATAGGCGGGGCTACATCACAATGGAACAGCAGATCACACACAAACTTTCAGTAGCATAAAACTCCAGATCGATGCGAATTGGAGAGTAGTATTCAATAGTTTTGCAGAGCAAACAACTAAGAACTAGGGTTAATCTTAAACGTGGTCTAAAGCAACTTTGGGGGCGTCCCAGGGACTTATATAGGCGTTCGGGACGACCTCAGGTCGAAAAAGTACGGAAATAACCGACCCAGAATAGATCTGGTCGAGACAGACTCGGACTCGGCCGGTCTGGGGGCCGGTCGACCGGGCCTGGGACCGGGTGGTCCGGTCCTAGACCGGGTCTGTGACCGGGCGGAAACCGGACGAAGTGTCCGTGTTCCCTGGATGTGGCCCGGATGGCACCGGTTCAAAATCCGGTTTGTGACCGGGTGGCCCGGTGCCACGGCCGGTCTGACCGGGCCTGGGACCGGCCTGAAGAACTCCTCCTCTCGCGCATGCCTCCCGCTCCTCCCTCGCGCGTCCATGGGATGTCTTCATGTCCAGCTCCATGTCCAGCTTCACGTCCAGCTTCTTGTCCAGCTGCTCCTCACCTCCTCGTGCGATGCTTGGTTCCTTCTCATACCTGATCATACATAAGTAATACGACTTAGGTAGTATAAAGTTCTCGTCGATCAAAGTATCATTTAGGAACAAGTTCACCTGTTGTTTAAGTAGCTTCGCACGAGCTCGTGTCATTGGTCCAATCCTAACTTCATTGGACTTGAGCTTCACAGCTTCATCTTCATCTTGCAATGACGGAGGTAGTAGTGAGGTAGGGATGTCCTCATCATCTCCCCCCCCTTCAAAAGGCGTCAACCTCGACGCTCCAAGGTCTTCTCCGTCATATGGTGTCAAATCAGCAACATTGAAAGAATTACTGACACCAAACTCATCAACTAGAAGATCTATCGAGTATGCATTATCATTGATCTTGGCAAGCACTTTGTAAGGACCAGCACCACGAGGCTTCAACTTAGACTTCCGCAGCTTCGGGAACCTATCCTTGCGAAAATGTACCCAGACCATATCACCAGGCTTGAACAACATCTCTTTGCGCTTCTTGTTCATCCTTGCAGCATTGCTCTTGCCTTTCTTTTCTATCAACTCTTTAGTCTTCACATGTATTCTCTTCACAAAATCTGCCCTCTTGGATGCCTCCATATTAACTCTCTCATGTATGGGCAAAGGCAACAAGTCAAGTGGAGTAATGGGTTTGAAACCATACACCACCTCAAAAGGACACAGCTCTGTGGTAGAGTGTACCGCCCTGTTGTAAGCAAACTCCACATGCGGCAAACACTCTTCCCACTCCTTCAGGTTCTTCTTGATCATGGATCTCAACAGTTGTGACAAGGTTCGATTCACCACCTCAGTTTGACCATCAGTTTGGGGATGACAAGTAGTACTGAACAGTAGCTTTGTCCCCAGCTTCCCCCAAAGTGTCTTCCAGAAGTAGCTCATGAACTTCACATCACGATCAGAAACAATAGTCTTCGGAACTCCATGTAGTCGAACAATCTCCCTGAAAAACAGGTTAGCAATATGCGACGCATCGTCGCTTTTGTGGCAGGCAATAAAGTGTGACATTTTAGAAAATCTGTCCACTACCACAAATATAGAATCATGGCCTCCCTTAGTACGCGGCAAACCCAACACAAAATCCATACTAATATCTTCCCAAGGTGTAGTGGGTGCCGGTAAAGGAGTATACAAACCATGAGGCTTCAGCTTGGACTTGGACTTGTTACAAGTAATGCACCTCTTGACATACCTGTCCACGTCCCGCCTCATCTTTGGCCAATAAAAATGATCAGCGAGCATGAGTAGCGTCTTCTCACGCCCAAAGTGACCCATCAAACCTCCAGCATGAGATTCCTGCAATAAGAGCAAACGCACAGACGATTCTGGAACACATAGTTTGTTAGCTCTAAACAAGAACCCATCGTGTATATGATATTTTTCCCATGCTTTACCAATAACACATAAGCGGTATGGTTCAGCAAAATCATGATCAGTCGCATATAAATCACATAACACCTCTAATCCAGGAATTTTAACATCAAGATGGGTTAATAGCATAGTTTTCCTAGATAGAGCATCAGCAACAATATTATCTTTTCCCTTCTTATGCTTAATAATGTACGGAAAAGACTCAATGAACTCAACCCACTTAGCAAGACGCCTATGCAAAGTAGATTGGGCTTTCAGATATTTCAAAGCTTCATGATCAGAATGTATGATAAATTCTTTTGGCCACAAATAATGTTGCCAAACCTCAAGAACTCTAATTAAAGCATACAATTCTTTATCATATATTGGATAGTTCAACTTAGCACCAGAAAGTTTCTCAGAAAAATATGCAATTGGTCGACCCTCTTGCATCAACACACCACCAATTCCAATACCACTAGCATCACATTCAATCTCAAATTGCTTATTGAAATCAGGAAGTGCAAGCAACGGTGCAGAAGTTAATAATCGTTTCAGTTCATCAAAAGCATGATCTTGGGCAACGCCCCACTCAAAGACAACACCCTTTTTAGTCAATTCATTCAAAGGTGCAGCAATAGTAGAAAAATTGGGCACAAAACGGCGATAAAACCCAGCTAGACCATGAAAACTTCTAACTTGACTCACATTCATGGGAGTAGGCCAATTTTGAATAGCTTCAATTTTAGACACATCTACTTCTACTCCATGCTTAGAGACAACATAACCCAGAAATATGACCTTATCTTTGCAAAATGTGCACTTCTCAAGATTACCATAGAGTTTACTATCACGCAACACTTGCAAAACATGTCGAATATGTATAATATGATCAGATTCATTGCGGCTGTAAATTAATATGTCATCAAAATACACAACCACAAACTTGCCAATAAAATCACGCAAAACATGGTTCATCAGTCTCATGAAAGTGCTAGGTGCATTAGTCAAACCAAAAGGCATTACTAACCACTCATATAAACCAAATTTTGTTTTAAAGCCGGTTTTCCACTCATCCCCTTCTTTCATCCTAATTTGATGATAACCACTACGCAAATCAATTTTAGTGAAAACAGCAGCACCACTCAATTCATCTAGCATATCCTCTAAACGGGGAATAGGATGACGATATCGAATAGTAATGTTGTTTATCGCTCTACAATCTACGCACATACGCCATGTACCATCTTTCTTAGGAACAAGAATAACAGGAACAGCACAAGGACTAAGGCTTATGCGGATATAACCTTTGTCGAGTAGCGCTTTGTACTTGCTTCCGTATCTCCTTCGTTTCTTCGGGATTCGTTCTATATGGCGCCCTATTGGGCAGCGATGCTCCGGGGATCAAGTCAATTTGATGCTCAATACCTCGCAATGGTGGAAGTCCTGCGGGTACCTCTTCCGGAAACACGTCGCGAAATTCCTGCAAAACATTAGAAACACCAAGAGGAAGAGGGGTCATGTCGTTAGAAACCAAAACCGTACCCTTGTACATGAGCACAATAGGCATGGCTGTAGGATCCTCACAAAATTCTCTCATGTCTTGTTTGGTGGCTAATGAGACTAAGGAATTCACTCTCTCACTTTTCGTTATATCACTCACGGCATTACAATTCTCTCGCCTATCTATGGATGCATCCTCCAAGTTTACTTCAATCTTCTGACGAGACTCATTGACAATTTGCTGTGGTGACATAGGCTGTAAGTTAATTTTCTTGCCCTTGAACTCCAAGTGATATGTATTGGCGCGGCCATTGTGTTGCACCGAACGGTCATAGAGCCATGGCCGGCCCAACAGCAGGTGACAAACCGTCATAGGAACCACATCAAAATCAATGGAATCCTTATACGGTCCAATCTCAAAATCAACTCGCACCATGTGGCTCACCTTCATCTCACCATTATTGCTCAACCACTGAATATAATATGGATGCGGGTGCGGTAGATACTTCAGTTTCAGCTTGGCACATAACTCTTTGCTTGCTAGATTGCGACAACTCCCGCCATCAATAATGACCTTGCAAGCTTTATCAGGACCAACTAGTGCCTTTGTTTGGAACAAATTACAGCGCTGTGTAGATGCACTTGACTGCACATTAAGAACACGCTGTGAGACAACAATAGTTTGAGCTTCAGAAGGAAAAGCATCAAACCTATCACTGTCATAATCATCCTCATCTGGAGCATCTGGATCAGCATCATCTCCAGTTTCATACTCATTGTCCTCATTAATGATCATAACTTTGCGGTTAGGACAATCTCGCTTGAAGTGACCCTTGCCACCACATGTATGACAAACCATATCACGGTTGCGCGCTGTCGACATGTTAGAACTAGTTCCACTTGCTGCAGGAGTGGGCTTCTTTGTGTTGGTGACACTAGATACCGGCTTGCTAGACGAAGTAGGAACATCCATAGGACGCGTAGATGGCGCCGTAGAAGGCGGCGGCCTAGGCGTGTAGCGCCCTGCGCCTGTAGCACGGCCCCTCTGTTGCGCTTCTTCAGCCAACTGTGACTCAGCTTCTCTTGCATGATGTAGTAGCTCATTCATAGTAGCGTAGCTGTGATGACGCACAATTCCCTTGATATTAAACCGCAGACCATTCAGAAAACGCTGTAGTGTCATCTCAAGAGACTCACGGACACGGGCACGCTGCATAAGCATCTCCATCTCCATGTAGTAAGCATCAACCGTCAACACACCTTGCTTCAATTGGGTCAACTTGTCAAAGACAGAACGCAAGTAATTGGTAGGCACAAAACGAGCTCTCATTGCCGCCTTCATAGTACGCCATGTGATAATAGGCAGCTCACCATCTTCTTCTCGAGCACGAACAAGTCCATCCCACCAACGCAATGCATAGCCATCAAATTCAGAGGAAGCAAGCTTGATCTTCCTATCTTCAGTATAGTCAGGATGTAAACGCCATAATCTCTCAATCTTCAGCTCCCATGTAAGATATTCTTCAACATCAGTACCTCCTTCAAATCTGGGAATTGAGAACTTGGGCTTACCCAAACCATCGTCTTGTTGTTGAGGAACACGTTGGGCTCCGACGGGGACAAAACCACGACCACGGAACGCATCTCCAACGCCACGTCCAAGACCACGACCAACACCACGCCCTTGAGCATTAGCAGCTTCAGCATTGTCACCTTGCACACTGCCATCTTCATCAGGTGATGGTTGTTGTTGCACCATTGTACGTATCTCACCAACGGCGGTTGTCAAAGCTTGTATAGATGCTTGAAGAGTCGTCACCGATGTTTGAACGGTGTTAACCGCTGTAGTAGTCTCATCGACCTTCAAGTGAACACTCTGAATATCCTTGTCCAACACATCACTAGCAACTCGTATTTCACGTTGCATGTGATCACGAAGTGCCTCAAATTCACGCCAAGTAATGGCGGTGTAGCGGCGTCCTTTTTCTGCATCACATCAACATTCTCGGTAGAAGACATGATTAGTAGGTTAGTGCACTAAACAAAGATCTTTGGTGGTACTCTCACAACTCACTCAAAACTGATAAGAAAGGTAAATCTTACCGCTCCAAAGTGAATTAGTATTGCTTACCAACTTGGATTGACGGACTAGTGCACGGATGTAGCGAAGCGAATATCAAGGGTATAAGAACAATCACACGACAAAGCAGGATATATGTGGGGCTGTAGGTGGGCTACCTATTTGCACCAATAACAAGCTCTAGCGCTGACCGTAGACAACCAAAGATACTCACTCAAGGTGATATAATGGGGCAATGCAACTATATATGGGAAAGGTTGCAATGCACAAGAGAGACGCTAGCAAAGCTCAACGAGACAGGCACAAGATTGCTCAACTACGGGTGCAGGAAAGTAAACTTAGGCCTTCACTTGATTCAACTAGCACAACACTTTTCTTTTTGGATTTTTGTTTTTGTATAACACGCGCAGCTATGTAGCTCTTTTTGCTGCTTTTCAATTTTCTCTTTTTTTTTTTTGATATACGACACAACTCCTTGATAACACGGCCAACAGAAATATGCAAAGCACCGATAACCTAACGAGCAGCCTGTCGAGCGGTAAAACTAGTCTCTTCTGGGGAAGTTCCTAGTCACTTTATATCGATAGGCTGTGTCTATGGTTGGGAACAAGCACACTGTACGCTATGTGGACTCGGAGTAACAAAACTGACACGATAGGATAAACTAGATGATAGAGAAAACACAAACCCTAACAATTCTACTAGATGAAAGATAAAGATACGCAAAAACAACTACAAAAAGCAACTAAAACTCGAAATTAGTGCAATCTAAGGCTATGGCAAACCCTAACCCTAAAGTTTTATGGCTTTTCTGGATAGGAAACACTCACAACTCAACTATGGGGTGGATTATGGATGGCTTACCGAGGAAAACTGGAAATCTGATACCAAGATGATAAGGGGTTGCCCGATCTTCTCAGTAAGCGACGGTGGTGATGAACACACGATGGTAGCAGCGGATGGAATCGATGATGATGAGGAGGATAACTTGTATGACGCCGACGAAGTCTCTCGATTGATTCCTGATGCCAATGCAACAGCTCTCAACCCTGCAAGATATTCGCAACTCCACACACTTGCGCACGTAGCCGCCGACCACGAAGCGGTAAATTGCAATCTTCTAATTCCCAATGGAATAGCAGATCACACACAAACTTTCAATAGCATAAAACTCCAGATCGATGCGAATTGGAGAGTAGTATTCAATAGTTTTGCAGAGCAAACAACTAAGAACTAGGGTTTATCTTAAACGTGGTCTAAAGCAACTTTGGGGGCGTCCCAGGGACTTATATAGGCGTTCGGGACGACCTCAGGTCGAAAAAGTACGGAAATAACCGACCCAGAATAGATCTGGTCGAGACAGACTCGGACTCGGCCGGTCTGGGGGCCGGTCGACCGGGCCTGGGACCGGGGGGTCCGGTCCTAGACCGGGTCGGGGACCGGGCGGAAACCGGACGAAGTGTCCGTGTTCCCTGGATGTGGCCCGGATGGCACCGGTTCAAAATCCGGTTTGTGACCGGGTGGCCCGGTGCCACGGCCGGTCTGACCGGGCCTGGGACCGGCCTGAAGAACTCCTCCTCTCGCGCATGCCTCCCGCTCCTCCCTCGCGCGTCCATGGGATGTCTTCATGTCCAGCTCCATGTCCAGCTTCACGTCCAGCTTCTTGTCCAGCTGCTCCTCACCTCCTCGTGCGATGCTTGGTTCCTTCTCATACCTGATCATACATAAGTAATACGACTTAGGTAGTATAAAGTTCTCGTCGATCAAAGTATCATTTAGGAACAAGTTCACCTGTTGTTTAAGTAGCTTCGCACGAGCTCGTGTCATTGGTCCAATCCTAACTTCATTGGACTTGAGCTTCACAGCTTCATCTTCATCTTGCAATGACGGAGGTAGTAGTGAGGTAGGGATGTCCTCATCATATATGGTGGCACTTGCACTCGTTTGTATCTTTGGTGGCACGTGGACACTTTTGTATGTATGGTCGTATGGATGTATGGATGTATGGTGCTACTCGCACTCTTTTTGTGTTTTTGGGGCTTTTTCACGCACTATGTTAGCGTTAGCCTCGCTTTTGCTATCTTGCCACACGAGTGTTTGCTTGGATGCCTTACTCAACGCGACACACACACCTCACAATGCGGGGCCACGTGCAATGTCTCGCAACACTAGACAAGCAATGCTCAATGGGATAGATCGCAAAAGGAAGAGGGGTTACAAGGTGAAAGCTGCAAGTTATACCTGCGATGGTGGTGGTGGTGGTGATCGCCGGAAAACGAGGTCGAAGGGGGCGCGAAGATGCGCCCGGTCAGGGGCCCGGTTGGACCGGATCCTGGACCGGCCTGTCCGGTTGCCGCCCGGTCGACCGGGTTCTGGGCTGGCTCGTCCGGTCTGTGGCCCGGTTGACCGGGTCGAAACTGGGTTTCACGATTTGGAGCTTTCTCTCTCCTGTTCTTCCCCAAACCAAAACCAAATCGACCAAAACGAAGGGAAACGATGGAATTGGAGGCTCAAAGGTGGGGAAATAGTAGATCAAGCACAACAACACCAGATCCACGGATCAAAACCACTCAAAACGCAACCAAATCACAGATCGGTCAAGAGGCAATTTGGGGCTATTTTTGGGGATTTTTTGGAAAATTTTCTAGAAACGAAATCGGGTGGGTGGAAGGTCAAATCCGCGGTAACCAAGAGCTGCTGATACCATATGATGAGGTCTAAGACCCCGTGTGTGGCCCGATCTCGCGGATTGACTTCGAAACCAAGGGGAGAGATGGGAGAACGCGAGGAACACGAAGAACACGATGAACACGAGGAACTCCGAGACTCACGCACGCACACCAACCCGATACACCCGATGCTTACCTCCGTGGCTCGATGGACCACGCCAATAGAATCTCCGAGGAAGAGGCACGTGGCAGAATTCCCGGAGAGAGATTGGGGTTGGAGAGGAAGAGCTTGGTGAGGGAGAGAGAGTAACTAGTACTAGAATCTCACTCAACAAGATCAAAGTCAACAACCAAGGTGCCTTGATTACAGAGGGATGATACCCAAGGGAGACTAAGCTCAAAGGTAGGTTTGAGTTCAAAACAAGTCTAAAGAGCTAATGAGGGGTCCCAGCTACTTATATAGGCACACATGGCCAGCAAGGGCGAACAGGTACGCGAATGGATAAGTTAAGGCAGTTTGGTGGGGCATTCCCGTCAGGTCCGGTTTGGGTCCGGTCTGACCGGGCCTGTGACCGGGCTGTCCGGTCATGGGTCCGGTCTGATCGGGCCTCGTGACCGGCTGTCCTGGCCATGGGTCCTGGCCGATCGGGCGCAAACCGGAAACTGCGAAGTTTCCGGTCCTGGTCCGGTCGTCGTCCGTACGAGGGAGCTGGCTCAGTTTGCGCCCGGTTTGCCCGGGCCTATGACCGGGGCGTCCGGTTGTAGGTCCGGTCTGACCGGGTCCTGGACCGGCCAGCGTCCGTCTCTTCCTTGGAGCGCTTCGTGCGACGTCGGCTTCGGCTTCATGATCATCTCCATGTCCAGTTGCTTCTCTCCCTCCCTTGACCTTGGCTTGTCCTCCTCTCGGGGTCTTGATGCGCCTTGTACCTAATGACACATAGCACATCGGCATGAGGTAGCAATCCATCCAAAGGGGTACCAAGATCAAGGGTGGTGAGGAGCGAGTTCACCTCATCATGTAGAGCTTTGACTCGGGCTCGTGTCATCGGTCCACTTGGGGGACTTGTTGGTCTTGGTGTAGCGACGTCGGTGACCGGGGCTACATCATTTCGTTTGTTTGGGCCAAGGCCCAACAAAATGCTTTTGATGAGTTGAAGAAACGCCTTACCGAAGCTCCCCTTCTTGTCCTTCCAAATTTTGCAAAAACTTTTGAGATTGAGTGTGATGCGAGTGGACTTGGTATTGGTGGCGTTCTTATGCAAGAGGGCAAACCCGTGGCATATTATAGTGAGAAGTTGGATGGCGCACGCCTCAACTATCCTATTTATGACAAGGACCTCTATGATTTGGTTCGTGTTCTTGAAGTTTGGCAACACTATCTTTGGCCAAAAGAGTTTATCATTCATTCTGACCATGAGTCCTTGAAATATTTGAAAAGCCAACACAACTTGAACAAACGACATGCAAAATGGGGCGAGTTCATTGAGTCCTTCCCATATGTAATCAAATACAAGAAGGGCAAGGACAATGTTGTGGCGGATGCTCTTTCCCGCAAAAACACCCTTGATGAGGTCTAAGACCCCGTGTGTGGCCCGATCTCGCGGATTGACTTCGAAACCAAGGGGAAAGATAGGAAAACGCGAGGAACACGAAGAACACGGCGATGAACACGAGGAACTCCGAGACTCACGCACACACACACACCCCGATACACCCGATGCTTACCTCCGTGGCTCGATGGACCACGCCAATAGAATCTCCGAGGAAGAGACACGCGGTAGAATTCCCCGGGGAGAGATTGGGATTGGAGAAGAAGAGCTTGGTGAGGGAGAGAGAGTATCTTGTACTAGAATCTCACTCAACAAGTTCCAAATCAACAACCAAGGTGCCTTGATTACAGAGGGATGATACCCAAGGGAGACTAAGCTCAAATTTAGGTTTGAGTTCAAAACAAGTCTAAAGAGCTAAAGGGGCGTCCTGGGGGTATTTATAGTCTTACAAGGCGTCATGGGCCGAAAAGGTAAGTTCGGGCCGAAAATATAACTTAAGTCGTGCAGGCCGGTCAGAGGCCTGGCCGACTGGCTCGTGGACCGGGCAGGCCGGCTGTCAGGGGCCGGCCGACCGGGCTCGTGGACTGGCGGTCCGGCTGCATCGGGCCTGGGACCGGCGGCGACCGGACGAGGCTCCAAGTCCCTGGATGGCGCCCGGATGTCACGAGCGCAAATCCGGTTGCTGACCGGGTGGTCCGGTCAGAGGCCGGTCGATCGGGCTGTGGACCGGGTGATCCGGTCGAGGAGCCGGCCGACCGGGTTCTCGGGGCCGGCCGTCCGTCTTCTCTTCCTTGCGCTCTTCGGGCGACTTCCTGTCCAGCTCCATGTCCATCTTCATGTCCATCTTCTTGTCCAACTGCTCCTCTCCTCCCTTTGACCATGGCGTATCCTCCTCTTGGTGACCTTGATGCTCCTTGTACCTAATGACACATAACACGTCGGCATGAGGTAGCAATCCATCCAAAGGTGTACCAAGATCAAGGGTGGTGAGGAGCGAGTTCACCTCATCATGTAGTGCTTTGACTCGGGCTCGTGTCATCGGTCCACTTGGGGGACTTGTTGGTCTTGGTGTAGCGACGTCGGTGACCGGGGCTACATCATCTCCCCCTTGGGAAAGAGTCGTCCTCGACTCTTGCACCTCCTCATCTCCATGATAGGGTGACAAGTCCGAGACGTTGAACGTGTTGCTCACCAAGTACTTGGATGTTGGTATGTCGATGACGTAAGCGTTGTCATTGATGCGCTTGAGGACCTTGAAGGGGCCATCTCCTCTTGGCTTGAGCTTGGAGTTGCGCTCATGAGGGAACCTTTCCTTTCGGAGGTGGATCCAAACGAGGTCTCCTTCTTCGAATATCCTTGCCTTCTTCTTGGCGTTGAGGCGGTTGGCTTGACGAAGAACATGTTCTTGTATGGTTGCCCTTGTCTCTTCATGTAGTTTCTTGACGGCGGCGGCGCGCTTGTCGAAGTCCATGTTGATGCGCTCGTGGAGAGGAAGCGGAAGTATGTCGAGTGCCGTGTAAGGTTCGAAGCCATAGACGACCATGAAGGGGCTCCTTGATGTAGTCTTGTGCTTGGCGCGGTTGTAGGCGAACTCGGCGTGGGGAAGGCACTCCTCCCATGACCTCAAGTTTTTCTTCACGAGGACCCGTAGGAGGGTGGAGAGGCTTCGATTGACCACTTCCGTTTGGCCGTCCGTTTGCGGGTGCGATGATGATGAGAACAAGAGCTTGACTCCAAACTTCGCCATGATCGACTTCCAAAGATAACTCATGAACTTGACGTCTCGATCCGACACAATGCTTTGTGGTACTCCATGTAGGCGAACTATTTCCACTGAAAAACAATGAAGCAATGTGTGAAGCATCGTCGCTCTTATGGCAAGGTATGAAATGAGCCATCTTAGAGAATCTATCCACTACAACAAATATGGAATCATGACCATGCTTAGTGCGAGGCAAGCCTAGAACGAAATCCATGCTAATATCGGTCCATGGTGCATAAGGAATAGGCAATGGCATGTAAAGACCATAAGGGTTGGAGGTAGACTTAGCTTGTAAGCATGTTGTGCACCGACGGCAAAGGCGCTCCACATCTCGCTTCATCTTTGGCCAATAGTAGTGGGTTGAGAGCATGGCATATGTCTTGTCACGGCCAAAGTGGCCCATAAGGCCTCCTCCATGAGACTCTTGCAAAAGCAATTTTCGAAGCGAAGACGCGGGAATGCAAATCTTGTTGGCTTTGAACAAATAGCCATCATGCAAATAGAAATCATCCACTCCTCGCTCAACGGAGCACTTCTCAAAAATGGGAGCAAAGAAAGAATCGGAAGGATAGAGTTCTTTGATCTCTTCAGGTCCCAAAACATGAAAATCCAAACGAGTTAGCAAAAGGGTGTTTTTATGGGAAAGAGCATCCGCCACAACATTGTCCTTGCCCTTCTTGTATTTGATCACATATGGGAAGGACTCAATGAACTCGACCCATTTTGCATGTCGTTTGTTCAAGTTGTGTTGGCTTTTCAAATATTTCAAGGACTCGTGGTCGGAATGAATGATAAACTCTTTTGGCCAAAGATAGTGTTGCCAAACTTCAAGAACACGAACCAAAGCGTAGAGCTCCTTGTCATATATAGGATAGTTGAGGCGTGCGCCATCTAACTTCTCACTATAGTATGCCACGGGTTTGCCCTCTTGCATAAGAACACCACCAATACCAAGCCCACTTGCGTCACACTCAATCTCAAAAGTTTTTGCAAAATTTGGAAGAACAAGAAGTGGAGCTTCGGTAAGGCGTTTCTTCAACTCATCAAAAGCATTTTGTTGGGCCTTGTCCCAAACAAACGGCACATTCTTCTTGGTAAGCTCATTCAAAGGGCAAGCAATGGTGCTAAAGTCTTTGACAAAGCGGCGGTAAAACCCGGCAAGTCCATGGAAGCTTCGGACTTGGCCAACATTTGTAGGGGTAGGCCAATTATGGATGGCCTCCACCTTGGAAGAATCAACTTCAATCCCATTAGCGGAAACCACAAAACCAAGAAAAACCAATTTGTTTTGAGCAAATGTGCACTTGGGGAGGTTAGCATAAAGCTTTTCATGGCGCAAGATGCACAAGACTTCTCTCACATGTTGCACATGGTCCTCGAGGTTTTTGCTATAAATAAGAATATCATCGAAGTAAACAACCACGCTCTTGCCAATGAGAGGACGCAAGA
Source organism: Lolium perenne (assembly GCF_019359855.2). Classification (NCBI taxonomy): domain Eukaryota; kingdom Viridiplantae; phylum Streptophyta; class Magnoliopsida; order Poales; family Poaceae; genus Lolium; species Lolium perenne. The sequence goes on from NC_067246.2 coordinate 161,627,179, forward strand.
TGTGATTCATGAGGCGCATGAAAGTAGATGGTGCATTGGAAAGACCGAAAGGCATAACGAGCCATTCATAGAGACCAAGTTTGGTCTTGAATGCCGTTTTCCATTCATCACCAATAGCCATGCGGATTTGATGGTAACCACTACGCAAATCGACTTTAGAGAAAATCGTGGCACCACTAAGTTCATCAAGCATGTCGTCTAAACGCGGAATGGGATGGCGGTAACGGACGGTAATGGCATTGATGGGGCGACAATCCATACACATCCGTTGCGTCTCATCCGGTTTAGGCACAAGAATCACGGGAACCGCACAAGGGCTAAGGCTTTCTCGGACGTACCCTTTGGCGAGGAGATCTTGAATTTGGCGGTTGATCTCCTTGGTCTCTTCGGGATTGGTGCGGTAGGCGGCACGGTTAGGAAGCGGAGCGCCGGGTATGAGGTCGATGCGGTGTTCGATGCCTCGGAGTGGTGGTAGTCCATGAGGGAGCTCGTCGGGGAAGACATCTTGGAATTCCTGCAAAAGAGACAATAAAGACGGAGGAATGTTGGTTAAGTCGTTAGTCTCCGACGCGGGTCCCTTGCATATGAGCACATAGTGCAATATGGTGGATGGGTTCTCTTGGAGCTCTCTCCACTCACTCTTGGTGGCTAGAAGGACACTCTTGGGCTCACTCATGTATGGCTTGTGGCGCTCACTCTCTTTATGGTGGGCCGCTCCCTCTCCTCTCAACTCACTATGGATGCGGAGTTGTGCCCTCGCTAAAGCCTTCGCATTATCCGCGATGATTTGGCTAGGAGTCATCGGGCGCAACTCGAACTTCTTGTCGTTGACCTTGAAGGTGTATGTGTTGGAGAGTCCATCATGTATAGCCTTCTTGTCATATTGCCAAGGGCGGCCAAGCAACATGTGGCACACCGTCATGGGTACCACGTCACACTCGACGGTGTCCTCATAAGGGCCGATCTTGAAGTTGACGGTGACGGTATGTTGTATCTTGACGTTGCCCTTGTCACTCAACCATTGGATATGGTAGGGGTGAGGATGCTTGCGGAGAGTGAGGTGGAGCTTCTCACACAACTCGGTGCTCGCAAGGTTATGGCAACTTCCACCATCGATGATGACCTTGATAGACTTGCCACCAATTCCGGCACGGGTTTGGAAGATGTTGCACCGTTGTTCTTCCATATCATGAGGTTGTGTGGTTAGCACCCTTGTGACCACAAGTGAGGGACTTGGGTCATGCTCACATAAGAGAGGATCTTCTCCACTTTGTTGCTCATAAGCTTCTTCACTTTCCACGGCGGCTTGCACAAGGGCTTCATATTCATCTTCATCAAGAGTCTCGATGTCACCATTCTCCATAGTGATCATGACCTTGGTGTTCTTGCACTCAAACGATTTGTGACCTTGGGTGCCACACTTGAAGCAAGTGACACTAGAGGGTCCCGTGGATGCCTTAGAGGAGGCGGTGGAGGAGACCGTTTGCTTCATGCGACTTTGGATAGTCGGCTTCTTGGAAGGTGTAGAGGATGCGTCGGCCTTGGCACTTGTAGCATAAGGAGTTGATGTAGTAGGAGGAGTCGATGTAGCGAGCTTGGAGGAGAAATAGGACTTGGCCTTGGAGTACTTGATGTCCTCAATCACTTGGCGCCGGCCTTCGATGCTTGGTGGACTAGCTCAACGATGTTGGAGTAAGGTTGGAACTCGACAATCCTCTTGATAGGATAAGTAAGGCCATTGAAGAAGCGAGCAATGGTTTGCTCCTCGGATTCTTGGATGTTGGCTCGCATCATAGTGAGCTCCATCTCCTTGTAGAACTCCTCAACGGTTTTGGTGCCTTGCTTCAACTTTTGGAGCTTGTTGAAGAGGTCTTTCATGTAGTGCCTTGGGACAAAACGAGCATGCATCTCCTTCTTCATATCTTCCCAAGTGTCAATTGGCGGTTCACCCTTTTCTTCGCGAAGGGTGAGGACTTGCTCCCACCAAGTGTTGGCGTAGTCTTCAAACTCGAGTGATGCCATAGCCACTTTCTTGGCACCGGAGTAGTTGTGGATGCGGAAGATCTTGTCCACCTTGAGTGCCCATGAGAGGTATGCTGCGGCGTCGTCTTCACCTTTGAACTTGGGCATGTTGAACTTGAGCTTGCCATACATGTTCTCTTCATCCTCCAAGTTTCTTCTACGAGGAGGGGCGCCGTCAACTCTTGCGGCTAGAGGTGGAATAGGAGGTCTTCTACGGCCAACCATAGCATTGGGTTGGCGTTGGAGTTGAACACTTGCTTCACTTGGTTCACGGTGAGGATGTGGTTGAAGATCTTGTCGCGGTTGAGGACGATGCTCAATGTTGGGTCTCTCCTCTTGATCATGGTGAAGCTCTCCTCGTCCACGTTGATCATGGTGAGGGTGGCGACGAAGATCTCGCCGAGGTGGATCTTGAAGGTCTTGGTCTTGTGGATGACCATCACGCCCATGGTGAGCATGGCGATCCACTTGGTGACGATCTTGTTGAAGGTCTTGAGCTTGTGGAGGACGCTCATGTGGACGAGCATGGCGATGTATTTCTCCACGCCTAGAGTTGGAGCGAGAGTCTTCATGACGAGCATGTGAGCGATGGGGTCGATGATGGCCTTCACGCCTTGAAGAAGAGCTTGGGGACGAAAGGCCACCATGAGAGTAATGGTCTTCATGCCTTGAGGAGGAGCTTGATGAAGAGGAAGTAGAGCGGTGTCGATGATGACGACCCAAGTTGGTGATGGCGCGCTCGAGGCTATCCATGCGCCGCTCCATGTTGGCATCATTGGCCGCCATTTGGCCATTCAAGTTGTCCGTAGCTTCACGAAGAAGGGCCAAGTCGTGGTTCACGGTGGAGAAGTTGTGAGCCACTTCATCGTATTGCTCATCGATGCGCGTCTCGAAGAGGGAGAGTTGCTCCTTGAACTCTTGTCGTTGCGTCCATAGGTTGTGTTGAGTAGCCAACCTCTCGGTGTTGCGAAGGATCTCTTCATCCCTATTGGTATCTCCGTTCCTATCCATGATGCAAAGACAAGAACTATGTTGTGTATGTTAGTGGAAGGAGACTACCTCGCACTATTACCAAGGTAAGATAGTATTGAGGCAATCCACCAAACCGAAAGCAAGATCAAGTGTATCGGGAACACACGCAAAACCACACGCAAAAGCTAGCAAATATGGTGTTAGGCGAGTGTTGTGGAAAACCAAAAGACAAATCCAAGATCGAGTATGTTGTCAAAAGTGGGTGAGGTCCAAAAATCCAAATGTCAATGTGAAGATCACTATAAACACGGAAAAAGTTGTGGAACACACACACGAGATAAGCGGGGTTAGTGCAACCAAAAGTGAGCGGAAAAGTGTATGTATAAGTGCTCGGTGTCACACTAACACAAGGAGAGCCAAAGCTTTGGTTGCAAAGGAAGAGACAACAAGATTCACACGTGGCCTCTCTTCTCCTATCTCTCTTTGCTTAAAAGCTTTTTCTCTTTTGTATATGGCGGCACTTGCACTCGTTTGTATCTTTGGTGGCCCGTGGACACTTTGTATGTATGGGCGTATGGATGTATGGATGTATGGATGTATGGTGCTACTCGCACTCTTTTTGTGTTTTTGGGGCTTTTTGACGCACTATGTTAGCGTTAGCCTCGCTTTTGCTATCTTGCCACACGAGTGTTTGCTTGGATGCCTTACTCAACGCGACACACACACCTCACAATGCGGGGCCACGTGCAATGTCTCGCAACACTAAACAAGCAATGCTCGATGGGATAGATCGCAAAAGGAAGAGGGGTTACAAGGTGACCTGCAAGTTATACCTGCGATGATGGTGGTGGTGGTGGTGGTGGTGGTGGAGATCGCCGGAAGACGAGGTCGAAGGAGTGGCGTTGCGTCGCCCGGTCGGAGGCCCGGTTGGACCGGGTTGTGGACCGGCTTGCCCGGTTTGCCGCCCGGTTGACCGGGTTCTGGGCCGGCTCGGCCGGTCGTGGGCCCGGTTGACCGGCTGCTCAACCGGATTTCGCGGGATGAAGCTTTCTCTGATGAGGTCTAAGACCCCGTGTGTGGCCCGATCTCGCGGATTGACTTCGAAACCAAGGGGGAAGATGGGAAAACGCGATGATGTAGCCCCGGTCACCGACGTCGCTACACCAAGACCAACAAGTCCCCCTAGTGGACCGATGACACGAGCCCGAGTCAAAGCTCTTCATGATGAGGTGAACTCGCTCCTCACCACCCTTGATCTTGGTACCCCTTTGGATGGATTGCTACCTCATGCCGACGTGCTATGTGTCATTAGGTACAAGGCGCGTCAAGACCACGGGGAGGAGAAGACGCCAAGGTCAAGGGAAGGAGAGAAGCAACTGGACATGGAGACGATCATGAAGCCGAAGCCGACGTCGCACGAAGCGCTCCAAGGAAGAGACGGACGCTGGCCGGTCCAGGACCCGGTCAGACCGGACCTACAACCGGACGCCTGGTCATAGGCCTTGGCCGATCGGCGCAAACCGAGCAGCTCCCTCGTGACGGACGACGACCGGACCAGGACCGGAATTCAGAAGTTTCCGGTTTGCGCCCGATCGACCGGACCCATGACCGGACGGCCTTGGCCACAGTAGCCGACCGGCCCCAAACCGGACAGCCCGGTCCTGTGCCCGTCCGACTGCCCCAAACTGACCCGACGAGAATGCCCCACCAAACTGCCTTAACTTATCCATTCGCGCACTGCTCGCCCTTGTCTGGCCGTGTATGACTATATAAGTAGCTGGAACCCCTCATTAGCTCTTTAGACTTGTTTTGAACTCAAACCTAAATTTGAGCTTAGTCTCCTTGGGTATCATCCTCTCGTAATCAAGGCACCTTGGTTGTTGATTTGGAACTTGTTGAGTGAGATTCTAGTACAAGATACTCTCTCTCCCTCACCAAGCTCTTCTTCTCCAATCCCAATCTCTCCCCGGGGAATTCTACCGCGTGTCTCTTCCTCGGAGATTCTATTGGCGTGGTCCATCGAGCCACGGAGGTAAGCATCGGGTGTATCGGGGTGTGTGTGTGCGTGAGTCTCGGAGTTCCTCGTGTTCATCGCCGTGTTCTTCGTGTTCCTCGCGTTTCCCATCTTCCCCTTGGTTTCGAAGTCAATCCGCGAGATCGGGCCACACACGGGGTCTTAGACCTCATCATATGGTATCGCAGCTCTTGGTTACCGCGGATTTGACCTCCCACCCACCCGATTTCGTCCCTAGAAAATTTTCCAAAAATCCCCAAAAATAGCCCCAAATTGCCTCTTGACCGATCTGTGATTTGGTTGCGTTTTGAGTGGTTTTGGTCCGAGGATCTGGTGTTGTTGTGCTTGATCTACTATTTCCCCAACTTTGAGCCTCCGATTCCATCGTTTCCTTCGTTTTGGTCGATTTGGATTTGGTTTGGGGAAGAACAGAGAGAGAAAGCTTCATCCCGCGAAACCAGTTTCTGCACCGGTCAACCGGGCCACCTGACGGCCAGCACAAAACCTGCTTGACGGGCGGCAAGAATCGACAGGCCGGTCCAGAGCGGTCCCAACCGGACCCCTGCACCGGACGCCTCCTCGCGTCCTCCTTCGACCTCGTCTTCCGGCGATCTCCACCACCACCAACACCACCACCATCATCGCAGGTATAACTTGCAGTCACCTTGTAACCCCTCTTCCTTTTGCGATCTATCCCATCGAGCATTGCTTGTCTAGTGTTGCGAGACATTGCACGTGGCCCCGCATTGTGAGGTGTGTGTGTCGCGTTGAGTAAGGCACCCAAGCAAACACTCGTGTGGCAAGATAGCAAAAGCGAGGCTAACGCTAACATAGTGCGTCAAAAAGCCCCAAAAACACAAAAAGAGTGCGAGTAGCACCATACATCCATACATCCATACATCCATACGCCCATACATACAAAGTGTCCACGTGCCACCAAAGATACAAACGAGTGCAAGTGCCGCCATATACAAAAGAGAAAAGCTTTAAGCAAAGAGAGATAGGAGAAGAGAGGCCACGTGTGAATCTTGTTGTCTCTTCCTTTGCAACCAAAGCTTTGGCTCTCCTTGTGTTAGTGTGACACCGAGCACTTATACATACACTTTTCCGCTCACTTTTGGTTGCACTAACCCCGTTTATCTCGTGTGTGTGTTCCACAACTTTTTCCGTGTTTATAGTGATCTTCACATTGACATTTGGATTTTTGGACCTCACCCACTTTTGACAACATACTCGATCTTGGATTTGTCTTTTGGCTTTCCACAACACTCGCCTTAACACCATATTTGCTAGCTTTTGCGTGTGGTTTTGCGTGTGTTCCCGATACACTTGATCTTGCTTTCGGTTTGGTGGATTGCCTCAATACTATCTTACCTTGGTAAGGGTACGAGGTAGTCTCCTTCCACTAACATACACAACATAGTTCTTGTCTTTGCATCATGGATAGGAACGGAGATACCAATAGGGATGAAGAGATCCTTCGCAACACCGAGAGGTTGGCTACTCAACACAACCTATGGACGCAACGACAAGAGTTCAAGGAGCAACTCTCTCTTCGAGACGCGCATCGATGAGCAATACGATGAAGTGGCTCACAACTTCTCCACCGTGAACCACGACTTGGCCCTCCTTCGTGAAGCTACGGACAACTTGAATGGCCAAATGGCGGCCAATGATGCCAACATGGAGCGGCGCATGGATAGCCTCGAGCGCCATCACCAACTTTGGGTCGCCATCGTCGACACCGCTCTACTTCCTCTTCATCAAGCTCCTCCTCAAGGCATGAAGACCATTACTCTCATGGTGGCCTTTCGTCCCCAAGCTCCTCCTCAAGGCGTGAAGACCATCATCGACCTCATCGCTCACATGCTCGTCATGAAGACTCCCGCTCCAACTCTAGGCGTGGAGAAATACATCGCCATGCTCGTCCACATGAGCGTCCTCCACAAGCTCAAGGCCTTCAACAAGATCGTCACCAAGCGGATCGCCATGCTCACCATGGGCGTGATGGCCATCCACAAGACCAAGATCCTCAAGATCCACCTCGGCGAGATCTTCGTCGCCACCCTCACCATGACCAACGTGGACGAGGAGAGCCTCACCATGATCAAGATGAGAGACCCAACATTGAGCATCGTCCTCAACCGCGACAAGATCTTCAACCACATCCTCACCGTGAACCAAGTGAAGCAAGTGTTCAACTCCACCACCAACCCAATGCTATGGTTGGCCGTAGAAGACCTCCTATTCCACCTCTAGCCGCAAGAGTTGACGGCGCGCCTCCTCGTAGAAGAAACTTGGAGGATGAAGAGAACATGTATGGCAAGCTCAAGTTCAACATGCCCAAGTTCAAAGGTGAAGACGACGCCGGCTTACCTCTCATGGGCACTCAAGGTGGACAAGATCTTCCGCATCCACAACTATTCCGGTGCCAAGAAAGTGGCTATGGCATCACTCGAGTTTGAAGACTACGCCAACACTTGGTGGGAGCAAGTCCTCACTCTTCGCGAAGAAAAGGGTGAACCTCCAATTGACACTTGGGAAGATATGAAGAAGGAGATGCATGCTCGTTTTGTCCTCAAGACACTACATGACCGACCTCTTCAACAAGCTCCAAAAGTTGAAGCAAGGCACCAAGACCGTTGAGGAGTTCTACAAGGAGATGGAGCTCACTATGATGCGAGCCAACATCCAAGAGTCCGAAGAACAAACAATTGCTCGTTTCTTCAATGGCCTTACTTATCCTATCAAGAGGATTGTCGAGTTCCAACCCTACTCCAACATGGTTGAGTTAGTCCACCAAGCATCGAAGGCCGAGCGCCAAGTGATTGAGGACATCAAGTACTCCAAGGCCAAGTCCTATTTCTCCTCCAAGCTCGCTACATCGACTCCTCCTACTACATCAACTCCTTATGCTACAAGTGCCAAGGCCGACGCATCCTCTACACCGTCCAAGAAGACGACTATCCAAAGTCGCATGAAGCAAACGGTTTCCTCCACCGCCTCCTCTAAGGCATCCACGGGACTCTCTAGTGTCACTTGCTTCAAGTGTGGCACCCAAGGTCACAAATCGTTTGAGTGCAAGAACACCAAGGTCATGATCACTATGGAGAATGGTGACATCGAGACTCTTGATGAAGATGAATATGAAGCCCTTGTGCAAGCCGCCGTGGCAAGTGAAGAAGCCTATGAACAAGAAAGTGGAGAAGATCCTCTCTTATGTGAGCATGACCCAAGTCCCTCACTTGTGGTCACAAGGGTGCTAACCACACAACCTCATGATATGGAAGAACAACGGTGCAACATCTTCCAAACCCGTGCCGGAATTGGTGGCAAGTCTATCAAGGTCATCATCGATGGTGGAAGTTGCCACAACCTTGCGAGCACCGAGTTGTGTGAGAAGCTCCACCTCACTCTCATAAGCATCCTCACCCTTACCATATCCAATGGTTGAGTGACAAGGGCAACGTCAAGATACAACATACCGTCACCGTCAACTTCAAGATCGGCCCTTATGAGGACACCATCGAGTGTGACGTGGTACCCATGACGGTGTGCCACATGTTGCTTGGCCGCCTCTGGCAATATGACAAGAAGGCTATACATGATGGACTCTCCAACACATACACCTTCAAGGTCAACGACAAGAAGTTCGAATTGCGCCCGATGACTCCTAGCCAAATCATCGCGGATAATGCGAAGGCTTTAGCGAGGGCACAACTCCGCACCCACCATAGTGAGATGAGAGGAGAGGGAGCGACCCACCACAAAGATAGTGAGCACCACAAGCCATATATGAGTGAGTCCAAGAGTGTCCTTCTAGCCACCAAGAGTGAGTGGAGAGAGCTACAAGAGAACCCATCCACCATATTGCACTACGTGCTCATATGCAAGGGACCCTCGCCGTAACTAACGACTTAACCAACATTCCTCCGTCTTTGTTGTCTCTTTTGCAGAGAATTTCAAGACGTCTTCCCCGACGAGCTCCTCATGGACTACCACCACTCCGGCGGCATAGAACACCGCATCGACCTAATACCCGGCGCTCCGCTCCCAAACACGTGCCGCCTACACACCAACCCGAAGAGACCAAGGAGATCAACCGCCAAATTCAAGATCTCCTCGCCAAAGGGTATGTCCGTGAAAGCCTTAGCCCTTGTGCGGTTCCCGTGATCCTCGTGCCTAAACCGGATGAGACGCAACGGATGTGTATGGATTGTCGCCCCATCAATGCCATTACCGTCCGTTACCGCCATCCCATTCCGCGTTTAGATGACATGCTTGATGAACTTAGTGGTGCCACGATTTTCTCTAAGTCGATTTGCGTAGTGGTTACCATCAAATCCGCATGGCTATTGGTGACGAATGGAAAAACGGCATTCAAGACCAAACTTGGTCTCTATGAATGGCTCGTTATGCCTTTGGTCTTTCCAATGCACCATCTACTTTCATGCGCCTCATGAATCACATCTTGCGTCCTCTCATTGGCAAGAGCGTGGTTGTCTACTTCGATGATATTCTTATTTATAGCAAAAACCCGAGGACCATGTGCAACATGTGAGAGAAGTCCTGTGGCATCTTGCGCCATGAAAAGCTTTATGCTAACCTCCCCAAGTGCACATTTGCTCAAAACAAATTGGTTTTTCTTGGTTTTGTGGTTTCCGCTAATGGGATTGAAGTTGATTCTTCCAAGGTGGAGGCCATCCATAATTGGCCTACCCCTACAAATGTTGGCCAAGTCCGAAGCTTCCATGGACTTGCCGGGTTTTATCGCCGCTTTGTGAAAGATTTTAGCACCATCGCTTGCCCTTTGAATGAGCTTACCAAGAAGAATGTTCCGTTTGTTTGGGGCAAGGCCCAACAAAATGCTTTTGATGAGTTGAAGAAACGTCTTACCGAAGCTCCACTTCTTGTTCTTCCAAATTTTGCCACAACTTTTGAGATTGAGTGTGATGCAAGTGGGCTTGGTATTGGCGGTGTTCTTATGCAAGAGGGCAAACCCGTGCATACTATAGTGAGAAGTTAGATGGCGACGCCTCAACTATCCTATATATGACAAGGAGCTCTACGCTTTGGTTCGTGTTCTTGAAGTTTGGCAACACTATCTTTGGCCAAAAGAGTTTATCATTCATTCGATCATGAGTCCTTGAAGTATTTGAAAAGCCAACACAACTTGAACAAACGACATGCAAAATGGGTCGAGTTCATTGAGTCCTTCCCATATGTGATAAAATACAAGAAGGGCAAGGACAATGTTGTGGCGGATGCTCTTTCCATAAAAACACCCTTTTGCTAACTCGTTTGGATTTTCATGTTTTGGGACTTGAAGAGATCAAAGAACTCTATCCTTCCGATTCTTTCTTTGCTCCCATTTTTGAGAAGTGCTCCGTTGAGCGAGGAGTGGATGATTTCTATTTGCATGATGGCTATTTGTTTAAAGCCAACAAGATTTGCATTCTCGCTGCGTCTTCGCTTCGAAAATTGCTTTTGCAAGAGTCTCATGGAGGAGGTCTTATGGGCCACTTTGGCCGTGACAAGACATATGCCATGCTCTCAACCCACTACTATTGGCCAAAGATGAAGCGAGATGTGAACGCCTTTCTGCCGTCGGTGCACAACATGCTTACAAGCTAAGTCTACCTCCAACCCTTATGGTCTCTACATGCCATTGCCTATTCCTTTTGCACCATGGACAGATATTAGCATGGATTTCGTTCTAGGCTTGCCTCGCACTAAGCATGGTCATGATTCCATATTTGTTGTAGTGGATAGATTCTCTAAGATGGCTCATTTCATACCTTGCCATAAGAGCGACGATGCTTCACACATTGCTTCATTGTTTTTCAGGAAATCGTTCGCCTACATGGAGTACCGCAAAGCATTGTGTCGGATCGAGACGTCAAGTTCATGAGCTATCTTTGGAAGTCAATCATGGCGAGTTTGGAGTCAAGCTCTTGTTCTCATCATCATCGCACTCGCAAACGGACGGCCAAACGAAGTGGTCAATCAGCCTCTCCACCCTCCTACGGGTCCTCGTGAAGAAAAACTTGAGGTCATGGGAGGAGTGCCTTCCTCACGCCGAAGTTCGCCTACAACCGCGCCAAGCACAAGACTACATCAAGGAGCCCCTTCATGGTCGTCTACGGCTTCGAACCTTACACGGCACTTGACATACTTCGCTTCCCCTCCACGAGCGCATCAACATGGACTTCGACAAGCGCGCCGCCGCCGTCAAGAAACTACATGAAGAGACAAGGGCAACCATACAAGCACATGTTCTTCGTCAAGCCAACCACATCAACGCCAAGAAGAAGGCAAGGATATTCGAAGAAGGAGACCTCGTTTGGATCCACCTCCGGAAGGACCGGTTTCCCCATGAGCGAAACTCAAGCTCAAGCCAGAGGAGATGGCCCCTTCAAGGTCCTCAAGCGCATCAATGACAACGCTTACGCCATCGACATACCAACATCCAAGTACTTGGTGAGCAACACGTTCAACGTCTCGGACTTGTCACCCTATCATGGAGATGAGGAGGTGCAAGAGTCGAGGGACGACTCTTTCCCAAGGGGGGAGATGATGTAGCCCTGGTCACCGACGCCGCTACACCAAGACAACAAGTCCCCCTAGTGGACCGATGACACGAGCCCAGTCAAAGCTCTTCATGATGAGGTGAACTCGCTCCTCACCACCCTTGATCTTGGTACCCCTTTGGATGGATTGCTACCTTCATGCCGACGCAGCTATGTGTCATTAGGTACAAGGCGCGTCAAGACCACGGGAGGAGAAGACGCCAAGGTCAAGGGAAGGAGAGAAGCAATCGGACATGGAGACGATCATGAAGCCGAAGCCGACGTCGCGATAAGCGCTCCAAGGAGAGAGAGATGACGGCGGTCCGGGCAGTCGAGACCGGACCTGACCGACGCCCGGTCATAGGCCCGATCGGCCGGCGCAAGCCAGAGCCAGCTCCCTCTCTGGGACGGCATCGACAGGACCCGGACCGGAAGCCGCGATTTCCGGTTTGCGCCGATCGACCGGACCCATGGCCGAGGACGGTCACAGAGCGATCGAGCCAGGCCCCAGCCGACAGCCGGTCTCAGGCCCGGTCCGCCCCCAAAAGCCGGACTGACGAGAATGCCCCACCAAACTGCCTTAACTTATCCATTCGCGTACGCTGTTCGCCCTTGCTGGCCGTGTATGACTATATAAGTAGTCGGAACCTCATTAGCTCTTTAGACTTGTTTTGAACTCAAACCTAAATTTGAGCTTAGTCTCCTTGGGTATCATCCTCTGTAATCAAGGCACCTTGGTTGTTGATTTGGAACTTGTTGAGTGAGATTCTAGTACAAGATACTCTCTCTCCCTCACCAAGCTCTTCTTCTCCAATCCCAATCTCTCCCGGGAATTCTACCGCGTGTCTCTTCCTCGGAGATTCTATTGGCGTGGTCCATCGAGCCACGGAGGTAAGCATCGGGTGTATCGGGGTGTGTGTGTGCGTGAGTCTCGGAGTTCCTCGTGTTCATCGCCGTGTTCTTCGTGTTCCTCGCGTTTTCCCATCTTCCCCCTTGGTTTCGAAGTCAATCCGCGAGATCGGGCCACACACGGGGTCTTAGACCTCATCACGCGAGGAACACGAAGAACACGGCGATGAACACGAGGAACTCCGAGACTCACGCACACACACACCCCGATACACCCGATGCTTACCTCCGTGGCTCGATGGACCACGCCAATAGAATCTCCGAGGAAGAGACACGCGGTAGAATTCCCCGGGGAGAGATTGGGATTGGAGAAGAAGAGCTTGGTGAGGGAGAGAGAGTATCTTGTACTAGAATCTCACTCAACAAGTTCCAAATCAACAACCAAGGTGCCTTGATTACGAGGGATGATACCCAAGGGAGACTAAGCTCAAATTTAGGTTTGAGTTCAAAACAAGTCTAAAGAGCTAATGAGGGGTTCCAGCTACTTATATAGTCATACACGGCCAGCAAGGGCGCTAACAGTGCACGCGAATGGATAAGTTAAGGCAGTTTGGTGGGGCATTCTCACAGTCCGGTTTGGGGTCGGTCGGACCGGGCCTCGGGACCGGGCTGTCCGGTTTGGGGCCGGTTCGATCGGGCCCGTGACCGGCCGTCCGGTCATGGGTCCGCCGATCCGGCGCAAACCGGAAACCGCGAAGTTTCCTGGCCTCGGGTCCGGCTGCTCATCCAGACGAGGGAGCTGGCCTGCTTGCGCCCCCGGTCCGACCGGGCCTATGACCGGGCGTCCGGTTGTAGGTCCCGGTCTCGACCGGGTCCCTTGGACCGGCCAGTCCGTCTTCTTCCTTGAGCGCTTCGGTGCACGCTCGGCTTCGCTCATGATCGTCTCCATGTCCAGTTGCTTCTCTCCTTCCCTTGACCTTGGCGTCTTCTCCTCCCCGTGGTCTTGACGCGCCTTGTACCTAATGACACATAGCACGTCGGCATGAGGTAGCAATCCATCCAAAGGGGTACCAAGATCAAGGGTGGTGAGGAGCGAGTTCACCTCATCATGAAGAGCTTTGACTCCGGGCTCGTGTCATCGGTCCACTAGGGGGACTTGTTGGTCTTGGTGTAGCGACGTCGGTGACCGGGGCTACATCATCTCCCCCCCCTTGGGAAAGAGTCGTCCTCGACTCTTGCACCTCCTCATCTCCATGATAGGGTGACAAGTCCGAGACGTTGAACGTGTTGCTCACCAAGTACTTGGATGTTGGTATGTCGATGACGTAAGCGTTGTCATTGATGCGCTTGAGGACCTTGAAGGGGCCATCTCCTCTTGGCTTGAGCTTGGAGTTTCGCTCATGGGGAAACCGGTCCTTCCGGAGGTGGATCCAAACGAGGTCTCCTTCTTCGAATATCCTTGCCTTCTTCTTGGCGTTGATGTGGTTGGCTTGACGAAGAACATGTGCTTGTATGGTTGCCCTTGTCTCTTCATGTAGTTTCTTGACGGCGGCGGCGCGCTTGTCGAAGTCCATGTTGATGCGCTCGTGGAGGGGAAGCGGAAGTATGTCAAGTGCCGTGTAAGGTTCGAAGCCGTAGACGACCATGAAGGGGCTCCTTGATGTAGTCTTGTGCTTGGCGCGGTTGTAGGCGAACTCGGCGTGAGGAAGGCACTCCTCCCATGACCTCAAGTTTTTCTTCACGAGGACCCGTAGGAGGGTGGAGAGGCTTCGATTGACCACTTCCGTTTGGCCGTCCGTTTATGGGTGCGATGATGATGAGAACAAGAGCTTGACTCCAAACTTCGCCATGATTGACTTCCAAAGATAGCTCATGAACTTGACGTCTCGATCCGACACAATGCTTTGCGGTACTCCATGTAGGCGAACGATTTCCCCTGAAAAACAATGAAGCAATGTGTGAAGCATCGTCGCTCTTATGGCAAGGTATGAAATGAGCCATCTTAGAGAATCTATCCACTACAACAAATATGGAATCATGACCATGCTTAGTGCGAGGCAAGCCTAGAACGAAATCCATGCTAATATCTGTCCATGGTGCAAAAGGAATAGGCAATGGCATGTAGAGACCATAAGGGTTGGAGGTAGACTTAGCTTGTAAGCATGTTGTGCACCGACGGCAAAGGCGTTCCACATCTCGCTTCATCTTTGGCCAATAGTAGTGGGTTGAGAGCATGGCATATGTCTTGTCACGGCCAAAGTGGCCCATAAGACCTCCTCCATGAGACTCTTGCAAAAGCAATTTTCGAAGCGAAGACGCGGGAATGCAAATCTTGTTGGCTTTAAACAAATAGCCATCATGCAAATAGAAATCATCCACTCCTCGCTCAACGGAGCACTTCTCAAAAATGGGAGCAAAGAAAGAATCGGAAGGATAGAGTTCTTTGATCTCTTCAAGTCCCAAAACATGAAAATCCAAACGAGTTAGCAAAAGGGTGTTTTTGCGGGAAAGAGCATCCGCCACAACATTGTCCTTGCCCTTCTTGTATTTTATCACATATGGGAAGGACTCAATGAACTCGACCCATTTTGCATGTCGTTTGTTCAAGTTGTGTTGGCTTTTCAAATACTTCAAGGACTCATGATCGGAATGAATGATAAACTCTTTTGGCCAAAGATAGTGTTGCCAAACTTCAAGAACACGAACCAAAGCGTAGAGCTCCTTGTCATATATAGGATAGTTGAGGCGTGCGCCATCTAACTTCTCACTATAGTATGCCACGGGTTTGCCCTCTTGCATAAGAACACCGCTTAATACCAAGCCCACTTGCATCACACTCAATCTCAAAAGTTGTGGCAAAATTTGGAAGAACAAGAAGTGGAGCTTCGGTAAGACGTTTCTTCAACTCATCAAAAGCATTTTGTTGGGCCTTGCCCCAAACAAACGGAACATTCTTCTTGGTAAGCTCATTCAAAGGGCAAGCGATGGTGCTAAAATCTTTCACAAAGCGGCGATAAAACCCGGCAAGTCCATGGAAGCTTCGGACTTGGCCAACATTTGTAGGGGTAGGCCAATTATGGATGGCCTCCACCTTGGAAGAATCAACTTCAATCCCATTAGCGGAAACCACAAAACCAAGAAAAACCAATTTGTTTTGAGCAAATGTGCACTTGGGGAGGTTAGCATAAAGCTTTTCATGGCGCAAGATGCACAGGACTTCTCTCACATGTTGCACATGGTCCTCGAGGTTTTTGCTATAAATAAGAATATCATCGAAGTAGACAACCACGCTCTTGCCAATGAGAGGACGCAAGATGTGATTCATGAGGCGCATGAAAGTAGATGGTGCATTGGAAAGACCAAAAGGCATAACGAGCCATTCATAGAGACCAAGTTTGGTCTTGAATGCCGTTTTCCATTCGTCACCAATAGCCATGCGGATTTGATGGTAACCACTACGCAAATCGACTTTAGAGAAAATCGTGGCACCACTAAGTTCATCAAGCATGTCATCTAAACGCGGAATGGGATGGCGGTAACTGACGGTAATGGCATTGATGGGGCGACAATCCATACACATCCGTTGCGTCTCATCCGGTTTAGGCACGAGGATCACGGGAACCGCACAAGGGCTAAGGCTTTCACGGACATACCCTTTGGCGAGGAGATCTTGAATTTGGCGGTTGATCTCCTTGGTCTCTTCGGGGTTGGTGCGGTAGGCGGCACGGGTTTGGGAGCGGAGCGCCGGGTATTAGGTCGATGCGGTGTTCTATGCCGCGGGAGTGGTGGTAGTCCATGAGGGAGCTCGTCGGGGAAGACGTCTTGAAATTCTGCAAAAGAGACAACAAAGACGGAGGAATGTTGGTTAAGTCGTTAGTTGCCGACGAGGGTCCCTTGCATATGAGCACGTAGTGCAATATGGTGGATGGGTTCTCTTGTAGCTCTCTCCACTCACTCTTGGTGGCTAGAAGGACACTCTTGGACTCACTCATATATGGCTTGTGGTGCTCACTATCTTTGTGGTGGGTCGCTCCCTCTCCTCTCATCTCACTATGGTGGGTGCGGAGTTGTGCCTCGCTAAAGCCTTCGCATTATCCGCGATGATTTGGCTAGGAGTCATCGGGCGCAATTCGAACTTCTTGTCGTTGACCTTGAAGGTGTATGTGTTGGAGAGTCCATCATGTATAGCCTTCTTGTCATATTGCCAAGGGCGGCCAAGCAACATGTGGCACACCGTCATGGGTACCACGTCACACTCGATGGTGTCCTCATAAGGGCCGATCTTGAAGTTGACGGTGACGGTATGTTGTATCTTGACGTTGCCCTTGTCACTCAACCATTGGATATGGTAAGGGTGAGGATGCTTGCGGAGAGTGAGGTGGAGCTTCTCACACAACTCGGTGCTCGCAAGGTTGTGGCAACTTCCACCATCGATGATGACCTTGATAGACTTGCCACCAATTCCGGCACGGGTTTGGAAGATGTTGCACCGTTGTTCTTCCATATCATGAGGTTGTGTGGTTAGCACCCTTGTGACCACAAGTGAGGGACTTGGGTCATGCTCACATAAGAGAGGATCTTCTCCACTTTCTTGTTCATAGGCTTCTTCACTTGCCACGGCGGCTTGCACAAGGGCTTCATATTCATCTTCATCAAGAGTCTCGATGTCACCATTCTCCATAGTGATCATGACCTTGGTGTTCTTGCACTCAAACGATTTGTGACCTTGGGTGCCACACTTGAAGCAAGTGACACTAGAGAGTCCCGTGGATGCCTTAGAGGAGGCGGTGGAGGAAACCGTTTGCTTCATGCGACTTTGGATAGTCGTCTTCTTGGACGGTGTAGAGGATGCGTCGGCCTTGGCACTTGTAGCATAAGGAGTTGATGTAGTAGGAGGAGTCGATGTAGCGAGCTTGGAGGAGAAATAGGACTTGGCCTTGGAGTACTTGATGTCCTCAATCACTTGGCGCTCGGCCTTCGATGCTTGGTGGACTAACTCAACCATGTTGGAGTAGGGTTGGAACTCGACAATCCTCTTGATAGGATAAGTAAGGCCATTGAAGAAACGAGCAATTGTTTGTTCTTCGGACTCTTGGATGTTGGCTCGCATCATAGTGAGCTCCATCTCCTTGTAGAACTCCTCAACGGTCTTGGTGCCTTGCTTCAACTTTTGGAGCTTGTTGAAGAGGTCGGTCATGTAGTGTGCGGGGACAAAACGAGCATGCATCTCCTTCTTCATATCTTCCCAAGTGTCAATTGGAGGTTCACCCTTTTCTTCGCGAAGAGTGAGGACTTGCTCGCACCAAGTGTTGGCGTAGTCTTCAAACTCGAGTGATGCCATAGCCACTTTCTTGGCACCGGAATAGTTGTGGATGCGGAAGATCTTGTCCACCTTGAGTGCCCATGAGAGGTAAGCTTCGGCGTCGTCTTCACCTTTGAACTTGGGCATGTTGAACTTGAGCTTGCCATACATGTTCTCTTCATCCTCCAAGTTTCTTCTACGAGGAGGGGCGCCGTCAACTCTTGCGGCTAGAGGTGGAATAGGAGGTCTTCTACGGCCAACCATAGCATTGGGTTGGTGGTGGAGTTGAACACTTGCTTCACTTGGTTCACGGTGAGGATGTGGTTGAAGATCTTGTCGCGGTTGAGGACGATGCTCAATGTTGGGTCTCTCATCTTGATCATGGTGAGGCTCTCCTCGTCCACGTTGGTCATGGTGAGGGTGGCGACGAAGATCTCGCCGAGGTGGATCTTGAGGATCTTGGTCTTGTGGATGGCCATCACGCCCATGGTGAGCATGGCGATCCGCTTGGTGACGATCTTGTTGAAGGCCTTGAGCTTGTGGAGGACGCTCATGTGGACGAGCATGGCGATGTATTTCTCCACGCCTAGAGTTGGAGCGGGAGTCTTCATGACGAGCATGTGAGCGATGAGGTCGATGATGGTCTTCACGCCTTGAGGAGGAGCTTGGGGACGAAAGGCCACCATGAGAGTAATGGTCTTCATGCCTTGAGGAGGAGCTTGATGAAGAGGAAGTAGAGCGGTGTCGACGATGGCGACCCAAGTTGGTGATGGCGCGCTCGAGGCTATCCATGCGCCGCTCCATGTTGGCATCATTGGCCGCCATTTGGCCATTCAAGTTGTCCGTAGCTTCACGAAGGAGGGCCAAGTCGTGGTTCACGGTGGAGAAGTTGTGAGCCACTTCATCGTATTGCTCATCGATGCGCGTCTCGAAGAGAGAGAGTTGCTCCTTGAACTCTTGTCGTTGCGTCCATAGGTTGTGTTGAGTAGCCAACCTCTCTGTTGCGAAGGATCTCTTCATCCCTATTGGTATCTCCGTTCCTATCCATGATGCAAAGACAAGAACTATGTTGTGTATGTTAGTGGAAGGAGACTACCTCGCACTTTACCAAGGTAAGATAGTATTGAGGCAATCCACCAAACCGAAAGCAAGATCAAGTGTATCGGGAACACACGCAAAACCACACGCAAAAGCTAGCAAATATGGTGTTAGGCGAGTGTTGTGGAAAGCCAAAAGACAAATCCAAGATCGAGTATGTTGTCAAAAGTGGGTGAGGTCCAAAAATCCAAATGTCAATGTGAAGATCACTATAAACACGGAAAAAGTTGTGGAACACACACACGAGATAAACGGGGTTAGTGCAACCAAAAGTGAGCGGAAAAGTGTATGTATAAGTGCTCGGTGTCACACTAACACAAGGAGAGCCAAAGCTTTGGTTGCAAAGGAAGAGACAACAAGATTCACACGTGGCCTCTCTTCTCCTATCTCTCTTTGCTTAAAAGCTTTTTCTCTTTTGTATATGGCGGCACTTGCACTCGTTTGTATCTTTGGTGGCACGTGGACACTTTGTATGTATGGGCGTATGGATGTATGGATGTATGGATGTATGGTGCTACTCGCACTCTTTTTGTGTTTTTGGGGCTTTTTGACGCACTATGTTAGCGTTAGCCTCGCTTTTGCTATCTTGCCACACGAGTGTTTGCTTGGGTGCCTTACTCAACGCGACACACACACCTCACAATGCGGGGCCACGTGCAATGTCTCGCAACACTAGACAAGCAATGCTCGATGGGATAGATCGCAAAAGGAAGAGGGGTTACAAGGTGACCTGCAAGTTATACCTGCGATGATGGTGGTGGTGTTGGTGGTGGTGGAGATCGCCGGAAGACGAGGTCGAAGGAGGACGCGAGGAGGCGTCCGGTCCTGGGGTCCGGTTGGACCGGCTCTGACCGGCCTGTCCGGCTGCCGCCCGATCAACCGGGTTTTGTGCTGGCCCGTCCGGTCTGTGGTCCCGGTTGACCGGTGCCGAAACCGGGTTTCGCGGGATGAAGCTTTCTCTCTCTGTTCTTCCCCAAACCAAATCCAAATCGACCAAAACGAAGGGAAACGATGGAATCGGAGGCTCAAAGTTGGGGAAATAGTAGATCAAGCACAACAACACCAGATCCTCGGACCAAAACCACTCAAAACGCAACCAAATCACAGATCGGTCAAGAGGCAATTTGGGGCTATTTTTGGGGATTTTTTGGAAAATTTTCTAGGGACGAAATCGGGTGGGTGGGAGGTCAAATCCGCGGTAACCAAGAGCTGCTGATACCATATGATGAGGTCTAAGACCCCGTGTGTGGCCCGATCTCGCGGATTGACTTCGAAACCAAGGGGAAGATGGGAAAACGCGAGGAACACGAAGAACACGGCGATGAACACGAGGAACTCCGAGACTCACGCACACACACACCCCGATACACCCGATGCTTACCTCCGTGGCTCGATGGACCACGCCAATAGAATCTCCGAGGAAGAGACACGCGGTAGAATTCCCGGGAGAGTTTGGGATAGGAGAAGAAGAGCTTGGTGAGGGAGAGAGAGTATCTTGTACTAGAATCTCACTCAACAAGTTCCAAATCAACAACCAAGGTGCCTTGATTACAGAGGGATGATACCCAAGGGAGACTAAGCTCAAATTTAGGTTTGAGTTCAAAACAAGTCTAAAGAGCTAATGAGGGGTTCCAGCTACTTATATAGTCATACACGGCCAGCAAGGGCGAACAGGTACGCGAATGGATAAGTTAAGGCAGTTTGGTGGGGCATTCTCGTCAGGTCCGGTTTGGGGCCGGTCGGACCGGGCCTGGGACCGGGCTGTCCGGTTTGGGGCCGGTCTGACCGGGCCTGTGACCGGGCCGTCCGGTCATGGGTCCAGTCGACCGGGGCGCAAACCGGAAACCGCGAGTTTCCGGTCCTGGGTCCGATCATCGTCCGGTACGAGGGAGCTGGCCCGGTTTGCGCCCGGTCGACCGGGCCTATGACCGGGGCGTCCGGTTGTAGGTCCGGTCTGACCGGGTCCTGGACCGGCCAGCGTCCGTCTCTTCCTTGGAGCGCTTCGTGCGACGTCGGCTTCGGCTTCATGATCGTCTCCATGTCCAGTTGCTTCTCTCCTTCCCTTGACCTTGGCGTCTTCTCCTCCCCGTGGTCTTGACGCGCCTTGTACCTAATGACACATAGCACGTCGGCATGAGGTAGCAATCCATCCAAAGGGGTACCAAGATCAAGGGTGGTGAGGAGCGAGTTCACCTCATCATGAAGAGCTTTGACTCGGGCTCGTGTCATCGGTCCACTAGGGGGACTTGTTGGTCTTGGTGTAGCGACGTCGGTGACCGGGGCTACATCATTCTCTCTCCTGTTCTTCACGAAAACCAAGCCAAATCGACCAAATCGAGGGGAAACGATGGAATTGGAGGCTAAAAGTTGGGGAAATAGTAGATCAAGCACAACAACACCAGATCCACGGACCAAAACCACTCAAAACGCAACCAAATCACAGATCGGTCAAGAGGCAATTTAGGGCTATTTTTGGGGATTTTTTGGAAAATTTTCTAGGGACGAAATCGGGTGGGTGGGAGGTCAAATCCGCGGTAACCAAGAGCTGCTGATACCATATGATGAGGTCTAAGACCCCGTGTGTGGCCCGATCTCGCGGATTGACTTCGAAACCAAGGGGAAAGATAGGAAAACGCGAGGAACACGAAGAACACGGCGATGAACACGAGGAACTCCGAGACTCACGCACACACACACACCCCGATACACCCGATGCTTACCTCCGTGGCTCGATGGACCACGCCAATAGAATCTCCGAGGAAGAGACACGCGGTAGAATTCCCCGGGGAGAGATTGGGATTGGAGAAGAAGAGCTTGGTGAGGGAGAGAGAGTATCTTGTACTAGAATCTCACTCAACAAGTTCCAAATCAACAACCAAGGTGCCTTGATTACAGAGGGATGATACCCAAGGGAGACTAAGCTCAAATTTAGGTTTGAGTTCAAAACAAGTCTAAAGAGCTAAAGGGGCGTCCTGGGGGTATTTATAGTCTTACAAGGCGTCATGGGCCGAAAAGGTAAGTTCGGGCCGAAAATATAACTTAAGTCGTGCAAGCCGCCGGGAGGCCGGTCGAACCGGAGAACTGTGGATCGGCAGGCGGTCAGGGGGCCGGTCGACCGGGCTTTGTGGCCGGGCGGTCCGGTTTCAGACCGGGCTCGGGACCGGGCGGCGACCGGACGAGGCTCCAAGTCCCTTCGGATGGCGCCCGGATGTCACGAGCGCAAATCCGGCTGCTTGACCGGGTGGTCCTGGGGAGGCCGGTCAGACCGGGCTGTGGACCGGGTGATCCGGTCAGAGGAGCCGCCGACCGGGTTCTGGGCCGGCCGTCCGTCTTCTCTTCCTTGCGCTCTTCGGGCGACTTCCTGTCCAGCTCCATGTCCATCTTCATGTCCATCTTCTTGTCCAGCTGCTCCTCTCCTCCCTTTGACCATGGCGTATCCTCCTCTTGGTGACCTTGATGCTCCTTGTACCTAATGACACATAACACGTCGGCATGAGGTAGCAATCCATCCAAAGGTGTACCAAGATCAAGGGTGGTGAGGAGCGAGTTCACCTCATCATGTAGTGCTTTGACTCGGGCTCGTGTCATCGGTCCACTTGGGGGACTTGTTGGTCTTGGTGTAGCGACGTCGGTGACCGGGGCTACATCAACCCTTTTGCTTACTCGCTTGGATTTTCATGTTTTAGGACTTGAAGAGATCAAAGAACTCTATCCTTCCGATTCTTTCTTTGCACCGATATTTGAGAAGTGTTCCGTTGAACGAGGAGTGGATGATTTCTATTTGCATGATGGCTACTTGTTTAAAGCTAACAAGATTTGCATTCCCGAGTCTTCTCTTCGAAAATTGCTTTTGCAAGAGTCACATGGAGTTGGTCTTATGGGACACTTTGGACGTGACAAGACACTCGCGATGTTATCCACTCATTACTATTGGCCAAAGATGAAGCGGGATGTGGAGCGTCTATGCAGCCGTTGCACTACATGATAGGGCAAAGGTGGCCGATCTTTCGATGAGACGTGGATAGATCGATTTGTTGGTGGAGCTCGTGCTTGACGATCCGACTACACGTGCAAAGCTAGTGCGCCAATGCAATCGCTAGGACAATCTCCGGGAGTTACTGATCTTGCGGATGCACGATCAGCCTGACCAGCGAGGGTCTTAATTCCTACCTGAAATCGAGAACAAGTAAGAACTAATGATGCAATCAGAATATTGCGGATGAAAGATGAAAGCTTTATTGAAAATGTGGGATTCCGAATAGTCGGTCTTGTTCTGGGCGTTGGCCTCAAAAGAAATACACGAGAGTTGCAGCGATGGCTAACTTTTAATCTAATCAAAATCCGAGTCTAAACGTGACGGCTATGGGGGTATTTAAAGGAGGAAAAGGTGGGGTTTCGGCCAACCATACGTATGGTGGTCGAACCAAACCCTAGAAGGCCTTTCCC
Organism: Lolium perenne; assembly: GCF_019359855.2. Taxonomy (NCBI): domain Eukaryota; kingdom Viridiplantae; phylum Streptophyta; class Magnoliopsida; order Poales; family Poaceae; genus Lolium; species Lolium perenne. Next base: position 161,650,451 of record NC_067246.2, read on the forward strand.
CCTTCAATACGGACTCTAAAAAGTGGCTGACTTAATTCCTGCGAAAATAACATGGGCCTGGCCCAAAACTAAAGGTGACGCAGCACCATAACATGCTATGGACGAAATTATGAAGTGGGAAACTCTATATTTCGTCCATGTCTTCATCTCTTCTTATGGTGGCTTCAAAGTTCTGAAATCTCCACTTGCGGCGTCATCTTCAATCCTCAAACGCTTGCTGCCATCTCCTCCATGCGTGATCATGCTCCAATGCTTGTCCTCCTCATCCATGCTTGGTCCATCATTCCTAAGAGTAACAAACATATCTGACTTAGGCAGCATCATATTCTCATGTATGTGAGGAATAGTTCCAAGAAACGAAAGTACCTGATAGTTAAGTTGTTTGGCACGAGCTCGAGTGATTGGTCCTTGTATTTGTGTGGCTGTAGGTACAACGGTTGTATCAAGAGATGGGATGTCCTCATCATGCCCCCCTTCTTGAATTGAAGCCGTCCTCGACGAAAGCTCCTCTTCTTCACCAAAGTAAGGCTTCAAATCTGCAATGTTAAATGTAGGACTAACCGGACCCAATTCTGCAGGAAGCTCAAGTGTATATGCATTATCATTTATTTTCTCTAACACCTTAAAAGGACCAGCAGCGCGTGGCATTAGCTTAGACTTGCGCAATTCAGGAAAACGATCTTTGCGCAAATGCAACCAAACAAGATCACCAACATCAAACACAACATGCTTTCTTCCTCTATCCCCATCAATTTTATACTTAGCATTCATGCGTGCTATGTTGTCTTTAGTAGTCTCATGCAATTTTAGTATCAATTCAGCACGGTCTGTAGCATCCAAATTATTTTGCACAGAAGATGGTAAAGGCAACAAATCAATAGGTGCACGTGGTACAAAACCATAAACAATCTCAAATGGGCACATCTTAGTGGTAGAATGCAGTGAACGATTGTAAGCAAATTCAACATGAGGTAAACATTCTTCCCACAATTTTAAGTTCTTCTTCAAAACAGCCCGCAGCATAGTAGACAAAGTTCTATTTACTACTTCAGCTTGTCCATCAGTTTGGGGATGACATGTAGTACTAAACAGCAATTTAGTCCCCAACTTAGCCCATAAACATCTCCAAAAGTGGCTAAGAAATTTAGTATCACGATCAGAAAAATAGTATTTGGCACACCATGTAAACGCACAATTTCGCGAAAGAACAAATCAGCAACATGTAGCATCATCAGTTTTGTGACATGGAATAAAGTGTGCCATCTTAGAAAACCTATCCACAACAACAAAGATACTATCCCTCCCCTTCTGTGTACGAGGCAAACCCAAAACGAAATCCATAGAAATATCCTCCCAAGGTACACTAGGAACAGGAAGAGGCATATATAAACCATGTGGATTAAGTCGAGACTTAGCTTTTTGACATGTAGTGCAGCGTGCCACAAATCTCTCAACATCTCGACGCATACGTGGCCAAAAGAAGTGTGCAGCAAGTACATCCTCCATCTTCTTCACACCGAAGTGACCCATCAATCCTCCTCCATGCGCCTCCTGTAACAACAAAAGACGAACGGAACCATCTGGGATGCATAGCTTGTTAGCACGGAACACAAATCCATCATGGAGGACGAATTTGTTCCATGTTCTACCATCTTTACAATTCAGCAACACATCTTTAAAATCAGCATCAAGCAAGTATTGTTCCTTTATGGTTTCTAATCCAAAAATCTTGAAGTCAAGTTGAGATAGCATAGTATAACGGCGCGACAAAGCATCAGCAATAACATTATCTTTACCCTTTTTGTGTTTGATAACATAAGGAAAAGACTCTATAAACTCAACCCACTTTGCATGGCGACGATTCAACTTAGCTTGACTACGAATATGCTTCAAAGATTCATGATCAGAATGTATAACAAATTCTTTAGGCCATAAATAATGTTGCCAAGTTTCTAATGTCCGAACCGGTGCATATAATTCTTTATCATAAGTAGAATAGTTCAGACTAGGCCCACTCAATTTTTCACTAAAATATGCAACAGGTTTGCCCTCTTGTAATAACACACCTCCCAAACCAATTCCACTAGCATCACATTCAAGCTCAAAAGTCTTATTGAAATCAGGAAGTTGGAGTAATGGAGCATGTGTTAACTTATCTTTCAGAATCATGAAGGCGTCTTGTTGTGCATCGCCCCACACAAAGGGCACATCCTTCTTTGTAAGTTCATTCAGCGGCGCAGCAATGGATCCAAAATCTTTCACAAAGCGCCTATAGAAACCAGCGAGGCCAAGAAAACTCCTCACTTGTGTGACCGTCTTTGGTTGCGGCCAACTCTCAATTGCCTCAATCTTGGCTGGATCAACTTCAATTCCCTGCGCAGTAACAACATAGCCAAGAAACGCAACTCGATTGGTGCAAAAGGTGCACTTCTCAAGATTACCATACAAACGTGCATCACGTAAAGCATTGAAAACAGCACATAAATGATCCAAATATTCCTCCAAAGATTTGCTATAAATCAGAATATCATCAAAGTATACCACCACAAAACGTCCAATAAAAGCACGTAAAACTTCGTTCATCAGTCTCATGAAAGTACTAGGTGCATTAGTTAAACCAAAGGGCATTACTAACCACTCATATAAGCCAAACTTAGTTTTAAATGTTGTTTTCCATTCATCTCCTAATTGCATACGAATCTGGTGGTAACCACTACGCAAATCAACTTTAGAGAACATAATAGAACCACTCAATTCATCAAGCATATCATCAATCAGTACACATGCGTGAAGAACCATCCTTCTTAGGTACCAAGATAATAGGAACAGCACATGGACTAAGAGACTCACGAATGTAACCTTTATCTTGTAGAACCTGAATTTGTCGCTGAATCTCTTTCGTCTCTTCAGGATTGGTACGGTATGGTGCACGGTTGGGCAGCGAAGCTCCTGGAATCAAGTCAATCTAGTGTTCTATCCCACGAATAGGTGGCAATCCAGGTGGAACATCTTGTGGAAACACATCAATGAATTCCTGCAAAAGGTTAGCAACCGCAGGTGGCAAAGAAGGAGGCATATCCTCAAATGAAAACAGAACTTCTTTGCAAATAATAGCATAGCATTGAGTAGTGTTCACATCAATTTCAGCAATATCAGATTTGCTAGCAAGCAAACAAGGATTCTTCAAACGAATTTCAGTAGCATGGTTCGAATCAGATTTAGTATTAGTCTTATGTGGCACAAAATCTGCAGCAACAATCTGATTTTCACTCTTATGTTTCTCCTCGTTTTTGACTCTACTAGCTCTAGCAAGATCATCTTTTACTATTTGTTCAGGAGTCATAGGTTTGAGACCAATTTTCTTTCCATCATGCATAAGAGAATACTGATTAGTTCTACCATTATGAACAGATTCTCTATCAAATTGCCAAGGTCTACCAAGTAACAAAGAACAAGCTTGCATAGGTACAACATCACAATCAACAAAATCAGAATATGTACCAATAGTAAAATGCACACGTGTAGTTCTTGTTACCTTGAGCTTCCGAGAGCTCTCAAACTATTGAATGTAGTATGGATGTGTGCGCTGTCTTGTGGAAAGAGAAAGCTTCTCCACCATGTCAACGCTAGCCAGATTATTGCAGCTCCCTCCATCAATAATGATCCTTATAGCTCGCTCTTTTACAATGCCTCTTGTTTGAAACAGATTGTGGCGTTGATCATGCTCAGCTTTGCTCAATTGCACGCTCAACACACGTTGTGCAACGAAGCTCCTGTACTGATCAGCAGTGTCAGCATCCATTACCTCTATCTCTCTCTCAGAATCAGAATTGGCACCATCACGTGCAGCAATAAGGGCCAATGTATCTTCATCAAAGTCACTTGCAGAATCATATTCACGATCTTCACGCACCAACATCACACGCTTTGTTCTGCATTCTCTCTCTATGTGACCAAATCCCAAGCATTTGCGACATTGAATGTCGCGCGTCTTCCCTGTGGAGGCCATGGAAGATGAACTCCGAGGAGGACCAGCAGATGGTGGTGGAGTCGCAGCAGGTGGTGCTCGTGATGCAGGCGCGGTATACTTGGAAGTAGTAGGTGCTGGTGCAGTCCCACGCGATGGTGGCGCTGATTGTCGCGGAGACCACGACGATGTACGACCTGCAGAAACATTAGCTCTTCTCCATGGTGGTTGACGATCCTGCACTTCACGTTCAGCTTTGCAAGCAAGATGAAACAAGCGAGTAATAGTGTTGTACTCCTTATAATCTAAAATATGCTGAATCTCTTTATTCAAACCACCAAAGAAACGTGCAAGCATAGCCTCATTATCCTCTACAACACCACAGCGAATCATACCAGTTTGCAATTCTTGATAATAGTCTTCTACAGAATTTTTCCCTTGTTCTAAGCGAGACAATTTCTTAAGTAAATCACGCTGATAATGTGGAGGAACAAAACGAGTACACATAGCAAGTTTTAAACCAACCCAAGTAGTAGGAATATTAGCAGGACGTGCTCTACAATGTTCAGACCACCAAATAGAAGCAAAATCTTTGAACTCACAAGTAGCAGCACTAACACGCAAGTGATCAGGATATTTTAAACATGCAAAGCGTTGTTCTACTTCCAATTCCCATGTAAGATATGCATCAGGATTATATCTACCCTCAAATGGCGGAATATTCAATTTAAGTTTAGCAACATGATCATCATCATTACGTACCGGGCGTGGAGGTGGACGAGCGTTGCGGTTCAGTTGTCGTGGACGACCCGGTGCAGGTTGTTCGACTTCCTCGCCGTCCAGTACGTTCTCCTCGACCTGCTCGTCCGCGTCCGCTTCATAGTCTTCGTATCCCTCATCAAAAGGCGCGTCAGGTGCGGCTGCTGCAGCAGGAGCGATACCCGCAGGCACATCCGCACGAGGAACGCGGCGTGCGCGTCGTTGCACATTGTCGCGAGGTGGCGGCAACCGAGTCAAAAGCTCCTGGAACTTGGCGTCGAGCTTGGAGTTGAAAGCTGCCTCGAGGCCATCCAGCTTGTCCAGCGCGTCGGTGAGTTTGGCATCCACATCACCAATGCACGGCAGATCGGTGTCGGCGTGCATGCCCGCCCCAAAAGGTGGGTGAAATGAGCATGCAATCCTTTCCAGGCGTCATCTTGGCCGGGTCAACAGCGGCCGGGTCAACTGGTCCTGCCATGGTTAGTACACAAAAAGCACAAATGTATATGCCTACAAACTACGGAATATGGTGGTTCACGCGCAATTCGTCAAGCAAAATACAAAGCTCTTACAAGTTCTTACCAAACAGGAGGAAGGCGATGTAACAACCAGCAAGGATCAGCGTCTCCAAAGATTGCCAAAGCGATTACCAGGTGTCGACACAGTGCACGTGGAGACAATATGTACAGCTGTAGGAAGGCTAATATGGTAGTAAAACAGCAATTGTCAAAACAGCAATGCAATATTGAAACTATGCTTAACAACGGTACTGTGCTGGTCCTAGGATAGACCGTACTAGAGACGCGAGCCTAGAACACTAGCGAGGTCACGGCGCGGCACACATGCAACTAGCAGCGATGAGGTGGCGACGCGAGGTGCGAAAAATCACTATGATGGCAAGTGTCTCAAACTGATCCCCAAGGTCTAAAAACAGTATAGCCTCAGAAAAAGTTTTAGCGAAATTTCGGAGGTGCTCCGGAAAGCGCGCAGGCGCCAAAAAAATGTCGCTATAACGGCCAGTGGCAAAAAGTGATCGCCAAAGTGAAAAACCAATGTAGCCAGAATTTTTTTTCGGAAGCGTTTCTAGACTTTTTTTTTTTTGCTCTCCTTCCAATTCTTTACTGGCGGCCGAAACTTAACTCACGGAAATTTTTCTGCAGCGCAAGATGATATTAGAAGGTAACAGCTAAGGAGGAAAAACAATAAAACTAATTCTACACGGGCTCTGTCGCGGCAGAGAAACAGCACTAATCCGTGTCGCGGTAGGACACAGGGTATATGGCAGATGTATATGTCTGTGGCGGAAACAATCTGGTGGGTGTATATGGTGGGTATATATGGAAGTGGCGGAAGTATATGGTGGGTGTAGACGGCGGTGATCTGCGTATGGTGCGAGTGGGCGGCGGCGGCGTGACTAATATGACCAGAACTCGAAACTCTACAGGAACTAGACGCTAAGACCAGCAACTCGACACGAAGATGCAGACACAAATTCAACTATGCAAAACTGAAAAGACAATGCAAGGCGTGGCAGGGGGTTTATGGGACGATACGATCTAAACCCTAACTAATATAGCCCCGGTCACCGACGTCGCTACACCAAGACCAACAAGTCCCCCAAGTGGACCGATGACACGAGCCCGAGTCAAAGCTCTACGTGATGAGGTGAACTCGCTCCTCACCACCCTTGATCTTGGTACCCCTTTGGATGGATTGCTACCTCATGCCGACGTGTTATGTGTCATTAGGTACAAGGCGCGTCAAGACCCCGGAGAGGAGGAGACGCCAAGGTCAAGGGAGGGGGAGAAGCATCTGGACATGGAGATGATCGTGAAGCCCAAGCCGACGTCGCTCGAAGCGCTCCAAGGAAGAGACGGGAGCTGGCCGGTCACAGGCCCGGTCAGACCGGACCCACAACCGGACGCCCCGGTCACAGGCCCGGTCAACCGGGAGCAAACCGGCCCAGCTCCCTCGTACCGGACGATGACCGGACCCAGATCGGATTCTTCGCAGATTCCGGTTTGCGCCGGTCGGCCAGGACCCATGATCGGACAGCCCGGTCCACGAGCCCGGTCAGATCGGGACCCATGACCGGCCAGCCCGGTCACAGGCCCGGTCAGACCGGACCCAAACCGGATCTGACGGGAATGCCCCACCAAACTGCCTTAACTTATCCCTTCGCGTACCTGTTCGCCCTTGCTGGCCATGTGTGCCTATATAAGTAGGTGGAACCCCTCCTTTACTCTTTAGACTTGTTTTGAACTCAAACCTACCTTTGAGCTTAGTCTCCCTTGGGTATCATCCCTCTGTAATCAAGGCACCTTGGTTGTTGACTTTGATCTTGTTGAGTGAGATTCTAGTACAAGTTACTCTCTCTCCCTCACCAAGCTCTTCCTCTCCAACCCCAATCTCTCTCCGGGAATTCTGCCACGTGCCTCTTCCTCGGAGATTCTATTGGCGTGGTCCATCGAGCCACGGAGGTAAGCATCGGGTGTATCGGGTTGGTGTGCGTGTGTGAGTCTCGGAGTTCCTCGTGTTCGTCGTGTTCGTCGTGTTCTTCGTGTTTCTCGCGTTCTCCCATCTCTCCCCTTGGTTTCGAAGTCAATCCGCGAGATCGGGCCACACACGGGGTCTTACACCTCATCATATGGTATCAGCAGCTCTTGGTTACCGCGGATTTGACCTTCCACCCACTCGATTTCGTTCCTAGAAAATTTTCCAAAAAAATCCCCAAAAATAGCCCCAAATTGCCTCTTGACCGATCTGTGATTTGGTTGCGTTTTGAGTGGTTTTGGTCCGTGGATCTGGTGTTGTTGTGCTTGATCTACTATTTCCCCAACTTTGAGCCTCCGATTCCATCGTTTCCCTTCGTTTTGGTCAATTTGGTTTTGGTTTGGGGAAGAACAGGAGAGAGAAAACTCCAAATCGTGAAATCCGGTTTCGGACCCGGTCAATCGGGCCCACGACCGGACGAGCCAGCCCAGAACCCGGTCGACCGGGCGGCAACCGGACAGGCCGGTCCAGGATCCGGTCCAACCGGGCCCCAGACCGGGCGCATCTTCGCGCCCCCTTCGACCTCGACTTCCGGCGATCTCCACCACCACCACCACCACCATCGCAGGTATAACTTGCAGCTTTCACCTTGTAACCCCTCTTCCTTTTGCGATCTATCCCATCGAGCATTGCTTGTCTAGTGTTGCGAGACATTGCACGTGGCCCCGCATTGTGAGGTGTGTGTGTCGCGTTGAGTAAGGCATCCAAGCAAACACTCGTGTGGCAAGATAGCACCATACATCCATACATCCATACGCCCATACATACAAAAGTCTCCACGTGCCACCAAAGATACAAACGAGTGCAAGTGCCACCATATACAAAAGAGAAAAAGCTTTTAAGCAAAGAGAGATACGAGAAGAGAGGCCGCTTGTGAATCTTGTTGTCTCTTCCTTTGCAACCGAAGCTTTGGCTCTCCTTGTGTTAGTGTGACACCGAGCACTTATACATACACTTTTCCGCTCACTTTTGGTTGCACTAACCCCGCTTATCTCGTGTGTGTGTTCCACAACTTTTTCCGTGTTTATAGTGATCTTCACATTGACATTTGGATTTTTGGACCTCACCCACTTTTAACAACATACTCGATCTTGGATTTGTCATTTGGCTTTCCACAACACTCGCCTAACACCATATTTGCTAGCTTTTGCGTGTGGTTTTGCGTGTGTTCCCGATACACTTGATCTTGCTTTCGGCTTGGTGGATTGCCTCAATACTATCTTACCTTGGTAAGAGTGCGAGGTAGTCTCCTTCCACTAACATACACAACATAGTTCTTGTCTTTCCATCATGGATAGGAACGGAGATACCAATAGGGATGAAGAGATCCTCCGCAACACCGAGAGGTTGGCTACTCAACACAACCTATGGACGCAACGACAAGAGTTCAAGGAGCAACTCACCCTCTTCGAGACGCGCATCGATGAGCAATACGATGAGGTGGCTCACAACTTCTCCGCCGTGAAACAAGACTTGGCTCTTCTTCGTGAAGCTACGGACAACTTGAATGGCGGCCAATGATGCCAACATGGAGCGGCGCATGGATAGCCTCGAGCGCGCCATCACCAACTTGGGTCGTCATCGTCGACACCGCTCTACTTCATCATCCTCAAGCTCGCCACAAGACTATTACTATCATGGTGGCCTTTCATCCTCAAGCTCTTCTTCAAGGCATGAAGACCATCATCGACCTCATCGCCCACAAGCTCGTCATGAAGACTCCCGCTCCAACTCTAGGCGTGGAGAAATACATCGCCATGCTCGCCCACATGAGCGTCCTCCACAAGACCAAGTCCTTCAACAAGATCGTCACCAAGCGGATCGCCATGCCCACCATGGGCGTGACGGCCATCCCCAAGACCAAGGTCCTCAAGATCAACCTCGGCGAGATCTCCGCCGCCACCCTCGCCATGACCAACGTGGACGAGGAGAGCCACACCATGATCAAGATGAGAGACCCAACCTTGAGCATCGTCAACAACCACGACAAGATCTTCAACCACATCCTCACCGTGAACCAAGTGAAGCAAGTGTGCACCTCCAACGCCAACCCAATGCTATGGTTGGTCGTAGAAGACCTCCTCTTCCTCCTCAAGCCGCAAGAGATGAAGTCGCCCCTCCTCGTAGAAGAACCTTGGAGGATGAAGAGAACATGTTTGGAAGACTCAAGTTCACCATGCCAAAGTTCAAGGGAGAAGAAGATGCCGAGGCCTACCTCTCATGGGCACTCAAGGTTGACAAGATATTCCGCATCCACAACTACTCCGGTGCCAAGAAGGTGGCTATGGCGTCTCTTGAGTTCGAGGACTACGCCAACACTTGGTGGGAGCAAGTCCTCACTCTTCGAGAAGAGAAGGGTGAACCTCCAATTGACACTTGGGAAGAGATGAAGAAAGAGATGCATGCTCGCTTTGTCCCAACGCACTACATAACCGACCTCTTCAACAAGCTCCAAAAGTTGAAGCAAGGCACCAAGACCGTTGAGGAGTTCTACAAGGAGATGGAGCTCACTATGATGCGAGCCAACATCCAAGAGTCCGAGGAACAAACCATTGCTCGCTTCTTCAATGGCCTTACTTACCCCATCAAGAGGATCGTCGAGTTCCAACCCTACTCCAACATGGTTGAGTTGGTCCACCAAGCATCGAAGGCCGAGCGCCAAGTGATTGAGGACATCAAGTACTCCAAGGCCAAGACCTATTTCTCCTCCAAGCTCGCTACATCGACTCCTCCTACTACATCAACTCCTCATGCTACAAGTGCCAAGGCCGACGCATCCTCTACACCATCCAAGAAACCGACTATCCAAAGTCGCATGAAGCAAACGGTCTCCTACACCGCCTCCTCTAAGGCATCCACGGGACCCTCTAGTGTCACTTGCTTCAAGTGTGGCACCCAAGGTCACAAATCGTTTGAGTGCAAGAACACCAAGGTTATGATCACTATGGAGAATGGTGACATCGAGACTCTTGATGAGGATGAATATGAAGCCCTTGTGCAAGCCGCCGTGGAAAGTGAAGAAGCTTATGAGCAAGAAAGTGGAGAAGATCCTCTCTTATGTGAGCATGACCCAAGTCCCTCACTTGTGGTCACTAGGGTGCTAACAACACAACCTCATGCTATGGAAGAACAACGGTGCAACATCTTCCAAACCCGTGCCGGAATTGGTGGCAAGTCAATCAAGGTCATCATAGACGGTGGAAGTTGCCATAACCTTGCAAGCACCGAGTTGTGTGAGAAGCTCAACCTCACTCTCCGCAAGCATCCTCACCCTTACCATATCCAATGGTTGAGTGACAAGGGCAACGTCAAGATACAACATACCGTCACCGTCACTTTCAAGATTGGGCCTTATGAGGACACTATCGAGTGTGACGTGGTACCCATGACGGTGTGCCACATGTTGCTTGGCCGCCCTTGGCAATATGACAAGAAGGCTATACATGATGGACTCTCCAACACATACACCTTCAAGGTCAACGACAAGAAGTTCGAGTTGCGCCCGATGAATCCTAGCCAAATCATCGCGGATAATGCGAAGGCTTTAGCGAGGGCACAACTCCGCACCCACCATAGTGAGATGAGAGGAGAGGGAGCGACCCACCACAAAGAGAGTGAGCGCCACAAGCCATATATGAGTGAGTCCAAGAGTGTCCTTCTAGCCACCTAGAGTGAGTGGAGAGAGCTCCAAGAGAACCCATCCACCATATTGCACTATGTGCTCATATGCAAGGGACCATCATCGGCGACTAACGACTTAACCAACATTCCTCCGTCTTTGTTGTCTCTTTTGTAGGAATTTCAACACGTCTTCCCCGACGAGCTCCCTCATGGACTACCACCACTCCGAGGCATAGAACACCGCATCGACCTCATACCCGGCGCTCCGCTCCCAAACCGTGCCGCCTACCGCACCAACCTCGAAGAGACAAAGGAGATACAACGCCAAATACAAGATCTCCTCGCCAAAGGGTACGTCCGCGAAAGCCTTAGCCCTTGTGCGGTTCCCGTGATTCTTGTGCCTAAACCGGATGAGACGCAACGGATGTGTATGGATTGTCGCCCCATCAATGCCATTACCGTCCGTTACCGCCATCCCATTCCGCGTTTAGATGACATGCTTGATGAACTTTAGTGGTGCCACGATTTTCTCTAAAGTCGATTTGCGTAGTGGTTACCATCAAATCCGCATGGCTATTGCTGATGAATGGAAAACGGCATTCAAGACCAAACTCGGTCTCTATGAATGGCTCGTTATGCCTTTCGGTCTTTCCAATGCTCCATCTACTTTCATGCGCCTCATGAATCACATCTTGCGTCCTCTCATTGGCAAGAGCGTGGTTGTCTATTTCGATGATATTCTCATCTATAGCAAAAGTCTCGAGGACCATGTGCAACATGTGAGAGAGGTCTTGTGCATCTTGCGTAATGAAAAGCTTTACGCTAACCTCCCCAAGTGCACCTTTGCTCAAAACAAATTGGTTTTCCTTGGCTTTGTGGTTTCCGCTAATGGGATTGAAGTTGATTCTTCCAAGGTGGAGGCCATCCACAATTGGCCTACTCCTACAAATGTTGGTCAAGTCCGAAGCTTCCATGGACTTGCCGGGTTTTACCGCCGCTTTGTGAAAGATTTTAGCACCATCGCTTGCCCTTTGAATGAGCTTACCAAGAAGAATGTTCCGTTTGTTTGGGGCAACGCCCAACAAAATGCTTTTGATGAGTTGAAGAAACGCCTTACCGAAGCTCCCCTTCTTGTTCTTCCAAATTTTGCCAAAACTTTTGAGATTGAGTGTGATGCAAGTGGGCTTGGTATTGGTGGTGTTCTTATGCAAGAGGGCAAACCCGTGGCATACTATAGTGAGAAGTTAGATGGCGCACGCCTCAACTATCCTATATATGACAAGGAGCTCTACGCTTTGGTTCGTGTTCTTGAAGTTTGGCAACACTATCTTTGGCCAAAAGAGTTTATCATTCATTCCGACCATGAGTCCTTGAAATATTTGAAAAGCCAACACAACTTGAACAAACGACATGCAAAATGGGTCGAGTTCATTGAGTCCTTTCCATATGTGATCAAATACAAAAAGGGCAAGACAATGTTGTGGCGGATGCTCTTTCCCGCAAAAACACCCTTTTGCTAACTCGTTTGGATTTTCATGTTTTGGGACTTGAAGAGATCAAAGAACTCTATCCTTCCGATTCTTTCTTTGCTCCAATTTTTGAGAAGTGCTCCGTTGAACGAGAAGTGGATGATTTCTATTTGCATGATGGCTACTTGTTCAAAGCTAACAAGATTTGCATTCCCAAGTCTTCGCTTCAAAAATTGCTTTTGCAAGAGTCACATGGAGGAGGTCTTATGGGTCACTTTGGACGTGACAAGACATATGCCATGCTATCAACCCACTACTATTGGCCAAAGATGAAGCGAGATGTGGAACGCCTTTGCCGCCGGTGCACCACTTGCTTACAAGCTAAGTCTACCTCCAACCCTTATGGTCTTTACACCCCATTGCCTATTCCTTATGCACCATGGACCGATATTAGCATGGATTTCGTTCTAGGCTTGCCTCGCACTAAGCATGGTCATGATTCCATATTTGTCGTAGTGGATAGATTCTATAAGATGGCTCATTTCATACCTTGCCATAAGAGCGACGATGCTTCACACATTGCTTCATTGTTTTTCAGGGAAATTGTTCGCCTACATGGAGTACCACAAAGCATTGTGTCGGATCGAGACGTCAAGTTCATGAGTTATCTTTGGAAGTCGCTCATGGCGAAGTTTGGAGTGAAGCTCTTGTTCTCATCATCATCGCACCCGCAAACGGATGGCCAAACGGAAGTGGTCAATCGAAGCCTCTCCACCCTCCTACGCATCCTCGTGAAGAAGAACTTGAAGTCATGGGAGGAGTGCCTTCCTCACGCCGAGTTCGCCTACAACCGCGCCAAGCACAAGACTACGTCAAGGAGCCCCTTCATGGTCGTCTATGGCTTCGAACCTTACACGGCACTCGACATACTTCCGCTTCCCCTCCACGAGCGCATCAACATGGACTTCGACAAGCGCACCGCCGCCGTCAAGAAACTACATGAAGAGACAAGGGCAACCATACAAGAACATGTTCTTCGTCAAGCCAACCGCATCAACGCCAAGAAGAAGGCAAGAATATTCGAAGAAGGAGACCTCGTTTGGATCCACCTCCGGAAGGAACGGTTCCCTCATGAGCGCAACTCCAAGCTCAAGCCAAGAGGAGATGGCCCCTTCAAGGTCCTCAAACGCATCAACAACAACGCTTACATCATCGACATACCGACATCCAAGTACTTGGTGAGCAACACGTTCAACGTCTCGGACTTGTCACCCTATCATGGAGATGAGGAGGTGCAAGAGTCGAGGACGACTCTTTCCCAAGGGGGGGGGAGATGATGTAGCCCCGGTCACCGACGTCGCTACACCAAGACCAACAAGTCCCCCAAGTGGACCGATGACACGAGCCCGAGTCAAAGCTCTACATGATGAGGTGAACTCGCTCCTCACCACCCTTGATCTTGGTACCCCTTTGGATGGATTGCTACCTCATGCCGACGTGTTATGTGTCATTAGGTACAAGGCGTGTCAAGACCCCGGAGAGGAGGAGACGCCAAGGTCAAGGGAGGGAGAGAAGCATCTGGACATGGAGATGATCGTGAAGCCCAAGCCGACGTCGCTCGAAGCGCTCCAAGGAAGAGACGGGAGCTGGCCGGTCACAGGCCCGGTCAGACCGGACCCACAACCGGACGCCCCGGTCCATGAGCCCGGTCAACCGGGCAAACCGCCCAGCTCCCTCGTACCGGACGATGACCGGACCCAGGACCGGATTCTTCGCAGATTCCCGGTTTGCGCCCGGTCGACCGGACCCATGACCGGACAGCCCGGTCACAGGCCCGGTCAGACCGGACCCAAACCGGATCTGACGGGAATGCCCCACCAAACTGCCTTAACTTATCCCTTCGCGTACCTGTTCGCCCTTGCTGGCCATGTGTGCCTATATAAGTAGCTGGAACCCCTCCTTTACTCTTTAGACTTGTTTTGAACTCAAACCTACCTTTGAGCTTAGTCTCCCTTGGGTATCATCCCTCTGTAATCAAGGCACCTTGGTTGTTGACTTTGATCTTGTTGAGTGAGATTCTAGTACAAGTTACTCTCTCTCCCTCACCAAGCTCTTCCTCTCCAACCCCAATCTCTCTCCGGGAATTCTGCCACGTGCCTCTTCCTCGGAGATTCTATTGGCGTGGTCCATCGAGCCACGGAGGTAAGCATCGGGTGTATCGGGTTGGTGTGCGTGTGTGAGTCTCGGAGTTCCTCGTGTTCGTCGTGTTCTTCGTGTTTCTCGCGTTCTCCCATCTCTCCCCTTGGTTTCGAAGTCAATCCGCGAGATCGGGCCACACACGGGGTCTTAGACCTCATCACTAACTGTATATTTTTTTGGCTTTTTCGTGGTTTATGGGTATGATGGCAGATGCAATCTACACTAGGAAAACAGTAAAATCTCACCGAGCAACCTGAAATCTGATACCACTTGATAGGGCAAAGGTGGCCGATCTTTCGATGAGACGTGGATAGATCGATTTGTTGGTGGAGCTCGTGCTTGACGATCCGACTACACGTGCAAAGCTAGTGCGCCAATGCAATCGCTAGGACAATCTCCGGGAGTTACTGATCTTGCGGATGCACGATCAGCCTGACCAGCGAGGGTCTTAATTCCTACCTGAAATCGAGAACAAGTAAGAACTAATGATGCAATCAGAATATTGCGGATGAAAGATGAAAGCTTTATTGAAAAAGGTGGGATTCCGAATAGTCGGTCTTGTTCTGGGCGTTGGCCTCAAAAGAAGTACACGAGAGTTGCAGCGATGGCTAACTTTTAATCTAATCAAAATCCGAGTCTAAACGTGACGGCTATGGGGGTATTTAAAGGAGGAAAAGGTGGGGTTTCGGCCAACCATACGTATGGTGGTCGAACCAAACCCTAGAAGGCATTTCCCCCTTCAATACGGACTCTAAAAAGTGGCTGACTTAATTCCTGCGAAAATAACATGGGCCTGGCCCAAAACTAAAGGTGACGCAGCACCATAACATGCTATGGACGAAATTATGAAGTGGGAAACTCTATATTTCGTCCATGTCTTCATCTCTTCTTATGGTGGCTTCAAAGTTCTGAAATCTCCACTTGCGGCGTCATCTTCAATCCTCAAACGCTTGCTGCCATCTCCTCCATGCGTGATCATGCTCCAATGCTTGTCCTCCTCATCCATGCTTGGTCCATCATTCCTAAGAGTAACAAACATATCTGACTTAGGCAGCATCATATTCTCATGTATGTGAGGAATAGTTCCAAGAAACGAAAGTACCCGATAGTTAAGTTGTTTGGCACGAGCTCGAGTGATTGGTCCTTGTATTTGTGTGGCTGTAGGTACAACGGTTGTATCAAGAGATGGGATGTCCTCATCACTACATGCCTTCAAGCTAAGTCCACCACCAACCCTTATGGTCTTTTACACACCATTGCCTATTCCATATGCACCATGGACCGATATTAGCATGGATTTCATCTTAGGATTGCCTCGCACCAAGCATGGTCATGATTCCATATTTGTGGAAGTGGATAGATTCTCTAAGATGGCTCATTTCATACCTTGCCATAAGAGCGATGATGCTTCACACATTGCTTCATTGTTTTTCAGGGAAATTGTTCGCCTACACGGAATACCGGCAAGCATTGTGTCGGATCGAGACGTCAAGTTCATGAGCTATCTATGGAAGTCACTCATGGCAAAGTTTGGAGTGAAGCTCTTGTTCTGATCATCCTCCCACCCGCAAACGGACGGAGAAACGGAAGTGGTCAATCGAAGCCTCTCCACTCTCCTACGCATTCTAGTGAAGAAAAACTTGAAGTCATGGGAAGAGTGCCTCCCGCACGCGGAGTTCGCCTACAATCGAGCCAAGCACAAGACAACATCACGGAGCCCCTTCATGATCGTCTACGGCTTCGAACCTTCCACGGCACTCGACATACTACCACTCTCCCCTCATGAGAGGACGAACATGGACTTCGACAAGCGCACCGCCGACATGAAGAAACTACATGAAGACACAAGAGCGACCATACAAGAACATGTGCTTCGTCAAGCCAACCGCCTCAACGCCAAGAAGAAGGAAAGAATATTTCAAGAAGGAGACCTCGTTTGGATCCACCTCCGGAAGGAAAGATTCCCTCTTGAGCGCAACTCAAAGCTCAAGCCAAGAGGAGATGGCCCCTTTAAGGTCCTCAAACGCATCAACAACAACGCCTACGTCATCGACATCCCAACCTCCAAGTACTTGGTGAGCAACACGTTCAATGTCTCGGACTTGTCACCCTATCATGGAGATGAGGAGGAGGACGAGTCGAGGACGACTCTTTCCCAAGGGGGGGAGATGATGTAGCCCCGCTCACCGACGACGCTACACCAAGACCAACAAGTCCCCCAAGTGGACCAATGATGTAGCCCCGCCTATCGTCGACGCCACACCATGGCCAAGGAGTCCCCCAAGTGGACCAACAACACAAAACCCCGCCATATATGTCAAGGTGAACTCTTTCCTCTCTATGGTCGACCTCAACACCAACTTGAATGGTATGCTACCTCATGCCTATCATCATTGTGTCTATTGGTGCCGACATCGACAAGGACCAAGAGAGAAGGAACTCCCATGGTGCAACGAAGAGAGAAGAAGAAGAAGGAAAGAAGAGAAGAAGGAAGAGGAAGAAGAGGCGGGAGGAAGAGGCCTAGCCTGGCCGGTCCAGACCGGTCGAGGCCAGGACCCCTGGCAACCGGTCATCCGGTCCTAGGCCCAGTCAACCGGGCGCCTAACCGGATTCCCTGCCTCGTACCGGAAGGCGACCGGAAACTTCGCAAGTTCCCGGTTGGCGCCCGGTCGACCGGACCCAGGACCGGACCACCCGGTCACAGGCCCGGTCTGACCGGATCCTAAACCGGATTGCACGGGTTCGACTCGACCGGGACGGCCCGAGTCGGTCCACCACTTACCTGTTCGACCCAAGCTGCCTTGTATGCCTATATAAGCACCTAGGTCACCCCCTTAGCTCCTTAGACAAGATTTAGGCTTAGACATGAAGTTGAGCTTTGTCTCCCTAGGGTTTCATCCCTTTGTATCAAGGCTACCCTTGTTGGATGATTGGATTTGGTGTGTGAGATTCTAGTGTTACCCACTCTCTCTCTCACTCCTAGATTCATCTCCCTCACCAATCTCTCCGCTCGGAATTCTACCGCGAGTCTCTTCCGGGTTGATTCTATTGGCGTGGTCCATCGAGCCACGGGGTAAGTATCGATTGTATCGGGTTGGTGTGCATGCGTGAGTTCCTCGTGTTCCTCGTGTTCCTCGTGTTCTTCGTGTTCATCGTGTTCTTCGCGCTTTCCCTCTCTCCCTCCTTTGGACTTCGGGTCAACCGCAAGATCGGGCCACACACGGGGTCTTAGACCTCATCATATGGTATCAGCAGCTCTTGGTTACCGCGGATTTGACCCTCCACGCACCCGAATTCGTTCCTAGAAAATTTTCCCCAAAAATCCCCAAAAAATAGCCCTAAATTGCCTCTTGATCGATCTGCGATTTGGTTGCGTTTTGAGTGGTTTTGGTCCATGGATTTGGTGTTGGAGTGCTTGATCTACTATCTCCCCAACTTTTAGCCCCCAATTCCATCGTTTCCCTTCGTTTTGGTCGATTTGGCTTGATTTCGCTCAAGAACAGGAGAGAGAAAAACTGTGCCACGCGAAATCCGGTCGACTGGGCGCCAACCGGGCCAGTGACCGGACAGCCTGGCGCCAGGGCCGGTCAACCGGGCGCCAACCGGGCGCCAACCGGGCCAGAACCCGGTCAACCGGGCTGTAGACCGGGCAGGCCGGTCTAGGGCCTGGTCAACCGGGCGCCAACCGGGCGCCACCTCCACCACCACCTCCGCCAACCACCGCCACCCTCTCCGCCGCCGGCAAGCACCGCCACCCTCCCCAAACCACCGGGAAACATCACCGCGGCCCCATAACCTCCGCCGCAACCACAAGAGCATCGACACCACCACCACCGGCTTACCACCGCCACCACCGCCAAGCTATTTTGACCCTTTTCTTCCGCTAACTTGTGTTTGCTTGTTCCGGTTTGAGTGCCTTGTTTGTGAAACTAACCCGCAGCTCCGAAGCAAGTGACGACATCCGAGGCACCCCGAACTCGCAACCGTACTCTTGACACCACCACCTTCATCGCAAGTTGTGTGTTCATCACCGCCTAACATCTTAGGTATAACTTGCATTCCCCTTGTAACCCCTCTTCTTTTGCGATCTATCCTATCGAGCATTGCTTATCAAGTGTTGCGAGACATTGCACGTGGCCCCGCTTGTGAGGTGTGTGTGTGTAGTGTGGAGTCAAGCTTCTAAGCAAAACTCGTGTCGCAAGATAGCAAAAGCGAGCTAACGCTAACATAGTGCGAGAAAAAGCCGCCAAAAACACAAAAGAGCAAAAGAGTGCAAGTGCCATCATACATACAAAAGTGTACAAAGTGCCACCATAGATACAAAAGAGTGCAAGTGCCACCATATAAAAAAGAGAAAAAGCTTTTAAGCAAAAGAGAGATAAGAGAAGAGAGGCCACGTGTGAATCTTGTTGTCTCTTCCTTTGCAACCGAAGCTTTGATCTCTTCTTGTGTTAGTGTGACACCGAGCACACTTGCTTAAGGGCTTCTTACACTTTTCCGCTCATTCCTTGGTCACACTAACCCCGTTCATCTCGTGTGTGCGTTCCATATCCTTTCCGTGTTTATAGTGATCATCGCTTTGACATTTGAATCTTTGAATTTCACCCACTCTTGACAACATACTTGATCTTGGATTTCGTCTTTTGGCTTTCCACCATACTCACCTAACACAATATTTGCTAGCTTTTGCGTGTGCTTTTGTGTGAGTACCCGATACAATTGTTCTAACTCTCGGTTTTGTTGGATCACCCCAATCTTGTCATACCACGGTAAGGTTGCGGGGTAGTGTTCTTCCACTAACATACACCATATAGATCTTGTCGTGCTAACATGTATAGCGACGAAGAAGATACGGAGGAGTACACGGAGCACTTCGAGGAGGATTTGATGTAGCCCCGGTCACCGACGTTGCTACACCAAGACCAACAAGTCCCCCAAGTGGACCGATGACACGAGCCCGAGTCAAAGCTCTTCATGATGAGGTGAACTCGCTCCTCACCACCCTTGATCTTGGTACCCCTTTGGATGGATTGCTACCTCATGCCGACGTGCTATGTGTCATTAGGTACAAGGCGCGTCAAGACCACGGAGAGGAGGAGACGCCAAGGTCAAGGGAAGGAGAGAAGCAACTGGACATGGAGATGATCATGAAGCCAAAGCCAACGTCGCACGAAGCGCTCCAAGGAAGAGACGGACGCTGGCCGGTCCAGGACCCGGTCAGACCGGACCTACAACCGGATGCCCCGGTCATAGGCCCGATCGGCCAGGGCGCAAACCGGGCCAGCTCCCTCGTACCGGACGACGATCGGAACTTCGCAGTTTCCGGTTTGCGCCGGTCGACCGGACCCATGACCGGACGGCCCGGTCCCAGGCCCGGTCAGACCGGCCCCAAACCGGACCTGACGAGAATGCCCCACCAAACTGCCTTAACTTATCCATTCGCGTACCTGTTCGCCCTTGCTGGCCATGTATGACTATATAAGTAGCTGGAACCCCTCATTAGCTCTTTAGACTTGTTTTGAACTCAAACCTAAATTTGAGCTTAGTCTCCCTTGGGTATCATCCCTCTGTAATCAAGGCACCTCGGTTGTTGATTTGGAACTTGTTGAGTGAGATTCTAGTACAAGATACTCTCTCTCCCTCACCAAGCTCTTCTTCTCCAATCCCAATCTCTCACCGGAATTCTGCCGCGTGCCTCTTCCGGGTGATTCTATTGGCGTGGTCCATCGAGCCACGGAGGTAAGCATCGGGTGTATCGGGGTGTGTGTGTGCGTGAGTCTCGGAGTTCCTCGTGTTCATCGCCGTGTTCTTCGTGTTCCTCGCGTTTTTCCCATCTTCCCCTTGGTTTCGAAGTCAATCCGCAAGATCGGGCCACACACGGGTCTCAGACCTCATCATATGGTATCAGCAGCTCTTGGTTACCGCGGATTTGACCTCCCACCCACCCGATTTCGTCCCTAGAAAATTGTTCAAAACTTCCCCAAAAAATAGCCGTCCATGGCCTCTTGACCGATCTGTGATTTGGTTGCGTTTTGAGTGGTTTGGGTCCGTGGATCTGGTGGGGGTGGGCTTGATCTACTATTTCCAACTTTTAGCCTCCAATTTCATCGTTTCCCCTCGATTTGGTCGATTTGGCTTGGTTTTCGTGAAGAACAGAGAGAGAAACCTTCATCCCGCGAAATCCGGTTTCGAGCCCGGTCAACCGGGCCACAGACCGGACGGCCCAGCACAGAACCCGGTCGACCGGCGGAACCGGACAGGCCGGTCCAGAGGCCGGTCCAACCGGACCCTGCACCGGGCGCATCTACGCCCCTCCTTCGACCTCGACATCCGGCGATCTACCCCCACACCACCACCACCACCATCATCCCAGGTATAACTTGGTGTCACCTTGTAACCCCTCTTCCTTTTGCGATCTATCCCATCGAGCATTGCTTGTCTAGTGTTGCGAGACATTGCACGTGGCCCCGCATTGTGAGGTGTGTGTGTCGCGTTGAGTAAGGCACCCAAGCAAACACTCGTGTGGCAAGATAGCAAAAGCGAGGCTAACGCTAGCATAGTGCGTCAAAAAGCCCCAAAAACACAAAAAGAGTGCGAGTAGCACCATACATCCATACGCCCATACATACAAAGTGTCCACGTGCCACCAAAGATACAAACGAGTGCAAGTGCCACCATATACAAAAGAGAAAAAGCTTGTAAGCAAAGAGAGATAGGAGAAGAGAGGCCACGTGTGAATCTTGTTGTCTCTTCCTTTGCAACCAAAGCTTTGGCTCTCCTTGTGTTAGTGTGACACCGAGCACTTATACATACACTTTTCCGCTCACTTTTGGTTGCACTAACCCCGTTTATCTCGTGTGTGTGTTCCACAACTTTTTCCGTGTTTATAGTGATCTTCACATTGACATTTGGATTTTTGGACCTCACCCACTTTTGACAACATACTCGATCTTGGATTTGTCTTTTGGCTTTCCACAACACTCGCCTAACACCATATTTGCTAGCTTTTGCGTGTGGTTTTGCGTGTGTTCCCGATACACTTGATCTTGCTTTCGGTTTGGTGGATTGCCTCAATACTATCTTACCTTGGTAAGGGTACGAGGTAGTCTCCTTCCACTAACATACACAACATAGTTCTTGTCTTTGCATCATGGATAGGACCGGAGATACCAATAGGGATGAAGAGATCCTTCGCAACACCGAGAGGTTGGCTACTCAACACAACCTATGGACGCAACGACAAGAGTTCAAGGAGCAACTCTCTCTCTTCGAGACGCGCATCGATGAGCAATACAATGAGGTGGCTCACAACTTCTCCACCGTCAACCAAGACTTGGCCCTTCTTCGTGAAGCTACGGACAACTTGAATGGCCAAATGGCGGCCAATGATGCCAACATGGAGCGGCGCATGGATAGCCTCGAGCGCGCCATCACCAACTTGGGTCGCCATCGTCGACACCGCTCTACTTCCTCTTCATCAAGCTCTTCCTCAAGGCATGAAGACCATTACCTTTCGTCCCCAAGCTCCTCCTCAAGGCGTGAAGACCATCATCGACCTCATCGCTCACATGCTCGTCATGAAGACTCCCGCTCCAACTCTAGGCGTGGAGAAATACATCGCCATGCTCGTCCACATGAGCGTCCTCCACAAGCTCAAGGCCTTCAACAAGATCGTCACCAAGCGGATCGCCATGCTCACCATGGGCGTGATGGCCATCCACAAGACCAAGATCCTCAAGATCCACCTCGGCGAGATCTTCGTCGCCACCCTCACCATGACCAACGTGGCCGAGGAGAGCCTCACCATGATCAAGATGAGAGACCCAACATTGAGCATCGTCCTCAACCGCGACAAGATCTTCAACCACATCCTCACCGTGAACCAAGTGAAGCAAGTGTTCAACTCCAACGCCAACCCAATGCTATGGTTGGCCATAGAAGACCTCCTATTCCACCTCTAGCCGCAAGAGTTGACGGCGCCCCTCCTCGTAGAAGAAACTTGGAGGATGAAGAGAACATGTATGGCAAGCTCAAGTTCAACATGCCCAAGTTCAAAGGTGAAGACGACGCCGAAGCATACCTCTCATGGGCACTCAAGGTGGACAAGATTTTCCGCATCCACAACTACTCCGGTGCCAAGAAAGTGGCTATGGCATCACTCGAGTTTGAAGACTACGCCAACACTTGGTGGGAGCAAGTCCTCACTCTCCGAGAAGAGAAGGGTGAACCTCCAATTGACACTTGGGAAGATATGAAAAAGGAGATGCATGCTCGCTTTGTCCCAAAGCACTACATGAAAGACCTCTTCAACAAGCTCCAAAACTTGAAGCAAGGCACCAAAACCGTTGAGGAGTTCTACAAGGAGATGGAGCTCACTATGATGCGAGCCAACATCCAAGAATCCGAGGAGCAAACCATTGCTCGCTTCTTCAATGGCCTTACTTATCCCATCAAGAGGATTGTCGAGTTCCAACCTTACTCCAACATGGTTGAGCTAGTCCACCAAGCATCGAAGGCCGAGCGCCAAGTGATTGAGGACATCAAGTACTCCAAGGCCAAGTCCTATTTCTCCTCCAAGCTCGCTACATCGACTCCTCCTACTACATCAACTCCTTATGCTACAAGTGCCAAGGCCGACGCATCCTCCACACCGTCCAAGAAGACGACTATCCAAAGTCGCATGAAGCAAACGGTCTCCTCCACCGCCTCCTCTAAGGCATCCACGGGACCCTCTAGTGTCACTTGCTTCCAAGTGTGGCACCCAAGGTCACAAATCGTTTGAGTGCAAGAACACCAAGGTCATGATCACTATGGAGAATGGTGACATCGAGACTCTTGATGAAGATGAATATGAAGCCCTTGTGCAAGCCGCCGTGGCAAGTGAAGAAGCCTATGAACAAGAAAGTGGAGAAGATCCTCTCTTATGTGAGCATGACCCAAGTCCCTCACTTGTGGTCACAAGGGTGCTAACCACACAACCTCATGATATGGAAGAACAACGGTGCAACATCTTCCAAACCCGTGCCGAATTGGTGGCAAGTCTATCAAGGTCATCATCGATGGTGGAAGTTGCCATAACCTTGCGAGCACCGAGTTGTGTGAGAAGCTCCACCTCACTCTCCGCAAGCATCCTCACCCCTACCATATCCAATGGTTGGAGTGACAAGGGCAACGTCAAGATACAACATACCGTCACCGTCAACTTCAAGATCGGCCCTTATGAGGACACCATCGAGTGTGACGTGGTACCCATGACGGTGTGCCACATGTTGCTTGGCCGCCTTGGCAATATGACAAGAAGGCTATACATGATGGACTCTCCAACACATACACCTTCAAGGTCAACGACAAGAAGTTCGAGTTGCGCCCGATGACTCCTAGCCAAATCATCGCGGATAATGCGAAGGCTTTAGCGAGGGCACAACTCCGCATCCATAGTGAGATGAGAGGAGAGGGAGCGACCCACCACAAAGAGAGTGAGCGCCACAAGCCATATATGAGTGAGCCCAAGAGTGTCCTTCTAGCCACCAAGAGTGAGTGGAGAGAGCTACAAGAGAACCCATCCACCATATTGCACTATGTGCTCATATGCAAGGGACCCTCGTCGGAGACTAACGACTTAACCAACATTCCTCCGTCTTTGTTGTCTCTTTTGCAGAATTTCAAGACGTCTTCCCGACGAGCTCCCTCATGGACTACCACCACTCCGCGGCATAGAACACCGCATCGACCTCATACTCCGGCGCTCCGCTCCCAAACCGTGCCGCCCTACCGCACCAATCCCGAAGAGACCAAGGAGATCAATCGCCAAATTCAAGATCTCCTCGCAAAAGGGTACGTCCCGAGAAAGCCTTAGCCCTTGTGCGGTTCCCGTGATTCTTGTGCCTAAACCGGATGAGACGCAACGGATGTGTATGGATTGTCGCCCCATCAATGCCATTACCGTCCGTTACCGCCATCCCATTCCGCGTTTAGATGACATGCTTGATGAACTTAGTGGTGCCACGATTTTCTCTAAAGTCGATTTGCGTAGTGGTTACCATCAAATCCGCATGGCTATTGGTGACGAATGGAAAACGGCATTCAAGACCAAACTTGGTCTCTATGAATGGCTCGTTATGCCTTTTGGTCTTTCCAATGCACCATCTACTTTCATGCGCCTCATGAATCACATCTTGCGTCCTCTCATTGGCAAGAGCGTGGTTGTCTACTTCGATGATATTCTTATTTATAGCAATAACCTCGAGGACCATGTGCAACATGTGAGAGAAGTCTTGTGCATCTTGCGCCATGAAAAGCTTTATGCTAACCTCCCCAAATGCACATTTGCTCAAAACAAATTGGTTTTTCTTGGTTTTGTGGTTTCCGCTAATGGGATTGAAGTTGATTCTTCCAAGGTGGAGGCCATCCATAATTGGCCTACCCCTACAAATGTTGGCCAAGTCCGAAGCTTCCATGGACTTGCCGGGTTTTATCGCCGCTTTGTGAAAGATTTTAGCACCATCGCTTGCCCTTTGAATGAGCTTACCAAGAAGAATGTTCCGTTTGTTTGGGGCAAGGCCCAACAAAATGCTTTTGATGAGTTGAAGAAACGCCTTACCGAAGCTCCACTTCTTGTTCTTCCAAATTTTGCCAAAACTTTTGAGATTGAGTGTGATGCAAGTGGGCTTGGTATCGGTGGTGTTCTTATGCAAGAGGGCAAACCCGTGGCATACTATAGTGAGAAGTTAGATGGCGCACGCCTCAACTATCCTATATATGACAAGGAGCTCTACGCTTTGGTTCGTGTTCTTGAAGTTTGGCAACATTACCTTTGGCCAAAAGAGTTTATCATTCATTCCGACCATGAGTCCTTGAAATATTTGAAAAGCCAACACAACTTGAACAAACGACATGCAAAATGGGTCGAGTTCATTGAGTGCTTCCCATATGTGATCAAATACAAGAAGGGCAAGGACAATGTTGTGGCGGATGCTCTTTCCCGCAAAAACACCCTTTTGTTAACTCGTTTGGATTTTCATGTTTTGGGACTTGAAGAGATCAAAGAACTCTATCCTTCCGATTCTTTCTTTGCTCCCATTTTTGAGAAGTGCTCCGTTGAGCGAGGAGTGGATGATTTCTATTTGCATGATGGCTATTTGTTCAAAGCCAACAAGATTTGCATTCCCGCGTCTTCGCTTCGAAAATTGCTTTTGCAAGAGTCTCATGGAGGAGGTCTTATGGGCCACTTTGGCCGTGACAAGACATATGCCATGCTCTCAACCCACTACTATTGGCCAAAGATGAAGCGAGATGTGGAGCGCCTTTGCCGTCGGTGCACAACATGCTTACAAGCTAAGTCTACCTCCAACCCTTATGGTCTCTACATGCCATTGCCTATTCCTTTTGCACCATGGACAGATATTAGCATGGATTTCGTTCTAGGCTTGCCTCGCACTAAGCATGGTCATGATTCCATATTTGTTGTAGTGGATAGATTCTCTAAGATGGCTCATTTCATACCTTGCCATAAGAGCGACGATGCTTCACACATTGCTTCATTGTTTTTCAGGGAAATCGTTCGCCTACATGGAGTACCGCAAAGCATTGTGTCGGATCGAGACGTCAAGTTCATGAGCTATCTTTGGAAGTCGATCATGGCGAAGTTTGGAGTCAAGCTCTTGTTCTCATCATCATCGCACCCGCAAACGGACGGCCAAACGGAAGTGGTCAATCGAAGCCTCTCCACCCTCCTACGGGTCCTCGTGAATAAAAAATGAGGTCATGGGAGGAGTGCCTTCCTCACGCCGAGTTCGCCTACAACCGCGCCAAGCACAAGACTACATCAAGGAGCCCCTTCATGGTCGTCTATGGCTTCGAACCTTACACGGCACTCGACATACTTCCGCTTCCTCTCCACGAGCGCATCAACATGGACTTCGACAAGCGCGCCACCGCCATCAAGAAAATACATGAAGAGACAAGGGCAACCATACAAGAACATGTTCTTCGTCAAGCCAACCGCCTCAACGCCAAGAAGAAGGCAAGGATATTCGAAGAAGGAGACCTCGTTTGGATCCACCTCCGAAAGGAAAGGTTCCCTCATGAGCGCAACTCCAAGCTCAAGCCAAGAGGAGATGGCCCCTTCAAGGTCCTCAAGCGCATCAACGACAACGCTTACGTCATCGACATACCAACATCCAAGTACTTGGTGAGCAACACGTTCAACGTCTCGGACTTGTCACCCTATCATGGAGATGAGGAGGTGCAAGAGTCGAGGACGACTCTTTCCCAAGGGGGAGATGATGTAGCCCCGGTCACCGACGTTGCTACACCAAGACCAACAAGTCCCCCAAGTGGACCGATGACACGAGCCCGAGTCAAAGCTCTTCATGATGAGGTGAACTCGCTCCTCACCACCCTTGATCTTGGTACCCCTTTGGATGGATTGCTACCTCATGCCGACGTGCTATGTGTCATTAGGTACAAGGCGCGTCAAGACCACTTGGAGAGGAGGAGACGCCAAGGTCAAGGGAAGGAGAGAAGCAAATCGGACATGGAGATGATCATGAAGCCAAAGCCAACGTCGCACGAAGCGCTCCAAGGAAGAGACGGACGCTGGCCGGTCCAGGACCCGGTCAGACCGGACCTACAACCGGATGCCCCGGTCATAGGCCCGGTCGAACCGGCCCAAACCCGGCCAGCTCCTCGTATCGGGACGACGACCGGAAACTTCGTAGCTTTCGGTTTGCGCCGATCGACCGGACCCATGACCGCACGGCCCGGTCCCAGGCCCGGTCAGACCGGCCCCAAACCGGACCTGACGAGAATGCCCCACCAAACTGCCTTAACTTATCCATTCGCGTACCTGTTCGCCCTTGCTGGCCATGTATGACTATATAAGTAGCTGGAACCCCTCATTAGCTCTTTAGACTTGTTTTGAACTCAAACCTAAATTTGAGCTTAGTCTCCCTTGGGTATCATCCCTCTGTAATCAAGGCACCTCGGTTGTTGATTTGGAACTTGTTGAGTGAGATTCTAGTACAAGATACTCTCTCTCCCTCACCAAGCTCTTCTTCTCCAATCCCAATCTCTCACCGGGAATTCTGCCGCGTGCCTCTTCCGGGTGATTCTATTGGCGTGGTCCATCGAGCCACGGAGGTAAGCATCGGGTGTATCGGGGTGTGTGTGTGCGTGAGTCTCGGAGTTCCTCGTGTTCATCGCCGTGTTCTTCGTGTTCCTCGCGTTTTTCCCATCTTCCCCCTTGGTTTCGAAGTCAATCCGCAAGATCGGGCCACACACGGGTCTCAGACCTCATCAGGATTCCTCTTCAAGCACCGCCGATGTGGAGGAACATGTGGAGCTCGACACCGACTATGGCTCCGCGAGCATCACCGACATGACTGACATCGAGGAGCTCTACATCGACAATGGCTCCTCAAGCATGGACGACATGGTGGAGCACCACCTTGAGGACGACATCGACGAGCTCTACATCGACAATGGCTCGTCAAGCATCGACGACATGGTGGAGCACCACCTTGAGGACGACATCGACGAGCTCTACATCGACAATGGCTCGTCAAGCATCGACGACATGGTGGAGCAACGCCACGCCTACGACATCGACACCGTGGCGGAACCTCACCTCGACTCCACCTTGAGCAACGCCTATTTGGCCAATGGAGCTACATATGAGGATAGAGGACCTCCACGATGGCACCATCATATGGATCATCAAGAGCGTCCTCATCATGATCGTCATCGAAACTCGTCTACGAGCTCCACAAGGCGCCACCATGAGAGTGCTTATGCACAAGATCGTCGACCTCAAGTACATCATATGGAGCATCAAGAGCGTCCTCAACATGATCGTCATCGACACTCTTCTCCAAGCTCCACAAGGCGCCGCAAGCAACATGCCAAGTCGCATGAGCCATCATCTAGGCATGGCAAGGACCGTCATCGACTCACACCATCTCATGATAGTCGTCGACCACTACCACCTCATGGTCTACATCGACATACGTCACCATATGAGCTTCGCCGCCACAAGCCACTTCATGATCGCCATCGACCAACATCCCCCAAGGATCTTCCACGACACTCATCAAGACATGGTGATGAAGCACGACGACGAGAGCCTCTACATGAAGGCGACAAACACCATGATAGGGTGCCTACCACTCCAAGGATGGCAAGTGCACATCGAGCATACCTTCCTCATAAGGCGACTTCCACCTCTTGTGCCACCACCACAATGGCCTCTACCTCGTCACGTGCCTATGGACTCCGATGCTACAAGTGCAAGCAACAAGGCCACCCTCGACGGGAATGTCCCAATCTCCTATGTGAGGTGTGCAAGGCCAAGGGTCACGTGGCATGGCAATGCACAACGCCAAGTGCCAAGACGCTCTACTTCGACAAGCTACAAGCACAAGTCCCCAAGATGCCTATTGCGCCAACACTTCAAGATGAAGATCGCCAAGGGGAACTCAAGGGTGAAGTTGAGCCGAGCCTAGCTCTCATCAACACCATGGCGACACCGCTTGAGGATGACTTGGGAGGCGATGGAGTTGAGCATGGTGACCATGGGATTCTCCCTTCACCTATGGAGGCGCATGGAGTTGAGATGGTTGAGCATGGGAATTTCCCTTCAACCAAGGAGGCGCATGGAGATGAGAAAGTCGAGCCTACTCCTATATGCTTGATTGATGAGTTGGTACCAATCCCATGTGAGAATGAGAGCCACCTAGCCCACTTGAGTGAGAGTGATAGTGAGTTGAGTGACTCCCACCCCATATGTGAGTTTGAGTGCTTCCCTTTGGAGGACATGAGTGATACACTAAGTGAGTTGAGAGAGGTAGATGATAGGTCCATGGAGGACATCGCTTTGGCTAACACATTAACCTCTCCCTCTTTGGTGTCTTCTTATGTTGCACTAGGTTCCACGGAGGACGAATTCCCGCTCATGGAGACGATGTACATGGTGCATGAAGATGATGATATCTCACCATGCTTGCTCCAAGATGGACATGTCGACCACATGGATCCTCTTACTCCCACAACACCTACCTCAAATGAGTCGGCCTACAAAGGTAACAACATAGGTGTTGATGATGCCATGATCCCACTAGTGGACATGATGACTTATGAGTGCATGCATGATCTTGATGATACATTTGCTACGTCACATACTACTTTCACTTTCCCATGTGATGCTTTGCTTGATAACATTGTTGATCATGTGGAAATGAATGCTTGTGATACCATGAACATGCCATGCTACGAGAGTTTCACGTTTTCCCCGCTTGCTTGCCATGATAATGATTACGAAAATACTTGTGTTGTGCCACCCTTGATGAACACTTGCTCTTTACATAGGGTTGCCGACAACAATGATAACATGTTGAACATGCTTTGCCCCAAATGTTTACACCATTCCATGATCCTTGCATCCAAGATTGTGAACAATTGCTCTTTCTTATGCTTGGTATGCAAGAATGCTTATTTCACTGTCCACGAGATGGCCCCCATAGTCTTCTCCATTTTTGATGATCATGAGTTACCACATGCCATGAATGCACCTTCTTGCCATATGCACCATCGCCATGCATTTCATACTATCTTGATTGACATTAATGGTGATGTGCACAAGACATGGAACATCATGATGGATGATGTGTTCCTCTACCATGCACACACGCTTTTTGTTTTCTCTTTTGTGTGTATAGGTACCCGAATGACAACTTCCACCGCTACGGAGCATGAGCTCACGAAACGCGCAATTGAGAGCTACCCCAACACGGACGAGATACATGATCCAACCCATGGGATTCACGCCAAAGGGTATGTTCCCAAACGCCTTCGCCCTCGTGTGTTTCCGGCTTGTCTTGTCGAGCTTCCGGTTTGGACCAATGCCTCGTCACCTCTTTTGCCTCTTATGCAACATATCTTGACACATCTTGTTGGCACAATGGTTGTTGTATGTCTTGATGCTTTCATCATACACTTCGAGAATCTCAAGGACCATGTCATACATGTGAGAGACACCTTATGCATCTTGTGCCACATGTCACACAAAAAGTTGCTCTTCTTTGGATTTCTCATTTCATCTTTGGCAATTGAAATGGATTCTTTGACACTTGAGGATACCCATACTTGGCTCACGCCAACCATACTTTCCCAAGCTAGAAGTTTCCATCTCTTTGCCATTGCACATAACAATTTTGCCCAAAATTTTGCCGCCGATACTTGCCTTTTGATTGTTCCATTTGCGTGGGACAATGCTACACATCACATTTTTGACACTTTACAAAGGAAACATTTACATGCACAAAGTTTTGCCCTACCGAATTTTGCATACATCGACACTCTTTTGGTTCCCATTTTTGCCAAATGCCTCTTGGAGAAACGACTTGATGCTTCGTATTTGATTGAGAGCCTCTTGTTCGCCGATCACAAAATTGGCACCCACAAGCTTTCCATTTGCAAGTTGTTTTTCCCCAAGCTCTTCTTCGACCGCGACTTTATCCCTTTACCACAACATGGGACAACCATCATGGACTACACCGTCGGTGAGGAGGAACAAGAGTCGAGGATGACTCTTCCCCAAGGGGGGGGGGGGAGATGATGTAGCCCCGCCTATCGTCGACGCCACACCATGGCCAAGGAGTCCCCCAAGTGGACCAACAACACAAAACCCCGCCATATATGTCAAGGTGAACTCTTTCCTCTCTATGGTCGACCTCAACACCAACTTGAATGGTAAGCTACCTCATGCCTATCATCATCGTGTCTATAGGTGCCGACATCGACAAGGACCAAGAGAGAAGGAACTCCCATGGTGCAAGGAAGAGAGAAGAAGAAGAAGGAAAGAAGAGAAGAAGGAAGAGGAAGAAGAGGCGGGAGGAAGAGGCCCAGCCTGGCCGGTCCAGGACCCGGTCAGACCGGACCCACAACCGGGTCATCCGGTCCCAGGCCCGGTCAACCGGGCGCCCAACCGGATTCCCTGCCTCGTACCGGAAGGCGACCGGAAACTTCGCAAGTTCCCGGTTGGCGCCCGGTCGACCGGACCAAGGACCGGACCACCCGGTCACAGGCCCGGTCTGACCGGATCCTAAACCGGATTGCACGGGTTTGACTCGACCGGGACGGCCCGAGTCGGTCCACCATTTACCTGTTCGACCCAAGCTGCCTTGTATGCCTATATAAGCACCTAGGTCACCCCCTTAGCTCCTTAGACAAGATTTAGGCTTAGACATGAAGTTGAGCTTTGTCTTCCTAGGGTTTCATCCCTTTGTATCAAGGCTACCCTTGTTGGATGATTGGATTTGGTGTGTGAGATTCTAGTGTTACCCACTCTCTCTCTCACTCCTAGATTCATCTCCCTCACCAATCTCTCCGCTCGGAATTCTACCGCGAGTCTCTTCCGGGTTGATTCTATTGGTGTGGTCCATCGAGCCACGGGGTAAGTATCGATTGTATCGGGTTGGTGTGCGTGCGTGAGTTCCTCGTGTTCCTCGTGTTCTTCGTGTTCATCGTGTTCTTCGCGCTTTCCCTCTCTCCCTCCTTTGGATTTCGGGTCAACCGCAAGATCGGGCCACACACGGGGTCTTAGACCTCATCAACCAATGACGCGAGCCCGAGTTAAAGCGCTACATGACGAGGTGAACTCGCTCCTCACCACCCTTGATCTCGGTACCCCTTTGGATGGAATGCTACCTCATGCCGATGTGCTTTGTGTCGTTAGGTACAAGGCGCATCAAGACCCCGGAGAGGAGGACACACCATGGTCAAGGGAAGGAGAGGAGCAGCGGGACTTGGAGATGAACACGAAGCTGGACCCGTCGTCACTCGAAGCGCACGAAGGAAGAAGAGGAAGATGGCCGGCCCAGGACCCGATCGAACCGGCCCCACGACCAGACCATCCGGTCCCAGGCCCGGTCAACCGGGCGCCCAACCGGATTTCCCCCGGTCCTGACCGGCGTCGTACCGGGGGCCAACCGGAAGGAGACTTGCGAGAATTCCGGTTGGCGCCCGGTCGATCGGCCCCACGACCGGACCGCCCGGTCACAGACCCGGTCTGACCGGCCCTAGGACCGGATCCGACGGGAATGACTCACCAAACTTCCTCAGTTATCCACTTGCGTATCTTTTCGCCTTGCTAGCCCTGTATGCCTATATAAGTAGCCTGGACCCCTCCTTTACCCCTTAGACTTGAATTGAGCTTAAACACTACTTTGAGCTTTGTCTCCCTAGGGTTAGCATCCCTTTGTAATCAAGACATCCTTGTTGTTGATTTGGATATTGTTGAGTGAGATTCTAGTACAAGCTACTCTCTCTCCCTCACCTATCTCTTCTTCTCCAACACCAATCTCTCACCGGGAATTCTGCCGCGTGCCTCTTCCGGGTGATTCTATTGGCGTGGTCCATCGAGCCACGGGGGTAAGTATCGGGTGTATCGGGTTGGTGTGCGCGCGTGAGTACCGGCGTTCTTCGTGTTCTTGGTGTTCCTCGCGTTCTCCCACCTCTTCCCTTGGATTTTGGGGTCAAATCGCGAGATCGGGCCAATCCCTAGATCTCAGATCTCATCAGTCGTCCTCGACAATAGCTCTTCATGAACTTGTATAGGAGGTAGATGACAACCATGCTTGAATGTTGCTTCACTTGTCAAGAGCCCTATCAATAGCACAAGAAAAGCCAAGCAACACTCAAAGCATAGCCAATGTTCCACGGGTTTAGCAAGATAGCGCAAGTAGAAGGAGGTCACCTTAGCAAGATGTCGGTGTGCTCTCATTGAGAGATCTTGTGTAGTAGATGTATGGGGTTGAACCCATTCGTTGACGCTCATCCATATGTCACATGTACCTTCACACAACAAAGACCAAGCAAAGTATATGTGTGCGTGATAGAGGATCATATCATCAACGACATGTCCATTCATGTTCACAACACCGTTAGCACAACACAAATATATCAAGAATAAGGCATGTGCAAGGTCAATGTGTAAGAACTCCTTATGAACATCTTCCAAATGTGGAAACACAAAAACTCCCAATTGTGAGACGACCGTGGTGTCCATCTCATGTAGAAAGTCATTTTCATTGTTGCTCTCAAGGCATCGGAAAGATAAATTGTTCAACATCCTTGAAGCAACAAGTGGAGAATTTGGCAAAAACACATACGAAAGAGTGTCCAAAATGTCATCAACATGTGTGCACACAAACCATTGGAAAGAGAAATTGGTCCTCATATTTGGTGTAACACACAACATATCTTCCAAAACGTTCACCAAAACAACATTTACACAACCGTGTGTGCCAACAAACCAAATGAAATAGGAATTGGTCAACTTGTTTGAGGCAACACCAACGGTAAGAATCACATCATCATGCTTGCAAAAGAACCACACGAAAGAGAAATTGTTCGACATGTTCAATGCAAAGCATGGGAAAGGTATTAGAGCCGGGTTCGATCTTGTACTCACTTGAATTATGCTCTCAAGAGCTCGTTTGGTCAACTCGTGCTCAATCTAGGTTAACTGTGTCTTCCGTGTACCTACACACACAATAGGCAAAGCAAAGAACGTGTGTGCATGGTATATGAACACATCATCCATCATGATGGTCCATTTCTTTTGCACATCACCATTAGCGTTAAGCAAAACATCATAATATATATGGTGAATATGCGGAGTAAACATGGGAACATGCTCAACATGGATATATGAAAAGTCTCCAAAATTTGAGAAAGCTATGGGGGCAATATCATTTACAAGCATATTAACATCATTGCAAACCAAGCATTGGAAATAACAATTCTGCAACATTTTGGTTGCATTAATGGGAGAGTATTGCAAGCATCTAGCACAAAACATGTTCAACATTTTATCATTGTTGTCGACAAACCTAGGGAAAGATCAATTGTTCATCAAGGTTGTCACAACATAAACATTAGCATCCTCATTATCATCATTGCAAGCAACACATGGGAAAGAGAAATTGTTCGACAAGTTGCATGCAATGGGAGATATATTGAAACATTCATCGCATGGCATGATCATATTGTCACAAGCAAGTAATTCCACATGGTCAACAATGTTATCAAGCAAAGCATCACATGGAGGAATTGATACGGGGTGGCCTTCGGACACCACCGCCTCAAGACCGACAAGCCCTCCTCGTGGTCCAATGACACACGAGCTCGAGCCAAAGCCCTACACCAAGAGGTGAACTCGCTCCTCTCCACGTACGCCTTTGACACCCCTTTGGATGGATTGCTACTTCATGCCAATACCCTATGTTCAATCAGGTACATCGACCAAGAAGCGAGCCATGGAGACCAAGCCAATGAAGAGAGAGCTGGAAATGATGAAGATGGAGCTACAGCACTCAGGCCGGAACTTCCGCCCCCAGGACCGGAACTTCCGGCCAGATTCCCTCCAGATGCCTTCCAGCGCCCAGAAGAAAGGATCCAGCCGGAACTTCCGCCCCTGGAGACCGGAACTTCCGCCCACCGGAACTTCCGCCCAAGTTCCGCCCAAGTTCCGAAAGTCCGCGAAAACCATACTGGATGTTACTGCGGGACAATGGCGCAATTCCGGAACAAGGCCGGAACTTGGCCGGAACTTCCGCCCCGACCGGAACTTCCGCCCCTGCAGACCGGAACTTCCGCTCCTGACCGGAACTTCCGCCCAAGTTGACCGGAACTTCCGCCCCATCGAACTTCAGCACAACAGCACTTTTCAGCTTGTAACTTACCCCTTCGCCCCCACCTATAAATAGCCTTGTTGGCTCAGATCTGGGATTAGACTTGATGTGAAATTAAACTTGAGCTTAGCTCACCCTTGTGGGAACCCTACCTAGATCTTTGATCTTGTACCC
The DNA here is from genome assembly GCF_019359855.2 of Lolium perenne. Taxonomy (NCBI): domain Eukaryota; kingdom Viridiplantae; phylum Streptophyta; class Magnoliopsida; order Poales; family Poaceae; genus Lolium; species Lolium perenne. The sequence continues at coordinate 161,685,883 of NC_067246.2, forward strand.
ACCCGGGCTCCTTATCGACTTGTCAAGATCTCTTTGGTGACTTCTACCGTTTGTTTGATCTTTTGCTTGCACTTCTACCTATTTGGTCTTTTGCTTGCACTTCTATCAACCTTCCGGTCTTTTCACCCTTCTAGATCTTGCGAGCTTCGATTTGTCGATCTCTTTGCGGGACTTCTACCGGAAGGTCTTTTCTCGCAACCTCTATCGAGTTGGTGTATCGGGCCAACGAGGGAAAACCGGTTTGTGTGCGTGTGTGTGTTGTATCCCCACGATTCCCCCTCGCGTTCTTCGTGTTCATCGCGTTCATCCACCTACCCCCACGAGTTCCACCCAAATCCGTGAAGATCGGGCACATCCTTGGACTTAGACCTTATCATATGGTATCAGCAGCTCTTTGGTTGCCACGGATTTGACCCCCACATCCCCCAATTACACCAATTTCGCCCAAAAAAATTTCCAAATTTTTTTCCCAAAAAATAGCCCCAAATTGGCCTTGGATCGATCTCTCGATTTGTTGAGTTATTTGTGGTTTTGCTCCAATAGAAACTTGTCTTTGGTGTTGATCTGCAATTCCCCCACCTTCCCACAGCTTCTAGTGCCAAATTTTCCTCGAATTCGAAGGATTTCGGCCCGGATTTCCGCCCAAATCGACGAACAGCCCGCAGATCTGATTGCGACCGGAAGTTCCGCCTCGGAGGACCGGAAGTTCCGCCCCTCAGGACCGGAAGTTCCGCCTGGCCGAAATTTTTATAGCAACCTTCGTTTTTCGTTTTGGTACTAACCCCCTTGTGTTTGGACTTCGGTTTGAGTGCCATTTCAGCTACCACAAAGCTTCCGCAACATCGACAACGACGACGGCACCCCGAGGATTCAAGCGGTTCATTTGACACCTCCACCATAGCAAGTTCAAGATCGTCGGCCACCATCATCAAGTGGTATAACTTGCTCTTAACTTGTAGCCCTAGCCTCTTTTGCGTACCTTTCCTATCGAGAGTGGCTTTCTAGTGTTGCGAAGCATTGCGCAAGCGTCCCGACCGTGAGGGTGTGCGTGTGTTGAGCAAAGCTTCGAAGCAAGCTCGTGTGAAAAGATAAGCAAAAGAAGTGTAACATACTTACATAGATAGTAGTATCCTTACATAGTGAGAAAAAGAAAGAAAAATACAAAAAGAGAAAAAGAAAAAGTGTGTGAGTGACACCTATACACAAAAGAGTCCAAAGCTTTTAAGCAAAAGAGAGAAAAGAGAAGAGAGGCGTCTTGCGCAAATCTTGTTGCTTCTCAATTTTGCAACCAAGCCACGGTCTCTCTTGTGTTGGCGTGACACCGAGCTAGTAGTCTTCGTTAGGACCATTTTGTTCTCGCTCATTTTCCAAGTCGCGCTAACCCCATTTTGTCCCACGCGTGTGTTCCTCCTTGTGTATGCCTTTTGTGATCACCGCCTTTGACTTGTGACTTTTGGATCTTACCCACTTTTGACAATAGACTTTTCGTTTGGTTCTTCCATTTGGCTTTCCACATCCATACCTAACACCATATAGAGTTTTTGTTTTTGTGTGTGTGCATACATATCGGTTGCCCTCCGACTTGAAACACCTTTTTGATTTTGGTTTGCAAGTTTTGACATTCTTGGTAGTCTTTCCTAACCACCCACCACATAGTTCTTGTTTTAGTTGTAACCATGTCTAGTGGAGAAGGGAACCAACTACCGATGACGCGGCACCAACATTGGATAGCTACTCAAGCCGTCCACGCCAAGCTAAATCAATTTGAAGCCATGCTCAAGGATACCAATGTCCGCTATGAAGAAAGAGCTCAAGTGCAAAGGAATGACCTCAACAATCAAGTTCAAGACCTCAATGAGAAGATTGAAACTCAAGGCAATGAATTGAAGGCCACACTTGCCATACAAGGTCAAGAGACAAGGGAAATGAAGACGGCGTTGGACAATATCCTCCACACACTCAACCGCCAAGAAGAGAGAAGACACCACTCAAGGTCTTCGCGCTCCCATAGTGATGAGGTCTAAGACCCCGTGTGTGGCCCGATCTCGCGGCTTGACCCCGAATTCCAAGGGAAGAGGTGGGAGAGCACGAAGAACACGAAGAACACGACGAACACGAGGAACTCCGAGACTCACGCACGCACACCAACCCGATACACCCGATGCTTACCTCCGTGGCTCGATGGACCACGCCAATAGAATCTCCGAGGAAGAGGCACGGCGTGACTCCTCGAGAGAGATTGGGGTTGGAGAGGAAGAGCTTGGTGAGGGAGAGAGAGTAACTTGTACTAGAATCTCACTCAACAAGATCAAAATCAACAACCAAGGTGCCTTGATTACAGAGGGATGATACCCAAGGGAGACTAAGCTCAAATGTAGGTTTGAGTTCAAAACAAGTCTAAGGGGTAAAGGAGGGGTCCAAGCTACTTATATAGGCACACATGGCCAACAAGGGCGAACAGGTACGCGAATGGATAAGTTAAGGCAGTTTGGTGGGTCATTCCCGTCAGATCCGGTTTGGGTCCGGTCTGACCGGGCCTGTGACCGGGCTGTCCGGTCATGGGTCCGGTCGACCGGGCGCAAATCGGAAATCTGCGAAGTTTCCGGTCGTCGTCCGGTACGAGGGAGCTGCGCCTGTTTGCGCCCGGTTGGCCGGGCCTGGATCGGGCGTCCGGTTGTGGGTCGGTCGGCCAAGGTCTGGATCGACCAGCGTCCGTCTCTTCCTTGGAGCGCTTCGAGCGACGTCGGCTTCGGCTTCATGATCATCTCCATGTCCAGCTGCTCTTCTCCTTCCCTTGACCTTGGCTTGTCCTCCTCTCCGGGGTCTTGATGCGCCTTGTACCTAATGACACATAGCACATCGGCATGAGGTAGCATTCCATCCAAATGTGTACCAAGATCAAGGGTGGTGAGGAGCGAGTTCACCTCATCATGTAGAGCTTTCACTCGGGCTCGTGTCATCGGTCCTGATGTAGCCCCGGTCACCGACGTCGCTACACCAAGACCAACAAGTCCCCCAAGTGGACCGATGACACGAGCCCGAGTCAAAGCTCTTCATGATGAGGTGAACTCGCTCCTCACCACCCTTGATCTTGGTACCCCTTTGGATGGATTGCTACCTCATGCCGACGTACTATGTGTCATTAGGTACAAGGCGTGTCAAGACCACGGAGAGGAGAAGACGCCAAGGTCAAGGGAAGGAGAGAAGCAACTGGGCATGGAGATGATCATGAAGCCGAAGCCGACGTCGCACGGCGCTCCAAGGAAGAGACGGACGCCGGCCGGTCCAGACCCGGGCCAGACCGGACCTACAACCGGACGCCCTGGTCATAGGTCTTGGCCGATCGGGCAAGAACCGGCCAGCTCCTCAGACCGGACGACGACCGGACTCAGACCGGAAATCCGTAGCTTCTGGTTTGCGCCCGGTCGACCGGACTCCATGACCGGACGGCCCGGTCACAGCCCGCCGACTGGCCCCAAACCGGACTCCGACGAGAATGCCCCACCAAACTGTCTTAACTTATCCATTTGCGCACTGCTCGCCTTGCTGGCTGTGTATGACTATATAAGTAGCTGGAACCCCTCATTAGCTCTTTAGACTTGTTTTGAACTCAAACCTAAATTTGAGCTTAGTCTCCCTTGGGTATCATCCCTCTGTAATCAAGGCACCTTGGTTGTTGATTTGGAACTTGTTGAGTGAGATTCTAGTACAAGATACTCTCTCTCCCTCACCAAGCTCTACTTCTCCAATCCCAATCTCTACCCCGGTAAATCTACCGCGTGTCTCTTCCTCGGAGATTCAATTGGCGTGTTCCATCGAGCCACGGAGGTAAGCATCGGGTGTATCGGGGTGTGTGTGTGCGTGAGTCTCGGAGTTCCTCGTGTTCATCGCCGTGTTCTTCGTGTTCCTCGCGTTTTCCCATCTTCCCTTGGTTTCGACGTCAATCCGCGAGATCGGGCCACACACGGGGTCTTAGACCTCATCATATGGTATCAGCAGCTCTTGGTTACCGCGGATTTGACCTCCCACCCACCCGATTTCGTCCCTAGAAAATTTTCCAAAAAATCCCCAAAAATAGCCCTAAATTGCCTCTTGACCGATCTGTGATTTGGTTGCGTTTTGAGTGGTTTTGGTCCGTGGATCTGGTGTTGTTGTGCTTGATCTACTATTTCCCCAACTTTTAGCCTCCAATTCCATCGTTTCCCTTCGATTTGGTCGATTTGGCTTGGTTTTCGTGAAGAACAGAGAGAGAAAGTTCATCCCGCGAAATCCGGTTGAGCAGCCTGGTCAACCGGGCCACGACTGCCGAGCCGGCCCAGCACCCGGTCAACCGGGCGGCAAACCGGGCAAGCCGGTCCAGAACCCGGTCCAGCAAGACCTCCGACCGGGCGACGCAACGCCCCCTTCGACCTCGACATCCGGCGATCTCCACCACCACCACCACCACCATCGCAGGTATAACTTGCAGGTCACCTTGTAACCCCTCTTCCTTTTGCGATCTATCCCATCGAGCATTGCTTGTTTAGTGTTGCGAGACATTGCACGTGGCCCCGCATTGTGAGGTGTGTGTGTCGCGTTGAGTAAGGCACCCAAGCAAACACTCGTGTGGCAAGATAGCAAAAGCGGGGCTAACGCTAACATAGTGCGTCAAAAAGCCCCAAAAACACAAAAAGAGTGCGAGTAGCACCATACATCCATACATCCATACATCCATACGCCCATATACACAAAAGTGTCCACGTGCCACCAAAGATACAAACGAGTGCAAGTGCCGCCATATACAAAAGAGAAAAAGCTTTTAAGCAAAGAGAGATAGGAGAAGAGAGGCCACGTGTGAATCTTGTTGTCTCTTCCTTTGCAACCAAAGCTTTGGCTCTCCTTGTGTTAGTGTGACACCGAGCACTTATACATACACTTTTCCGCTCACTTTTGGTTGCACTAACCCCGCTTATCTCGTGTGTGTGTTCCACAACTTCTTCCGTGTTTATAGTGGTCTTCACATTGACATTTGGATTTTTGGACTTTACCCACTTTTAACAACATACTCGATCTTGGATTTGTCTTTTGGCTTTCCACAACACTCGCCTAACACCATATTTGCTAGCTTTTGCGTGTGGTTTTGCGTGTGTCCCCGATACACTTGATCTTGCTTTCGGTTTGGTGGATTGCCTCAATACTATCTTACCTTGGTAAGAGTGCGAGGTAGTCTCCTTCCACTAACATACACAACATAGTTCTTGTCTTTCCATCATGGATAGGAACGGAGATACCAATAGGGATGAAGAGATCCTTCGCAACACCGAGAGGTTGGCTACTCAACACAACCTATGGACGCAACGACAAGAGTTCAAGGAGCAACTCTCCCTCTTCGAGACGCGCATCGACGAGCAATACGATGAGGTGGCTCACAACTTCTCCACCGTCAACCACGACTTGGCCCTTCTTCGTGAAGCTACGGACAACTTGAATGGCCAAATGGCGGCCAATGATGCCAACATGGAGCGGCGCATGGATAGCCTCGAGCGCGCCATCACCAACTTGGGTCGTCATCGTCGACACCGCTCTACTTCCTCTTCATCAAGCTCTTCTTCAAGGCATGAAGACCATTACTCTCATGGTGGCATTTCGTCCCCAAGCTCTTCTTCAAGACATGAAGACCATTATCGGCCCCATCGCTCACATGCTCGTCATGAAGACTCCCGCTCCAACTCTAGGCGTGGAGAAATACATCGCCATGCTCGTCCACATGAGCGTCCTCCACAAGCTCAAGACCTTCAACAAGATCGTCACCAAGTGGATCGCCATGCCCACCATGGGCGTGATGGCCATCCCCAAGACCAAGATCCTCAAGATCCACCTCGGCGAGACCTTCGTCGCCACCCTCGCCATGACCAACGTGGACGAGGAGAGCTTCACCATGATCAAGATGAGAGACCCAACATTGAGCATCGTCCTCAACCGCGACAAGATCTTCAACCACATCCTCACCGTGAACCAAGTGAAGCAAGTGTTCAACTCCAACGTCAACCCAATGCTATGGTTGGCCGTAGAAGACCTCCTATTCCACCTATAGCCGCAAGAAATGAAGGCGCCCCTCCTCGTAGAAGAAACTTGGAGGATGAAGAGAACATGTATGGCAAGCTCAAGTTCAACATGCCCAAGTTCAAAGGTGAAGACGACGCCGAAGCTTACCTCTCATGGGCACTCAAGGTGGACAAGATCTTCCGCATCCACAACTACTCCGGTGCCAAGAAAGTGGCTATGGCATCACTCGAGTTTGAAGACTACGCCAACACTTGGTGGGAGCAAGTCCTCACTCTTCGAGAAGAAAAGGGTGAACCTCCTATTGACACTTGGGAAGATATGAAGAAGGAGATGCATGCTCGTTTTGTCCCCGCACACTACATGACCGACCTCTTCAACAAGCTCCAAAAGTTGAAGCAAGGCACCAAGACCGTTGAGGAGTTCTACAAGGAGATGGAGCTCACTATGATGCGAGCCAACATCCAAGAGTCCGAGGAACAAACAATTGCCCGCTTCTTCAATGGCCTTACTTATCCTATCAAGAGGATTGTCGAGTTCCAACCCTACTCCAACATGGTTGAGTTAGTCCACCAAGCATCGAAGGCCGAGCGCCAAGTGATTGAGGACATCAAGTACTCCAAGGCCAAGTCCTATTTCTCCTCCAAGCTCGCTACATCGACTCCTCCTACTACATCAACTCCTTATGCTACAAGTGCCAAGGCCGACGCATCCTCTACACCTTCCAAGAAGCAGACTATCCAAAGTCGCATGAAGCAAACGGTCTCCTCCACCGCCTCCTCTAAGGCATCCACGGGACCCTCTAGTGTCACTTGCTTCAAGTGTGGCACCCAAGGTCACAAATCGTTTGAGTGCAAGAACACCAAGGTCATGATCACTATGGAGAATGGCGACATCGAGACTCTTGATGAGGATGAATATGAAGCCCTTGTGCAAGCCGCCGTGGCAAGTGAAGAAGCTTATGAGCAAGAAAGTGGAGAAGATCCTCTCTTATGTGTGCATGACCCAAGTCCCTCAGTTGTGGTCACAAGGGTGCTAACCACACAACCTCATGATATGGAAGAACAACGGTGCAACATCTTCCAAACCCGTGCCGGAATTGGTGGCAAGTCGATCAAGGTCATCATAGATGGTGGAAGTTGCCATAACCTTGCAAGCACCGAGTTGTGTGAAAAGCTCCACCTTACTCTCATAAGCATCCTCACCCCTACCATATCCAATGGTTGAGTGACAAGGGCAACGTCAAGATACAACATACCGTCACCGTCAACTTCAAGATCGGCCCTTATGAGGACACCGTCGACTGTGACGTGGTACCCATGACGGTGTGCCACATGTTGCTTGGCCGCCCTTGGCAATATGACAAGAAGGCTATACATGATGGACTCTCCAACACATACACCTTCAAGGTCAACGACAAGAAGTTCGAGTTGCGCCCGATGACTCCTAGCCAAATCATCGCGGATAATGCGAAGGCTTTAGCGAGGGCACAACTCCGCACCCATAGTGAGATGAGAGGAGAGGGAGCGACCCACCACAAAGATAGTGAGCGCCACAAGCCATACATGAGTGAGCCCAAGAGTGTTCTTCTAGCCACCAAGAGTGAGTGGAGAGAGCTCCAAGAGAACCCATCCACCATATTGCACTATGTGCTCATATGCAAGGGACCCGCGTCGGAGACTAACGATGATGTAGCCCCGCCTATCGTCGATGCTACACCATGGCCAAGGTGTTCCCCAAGTGGACCGACAACCCGAACCAAAGCCATACACGACAAGGTGAACCCTATCCTCTCTACCCTCGATCTCGGTACCCACTTGAATGGTGTACTACCTCATGCAAGTGTATGTGTCATTAGGTGCAAGCCTCATCAAGGACATGAGGAGGAGGAGGAGGACACCCCATTGTACAAGAAAGAAGAAGAAGAAAGAAGAGAGAAGAAGAAAGAAGAAGAAGGAAGAGCAAAGAAGAGAAGAGGGAAAGGGGGGGCCGGAGCCTCCACCAAGGAGAGGCCGGAGCCTCCAGGCCCCCCATGGCCGGTACCTCCTCCTGGAGATGGCCACGCGGGAAAGGAGGGCAGGACCGGTACTACCGGCCCCTCCTGGCCGGTACTACCGGCCGACCCTGGTGCTCCACAGAGGCGGCCACGTCGGCGCGCGGGAAGAGGAGGCCAGGCCGGTACCTCCGGCCATGGTACCGGCCGAGGTACCGCCCATGCGCCCAACCATACTGGATGCTTTCAACCAATTTGAGGCTGTTTCCGGTACCATGGCCGGTACCTCCGCCCGAGGTACCGCCCGCGCGCGTATGTGACCAAATCTGAACCATTGCTTCTCATCCAACGGTTGTAACTTATTTAGCTCTTTCCCCAAACTACCCTTGGACGAATCTGGCTATATGTATCTCTTGTGCTGCTCATTTCTAGGGTTAGACAAGATTTGGCTTAAGATAGAACTTGAGCTTTGTCTCCCTAGGGTATCATCCCTTTGTATCAAGGCTACCTATGTTGGATGATTGGATTTGGTGTGTGAGATTCTAGTGCTACCCACTCTCTCTCCCACTCCTAGATTCATCTCCCTCACCAATCTCTCCGCTCGGAATTCTACCGCGTGTCTCTTCCGGGTTGATCCTATTGGCGTGGTCCATCGAGCCACGGGGTAAGTATCGATTGTATCGGGTTGGTGTGCGTGCGTGAGTTCATCGTGTTCTTCGTGTTCATCGTGATCTTCGCGTTCTTCCTCTCCCACGCCTTTCCCTTGGGTCAATCGCGAGATCGGGCCACACAAAGGGTCTTAGACCTTAACATATGGTATCAGCAGCCTTTGGTTTCCGCGAATTTGACCCCCCACCCACCCAATTTCATCTCTGAAAAATTTCCCAAAAAATTCCCCAAAAATAGCCCTAATTTGCCTTTTGATGGATCTGCGATTTTGTTGCGTTTTGAGTGGTTTTGGTCCATGGATTTGGTGTCTCTAGTGTTGATCTACTATTTCCCCCACCTTTTAACCTCCAATTCCATCAATTTTCGAGTTTGGATCAATTTGGTTTGGATTTGGGGAAGAACAGGAGAGAGAAAGAGGTGGGCACGTGAGCTGCCAAGGAAGAAGAGGCACGAGCGGTACCTCCGGGTGGAGGCTCCACCCGTGCACGAGCGGTACCTCCGGGTGGAGGCTCCACCCTCCACTACCGCTCCTCCTTCCCCAAGCCGGCCACCACCACCGTGTCCGCCCCACCACCGCCGACCACCACCACTCCTCTCCGCAGCCGGCAAGCACCGCCACCCCCCTTGATCACCGGCAAGCACCGCCACCCCCCTTGATCACCGGCAAGCACCGCCACCCTCCCAAACCATCGGGAAACACCGCCGCGGCAAACCACCACCACCGCCGCCACCGCAAGCTCACCGATACCGCCATCGGCATACCACCGGCAAACACCGCCGCGTCCCCACCACCACCGCCGCCGCTACAAGCTCATCGATATCACCACCGGCATACCACCGCCACCGCCGCCAAGCTACTTTGACCCATTTCTTCCGCTAACTTGTGTTTGCTTGTTCCGGTTTGAGTGCCTTGTTTGTGACACTAATCCGCAGCTACGAAGCAAGCGACGACATCCTCGGCACCCCGGACTTGCAACCGTACTCTTGACATCACCGCCATCATCGCAAGTTGTGTGTTCATCACCGCCTAACATCTTAGGTATAACTTGCATTCCCTTGTAACCCCTCTTCTTTTGCGATCTATCCTATCGAGCATTGCTTATTGAGTGTTGCGAGACATTGCACGTGGCCCCGATTGTGAGGTGTGTGTGTAGTGTGGAGTCAAGCTTATAAGCAAGTACTCGTGTGGCAAGATAGCAAAAGCGAGCTAACGCTAACATAGAGCGTGAAAAAAAAAAGCACAAAAAGAGTGCAAGTGCCATCATACATACAAAAGTGTCCACCATAGATACAAAAGAGTGCAAGTGCCACCATATACAAAAAGAGAAAAAGCTTTTAAGCAAAAGAGAGATAAGAGAAGAGAGGCTACGTGTGAATCTTGTTGTCTCTTCATTTGCAACCAAAGCTTTGATCTCTTCTTGTGTTAGTGTGACACCGAGCACCCTTGCTTAAGGGCTTCTTACACTTTTCCGCTCTTTCCTTGGTCGCACTAACCCCGTTCATCTCGTGTGTGCGTTCCATATACTTTCCGTGTTTATAGTGATCATCACTTTGACATTTGAATTTTTGGATTTCACCCACTCTTGACAATACACTTGATTTCGGATTTCGTCTTTTGGCTTTCCACCATACTCACCTAACACCATATTTGCTAGCTTTTGCGTGTGTTTTTGTGTGAGTGCCCGATACAATTGATTTTGACCTCGGCTTTTTGGATCGCCCCGATCTTATCATACCACGGTAAGATTGCGAGGTAGTCTTCTTCCACTAACATACACCATATAGATACCATCGTGCTAACATGTATAGCGACGGAGACGACACGGAGGAGTACATGGAGTACTTCGAGGAGGACACCTCCTCAAGCACCGCGGATGTGGAGGAACATGTGGAGCTCGACACCGACCATGGCTCCACAAGCATCATCGACATGTCCGACCGCGAGGAGCTCTACACCGACTATGGCTCCGCGAGCATCACCGACATGGACGATATGGTCGAGCACCACCTTGAGGATGACATCGAGGAGCTCTACATCGACAATGGCTCCTCACACATGGACGACATGGTGGAGCACCACTTGGAGGACGACATCGACGAGCTCTACATCGACATTGGCTCATCAAGCATGGACGACATGGTGGAGCAACGCCGCGCCTACGACATCGACACCATGGCGGAGCCCCACCTCGACTCCACCTTGAACAACGCCGATGCTCCCACATACCCCTACTTAGCCAATGGAGCTACATATGAAGATGGAGGACATCCACGATGGCACCATCATTTGGACCACCAAGAGCGTCCTCAACATGAGCGTCATCGACACACTTCTTCGAGCTCCACAAGGCGCCACCATGAGCGTGCTTATGCACAAGATCGTCGACCTCAAGTACATCATATGGAGCATCAAGAGCGTCCCCGACATGATCGTCATCGACACTTTTCTCCAAGCTCCACAAGGCGCCACAAGCGACATGCCACGCCACATGAGCCATCATCTAGGCATGTCGAGGATCGTCATCGACACACACCATCACATGATCGTCGTCGCCAACCACCATCGTCTCATGGATCCCATCGACATAGTTCACCACGTGATCATCGACGACACAAGCCACCCCATGAGCGCCATCGACACACATCTTCCACGGATCATCGACGACACTCCTCAAGCCATGGTGATGTTGCCCGAAGACGAGATCCTCGACATGAAGACGACAAACACCATCATCCGGTGTCTACCACTCCGAGGATGGCAAGTGCAAATCGCGCATACCTTCCTCATACGGCGACTTCCACCTCTAGTGCCACCACCACAATGGCCTCTACCTCGTCACGTGCCTATGGACTCCGATGCTACAAGTGCAAGCAACAAGGCCACCCTCCACGGGAATGTCCCAATCTCCTATGTGAGGTGTGCAAGGACAAGGGTCATGAGGCATGGCAATGCACAACGCCAAGCGCCAAGACGCTCTTCTTCGACAAGCTCCAAGCTCAAACCACCAAGAAGCCTTCGACGCCCACACTTCAAGATGAAGATCACCAAGGTGAACTCAAGGATGTTGTGGATACGAGCCTAGCTCTCCACGACACTACGGCGCCACCGATGGAGGACGACTTGGGAGGCGATGGAGTTGAGCATGGTGAGCATGGGATTTTCCCTTCACCTATGGAGGCGCATGGAGTTGAGCATGGTGAGCATGGGATCTTCCCTTCACCTATGGAGGCGCATGGAGTTGAGATGGTTGAGCATGGGAATCTCCCTTCAACCAAGGAGGCGCATGGAAATGAGAAAGTCGAGCCTACTCCCATATGCTTGATTGATGAGTTGGTACCAAGCCCATGTGAGCATGAGAGCCACCTAGCCCACTTGAGCGAGAGTGATAGTGAGTTGAGTGACTACCACTCCACATGTGAGTTTGAGTGCTTCCAATTGGAGGACATGAGTGATACACCGAGTGAGTTGCGAGAGGTAGATGATAGGTCCATGGAGGACATCGATTTTGCTAACACATTAACCTCTCCCTCTTTGGTGTCTCCTTATGTTGCATTAGGTTCCACGGAGGACGAGTTCCCGATCATGGAGACGATGTACATGGTGCATGACGATGAAGATATCTCACCATGCTTGCTCCAAGATGGACATCTCGACCACATGGATCCTCCTACTTCCACCACACCTACTTCAAATGAGTCGGACTACAAAGGTAACGACAAAGGTGTTGGTGATACCATGATCCCTGATGAGGTCTGAGACCCGTGTGTGGCCCGATCTCGCGGATTGACTTCGAAACCAAGGGGGAAGATGGGAAAAACGCGAGGAACACGAAGAACACGGCGATGAACACGAGGAACTCCGAGACTCACGCACACACACACCCCGATACACCCGATGCTTACCTCCGTGGCTCGATGGACCACGCCAATAGAATCACCCGGAAGAGGCACGCGGCAGAATTCCCGGTGAGAGATTGGGATTGGAGAAGAAGAGCTTGGTGAGGGAGAGAGAGTATCTTGTACTAGAATCTCACTCAACAAGTTCCAAATCAACAACCGAGGTGCCTTGATTACAGAGGGATGATACCCAAGGGAGACTAAGCTCAAATTTAGGTTTGAGTTCAAAACAAGTCTAAAGAGCTAATGAGGGGTTCCAGCTACTTATATAGTCATACACGGCCAGCAAGGGCGAACAGGTACGCGAATGGATAAGTTAAGGCAGTTTGGTGGGGCATTCTCGTCAGGTCCGGTTTGGGGCCGGTCGGACCGGGCCTGGGACCGGGCTGTCCGGTTTGGGGCCGGTCTGACCGGGCCTGTGACCGGGCCGTCCGGTCATGGGTCCGATCGACCGGCGCAAACCGGGAAAGCTGCGAAGTTTCCGGTCCTGGTCCGGTCGTCGTCCGGTGACGAGGAGCTGGCCCGGTTTGCGCCGGTCGGCCGACCTATGACCGAGGCGTCCGGTTGTAGGTCCTGGTCGACCGGGTCTCTGGACCGGCCAGCGTCCGTCTCTTCCTTGGAGCGCTTCGTGCGACGTCGGCTTGGCTTCATGATCATCTCCATGTCCAGTTGCTTCTCTCCTTCCCTTGACCTTGGCGTCTTCTCCTCCCCGTGGTCTTGACGCGCCTTGTACCTAATGACACATAGCACGTCGGCATGAGGTAGCAATCCATCCAAAGGGGTACCAAGATCAAGGGTGGCGAGGAGCGAGTTCACCTCATCATGAAGAGCTTTGACTCGGGCTCGTGTCATCGGTCCACTAGGGGGACTTGTTGGTCTTGGTGTAGCGACGTCGGTGACCGGGGCTACATCATCTCCCCCCCCTTGGGAAAGAGTCGTCCTCGACTCTTGCACCTCCTCATCTCCATGATAGGGTGACAAGTCCGAGACGTTGAACGTGTTGCTCACCAAGTACTTGGATGTTGGGATGTCGATGACGTGGCGTTGTCATTGATGCGCTTGAGGACCTTGAAGGGGCCATCTCCTCTTGGCTTGAGCTTGGAGTTTCGCTCATGGGGAAACCGGTCCTTCCGGAGGTGGATCCAAACGAGGTCTCCTTCTTCGAATATCCTTGCCTTCTTCTTGGCGTTGATGTGGTTGGCTTGACGAAGAACATGTGCTTGTATGGTTGCCCTTGTCTCTTCATGTAGTTTCTTGACGGCGGCGGCGCGCTTGTCGAAGTCCATGTTGATGCGCTCGTGGAGGAAGCGGAAGTATGTCGAGTGCCGTGTAAGGTTCGAAGCCGTAGACGACCATGAAGGGGCTCCTTGATGTAGTCTTGTGCTTGGCGCGGTTGTAGGCGAACTCGGCGTGAGGAAGGCACTCCTCCCATGACCTCAAGTTTTTCTTCACGAGGACCCGTAGGAGGGTGGAGAGGCTTCGATTGACCACTTCCGTTTGGCCGTCCGTTTGCGGGTGCGATGATGATGAGAACAAGAGCTTGACTCCAAACTTCGCCATGATTGACTTCCAAAGATAGCTCATGAACTTGACGTCTCGATCCGACACAATGCTTTGCGGTACTCCATGTAGGCGAACGATTTCCCTGAAAAACAATGAAGCAATGTGTGAAGCATCGTCGCTCTTATGGCAAGGTATGAAATGAGCCATCTTAGAGAATCTATCCACTACAACAAATATGGAATCATGACCATGCTTAGTGCGAGGCAAGCCTAGAACGAAATCCATGCTAATATCTGTCCATGGTGCAAAAGGAATAGGCAATGGCATGTAGAGACCATAAGGGTTGGAGGTAGACTTAGCTTGTAAGCATGTTGTGCACCGACGGCAAAGGCGTTCCACATCTCGCTTCATCTTTGGCCAATAGTAGTGGGTTGAGAGCATGGCATATGTCTTGTCACGGCCAAAGTGGCCCATAAGACCTCCTCCATGAGACTCTTGCAAAAGCAATTTTCGAAGCGAAGACGCGGGAATGCAAATCTTGTTGGCTTTAAACAAATAGCCATCATGCAAATAGAAATCATCCACTCCTCGCTCAACGGAGCACTTCTCAAAAATGGGAGCAAAGAAAGAATCGGAAGGATAGAGTTCTTTGATCTCTTCAAGTCCCAAAACATGAAAATCCAAACGAGTTAGCAAAAGGGTGTTTTTGCGGGAAAGAGCATCCGCCACAACATTGTCCTTGCCCTTCTTGTATTTTATCACATATGGGAAGGACTCAATGAACTCGACCCATTTTGCATGTCGTTTGTTCAAGTTGTGTTGGCTTTTCAAATACTTCAAGGACTCATGATCGGAATGAATGATAAACTCTTTTGGCCAAAGATAGTGTTGCCAAACTTCAAGAACACGAACCAAAGCGTAGAGCTCCTTGTCATATATAGGATAGTTGAGGCGTGCGCCATCTAACTTCTCACTATAGTATGCCACGGGTTTGCCCTCTTGCATAAGAACACCACCGATACCAAGCCCACTTGCATCACACTCAATCTCAAAAGTTTTGGCAAAATTTGGAATAACAAGAAGTGGAGCTTCGGTAAGGCGTTTCTTCAACTCATCAAAAGCATTTTGTTGGGCCTTGCCCCAAACAAACGGAACATTCTTCTTGGTAAGCTCATTCAAAGGGCAAGCGATGGTGCTAAAATCTTTCACAAAGCGGCGATAAAACCCGGCAAGTCCATGGAAGCTTCGGACTTGGCCAACATTTGTAGGGGTAGGCCAATTATGGATGGCCTCCACCTTGGAAGAATCAACTTCAATCCCATTAGCGGAAACCACAAAACCAAGAAAAACCAATTTGTTTTGAGCGAATGTGCACTTGGGAAGGTTAGCATAAAGCTTTTCATGGCGCAAGATGCACAAGACTTCTCTCACATGTTGCACATGGTCCTCGAGGTTTTTGCTATAAATAAGAATATCATCGAAGTAGACAACCACGCTCTTGCCAATGAGAGGACGCAAGATGTGATTCATGAGGCGCATGAAAGTAGATGGTGCATTGGAAAGACCAAAAGGCATAACGAGCCATTCATAGAGACCAAGTTTGGTCTTGAATGCCGTTTTCCATTCGTCACCAATAGCCATGCGGATTTGATGGTAACCACTACGCAAATCGACTTTAGAGAAAATCGTGGCACCACTAAGTTCATCAAGCATGTCATCTAAACGCGGAATGGGATGGCGGTAACGGACGGTAATGGCATTGATGGGGCGACAATCCATACACATCCGTTGCGTCTCATCCGGTTTAGGCACGAGGATCACGGGAACCGCACAAGGGCTAAGGCTTTCACGGACATACCCTTTG
This sequence comes from Lolium perenne, assembly GCF_019359855.2. NCBI lineage: Eukaryota > Viridiplantae > Streptophyta > Magnoliopsida > Poales > Poaceae > Lolium > Lolium perenne. Next base: position 161,701,851 of record NC_067246.2, read on the forward strand.
GCGAGGAGATCTTGAATTTGACGGTTGATCTCCTTGGTCTCTTCGGGGTTGGTGCGGTAGGCGGCACGGTTTGGGAGCGGAGCGCCGGGTATTAGGTCGATGCGGTGTTCTATGCCGCGGAGTGGTGGTAGTCCATGAGGGAGCTCGTCGGGGAAGACGTCTTGAAATTCCTGCAAAAGAGACAACAAAGACGGAGGAATGTTGGTTAAGTCGTTAGTTGCCGACGAGGGTCCCTTGCATATGAGCACGTAGTGCAATATGGTGGATGGGTTCTCTTGTAGCTCTCTCCACTCACTCTTGGTGGCTAGAAGGACACTCTTGGACTCACTCATATATGGCTTGTGGTGCTCACTATCTTTGTGGTGGGTCGCTCCCTCTCCTCTCATCTCACTATGGTGGGTGCGGAGTTGTGCCCTCGCTAAAGCCTTCGCATTATCCGCGATGATTTGGCTAGGAGTCATCGGCGCAATTCGAACTTCTTGTCGTTGACCTTGAAGGTGTATGTGTTGGAGAGTCCATCATGTATAGCCTTCTTGTCATATTGCCAAGGGCGGCCAAGCAACATGTGGCACACCGTCATGGGTACCACGTCACACTCGATGGTGTCCTCATAAGGGTCGATCTTGAAGTTGACGGTGACGGTATGTTGTATCTTGACGTTGCCCTTGTCACTCAACCATTGGATATGGTAAGGGTGAGGATGCTTGCGGAGAGTGAGGTGGAGCTTCTCACACAACTCGGTGCTCGCAAGGTTGTGGCAACTTCCACCATCGATGATGACCTTGATAGACTTGCCACCAATTCCGGCACGAGTTTGGAAGATGTTGCACCGTTGTTCTTCCATATCATGAGGTTGTGTGGTTAGCACCCTTGTGACCACAAGTGAGGGACTTGGGTCATGCTCACATAAGAGAGGATCTTCTCCACTTTCTTGTTCATAGGCTTCTTCACTTGCCACGGCGGCTTGCACAAGGGCTTCATATTCATCTTCATCAAGAGTCTCGATGTCACCATTCTCCATAGTGATCATGACCTTGGTGTTCTTGCACTCAAACGATTTGTGACCTTGGGTGCCACACTTGAAGCAAGTGACACTAGAGGGTCCCGTGGATGCCTTAGAGGAGGCGGTGGAGGAGACCGTTTGCTTCATGCGACTTTGGATAGTCGTCTTCTTGGACGGTGTAGAGGATGCGTCGGCCTTGGCACTTGTAGCATAAGGAGTTGATGTAGTAGGAGGAGTCGATGTAGCGAGCTTGGAGGAGAAATAGGACTTGGCCTTGGAGTACTTGATGTCCTCAATCACTTGGCGCTCGGCCTTCGATGCTTGGTGGACTAGCTCAACCATGTTGGAGTAAGGTTGGAACTCGACAATCCTCTTGATGGGATAAGTAAGGCCATTGAAGAAGCGAGCAATTGTTTGTTCTTCGGACTCTTGGATGTTGGCTCGCATCATAGTGAGCTCCATCTCCTTGTAGAACTCCTCAACGGTTTTGGTGCCTTGCTTCAAGTTTTGGAGCTTGTTGAAGAGGTCTTTCATGTAGTGCTTTGGGACAAAGCGAGCATGCATCTCCTTTTTCATATCTTCCCAAGTGTCAATTGGAGGTTCACCCTTCTCTTCTCGGAGAGTGAGGACTTGCTCCCACCAAGTGTTGGCGTAGTCTTCAAACTCGAGTGATGCCATAGCCACTTTCTTGGCACCGGAGTAGTTGTGGATGCGGAAGATCTTGTCCACCTTGAGTGCCCATGAGAGGTAAGCTTCGAGCGTCGTCTTCACCTTTGAACTTGGGCATGTTGAACTTGAGCTTGCCATACATGTTCTCTTCATCCTCCAAGTTTCTTCTACGAGGAGGGGCGCCGTCAACTCTTGCGGCTAGAGGTGGAATAGGAGGTCTTCTATGGCCAACCATAGCATTGGGTTGGTGGTGGAGTTGAACACTTGCTTCACTTGGTTCACGGTGAGGATGTGGTTGAAGATCTTGTCGCGGTTGAGGACGATGCTCAATGTTGGGTCTCTCATCTTGATCATGGTGAGGCTCTCCTCGGCCACGTTGGTCATGGTGAGGGTGGCGACGAAGATCTCGACGAGGTGGATCTTGAGGATCTTGGTCTTGGGGATGGCCATCACGCCCATGGTGAGCATGGCGATCCGCTTGGTGACGATCTTGTTGAAGGCCTTGAGCTTGTGGAGGACGCTCATGCGGACGAGCATGGCGATGTATTTCTCCACGCCTAGAGTTGGAGCGGGAGTCTTCATGACGAGCATGTGAGCGATGAGGTCGATGATGGTCTTCACGCCTTGAGGAGGAGCTTGGGGACGAAAGGCCACCATGAGAGTAATGGTCTTCATGCCTTGAGGAAGAGCTTGATGAAGAGGAAGTAGAGCGGTGTCGACGATGGCGACCCAAGTTGGTGATGGCGCGCTCGAGGCTATCCATGCGCCGCTCCATGTTGGCATCATTGGCCGCCATTTGGCCATTCAAGTTGTCCGTAGCTTCACGAAGAAGGGCCAAGTCGTGGTTCACGGTGGAGAAGTTGTGAGCCACTTCATTGTATTGCTCATCGATGCGCGTCTCGAAGAGGGAGAGTTGCTCCTTGAACTCTTGTCGTTGCGTCCATAGGTTGTGTTGAGTAGCCAACCTCTCGGTGTTGCGAAGGATCTCTTCATCCCTATTGGTATCTCCGGTCCTATCCATGATGCAAAGACAAGAACTATGTTGTGTATGTTAGTGGAAGGAGACTACCTCGTACTCTTACCAAGGTAAGATAGTATTGAGGCAATCCACCAAACCGAAAGCAAGATCAAGTGTATCGGGGACACACGCAAAACCACACGCAAAAGCTAGCAAATATGGTGTTAGGCGAGTGTTGTGGAAAGCCAAAAGACAAATCCAAGATCAAGTATGTTGTTAAAAGTGGGTGAGGTCCAAAAATCCAAATGTCAATGTGAAGATCACTATAAACACGGAAAAAGATGTGGAACACACACACGAGATAAGCGGGGTTAGTGCAACCAAAAGTGAGCGGAAAAGTGTATGTATAAGTGCTCGGTGTCACACTAACACAAGGAGAGCCAAAGCTTTGGTTGCAAAGGAAGAGACAACAAGATTCACACGTGGCCTCTCTTCTCCTATCTCTCTTTGCTTAAAAGCTTTTTCTCTTTTGTATATGGCGGCACTTGCACTCGTTTGTATCTTTGGTGGCACGTGGACACTTTTGTGTATATGGGCGTATGGATGTATGGATGTATGGATGTATGGTGCTACTCGCACTCTTTTTGTGTTTTTGGGGCTTTTTGACGCACTATGCTAGCGTTAGCCTCGCTTTGCTATCTTGCCACACGAGTGTTTGCTTGGGTGCCTTACTCAACGCGACACACACACCTCACAATGCGGGGCCACGTGCAATGTCTCGCAACACTAGACAAGCAATGCTCGATGGGATAGATCGCAAAAGGAAGAGGGGTTACAAGGTGACCTGCAAGTTATACCTGCGATGATGGTGGTGGTGGTGGTGGTGGTGGAGATCGCCGGATGTCGAGGTCGAAGGAGGGGGCGTAGATGCGCCCGGTCTGGGGTCCGGTTGGACCGGCTCCTGGACCGGCCTGTCCGGTTGCCGCCCGGTCGACCGGGTTCTGTCTTTGGGCCGTCCGGTCTGGCCCGGTTGACCGGGCTCGAAACCGGATTTCGCGGGATGAAGGTTTCTCTCTCCTGTTCTTCACGAAAACCAAGCCAAATCGACCAAATCGAAGTGATACGATGGAATTTGAGGCTAAACTGTGGGGAAATAGTAGATCAAGCACAACAACACCAGATCCACGGACCAAAACCACTCAAAACGCAACCAAATCACAGATCGGTCAAGAGGCAATTTAGGGCTATTTTTTGGGGATTTTTTGAAAAATTTTCTAGGGACGAAATCGGGTGGGTGGGAGGTCAAATCCGCGGTAACCAAGAGCTGCTGATACCATATGATGAGGTCTGAGACCCGTGTGTGGCCCGATCTCGCGGATTGACTTCGAAACCAAGGGGAAGATGGGAAAAACGCGAGGAACACGAAGAACACGGCGATGAACACGAGGAACTCCGAGACTCACGCACACACACACCCCGATACACCCGATGCTTACCTCCGTGGCTCGATGGACCACGCCAATAGAATCACCGGAAGAGGCACGCGGCAGAATTCCCGGTGAGAGATTGGGATTGGAGAAGAAGAGCTTGGTGAGGGAGAGAGAGTATCTTGTACTAGAATCTCACTCAACAAGTTCCAAATCAACAACCGAGGTGCCTTGATTACAGAGGGATGATACCCAAGGGAGACTAAGCTCAAATTTAGGTTTGAGTTCAAAACAAGTCTAAAGAGCTAATGAGGGGTTCCAGCTACTTATATAGTCATACACGGCCAGCAAGGGCGAACAGGTACGCGAATGGATAAGTTAAGGCAGTTTGGTGGGGCATTCTCGTCGAGTCCGGTTTGGGGCAGTCGGACCGGGCTCGGGGACCGGGCTGTCCGGTTTGGGGCAGTCGGCCGGGGCTGTGTGACCGGCCGTCCGGTCATGGGTCCGGTCGACGGGCGCAAACCGGAAGCTGCGAGTTTCCGGTCACAGGTCAGTCGTCGTCCGGTACGAGGAGCTGGCCGGTTTGCGCCGGTCGGCCGGGCCTATGACCGGGCGTCCGGTTGTAGGTCCGGTCTGACCGGGTCTGGACCGCGGCGTCCGTCTCTTCCTTGGAGCGCTTCGTGCGACGTCGGCTTCGGCTTCATGATCATCTCCATGTCCAGTTGCTTCTCTCCTTCCCTTGACCTTGGCGTCTTCTCCTCCCCGTGGTCTTGACGCGCCTTGTACCTAATGACACATAGCACGTCGGCATGAGGTAGCAATCCATCCAAAGGGGTACCAAGATCAAGGGTGGCGAGGAGCGAGTTCACCTCATCATGAAGAGCTTTGACTCGGGCTCGTGTCATCGGTCCACTAGGGGGACTTGTTGGTCTTGGTGTAGCGACGTCGGTGACCGGGGCTACATCAATCCCACTAGTGGACATGATGACTTTTGAATGCATGCATGATCTTGATGACACATTTGATACATCATATGCTACTTTCATGTGCCCATGTGATACTTTGCTTGATAACATTGTTGATCATGTGGACTTGAGTGCTTGTGATACCTTGACCATGCCATGCTATGAGAGCTTCAATTTTTCCACCATTGCTTGCAATATGTCGACCACTTGCTCTTTGCCATGTATTGCTTGCAATGATAATGATAGTGATGACATTAGCTTCCGCATGCTTTGCCCCAAATGTTTGCACTACTCCATGATCCTTGCATCCAAGATTGTGAACAATTGCTCTCTCCTATGCTGGGTATGCAAAAATGCTTATTTCATTGTCCATGAGATGGCCCCCATAGCCTTCTCTATTTTTGATGATCATGAGTTGCCACATGCCATGAATGCACCTTCTTGCCATTTGCACTATCGCCATGCATTTCATACTATCTTGCTTGACACTCATGGTGATGTGCACGAGACATGGAACATCATGATGGATGATGTGTTCCTTTACCATGCACACACGCTTTTTGTTTTCTCTTTTGTGTGTATAGGTACCCGCATGACTACTTCCACCGCTACGGAGCATGAGCTCATGAAACGCGCAATTGAGAGCTACCCCAACAAGGACGAGATACATGACCCGACCAATGGGATTCACGCCAAAGGGTATGTTCCCAAACGCCTTCGCCCTCGTGTGTTTCCGGCTTGCATTGTCGAGTTTCCGGTTTGGTCCGTTGCCTCGTCACCTCTTTTGCTTCTTATGCAACTTATCTTGAAACATCTTGTTGGCACAATGATTGTTGTATGCCTTGATGTTATCATCATACATTCCGAGAATCTCAAGGACCATGTCATACATGTGAGAGACACCTTATGCATCTTGTGCCACATGTCACACAAAGAGTTGCTCTTCTTTGGATTTCTCATTTCATCTTTGGCATTTGCAATGGATTCTTTCACACTTGAGGACACTCATACTCGGCTCAAGCCAACCATACTCTCCCAAGTTCGAAGTCTCCATCGCTTTGCCATTGCACATAACAATTTTGCCCCAAATTTTGCCGCCGATACTTGCCTTTTGTTTGTTCCATTTGCTTGGGACAAGGCCACACCATACATTCTTCACACCATACAACTCTTACATGCACAAATTTTTGCCATACCACATTTTGGATACATCGACACACTTTTGTTTCCCATTTTTGCCAAATGCCTCCTGGAGAAACGACTTGATGCTTCGTATTGGATTGAGAGCCTCTTGTTCGCCGATCACGAAATTGGCATCCACGAGCTTTCCATTTGCAACTCGTTTTTCCCCAAGTTCTTCTTCGACCGCGACTTTATCCCTCTACCACAACATGGGAGAGTCGTCATGGACTACACCGTCGGTGAGAAAGAACAAGAGTCGAGGACGACTCTTCCCCAAGGGGGGGGAGATGATGTAGCCCCGCCTATCGTCGATGCTACACCATGGCCAAGGTGTTCCCCAAGTGGACCGACAACCCGAACCAAAGCCATACACGACAAGGTGAACCCTATCCTCTCTACCCTCGATCTCGGTACCCACTTGAATGGTGTACTACCTCATGCAAGTGTATGTGTCATTAGGTGCAAGCCTCATCAAGGACATGAGGAGGAGGAGGAGGACACCCCATTGTACAAGAAAGAAGAAGAAGAAAGAAGAGAGAAGAAGAAAGAAGAAGAAGGAAGAGCAAAGAAGAGAAGAGGGAAAGGGGGGGGCCGGAGCCTCCACCAAGGAGAGGCCGGAGCCTCCAGGCCCCCCATGGCCGGTACCTCCTCCTGGAGATGGCCACGCGGGAAAGGAGGGCAGGACCGGTACTACCGGCCCCTCCTGGCCGGTACTACCGGCCGGCCCTGGTGCTCCACAGGCGGCCACGTCGACGCCGCGGGAAGAGGAGGCCAGGCCGGTACCTCCGGCCATGGTACCGGCCGAGGTACCGCCCATGCGCCCAACCATACTGGATGCTTTCAACCAATTTGAGGCTGTTTCCGGTACCATGGCCGGTACCTCCGCCCGAGGTACCGCCCGCGCGCGTATGTGACCAAATCTGAACCATTGCTTCTCATCCAACGGTTGTAACTTATTTAGCTCTTTCCCCAAACTACCCTTGGACGAATCTGGCTATATGTATCTCTTGTGCTGCTCATTTCTAGGGTTAGACAAGATTTGGCTTAAGATAGAACTTGAGCTTTGTCTCCCTAGGGTATCATCCCTTTGTATCAAGGCTACCTATGTTGGATGATTGGATTTGGTGTGTGAGATTCTAGTGCTACCCACTCTCTCTCCCACTCCTAGATTCATCTCCCTCACCAATCTCTCCGCTCGGAATTCTACCGCGTGTCTCTTCCGGGTTGATCCTATTGGCGTGGTCCATCGAGCCACGGGGTAAGTATCGATTGTATCGGGTTGGTGTGCGTGCGTGAGTTCATCGTGTTCTTCGTGTTCATCGTGATCTTCGCGTTCTTCCTCTCCCACGCCTTTCCCTTGGGTCAATCGCGAGATCGGGCCACACAAAGGGTCTTAGACCTTAACAAACGACTTAACCAACATTCCTCCGTCTTTGTTGTCTCTTTTGCAGGAATTTCGAGACGTCTTCCCCGACGAGCTTCCTCATGGACTACCACCACTCCGCGGCATGGAACACCGCATCGACCTCATACCCGGCGCTCCGCTCCCAAACCGTGCCGCCTACCGCACCAACCCAGAAGAGACCAAGGAGATCAACCGCCAAATTCAAGATCTCCTCGCCAAAGGGTATGTCCGCGAAAGCCTTAGCCCTTGTGCGGTTCCCGTGATCCTTGTGCCTAAACCGGATGAGACGCAACGGATGTGTATGGATTGTCACCCCATCAATGCCATTACCGTCCGTTACCGCCATCCCATTCCGCGTTTAGATGACATGCTAGATGAACTTAGTGGTGCCACGATTTTCTCTAAAGTCGATTTGCGTAGTGGTTACCATCAAATCCGCATGGCTATTGGTGATGAATGGAAAACGGCATTCAAGACCAAACTTGGTCTCTATGAATGGCTCGTTATGCCTTTCGGTCTCTCCAATGCACCATCTACTTTCATGCGCCTCATGAATCACATCTTGCGTCCTCTCATTGGCAAGAGCGTGGTTGTCTACTTCGATGATATTCTTATTTATAGCAAAAACCTCGAGGACCATGTGCAACATGTGAGAGAAGTCTTGTGCATCTTGCGCCATGAAAAGCTTTATGCTAACCTCCCCAAGTGCACATTTGCTCAAAACAAATTGGTTTTTCTTGGTTTTGTGGTTTCCGCTAATGGGATTGAAGTTGATTCTTCCAAGGTGGAGGCAATCCATAATTGGCCTACCCCTACAAATGTTGGCCAAGTCCGAAGCTTCCATGGCCTTGCCGGGTTTTATCGCCGCTTTGTGAAAGACTTTAGCACCATCGCTTGCCCTTTGAATGAGCTTACCAAGAAGAATGTTCCGTTTGTTTGGGGCAAGGCCCAACAAAATGCTTTTGATGAGTTGAAGAAACGTCTTACCGAAGCTCCACTTCTTGTTCTTCCAAATTTTGCCAAAACTTTTGAGATTGAATGTGATGCAAGTGGGCTTGGTATTGGCGGTGTTCTTATGCAAGAGGGCAAACCCGTGGCATACTATAGTGAGAAGTTGGATGGCGCACGCCTCAACTATCCTATATATGACAAGGAGCTCTACGCTTTGGTTCGTGTTCTTGAAGTTTGGCAACACTATCTTTGGCCAAAAGAGTTTATCATTCATTCCGATCATGAGTCCTTGAAGTATTTGAAAAGCCAACACAACTTGAACAAACGACATGCAAAATGGGTCGAGTTCATTGAGTCCTTCCCATATGTGATAAAATACAAGAAGGGCAAGGACAATGTTGTGGCGGATGCTCTTTCCATAAAAACACCCTTTTGCTAACTCGTTTGGATTTTCATGTTTTGGGACTTGAAGAGATCAAAGAACTCTATCCTTCCGATTCTTTCTTTGCTCCCATTTTTGAGAAGTGCTCCGTTGAGCGAGGAGTGGATGATTTCTATTTGCATGATGGCTATTTGTTCAAAGCTAACAAGATTTGCATTCCCGAGTCTTCGCTTCGAAAATTGCTTTTGCAAGAGTCTCATGGAGGAGGTCTTATGGGCCACTTTGGCCGTGACAAGACATATGCCATGCTCTCAACCCACTACTATTGGCCAAAGATGAAGCGAGATGTGGAGCGCCTTTGCCGTCGGTGCACAACATGCTTACAAGCTAAGTCTACCTCCAACCCTTATGGTCTTTACATGCCATTGCCTATTCCTTATGCACCATGGACCGATATTAGCATGGATTTCGTTCTAGGCTTGCCTCGCACTAAGCATGGTCATGATTCCATATTTGTTGTAGTGGATAGATTCTCTAAGATGGCTCATTTCATACCTTGCCATAAGAGCGACGATGCTTCACACATTGCTTCATTGTTTTTCAGGGAAATCGTTCGCCTACATGGAGTACCGCAAAGCATTGTGTCGGATCGAGACGTCAAGTTCATGAGTTATCTTTGGAAGTCGATCATGGCGAAGTTTGGAGTCAAGCTCTTGTTCTCATCATCATCGCACCCGCAAACGGACGGCCAAACGGAAGTGGTCAATCGAAGCCTCTCCACCCTCCTACGGGTCCTCGTGAAGAAAAACTTGAGGTCATGGGAGGAGTGCCTTCCTCACGCCGAAGTTCGCCTACAACCGCGCCAAGCACAAGACTACATCAAGGAGCCCCTTCATGGTCGTCTACGGCTTCGAACCTTACACGGCACTCGACATACTTCCGCTTCCCCTCCACGAGCGCATCAACATGGACTTCGACAAGCGCGCCGCCGCCGTCAAGAAACTACATGAAGAGACAAGGGCAACCATACAAGAACATGTTCTTCGTCAAGCCAACCGCCTCAACGCCAAGAAGAAGGCAAGGATATTCGAAGAAGGAGACCTCGTTTGGATCCACCTCCGAAAGGAAAGGTTCCCTCATGAGCGCAACTCCAAGCTCAAGCCAAGAGGAGATGGCCCCTTCAAGGTCCTCAAGCGAATCAACGACAACGCTTACGTCATCGACATACCGACATCCAAGTACTTGGTGAGCAACACGTTCAACGTCTCGGACTTGTCACCCTATCATGGAGATGAGGAGGTGCAAGAGTCGAGACGACTCTTTCCCAAGGGGGGAGATGATGTAGCCCGGTCACCGACGTCGCTACACCAAGACCAACAAGTCCCCCAAGTGGACCGATGACACGAGCCCGAGTCAAAGCTCTTCATGATGAGCTGAACTCGCTCCTCACCACCCTTGATCTTGGTACCCCTTTGGATGGATTGCTACCTCATGCCGACGTACTATGTGTCATTAGGTACAAGGCGTGTCAAGACCACGGAGAGGAGAAGACGCCAAGGTCAAGGGAAGGAGAGAAGCAACTGGGCATGGAGATGATCATGAAGCCGAAGCCGATGTCGCACGAAGCGCTCCAAGGAAGAGACGGACGCTGGCGGTCCAGACCGGTCAGACCGGACCTACAACCGGACGCCCGGTCATAGGCCCGGTCGACCGGCGCAAACCGGGCCAGCTCCCTCATCGGGACGACGACCGGACCAGGACCGGAAACTTCGATTTCCCGGTTTGCGCCCGGTCGACCGGACCCATGACCGGACGGCCCGGTCACAGGCCCGGTCAGACCGGCCCCAAACCGGACCTGACGAGAATGCCCCACCAAACTGTCTTAACTTATCCATTTGCGTACCTGTTCGCCCTTGCTGGCCGTGTATGACTATATAAGTAGCTGGAACCCCTCATTAGCTCTTTAGACTTGTTTTGAACTCAAACCTAAATTTGAGCTTAGTCTCCCTTGGGTATCATCCCTCTGTAATCAAGGCACCTTGGTTGTTGATTTGGAACTTGTTGAGTGAGATTCTAGTACAAGATACTCTCTCTCCCTCACCAAGCTCTTCTTCTCCAATCCCAATCTCTCCCCGGGGAATTCTACCGCGTGTCTCTTCCTCGGAGATTCTATTGGCGTGGTCCATCGAGCCACGGAGGTAAGCATCGGGTGTATCGGGGTGTGTGTGTGCGTGAGTCTCGGAGTTCCTCGTGTTCATCGCCGTGTTCTTCGTGTTCCTCGCGTTTTCCCATCTTCCCCCTTGGTTTCGACGTCAATCCGCGAGATCGGGCCACACACGGGGTCTTAGACCTCATCAGGTCCACTTGGGGGACTTGTTGGTCTTGGTGTGGAGGTGTCCGAAAGGCCACCCCACATCATCTCCCCCCCCTTGGGAAAGAGTCGTCCTCGACTCTTGTTCCTCCTCATCTTCATGATATGGCGATAAGTCCGCAACGTTGAATATGTTGCTCACCAAGTACTTGGAGGTGAGAATGTCGATGACGTAAGCGTTGTTGTTGATGCGTTTGAGGACCTTGAAGGGGCCATCTCCTCTTGGCTTGAGCTTCGAGTTGCGTTCATGAGGGAACCTTTCCTTCCGGAGGTGGATCCAAACGAGGTCGCCTTCTTGAAATATGCGTTCCTTCTTCTTGGCGTTGAGGCGGGTAGCTTGACGAAGCACATGTTCTTGAATGGTAGCTCTTGTTTCTTCATGAAGTTTCTTCACGGCGGCGGTGCGCTTGTCGAAATCCATGTTGATCCGCTCATGAAGGGGGAGCGGGAGTATGTCGAGTGCCGTGAGCGGCTCAAACCCGTAGACGACCATGAAGGGACTCCTTGATGTTGTCGAGTGCTTGGCGCGGTTGTAGGCGAACTCCGCGTGTGGAAGGCACTCCTCCCATGACTTCAAGTTCTTCTTCACGAGGATGCCTAGGAGGGTGGAGAGGCTTCGATTGACCACTTCCGTTTGGCCGTCCGTTTGCGGGTGCGAGGATGATGAGAATAAGAGCTTCACTCCAAACTTTGCCATGAGCGACTTCCAAAGATAACTCATGAACTTGACGTCTCGATCCGACACAATGCTTTGCGGTACTCCATGTAGGCGAACAATTTCCCTGAAAAACAATGAAGCAATGTGTGAAGCATCGTCGCTCTTATGGCAAGGTATGAAATGAGCCATCTTAGAGAATCTATCCACTACCACGAATATAGAATCATGACCATGCTTAGTGCGAGGCAATCCTAGAACAAAATCCATGCTAATATCGGTCCATGGTGCATATGGAATAGGCAATGGAGTGTAAAGACCATAAGGGTTGGAGGTAGACTTAGCTTGTAAGCAAGTGGTGCACCGGCGGCAAAGGCGTTCCACGTCGCGGTACATTCTTGGCCAATAGTAGTGGGTTGAGAGCATGGCGTATGTCTTCTCTCGACCAAAGTGTCCCATAAGACCACCTCCATGTGACTCTTGCAAAAGCAATTTTCGAAGCGAAGACTCGGGAATGCAAATCTTGTTAGCTTTGAACAAGTAGCCATCATGCAAATAGAAATCATCCACTCCTCGCTCAACGGAGCACTTCTCAAATATGGGAGCAAAGAAAGAATCGGAAGGATAGAGTTCTTTGATCTCTTCAAGTCCCAAGACATGAAAATCCAAACGAGTAAGCAAAAGGGTGTTTTTGCGGGAAAGAGCATCCACCACAACATTGTCCTTGCCCTTCTTGTATTTGATCACATATGGAAAGGACTCAATGAACTCGACCCATTTTGCATGTCGTTTGTTCAAGTTGTGTTGGCTTTTCAAATACTTCAAGGACTCATGATCGGAATGAATAATAAACTCTTTAGGCCAAAGATAGTGTTGCCAAACTTCAAGAACACGAACCAAAGCGTAGAGCTCCTTGTCATATATAGGATAGTTGAGGCGTGCGCCATCTAACTTCTCACTATAGTATGCCACGGGTTTGCCCTCTTGCATAAGAACACCACCAATACCAAGCCCACTTGCATCACACTCAATCTCAAAAGTTTTTGAAAAATTTGGAAGAACAAGAAGGGGAGCTTCGGTAAGGCGTTTCTTCAACTCATCAAAAGCATTTTGTTGGGCGTTGCCCCAAACAAACGGAACATTCTTCTTGGTAAGTTCATTCAAAGGGCAAGCAATGGTGCTAAAATCTTTCACAAAGCGGCGATAAAACCCGGCAAGTCCATGGAAACTTCGGACTTGACCAACATTGGTAGGTGTGGGCCAATTATGGATGGCCTCCACCTTGGAAGAATCAACTTCAATCCCATTAGCGGAAACCACAAAGCCAAGGAAAACCAATTTGTGTTGAGCAAAGGTGCACTTGGGGAGGTTAGCATAAAGCTTTTCATGACGCAAGATGCACAAGACCTCTCTCACATGTTGCACATGGTCCTCGAGGTTTTTGCTATAAATGAGAATATCATCGAAATAGACAACCACGCTCTTGCCAATGAGAGGACGCAAGATGTGATTCATGAGGCGCATGAAAGTAGATGGAGCATTGGAAAGACCGAAAGGCATAACGAGCCATTCATAGAGACCGAGTTTGGTCTTGAATACCGTTTTCCATTCATCACCAATGGCCATGCGGATTTGATGGTAGCCACTACGCAAATCGATTTTAGAGAAAATCGTGGCACCGCTTAACTCATCAAGCATGTCATCTAAACGCGGAATGGGATGGCGGTAACGAACGGTAATGGCATTGATGGGGCGACAATCCATACACATCCGTTGCGTCTCATCCGGTTTAGGCACAAGAATCACGGGAACCGCACAAGGGCTAAGGCTTTCGCGGACATACCCTTTGGCGAGGAGATCTTGAATTTGGCGTTGGATCTCCTTTGTCTCTTCGGGGTTGGTGCGGTAGGCGGCACGGTTTGGAAGCGGAGCGCCGGGTATGAGATCGATGCGGTGTTCGATGCCTCGAAGTGGTGGTAGTCCATGAGGGAGCTCATCGGGGAAGACGTCTTGAAACTCCTGCAAAAGAGACAACAAAGACGGAGGAATGTTGGTTAAGTCGTTAGTCGCCGACGATGGTCCCTTGCATATGAGCACGTAGTGCAATATGGTGGATGGGTTCTCTTGGACCTCTCTCCACTCACTTTTGGTGGCTCGGAGAACACTCTTGGTCTCACTCATATATGGCTTGTGGCGCTCACTATCTTTGTGGTGGGTCGCTCCCTCTCCTCTCATCTCACTATGGTGGTTGCGGAGTTGTGCCCTCGCTAAAGCCTTCGCATTATCCGCGATGATTTGGCTAGGAGTCATCGGGCGCAACTCGAACTTCTTGTCGTTGACCTTGAAGGTGTATGTGTTGGAGAGTCCATCATGTATAGCCTTCTTGTCATATTGCCAAGGGCGGCCAAGCAACATGTGGCACACCGTCATGGGTACCACGTCACACTCGATAGTGTCCTCATAAGGTCCAATCTTGAAAGTGACGATGACGGTATGTTGTATCTTGACGTTGCCCTTGTCACTCAACCATTGGATATGGTAAGGGTGAGGATGCTTGCGGAGAGTGAGGTTGAGCTTCGCACACAACTCGGTGCTTGCAAGGTTATGACAACTTCCACCATCGATGATGACCTTGATCGATTTGCCACCAATTCCGGCACGGGTTTGGAAGATGTTGCACCGTTGTTCTTCCATAGCGTGAGGTTGTGTTGTTAGCACCCTTGTGACCACAAGTGAGGGACTTGGGTCATGCTCGCATAAGAGAGGGTCTTCTCCACTTTCTTGCTCACAAGCTTCTTCACTTTCCACAGCGGCTTGCACAAGGGCTTCGTATTCATCTTCATCTAGCGTCTCGATGTCACCATTCTCCATACTGATCATAACCTTGGTGTTCTTGCACTCAAACGATTTGTGACCTTGGGTGCCACACTTGAAGCAAGTGACACTAGAGGGTCCCGTGGATGCCTTAGAGGAGGCGGTGGAGGAGACCGTTTGCTTCATACGACTTTGGATAGTCGGTTTCTTGGACGGTGTAGAGGATGCGTCGGCCTTGGCACTTGTAGTATGACGATTTGATGTAGTAGGAGGAGTTGATGTAGCGAGCTTGGAGGAGAAATAGGTCTTGGCCTTGGAGTACTTGATGTCCTCAATCACTTGGCGCTCGGCCTTCGATGCTTGGTGGACCAACTCAACCATGTTGGAGTATGGTTGTAACTCGACGATCCTCTTGATGGGGTAATTGAGGCCATTGAAGAAACGAGCAATGGTTTGTTCCTCGGACTCTTAGATGTTGGCTCGTATCATAGTGAGCTCCATCTCCTTGTAGAACTCCTCAACGGTCTTGGTGCCTTGCTTCAACTTTTGGAGCTTGTTGAAGAGGTCAGTCATGTAGTGCGTTGGGACGAAGCGAGCATGCATCTCTTTCTTCATCTCTTCCCAAGTATCAATTGGGGGTTCACCCTTTTCTTCCCTAAGAGTGAGGACTTGCTCCCACCAAGTGTTGGCGTAATCCTCAAACTCAAGTGATGCCATAGCCACTTTCTTGGCGCCGGAGTAGTTGTGGATGTGGAATATCTTGTCAACTTTGAGTGCCCATGAGAGATATGCCTCGGCATCTTCTTCACCTTTGAACTTCGGCATGGTGAACTTGAGTCTTCCAAACATGTTTTCTTCATCCTCCAAGTTTCTTCTACGAGGAGGGGCGCCTTCATCTCTTGCGGCTAGAGGAGGAATAGGAGGTCTTCTACGGCCAGCCATAGCATTGGGTTGGCGTTGAAGATGAACACTTGCTTCACTTGGTTCACGGTGAGGATGTGGTTGAAGATCTTGTCGTGGTTGTTGACGATGCTCAATGTTGGGTCTCTCATCTTGATCATGGTGTGGCTCTCCTCGTCCACGTTGGTCATGGCGAGGGTGGCGGCGGAGATCTCGCCGAGGTTGATCTTGAGGACCTTGGTCTTGGGGTTGGTGGTCACGCCCATGGTGGGCATGGCGATCCGCTTGGTGACGATCTTGTTGTAGGACTTGGTCTTGTGGAGGTCGCTCATGTGGACGAGCATGGCGATGTATTTCTCCACGCCTAGAGTTGGAGCGAGAGTCTTCATGACGAGCATGTGGGCGATGATGTCGATGGTGGTCTTCATGCCTGGAGGAAGAGCTTGAGGACGAAAGGCCACCATGAGAGTAGTAATCTTGTGGCGAGCTTGATGAAGAGGAAGTAGAGCGGTGTCGGCGATGGCGACCCAAGTTGGTGATGGCGCGCTCGAGGCTATCCATGCGCCGTTCCATGTTTGCATCATTAGCCGCCATTTGGCCATTCAAGTTGTCCGTAGCTTCACGAAGAAGAGCCAAGTCTTGGTTCACGGCGGAGAAGTTGTGAGCCACCTCATCGTATTGCTCATCGATGCGCGTCTCGAAGAGGGCTAGTTGCTCCTTGAACTCTTGTCGATGCGTCCATAGGTTGTGTTGAGTCACCAACCTCTCGGTGTTGCGAAGGACTTCATCATCCCTTGAGGTATCTCCGTTCCTATCCATGATGGAAAGACAAGAACTATGTTGTGTATGTTAGTGGAAGGAGACTACCTCGCACTCTTACCAAGGTAAGATAGTATTGAGGCAATCCACCAAGTCAAGAGCAAGATCAAGTGTATCGGGACACACGCAAAACCACACGCAAAAGCTAGCAAATATGGTGTTAGGCGAGTGTTGTGGAAAGCCAAAAGACAAATCCAAGATCGAGTATGTTGTTAAAAGTGGGTAAGGTCCAAAAATCCAAATGTCAATGTGAAGATCACTATAAACACGGAAAAGTTGTGGAACACACACACAGGATAAGCGGGGTTAGTGCAACCAAAAGTGAGCGGAAAAGTGTATGTATAAGTGCTCGGTGTCACACTAACAAAAGGAGAGCCAAAGCTTCGGTTGCAAAGGAAGAGACAACAAGATTCACACGCGGCCTCTCTTCTCTTATCTCTCTTTTGCTTAGAAGCTTTTTCTCTTTTGTATATGGTGGCACTTGCACTCGTTTGTATCTTTGGTGGCACTTGGACACTTTTGTATGTATGGGTATATGGATGTATGGATGTATGGATGTATGGATGTATGGATGTTTTTGGGGCTTTTTGACGCACTATGTTAGCGTTAGCCTCGCTTTTGCTATCTTGCCACACGAGTGTTTGCTTGGATGCATTACTCAACACGACACACACACCTCACAATGCGGGGCCATGTGCAATGTCTCGCAACACTAAACAAGCAATGCTCGATGGGATAGATCGCAAAAGGAAGTGGGTTTACAAGATGAAAGCTGCAAGTTATACCTGCGATGGTGGTGGTGGTGGTGGTTGTCGCCGAAAATCGAGCTCGAAGGAGGGCGTGAAGATGCGCCCGGTCTGGGGGCCGGTTGGACCGGACTGAGGACCGGCGGATCCGGTTGCCGCCCGGTCGACCGGATTCTGGGCTGGCTCGCCCGGTCGTGGGTCCGGTTGACCGGGTTCTCAACCGGGTTTCGCGATTTCTCTCTCCTGTTCTTCCCCAAACCAAATCCAAAGAGCAAATCGACGGGAAAACGATGGAATTGGAGGCTCAAAGTTGGGGAAATAGTAGATCAAGCACAACAACACCAGATCCACGGACGCAACCAAATCACAGATCGGTCAAGAGGCAATTTGGGGCTATTTTTGGGGATTTTTTGGAAAGTTTTCTAGAAACGAAATCGGGTGGGTGGAGGGTCAAATCCGCGGTAACCAAGAGCTCTGATACCATATGATGAGGTCTAAGACCCCGTGTGTGGCCCGATCTCGCGGCTTGACCCCGAATTCCAAGGGAAGAGGTGGGAGAGCACGAAGAACACGAAGAACACGACGAACACGAGGAACTCCGAGACTCACGCACGCACACCAACCCGATACACCCGATGCTTACCTCCGTGGCTCGATGGACCACGCCAATAGAATCTCCGAGGAAGAGGCACGCGGCAGAATTCCCGGAGAGAGATTGGGGTTGGAGAGGAAGAGCTTGGTGAGGGAGAGAGAGTAGCTTGTACTAGAATCTCACTCAACAAGATCAAAGTCAACAACCAAGGTGCCTTGATTACAGAGGGATGATATCCAAGGGAGACTAAGCTCAAATGTAGGTTTGAGTTCAAAACAAGTCTAAGGGGTAAAGGAGGGGTCCAAGCTACTTATATAGGCACACATGGCCAGCAAGGGCGAACAGGTACGCGAATGGATAAGTTAAGGCAGTTTGGTGGGTCATTCCCGTCAGATCCGGTTTGGGTCCGGTCTGACCGGGCCTGTGACCGGGCTGTCCGGTCATGGGTCCGGTCGACCGGGCGCAAACCGGAAATCTGCGAAGTTTCCGGTCGTCGTCCGGTACGAGGGAGCTGCGCCGGTTTGCGCCCGGTTGACCGGGCCTGTGACCGGGGCGTCCGGTTGTGGGTCCGGTCTGACCGGGTCCTGGACCGGCCAGCGTCCGTCTCTTCCTTCGAGCGCTTCGAGCGACGTCGGCTTCGGCTTCATGATCATCTCCATGTCCAGCTGCTCTTCTCCTTCCCTTGACCTTGGCTTGTCCTCCTCTCCGGGGTCTTGATGCGCCTTGTACCTAATGACACATAGCACATCGACATGAGGTAGCATTCCATCCAAATGTGTACCAAGATCAAGGGTGGTGAGGAGCGAGTTCACCTCATCATGTAAAGCTTTCACTCGGGCTCGTGTCATCGGTCCACTTGGGGGACTTGTTGGTCTTGGTGTGGAGGTGTCCGAAGGCCACCCCACATCACATAGCTCAAGGTCAAGAGCTCCTACACCATCTCGCCATGATTCTAATGAAGACCCACGCCACCATAATGTGGATGTTCAAGTGCTTCACCAACAAGCTCAAGAAGCGGAGCAAGCTCGACTTCGACTTGTTCAAGAACGTCAACGCCTTGAAGAAGAGCGACTTCACCAAGAGAACCTCAATGCTCAATTCCAACAAGAGCAAGAACGCCTTCGACATGATCAAGAGCTAGTTCGAGCAAGGGAACAAGAGCGTCTCCGCAATGAACAACAAGCACTTGAAGAACAAGAGCGGCAACGACAAGCACAAGAAGCTCAAGCTAGAAGACAACGCCTTCATGAAGAGGAACAAAGGCAAGCGCACCAAGAGCGCCAAATCATCAATGTTGTTCGTCCTCAACGCCCTCAAGGTCAAGATAATCGCCGACATCATGATGATCGCCCTCATGCTAGAAGACCTCCTCCAAGGGCAAGAAATGAAGAATCAAGTCATCACCAAGCATCAAGTGAAGAAAGTGTGATGCCTCGACGACGCCACAACAATGATGATCAAGATGAAGGTCATGGAAGACCACCTCCTCGTCAACAACATAGCAACAACAATAGAGATGCTCAAGGTCCACAACATCCACCTCAACAACGTCAAGACCTTGGTGAAGAAAGACCACCTCCTAGACGCAATGACCGCAATGAAGAGGAAATCTTTGGGAAGCTCAAGTTCACCATGCCCAAATTCCACGGAGAAGAAGACCCTGATGCATACCTATCTTGGGTTCTCAAGGTTGACAAGATTTTCCGCATACACAACTTCTCCGAAGCAAAGAAAGTGGCCATGGCATCACTAGAGTTTGAAGGGTATGCAAATGTTTGGTGGGAAGAAGTGAACAAGAAGCGTGACAAGGAAGATCTAGACCCCATCGCTACATGGGAAGAGATGCAAGAAGTCATGCACAAACGCTTTGTGCCAAACCACCACAAACGCGACCTCTTCAACAAGCTTACTCAACTCAAGCAAAGCTACAAGTCCGTTGAGGAATACTACAAGGAGATGCACATGACCATGATGAGTGCCAATGTGGATGAGCGAGAAGAGCAAACAATGGCAAGATTCTTGAATGGATTGAACATTCCCGTCAAAAGGATAGTGGAGTTCTTGCCTTACACAAACATGGTTGAATTACTTCATCAAGCTACAAGAGCCGAGCGCCAAGTGCGAGAAGACATAACAAGTGCAAGAACAAAGTCCTTCTTCGCCGCGAGAAATGCAACAAACACCTCCTCAAGCACCAAGAACACAAGTGCTATCGCTCCCAAGGATCCTCCTAAGCAAATGAAGAGTGCCTTCAAGACAACAAGCTTCAAGCCGGATCAATCAACTATGTCCTCCAAAGCTTCCACGGGATCTAGTAACATCACTTGCTTCAAGTGTGGAGCTCAAGGACATAAATCCTTTGAATGCAAGAACACAAGAGTTATGATAACTCGAGATGATGGAGATGTGGAGTACTTGAGTGAAGGAGAATATGAAGCCTTGGTACAAGCCGCAACCAATCATGAAGATGATGACTTGGAAGACCAAGAGCAAGTCCTATGTGTGCATGATGCAAGCCCATCCCTTGTGGTGACAAAAGTGTTGACAACCAATACACTTCCCAATGAAGATCAAAGATGCAACATCTTCCAAACAAGAGCCGGAATCAATGGCAAGTCAATAAAGGTTATCATCGATGGAGGGAGTTGCCACAATCTTGCAAGCACCGAACTATGCTCCAAACTCAACCTCGCACTCCGGAAACACCCCCATCCTTACCATGTGCAATGGCTAAGTGACAATGAAAATGTCAAGATACAACACACCGTCTCCGTATCCTTCAAGATTGGCGCATATGAAGACACCGTTGATTGTGATGTAGTGCCCATGATGGTGTGCCACATGCTACTTGGTCGCCCTTGGCAATATGACAAAAGAGCAAGCCATGATGGCTACACAAATGCCTATAGCTTCAAGGTCGGCGACAAGACATTCATCCTACGCCCGATGACCCCTAGCCAAGTAATTGCGGACAATGCAAAGGCTTTAGCGAGGGCTAAGGAAGCTACTATCACTAGTGAGATGAGTGGTGAGAGAGTGAACCACCAAAAAGAGAGTGAGCGCCACAAGCCATATATGAGTGAGATGAAGAGTGTCCTCATAGCTACCAAGAGTGAGATGAGAGAATTGCACCACAACCCATCCACCATATTGCACTATGTTCTTATTTGCAAGGGGCCATCCTCGGAGACTAACAACTTAACAACACTTCCTTCGTCTTTATTGTCTCTTTTGAAGGAATTCCAAGATGTCTTCCCCGACGAGCTTCCTCATGGACTACCACCACTTCGAGGGATTGAGCACCGCATCGACCTCATACCCGGCGCTCCTCTACCAAACCGCGCCGCCTACCGCACCAACCCCGAAGACACAAAGGAGATCCAACGACAAATACAAGACCTCCTCGAAAAAGGGTATGTTCGTGAAAGCTTAAGCCCTTGTGCGGTTCCCGTGATTCTTGTTCCTAAACCGGATGAGACGCAACGAATGTGTATGGATTGTCGCCCCATCAATACCATTACCGTTCGATACCGCCATCCCATTCCACGTTTAGATGACATGCTTGATGAATTGAGCGGTGCCACGATTTTCTCTAAGATTGATTTGCGTAGTAGCTACCACCAAATCCGCATGTCAATAGGTGATGAATGGAAGACGGCATTCAAGACCAAATGATGTGGGGTGGCCTTCGGACACCTCCACACCAAGACCAACAAGTCCCCCAAGTGGACCGATGACGCGAGCCCGAGTCAAAGCGCTACATGATAAGGTGAACTCACTCCTCACTACCCTTGATCTTGATACCCCATTGGATGGACTGCTACCTCAGGCCGATATGCTTTGTGTTATCAGATATGAACCTCGAGAGAAGGACGTCGCAGCAGACCCGAAGATGGACAAGGAAGGAGGAGGAGAAGAGTGGCCGCCGAAGGACGCCCTCGGGCCGGCTGCCGGCCTCCAGCACCGGCTGCTGCCGGCCTGCTCACCCGGCCTGCCGGCCTCAAGCCCCGGCCTTGCCGGCCTGCTCACCAAACGCTGCCGGCCACACGGTTCCGCACTGCCGGCCCTTCCAGCTGAAGACGCGACCGGCGGCACTGCCGGCCTCGAACCAGCGGCACTGCCGGCCCCACCGGCACTGCCGGCCAATCATCACCGGCACTGCCGGCCAAGCCCCTGTTGACTTCATCTCAACCGTTGATTTCGCATCTATGGACCAGGATAATTTATGTAGTGCCGATTTTACCCCTGTACGAATCTGGACCTATAAGTACCTCACCCCTTCCCCCAGATTAGGGTTAGACTTATTTTGAACTCAAACCTACCTTTGAGCTTAGTCTCCCTTGGGTATCATCCCTCTGTAATCAAGGCACCTTGGTTGTTGACTTTGATCTTGTTGAGTGAGATTCTAGTACAAGTTACTCTCTCTCCCTCACCAAGCTCTTCCTCTCCAACCCCAATCTCTCTCCGGGAATTCTGCCACGTGCCTCTTCCTCGGAGATTCTATTGGCGTGGTCCATCGAGCCACGGAGGTAAGCATCGGGTGTATCGGGTTGGTGTGCGTGCGTGAGTCTCGGAGTTCGTCGTGTTCTTCGTGTTCTTCGCGCTCTCCCACCTCTTCCCTTGGATTTCGGGGTCAAGCTGCGAGATCGGGCCACACACGGGGTCTTAGACCTCATCACCAAACTTGGTCTCTATGAATGGCTTGTCATGCCATTTGGTCTTTCAAATGCTCCATCTACTTTCATGCGACTCATGAATCACATATTGAGACCTCTCATTGGCAAGAGTGTGGTTGTCTATTTCGATGATATTCTCATTTATAGCAAAAATCTCGAGGACCATGTGCAACATGTGAGAGAAGTCTTGTGCATCTTGCGTCATGAGAAGCTTTGTGCAAACCTTCCCAAGTGCACCTTTGCTCAAAACAAGTTGGTTTTTCTTGGATTTGTGGTTTCCGCTAATGGTATTGAAGTTGATTCTTCCAAGGTACACTCCTGTCATATCCTCAATTGGCCCACTCCTACCAATGTTGGTCAAGTTCGAAGTTTTCATGGACTTGCCGGTTTCTACCGCCGCTTTGTGAAAGATTTTAGCACCATTGCTTGCCCTTTGAATGAGCTTACGAAAAAGAATGTTCCATTTGTGTGGGGCAAGGCACAACAAAAAGCTTTTGATGAGTTGAAAAAGAGACTTACCGAGGCACCACTTCTTGTTCTTCCGAACTTTTCCAAAACTTTTGAGATTGAGTGCGATGCAAGTGGACTCGGTATTGGTGGAGTGCTTATGCAAGATGGAAAACCCGTGGCATACTATAGCGAGAAGTTAGATGGCGCACGCCTCAACTATCCTATATATGACAAGGAACTTTACGCTTTGGTTCGTGTTCTTGAAGTTTGGCAACACTATCTTTGGCCAAAAGAGTTTATTATCCACTCCGACCATGAGTCTTTGAAATATTTGAAAAGTCAACACAATTTGAACAAAAGACATGCAAAGTGGGTTGAGTTCATTGAGTCCTTTCCATATGTAATCAAATACAAGAAGGGCAAGGACAATGTTGTGGCGGATGCTCTTTCCCGCAAACTCACCCTCTTACTCACTCGTTTGGATATTAGTGTTTTGGGTCTTGATGAAATCAAAGATTTATATGCTTCCGATACTTTCTTTGGCCCAATCTTTGCAAAGTGTTCTAGTGAGAAGGGCATCGATGATTTCTATTTGCACCAAGGATTCTTGTTCAAGGGCAACAAACTTTGTATTCCTATGTCTTCGCTTCGCCTTTTGCTCTTACAAGAATCGCATGGTGGTGGTCTTATGGGACACTTTGGACGAGAGAAGACATATGCCATGCTCTCCACTCACTATTATTGGCCAAGAATGTACCGCGACGTGGAGCGCCTTTGCCGACAGTGTACAACATGCCTACAAGCTAAGTCAACTTCCAACCCCTATGGTCTTTATACACCATTGCCTATTCCTCATGCTCCTTGGTCCGACATTAGTATGGATTTTGTGTTAGGATTTCCTAGAACCAAATATGGTCATGATTCCATTTTCGTAGTGGTTGATCGATTCTCTAAAATGGCACATTTCATACCATGCTCCCGAACGGATGATGCTTCACACATTGCTTCCTTGTTTTTTAGGGAAATTGTGAGACTCCACGGTGTACCAAGAAGCATTGTGTCGGATCGAGATGTCAAGTTCATGAGTTACCTTTGGAAGACACTAATGGCCAAGTTCAACATCAAGCTTTTGTTCTCCTCATCCTCACACCCACAAACCGATGGGCAAACCGAAGTGGTGAATTGAAGCCTCTCAACACTACTACGAGTCCTTGTCAAGAAGAATTTGAAGTCATGGGAAGATTGCATCCCGCATGCGGAGTTTGCCTACAACCGCGCCAAGCACACTACAACACTAAGAAGCCCGTTCATGGTTGTCTATGTGATGTAGCCCCGGTCACCGACGTCGCTACACCAAGACCAACAAGTCCCCCAAGTGGACCGATGACACGAGCCCGAGTCAAAGCTCTACATGATGAGGTGAACTCGCTCCTCACCACCCTTGATCTTGGTACACCTTTGGATGGATTGCTACCTCATGCCGACGTGCTGATGCGGGGTAGCTTTCGGTCACTCCCACACCAAGACCAACAAGTCCCCCAAGTGGACCAATGACGCGAGCCCGAGTTAAAGCTCTTCATGATGAGGTGAACTCGCTCCTCACCACCCTTGATCTTGGTACCCCTTTGGATGGATTGCTACCTCATGCCGACATGCTATGTATCATTAGGTACAAGGAGCATCAAGATCACGGAGAGGAGGACACACCATGGTCAAAGGGAGGAGAGGAGCAGCTGGACGTGAAGATGGACATGGAGCTGGACCGGAAGTCGCCCGAAGAGCACAACGAAGAGAAGTTGGCCGGCCGGTCCAGAACCCGGTCTGACCGGCCTCCTGACCGGGCCACCCGGTCCAGAATCCGGTCTGACCGGCCTCCTGACCGGGCCACCCGGTCCAAACTGGATTTCGCGCTTGTGCCATCCGGGCACTATCCCGGGGCCCCGGAACCTCGTCCGGTTGCCGCCCGGTCCCAGGCCCGGTCTGGACCGGCCTGCCCGGTCCCAGGCCCGGTCTGACCGGCCTCCTGACCGGCCTGCACGACTTAAGTCGCCAAATCGGCCCGAACTTGTTTCCTTTGTACCTTTTCGGCCCGTGACGCCTTGTAAGACTATATAAGCACCCTAGACGCCCCTTTACCTCTTTAGACTTGTTTTGAACTCAAACCTACCTTTGAGCTTAGTCTCCCTAGGGTTATCATCCCTCTGTAATCAAGGCACCTTGGTTGTTGATTTGGATCTTGTTGAGTGAGATTCTAGTACAAGCTACTCTCTCTCCCTCACCAAGCTCTTCTTCTCCAATCCCAATCTCTCTCCGGGAATTCTACCACATGTCTCTTCCTCGGAGATTCTATTGGCGTGGTCCATCGAGCCACGGAGGTAAGCATCGGGTGTATCGGGTTGGTGTGCGTTCGTGAGTCTCGGAGTTCCTCGTGTTCGTCGTGTTCTTCGTGTTCCTCGCGTTCTTCCATCTTCCCCCTTGGTTTCGAAGTCAATCCGCGAGATCGGGCCACACACGGGGTCTTAGACCTCATCATATGGTATCAGCAGCTCTTGGTTACCGCGGATTTGACCTCCCACCCACTCGATTTCGTCCCTAGAAAATTTTCCAAAAAATCCCCAAAAATAGCCCCAAATTGCCTCTTGACCGATCTGTGATTTGGTTGCGTCTTGAGTGGTTTTGGTCCGTGGATCTGGTGTTGTTGTGCTTGATCTACTATTTCCCCAACTTTGAGCCTCCGATTCCATCGTTTCCCTTCGTTTTGGTCGATTTGGATTTGGTTTGGGGAAGAACAGGAGAGAGAAATCGCGCCGTCCGGTTGAGCAGCCGGTCAACCGGGCTACAGACCGGCCGGGCCAGCCCAGAACCCGGTCGCCCGGCCGTGCAACCGGCCAGGCCGGTCCAGAAGCCGGTCCAACCGGGCCCCAGACCGGGCGCAGCAACGACCCCTCCTTCGACCTCGTCTTCCGGCGATCTCCACCACCACCACCACCACCACCACCATCGCAGGTATAACTTGCAGCTTTCACCTTGTAACCCCTCTTCCTTTTGCGATCTATCCCATCGAGCATTGCTTGTCTAGTGTTGCGAGACATTGCACGTGGCCCCGCATTGTGAGGTGTGTGTGTCGCGTTGAGTAAGGCATCCAAGCAAACACTCGTGTGGCAAGATAGCAAAAGCGAGGCTAACGCTAACATAGTGCGTGAAAAAGCCCCAAAAACACAAAAAGAGTGCGAGTAGCACCATACATCCATACATCCATACATCCATACGCCCATACATACAAAAGTGTCCAAGTGCCACCAAAGATACAAACGAGTGCAAGTGCCACCATATACAAAAGAGAAAAAGCTTCTAAGCAAAAGAGAGATAAGAGAAGAGAGGCCGCGTGTGAATCTTGTTGTCTCTTCCTTTGCAACCGAAGCTTTGGCTCTCCTTTTGTTAGTGTGACACCGAGCACTTATACATACACTTTTCCGCTCACTTTTGGTTGCACTAACCCCGCTAATCCTGTGTGTGTGTTCCACAACTTTTCCGTGTTTATAGTGATCTTCACATTGACATTTGGATTTTTGGACCTCACCCACTTTTAACAACATACTCGATTTTGGATTTGTCATTTGGCTTTCCACAACACTCGCCTAACACCATATTTGCTAGCTTTTGCGTGTGGTTTTGCGTGTGTTCCCGATACACTTGATCTTGCTTTCGGCTTGGTGGATTGCCTCAATACTATCTTACCTTGGTAAGAGTGCGAGGTAGTCTCCTTACACTAACATACACAACATAGTTCTTGTCTTTCCATCATGGATAGGAACGGAGATACCACAAGGGATGAAGAGATCCTCCGCAACACCGAGAGGTTGGCTACTCAACACAACCTATGGACGCAACGACAAGAGTTCAAGGAGCAACTCACCCTCTTCGAGACCCGCATCGATGAGCAATACGATGAGGTGGCTCACAACTTCTCCGCCGTGAACCAAGACTTGGCTCTTCTTCAACACTCACCTAACACCATATTTGCTAGCTTTTGCGTGTGGTTTTGCGTGTGTCCCCGATACACTTGATCTTGCTTTTGGCTTGGTTGATTGCCTCAATACTATCTTACCTTGGTAAGAGTGCGAGGTAGTCTCCTTCCACTAACATACACAACATAGTTCTTGTCTTTCCATCATGGATAGGAACGGAGATGACCCAATGATGTAGCCCCGCTCACCGACGACGCTACACCAAGACCAACAAGTCCCCCAAGTGGACCAATGACGCGAGCCCGAGCCAAAGCGCTACATGATAAGGTGAACTCACTCCTCACTACCCGTGATCTGGATACCCCATTGGACGGACTGCTACCTCAGGCCGATATGCTTTGTGTTATCAGATATGAACCTCGAGAGAAAGACGTCGCAGCAGACCCGAAGATGGACAAGGAAGGAGGAGGAGAAGAGTGGCCGCCGAAGGACGTCCCTCAGGGCCGGCACTGCCGGCCTCAAGCCACCGGCACTGCCGGCCTGCTCACCCCGGCACTGCCGGCCTCAAACCACGAGCCTGCCGGCCTGCTCACCCCGGCCTTTGCCGGCCCCACGGCATCGCTGCGGCCTCTCCAGTGAAGACGTGACCAGCGGCCTTTGCCGACCTCGGACCAGCGGCAGCCGGCCCCACCGGCACTGCCGGCCAATCATCACCGGCACTGCCGGCCAAGCCCCTGTTGACTTCATCTCAGCCGTTGATTTCGCATCTATGGACCAGGATAATTTATGTAGTGCCGATTTTACCCCTGTACGAATCTGGACCTATAAGTACCTCACCCCTTCATCCAGATTAGGGTTAGACTTGTTTTGAACTCAAACCTACCTTTGAGCTTAGTCTCCCTTGGGTATCATCCCTCTGTAATCAAGGCACCTTGGTTGTTGACTTTGATCTTGTTGAGTGAGATTCTAGTACTAGTTACTCTCTCTCTCCCTCACCAAGCTCTTCCTCTCCAACCCAATCTCTCTCCGGGAATTCTGCCACGTGCCTCTTCCTCGGAGATTCTACTGGCGTGGTCCATCGAGCCACGGAGGTAAGCATCGGGTGTATCGGGTTGGTGTGCGTGTGTGAGTCTCGGAGTTCCTCGTGTTCGTCGTGTTCTTCGTGTTCTTCGCACTCTCCCACCTCTTCCCTTGGATTTCGGGGTCAAGCTGCGAGATCGGGCCACACACGGGGTCTTAGACCTCATCACCCAAGGGATGGAGAAGTCCTCCGCAACACCGAGAGGTTGGCTACTCAACACAACCTATGGACACAACGACAAGAGTTCAAGGAGCAACTCACCCTCTTCGAGACGCGCATCGATGAGCAATACGATGAAGTGGCACACAACTTCTCCGCCGTGAACCAAGACTTGGCTCTCCTTCGTGAAGCTACGGACAACTTGAATGGACAAATGGTGGCCAATGATGCAAACATGGAGCGGCGCATGGATAGCCTCGAGCGCGCCATCACCAACTTGGGTCGTCAGCGCCGACACCGCTCTACATCATCATCCTCAAGCTCGCCACAAGATTACTACTCTCATGGTGGCCTTTCGTCCCCAATCTCTTCCTCAAGGCATGAAGACCATCATCGACCTCATCGCCCACATGTTCGTCATGAAGACTCTCGCTCCAACTCTAGGCGAGGAGAAATCCATCGCCATGCTCGTCCACATGAACGCCCTCCACAAGATCAAGTCCTCCAACAAGATCGTCACCAAGAGGATCGCCATGCCCACCATGGGCGTGACGACCAACCCCAAGACCAAGGTCCTCAAGATCAACCTTGGCGAGATCTCCGACGTCACCCTCGCCATGACCAACGTGGAAGAGGAGATCCACCACATGATCAAGATGAGAGGGCCAACAATGAGCCTCGTCAACAACCTCGACAAGATCCTCAACAACATCATCACCGTGAACCAAGTGAAACTAGTGTCCACCTTCAACGCCAACCCAATGCTATGGTTGGCCGTGGAAGACCTCCTATCCCACCTCAAGCCGCACGAGATGAAGGCATCCGTCCTCGCCGAAGAAACTTGGAGGATGAAGAGAACATGTTTGGAAGGCTCAAGTTCACCATGCCAAAGTTCAAGGGTGAAGAGGATGCCGAGGCCTACCTCTCATGGGCACTCAAGGTTGACAAGATATTCCGCATCCACAACTACTCCGGTGCCAAGAAGGTGCTATGGCGTCTCTTGAGTTTGAGGATTATACCAACACTTGGTGGGAGCAAGTCCTCTGATGTAGCCCTACCTAAGGTCGACACTACATCAAGACCGACAAGCCCTCCTCGTGGTCCATTGACACGAGCTCGAGCCCAAGCCCTACACCAAGAGGTGAATTCGCTCCTCTCCACGTATGCTTTTGATACCCCTTTGGATGGCTTGCTACTTCATGCCAATACACTATGTTCAATCAGGTACATCAACCAAGACGCGAGCCATGGAGACCAAGCCAACGGAGAGAGAGCTGGAAATGATGAAGATGGAGCTACAGCGCCCAGGCCGGAACTTCCGCCCCCCAGGACCGGAACTTCCGGCCAGATGCCCTCAAGATGCCTTCCAGCACCCAGGGAAAGAGGAATCCAGCCGGAACTTCCGCCCCAGAGGACCGGAACTTCCGCCCGCCGGAACTTCCGCCCAAGTTCCGCCCAAGTTCTGAAAGTCCGTCAAAACCATACTGGATGTACTGCGAGACAATGGCCGAATTCCGGAACAAGGCCGGAACTTGACCGGAACTTCCGCCCAGAACGACCGGAACTTCCGCCCAGAACGACCGGAACTTCCGCCCCATCGAACTTCAGCGAGACAGCACTTTTCAGCGTGTAACTTACCTCTTCGCCCCCACCTATAAATAGCCTTGTTGGCTCAGATCTGAGATTAGACTTGATGTGAAATTAAACCTGAGCTTAGCTCACCCTTGTGGGAACCCTACCTAGATCTGATCTTGTACCCACCCGGGCTCCTTATCGACTCGTGAAGATCTCTTTGGTGACTTCTACCGTTTGTTTGATCTTTTGCTTGCACTTCTACCTATTTGGTCTTTTGCTTGCACTTCTATCAACCTTCCGGTCTTTTCACCCTTCTAGATCTTGCGAGCTTCGATTTGTCGATCTCTTTGCGGGACTTCTACCGGAAGGTCTTTTCTCGCAATCTCTATCGAGTTGGTGGTTCGGGCCAACGAGGGAAAACCGATTTGTGTGTGTGTGTTGTATCCCCACGATTCCCCTACGTGTTCTTCGTGTTCATCGCGTTCATCCACCTCCCCCACGAGTTCCACCCAAATCCGTGAAGATCGGGCACATCCTTGGGCTTAGCCCTTATCATATGGTATCAGCAGCTCTTTGGTTGCCACGGACTTGACCCCCACCACCCCCAATTCCACCAATTTCACCCACAAAATTTCCAAAAAAAAATATTTCCCAAAAAATAGCCCCAAATTGGCCTTGGATCGATCTCGCGATTGGTTGAGTTGTTTTTGGTTTTGCTCCAATAGAAACTTGTCTTTGGTGTTGATCTACAATTCCCCCACCTTCCCACAGCTTCTAGTGCCAAATTTTCCTCGAATTCGAAGGATTTCGGCCCGGATTTCCGCCCAAATCGACGAACAGCCCGCAGATCTGATTGCGACCGGAAGTTCCGCCCGGAAGGACCGAAAGTTCCGCCCGGGACCGGAAGTACCACCTCTCATGACCGGAAGTTCCGGCTGGCCGAAATTTTGAAAGCAACCTTCGTTTTTCGTTTTGGTACTAACCCCCTTGTGTTTGGACTTCGGTTTGAGTGCCGTTTCAGCTACCACAAAGCTTCCGCAACATCGACAACGACGACGGCACTCCGAGGATCCAAACGGTTCATTTGACACCTGATGTGGACTAAGTCCTTGGATGTGCCCGATCTTCACGGATTTGGATGGGATTCGTGGGGGAGGTGGATGAACACGAAGAACACGGGTGGGTTTCGGGGTGGATCGAAGATACAAACGCAACACACACACACAACCGGTTGTTCTTCGTTGGCCCGATACACCAACCCAATGGAATTGCAAGAAAAAGACCCACAAGGAGTAGAATCCCTCACAAAAGATTGGCAATAGAAATGGATAGAGTTCCAAAGAGGAAAAGAGTGCAAATAGATAGAATTGCAAAAGCAAAAGATCCACAAACACCAGAATTCCTAGAATGGAAGAGATCCATCACCTAGAAGAGTAGATAGCTTCATAGATTGGTAGATCTAGAAGGGTTTCCCACATGGGTAAGAGCAAAGCTCAAGTTTCTTCTTAGTTCATCTCTAACCCTAATTCGTGGCTGGGGGTGCCCTATATATAGAGCCCAGATCTGAGGAGGGGTAACTTAGTCATTTATGAAAAGTACACAGCCACAGGATTTAAATGGGTGGTCCAGATGTAATGGGCGTCGGGGAGGCCGGCAGTGCCGGTGCTTCAGTGGCGGCGATCTTGGGGGTGCTTCGGCGACGATGCCGGGCTGATCCGGCCGGCAGTGCCGGGGTGCTCTGGGCGGCAGTGCCGGCCTGATGGTGGCGGCAGTGCCGGCCCTGGGCGACCTTCTCCATTTGAGGGCGATCCTTCTTCTTCTTCTTGAGTTTCTTGGGGCGTTAGCGGCGTTCCTTCTTCTCCTTCAGTTCCTTGGTGAGCTTGGTACCTGATGACACATAGAGCACTTGTATGAAGTAGCAAGCCATCCAATGGGGTATCGAGATCAAGGGTAGTGAGGATTGAGTTCACCTTATCATGTAGCGCTTTGACTCGAGCCCGTGTCATCGGTCCACTTGGGGGACTTGTTGGTCTTGGTGTAGCGTCGTCGGTGAGCGGGGCTACATCATCTCCCCCCCTTGGGAAAGAGTCGTCCTCGACTCTAACGTCTCTTCATCTTCATGGTATGGCGAGAGGTCGGACACATTGAATGTGTTGCTCACCAAGTACTTGGATGTTGGTATGTCGATGACGTAGGCGTTGTCGTTGATTCGCTTGAGGACCTTGAAGGGACCATCGCCTCGGGGCTTGAGCTTGGAGTTTCGTTCTTGAGGGAAACGGTCCTTGCGAAGATGTAACCACACTAGGTCTCCTTCCTTGAAGATCCGTGCCTTTTTCTTCATGTTGAGGCGTGTTGCTTGACGAAGAACTTGTTCCTCGATTGTTGCCCTTGTATCTTCATGTAGCTTCTTCATGTATTGTGCTCTCTTGTCGATGTCCATGTTCACTTGCTCATGTAGCGGTAGAGGAAGGAAGTCAATCGCCGTAGGAGGCTCAAAGCCATAGACAACCATGAACGGGCTTCTCATTGTAGTAGTGTGCTTGGCGCGGTTGTAGGCAAACTCCGCATGCGGGATGCAATCTTCCCATGACTTCAAATTCTTCTTGACAAGGACTCGTAGTAGGGTGGAGAGGCTTCGATTCACCACTTCGGTTTGGCCGTCCGTTTGCGGGTGCGAGGATGATGAGAATAAGAGCTTCACTCCAAACTTTGCCATTAGCGACTTCCAAAGATAACTCATAAACTTGACGTCTCGATC
The DNA here is from genome assembly GCF_019359855.2 of Lolium perenne. Lineage (NCBI taxonomy): Eukaryota > Viridiplantae > Streptophyta > Magnoliopsida > Poales > Poaceae > Lolium > Lolium perenne. The sequence continues at coordinate 161,734,357 of NC_067246.2, forward strand.
CGACACAATGCTTCTTGGTACACCGTGGAGTCTCACAATTTCCCTAAAAAACAAGGAAGCAATGTGTGAAGCATCATCCGTTCGGGAGCATGGTATGAAATGTGCCATTTTAGAGAATCGATCAACCACTACGAAAATGGAATCATGACCATATTTGGTTCTAGGCAATCCTAACACAAAATCCATACTAATGTCGGACCAAGGAGCATGAGGAATAGGCAATGGTGTATAAAGACCATAGGGGTTGGAAGTTGACTTAGCTTGTAAACATGTTGTACACCGTCGGCAAAGGCGCTCCACATCGCGCTTCATTCTTGGCCAATAATAGTGAGTGGAGAGCATGGCATATGTCTTGTCTCTTCCAAAGTGTCCCATAAGACCACCACCATGCGATTCTTGTAAGAGCAATAGGCGAAGCGAAGACATAGGAATACAAAGTTTGTTGCCCTTGAACAAGAATCCTTGGTGCAAATAGAAATCATCGATGCCCTTCTCACTAGAACACTTTGCAAAGATTGGGCCAAAGAAAGTATCGGAAGCATATAAATCTTTGATTTCATCAAGACCCAAAACACTAATATCCAAACGAGTGAGTAAGAGGGTGAGTTTGCGGGAAAGAGCATCCGCCACAACATTGTCCTTGCCCTTCTTGTATTTGATTACATATGGAAAGGACTCAATGAACTCAACCCACTTTGCATGTCTTTTGTTCAAATTGTGTTGACTTTTCAAATATTTCAAAGATTCATGGTCGGAGTGGATAATGAACTCTTTCGGCCAAAGATAGTGTTGCCAAACTTCAAGAACACGAACCAAAGCATAAAGTTCCTTGTCATATATAGGATAGTTGAGGCGTGCGCCATCCAACTTCTCGCTATAGTATGCCACGGGTTTTCCATCTTGCATAAGCACTCCACCAATACCGAGTCCACTTGCATCACACTCAATCTCAAAAGTTTTGGCAAAATTTGGAAGAACAAGAAGAGGAGCTTCGGTAAGGCGTTTCTTCAACTCATCAAAAGCATTTTGTTGGGCCTTGCCCCAAACAAACGGAACATTCTTCTTGGTAAGCTCATTCAAAGGGCAAGCAATGGTGCTAAAATCTTTCACAAAGCGGCGGTAAAACCCGGCAAGTCCATGGAAGCTTCGGACTTGACCAACATTTGTAGGAGTAGGCAAATTATGGATGGCCTCCACCTTGGAAGAATCAACTTCAATCCCATTAGCGGAAACCACAAAGCCAAGGAAAACCAATTTGTTTTGAGCAAAGGTGCACTTGGGGAGGTTAGCATAAAGCTTTTCATGACGCAAGATGCACAAGACCTCTCTCACATGTTGCACATGGTCCTCGAGGTTTTTGCTATAAATGAGAATATCATCGAAGTAGACAACCACGCTCTTGCCAATGAGAGGACGCAAGATGTGGTTCATGAGGCGCATGAAAGTAGATGGAGCATTGGAAAGACCGAAAGGCATAACGAGCCATTCATAGAGACCGAGTTTGGTCTTGAATGCCGTTTTCCATTCATCACCAATGGCCATGCGGATTTGATGCTAACCACTACGCAAATCGACTTTAGAGAAAATCGTGGCACCACTAAGTTCATCAAGCATGTCATCTAAACGCGGAATGGGATGGCGGTAACGGACGGTAATGGCATTGATGGGGCGACAATCCATACACATCCGTTGCGTCTCATCCGGTTTAGGCACAAGAATCACGGGAACCGCACAAGGGCTTAGGCTTTCACGAACATACCCTTTTTCGAGGAGGTCTTGTATTTGACGTTGGATCTCCTTTGTGTCTTCGGGGTTGGTGCGGTAGGCGGCGCGGTTTGGTAGAGGAGCGCCGGGTATGAGGTCGATGCGGTGCTCAATCCCTCGAAGCGGTGGTAGTCCATGAGGAAGCTCGTCGGGGACATCTTGGAACTCCTTCAAAAGAGACAACAAAGACGAAGGAAGTGTTGTTAAGTTGTTAGTCTCCGAAGATGGCCCCTTGCAAATGAGCACGTAGTGTAATATGGTGGATGGGTTGTGGTGCAATTCTCTCATCTCACTCTTGGTAGCTATGAGGACACTCTTCATCTCACTCATATATGGCTTGTGGCGCTCACTTTCCTTTTGGTGGGTCACTCTCTCACCACTCATCTCACTAGTGATGGTAGCTTCCTTAGCCCTCGCTAAAGCCTTTGCATTGTCCGCAATTACTTGGCTAGGAGTCATAGGGCGTAGGATGAATGTCTTGTCGCCGACCTTGAAGCTATAGGCATTTGTGTAGCCATCATGGCTTGCTCTTTTGTCATATTGCCAAGGGCGACCAAGTAGCATGTGGCACACCGTCATGGGCACTACATCACAATCAACGGTGTCTTCATAGGCGCCAATCTTGAAGGATACGGAGACGGTGTGTTGTATCTTGACATTTCCATTGTCACTTAGCCATTGCACATGGTAAGGGTGGGGGTGTTTCCGGAGTGTGAGGTTGAGCTTGGAGCATAGTTCGGTGCTTGCAAGATTGTGGCAACTCCCTCCATCGATGATAACCTTTATTGACTTGCCATTGATTCCGGCTCTTGTTTGGAAGATGTTGCACCTTTGATCTTCATTGGGAAGTGCATGGGTTGTCAACACTTTGGTCACCACAAGGGACGGGCTTGCATCATGCACACATAGGACTTGTTCTTGGTCTTCCAAGTCATCATCCTCAAGATTGGTTGCGGCTTGTACCAATGCTTCATATTCTCCTTCACTCAAGTACTCCACATCTCCATCATCTCGAGTTATCATAACTCTTGTGTTCTTGCATTCAAAGGATTTATGTCCTTGAGCCCCACACTTGAAGCAAGTGATGTTACTAGATCCCGTGGAAGCTTTGGAGGACATAGTTTGTTGATCCGGCTTGAAGCTTGTTGTCTTGAAGGCGCTCTTCGTTTGCTTAGGAGGATCCTTGGGAGCAATAGCACTTGCGTTCTTGATGCTTGAGGAGGTGGTTGTTGCATTTCTTGCGGCGAAGAAGGACTTTGTTTTTGCACTTGCTAAGTCTTCTCGCACTTGGCGCTCGGCTCTTGTTGCTTGATGAAGCAATTCAACCATGTTGGTGTAAGGCAAGAACTCCACTATCCTCTTGACGGGAATGTTCAATCCATTCAAGAATCTTGCCATTGTTTGCTCTTCTCGCTCATCCACATTGGCACTCATCATGGTCATGTGCATCTCCTTGTAGTATTCCTCAACGGATTTGAAGCTTTGCTTGAGTTGAGTAAGCTTGTTGAAGAGGTCGCGTTTATGGTGGTTGGGCACAAAGCGCTTGTGCATGACTTCTTGCATCTCTTCCCACGTGTCAATGGGGTCTAGATCTTCCTTGTCACGCTTCTTGTTCACTTCTTCCCACCAAACATTTGCATATCCTTCAAACTCAAGTGATGCCATGGCCACTTTCTTTGCTTCGGAGAAGTTGTGGATGCGGAAAATCTTGTCAACCTTGAGAACCCAAGAGAGGTATGCATCGGGGTCTTCTTCTCCATGGAATTTGGGCATGGTGAATTTGAGCTTCCCAAAGATTTCCTCTTCATTGCGGTCATTGCGTCTAGGATGTGGTCTTGCATCATCTTCATCCTCATTATGGTTGCGAGGTTGTTGAGGTGGATCCTCATTTCCATGGCGGCGGTTTGGAAGAGGAGGACGCCTTCCATGAGGTTGCCGGGGGTGTGGCATGACACTAGCTTCACTTGAGGCGTCTTCTTCATTTTGGTTCCTTGCTTCACCTTGGTGAGCATGAAGTGCTTGATGAGCTCGATAATTGAGAGGGTTGTGTCTTCTATTGTCCCTATTGTTCCTTCTTGCGCCATCATCTTGCGGAGCATCAATATTGATGATTTGGCGTTCTTGGTTCACTTCTTGGTCGACGTCATGAGGTGGGTTCCTTTGAGCATTGGCCACTTGAGATGGGCGCGATTGCCCTTGTTGTTGATGTTCTTGCTCACGTGCATGAAGGAGAGCTTGATCATGACGAAGACGTTGTTGTTCCTCTTCGAATTGAGCTTGGCGATGTGCTTGTTGTAGTCTCTCTTGTTCAAGTTGAGCACGTGCTTGCTCCACATCTCGAGCTTGTTGTTGAAGTACTTGAGCATCCACATTATGGTGGTGTGGGTCTTCATTAGAAGCATGGTAAGACGAGGATGAAGCTCGGTGTCTTGAACTATGAGAGCGCGAAGACCTTGAGTGTTGGCTTCGGTTGTTGGCGATGTTGGCAATAGCTTGCTCAAGGCGTGCCATCCTTTCTTCTTGCCTTCTCATGCTCGCCATGTTTTGTTGACCTTGAGTAGCAAGTGTGGCCCTCATATCATGGGCTTGAGCATCAAGCTTGTCATGGATGTCTTGCACTTGGACATTGAGGTCCCGTCTTTGCACTTGAGCTCGTTCTTCATAGCGTGCAACGGTCTCATCGATCCTTGCCGTGAGGTCATGGATACTCTTGTTGACGGCTTGAGTAGCTATCCAATGTTGGTGCCGTGTCATCGGTAGTTGGTTCCCCTCTCCACTAGACATGGTTACAACTAAAACAAGAACTATGTTGTGGGGTTAGAGGAAAGCTCACAAGTAAGTCAAAGACTCACAACAAAATTGGAAAGGTGTATCAAGGTGAGGAACAACCGGTTACACACACAAAAACAAAACTCTATATGGTGTTAGGTACGGATGTGGAAAGCCAAATGGAAGAACCAAACGAAAAGTCTATTATCAAAAGTGGGTAAGATCCAAAAGTCACAAGTCAAAGGCGGTGATCACAAAAGGCATACACAATGAGGAACACACGCGTGGGACAAAATGGGGTTAGCGCGACTTGGAAAATGAGCAAGAACAAAATGGTCCTAACGAAGACTACTAGCTCGGTGTCACGCTAACGCAAGAGAGACCGTGGCTTGGTTGCAAAATTGAGAAGCAACAAGATTTGCGCAAGACGCCTCTCTTCTCTTTTCTCTCTTTTGCTTAAAAGCTTTGGACTCTTTTGTGTATAGGTGTCACTCACACACTTTTTCTTTTTCTCTTTTTGTATTTTTCTTTTTCTTTTTCTCACTATGTAAGGATACTACTATCTATGTAAGTATGTCACACTTATTTTGCTTATCTTTTCACACGAGCTTGCTTCGAAGCTTTGCTCAACGCACGCACACCCTCACGGTCGGGACGCTTGCGCAATGCTTCGCGACACTAGAAAGCCACTCTCGATAGGAAAGATACGCAAAAGAGGCTAGGGCTACAAGTTAGGAGCAAGTTATACCACTTGATGATGGTGGCCGACGATCTTGAACTTGCTATGAAGGTGAAGGTGTCAAATGAACCGCTTGAATCCTCGGGGTGCCGTCGTCGTTGTCGATGTTGCGGAAGCTTGTGGTAGCTGAAATGGCACTCAAAACCGAAGACCAAACACAAATGGGAAGTGCCAAAACGAAAACGAAGAAAGTGTGAAAAATTTCGGGGCCAGCGGCAGTGCCGGCGTTTGGGCGGCGGCAGTGCCGGCCTGAGCGATCTGCCGGCGATTTTGGGGCGGCAGTGCCGGCCTTAGCTGCTGTTCGTCGATTTGGCGGAAAACTGACCCGAAAATCTTCGATTTCGTGGGAAAATTGGCACAAACTGGTGGGAAAAGTTGGGGGAGTAGTAGATCAACACCAAAGACAAGTTTCTATTGGAAGAAAACCACAAATAACTCAACAAATCGAGAGATCGATCCTAGGCCAATTTGGGGCAATTTTTTTTTTTTTTGGAAAATTTTTGTGCGAAATTGGTGATGTGGGGGTCAAATCCGTGGCAACCAAAGAGCTGCTGATACCATATGATGTGGACTAAGTCCTTGGATGTGCCCGATCTTCACGGATTTGGATGGGATTCGTGGGGGAGGTGGATGAACACGAAGAACACGGGTGGGTTTCGGGGTGGATCGAAGATACAAACGCAACACACACACACAACCGGTTGTTCTTCGTTGGCCCGATACACCAACCCAATGGAATTGCAAGAAAAAGACCCACAAGGAGTAGAATCCCTCACAAAAGATTGGCAATAGCAATGGATAGAGTTCCAAAGAGGAAAAGAGTGCAAATAGATAGAATTGCAAAAGCAAAAGATCCACAAACACCAGAATTCCTAGAATGGAAGAGATCCATCACCTAGAAGAGTAGATAGCTTCATAGATTGGTAGATCTAGAAGGGTTTCCCACATGGGTAAGAGCAAAGCTCAAGTTTCTACTTAGTTCATCTCTAACCCTAATTCGTGGCTGGGGGTGCCCTATATATAGAGCCCAGATCTGAGGAGGGGTAACTTAGTCATTTATGAAAAGTACACAGCCACAGGATTTAAATGGGTGGTCCAGATGTAATGGGCGTCGGGGAGGCCGGCAGTGCCGGTGCTTCAGGGGCGGCAGTGCCGGCGTCGCCGGCAGTGCCGGTGCTTCAGTGGCGGCAGTGCCGGGGTGCTTCGGCCGGCAGTGCCGGGCTGATCCGGCCGGCAGTGCCGGGGTGCTCTGGGCGGCAGTGCCGGCCCTGGGCGACCTTCTCCATTTGAGGGCGATCCTTCTTCTTCTTCAGTTTCTTGGGGCGTTAGCGGCGTTCCTTCTTCTCCTTCAGTTCCTTGGTGAGCTTGGTACCTGATGACACATAGAGCACTTGTATGAAGTAGCAAGCCATCCAATGGGGTATCGAGATCAAGGGTAGTGAGGATTGAGTTCACCTTATCATGTAGCGCTTTGACTCGAGCCCGTGTCATCGGTCCACTTGGGGGACTTGTTGGTCTTGGTGTAGCGTCGTCGGTGAGCGGGGCTACATCAACACCTCCACCATAGCAAGTTCAAGATCGTCGGCCACCATCATCAAGTGGTATAACTTGCCCCTAACCTGTAGCCCTAGCCTCTTTTGCGTACCTTTCCTATCGAGAGTGGCTTTCTAGTGTTGCGAAGCATTGCGCAAGCGTCCCGACAGTGAGGGTGTGTGTGTGTTGAGCAAAGCTTCGAAGCAAGCTCGTGTGAAAAGATAAGCAAAAGAAGTGTGACATACTTACATAGATAGTAGTATCCTTACATAGTGAGAAAATGAAAGAAAAATACAAAAGAAAAAGAAAAAGTGTGTGAGTGACACCTATACACAAAAGAGTCCAAAGCTTTTAAGCAAAATAGAGAAAAGAGAAGAGAGGCGTCTTGCGCAAATCTTGTTGCTTCTCAATTTTGCAACCAAGCCACGGTCTCTCTTGCGTTAGCGTGACACCGAGCTAGTAGTCTTCGTTAGGACTATTTTGTTCTTGCTCATTTTCCAAGTCGCGCTAACCCCATTTTGTCCCACGCGTGTGTTCCTCCTTGTGTATGCCTTTTGTGATCACCGCCTTTGACTTGTGACTTTTGGATCTTACCCACTTTTGACAATAGACTTTTCGTTTGGTTCTTCCATTTGGCTTTCCACATCCATACCTAACACCATATAGAGTTTTTGTTTTTGTGTGTGTGCATACATATCGGTTGCCCTCCGCCTTGAAACACCTTTTCGATTTTGGTTTGCAAGTTTTGACACTCTTGGTAGTCTTTCCTAACCACCCACCACATAGTTCTTGTTTTAGTTGTAACCATGTCTAGTAGAGAAGGGAACCAACTACCAATGACGCGGCACCAACATTGGATAGCTACTCAAGCCGTCCACGCCAAGCTCAATCAATTTGAAGCCATGCTCAAGGATACCAACGTCCGCTATGAAGAAAGAGCTCAAGTGCAAAGGAATGACCTCAACAATCAAGTTCAAGACCTCAATGAGAAGATTGAAACTCAAGGCAATGAGTTGAAGGCAACACTTGCCATACAAGGTCAAGAGACAAGGGAAATGAAGACGGCGTTGGACAATATCCTCCATACACTCAACCGTCAAGAAGATAGAAGACACCACTCAAGGTCTTCGCGCTCTCATAGCTCAAGGTCACGAGCTCCTACACCGTCTCACCATGATTCCAATGAAGACCCATGCCACCATAATGTGGATGTTCAAGTGCTTCACCAACAAGCTCAAGAAGCAGAGCAAGCTCGACTTCGACTTGTCCAAGAACGTCAACGCCTTGAAGAAGAGCGCCTTCACCAAGAGAACCTCAATGCTCAATTCCAACAAGAGCAAGAACACCTTCGACATGATCAAGAGCTAGTTCGAGCAAGGGAACAAGAGCGTCTCCGCAATGAACAACAAGCACTTGAAGAACAAGAGCGGCAACGACAAGTACAAGAAGCTCAAGCTAGAAGGCAACGACTTCATCAAGAAGAAGAGAGGCAAGCGCGCCAAGAGCGCCAAATCATCAATGTTGTTCATCCTCAACGCCCTCAAGGTCAAGACAATCGCCGCCATCATGATGATCGACCTCATGCTAGAAGACCACCTCCAAGGGCAAGAAATGAAGAATCAAGTCATCACCAAGCATCAAGTGAAGAAAGTGTGATGCCTCGACGCCCCCATAACAATGATGATCAAGATGAAGGTCATGGAAGACCACCTCCTCGTCAACAACATAGCAACAACAATAGAAATGCTCAAGGCCCACAACATCTACCTCAACAACGTCAAGACCATGGTCAAGAAAGACCACCTCCTAGACGCAATGACCGCAATGAAGAGGAAATCTTTGGGAAGCTCAAGTTCACCATGCCAAAATTCCACGGAGAAGAAGACCCCGATGCATACCTATCTTGGGTTCTCAAGGTTGACAAGATTTTCCGCATACACAACTTCTCCGAAGCAAAGAAAGTGGCCATGGCATCACTAGAGGTTGAAAGAGATGCAAATGTTTGGTGGGAAGAAGTGAACAAGAAGCGTGACAAGGAAGATCTGGAGCCCATTGCTACATGGGAAGAGATGCAAGAAGTCATGCACAAACGCTTTGTGCCCAACCACCATAAACGCGACCTCTTCAACAAGCTTACTCAACTCAAGCAAAGCAAGAAGTCCGTTGAGGAGTACTACAAGGAGATGCACATGACCATGATGAGTGCCAATGTGGATGAGCGAGAAGAGCAAACAATGGCAAGATTCTTGAATGGATTGAACATTCCCATCAAGAGGATAGTGGAGTTCTTGCCTTGCACCAACATGGTTGAATTGCTTCATCAAGCTACAAGAGCCGAGCGCCAAGTGCGAGAAGACATAGCAAGTGCAAAAACAAAGTCCTTCTTCGCCGCACGAAATGCAACAAACACCTCTTCAAGCATCAAGAACACAAGTGCTATTGCTCCAAAGGATCCTCCCAAGCAAACGAAGAGTGCCTTCAAGACAACAAGCTTCAAGCCGGATCAATCAACTATGTCCTCCAAAGCTTCCACGGGATCTAGTAACATCACTTGCTTCAAGTGTGGGACTCAAGGACATAAATCCTTTGAATGCAAGAACACAAGAGTTATGATAACTCGCGATGATGGAGATGTGGAGTACTTGAGTGAAGGTGAATATGAAGCCTTGGTCCAAGCCGCAACCAATCATGAGGATGATGACTTGGAAGACCAAGAGCAAGTCCTATGTGTGCATGATGCAAGCCCATCTCTTCTGGTGACCAAAGTGTTGACAACCCATGCACTCTGATGTAGCCCCGGTCACCGACGTTGCTACACCAAGACCATCAAGTGCAACCCCGCCTATCGTCGACGCTACACCATGGCCAAAGAGTCCCCCAAGTGGACCTTCAACCCTAAACCACGCTACACGCGACAAGGTGAACTCCTTCCTCTCGATACTCGACCTCGTCAATACCTTGAATGGAATGCTACCTCATATCGGTGTGCTACATATCATTAGGTACAAGAATCATCGAGGAACCGGAGAGGAGGAACACCCATGGTGCAAGGAAGCGAGGGAAGGGAAGAGGAGCCATTCATCATGGTGCAAGGAAGAAGGAAGAAGAAGCAGAAGAAGGAGAAGGGCTCCAGCCGCCAGCCACGACAAGGCCGGCACTGCCGCCCCCACTTGGCCGGCACTGCCGGTGGGCGCACCCCGGCACTGCCGGCCCATCTTCCCCGGCACTGCCGGCCCCACCGGCACTGCCGCCCCGAACACGCCGGCACTGCCGGCCCCCTCGAAGTCAACTTCATCCCAACCGTCTATTTATCATCTATGGTCACCACTCCTTTATTGTAATGCCCCTTTTACCCCTGGACGGATCTGGGCCTATATATACCTCTCTCCCCACCTCATTTAGGTTTAGACAAGATGATAGCTTAAACATGGATATGAGCTTTGTCTCCCTAGGGTTTCATCCCTCTGTAATCAAGGCAACCCTTGTTGTTGATCTAGATCTGTGAGTGAGATTCTAGTGCGAGCACTCTCTCTCTCTCTCCGATCTCCTTCTCCAACACCGGTCTCTCTCCTCGGAATTCTACCGCGGTCTCTTCCGTAGGAGATTCTATCGGCGTGGTCCATCGAGCCACGGGGGTAAGTCTCGGTTGTATCGGGTAGGTGTGCGTGCGTGAGTTCCTCGTGTTCTTCGTGTTCATCGTGTTCTTCGCGCTCTCCCTCTCCTCCCCCTTTGGATTTCGGGTCAACCGCGAGATCGGGCCACACACGGGGTCTTAGACCTCATCATATGGTATCAGCAGCCTTTGGTTTCCGCGGATTTGACCCTCCACCCACCCAATTTCGTTTCTAGAAAATTTCCCAAAAAATAGCCCTAATTTGCCTTTGGTCGATCTGTGATTTTGTTGCGTTTTGAGTGGTTTTGATCCATGGATTTGATGTTCCTATGGTAGATCTACATCCCCTCCAAATTTCGCTCCCAAATTCCATCTATATCTCCGTGAATCGACGTTTTTCCGTCCCAATTTCCGCTGCGTTCGTCCTCCTGTTCGTCGAGTTCGTGCTCACCGGCACTGCCGGGTAGTGCACACCGGCACTGCCGGCCGACCGGCACTGCCGGCCAGGTCCCGGCGGCACTGCCGCTGCGCCTTTCTTCAACCTCACGCCCCCGCCTGAGCCGCTCCACGCGCAGCATCCGCCCCTGGCTCCACTCCCGGCCGGCCCCCGCAGCCCCAGCTCGCCCCACCGCGCATCAGGCCCGGCCACCAAGCAGCGCCGCACCTGCACGCCTCCACCTGCTTGCCTTGGCCACCACCGCTCGCGCACGCCTCCACCAACGAGTCGCCCGCCGCCACCAGCTGCCCAGCCGCCGCCAGCTTCCGCCCTGCACAGGCTCCCGCTCAACTTGCTCCGGCCCGCTCCCAGCATCCGCTGCCCCTGCCCAGGCCACCACCACGCGCCGCCGTAACCAGCACGCCCCGGCCGCTTCACCACCAGCCGCGCACGCGCTCCCCAGCTCCACCTGGCCACTTCTGCCCAAGCGGCCGACCAAATCCATCGCTGGCTAGCAATCAGCCCGGCAGTGCCGGCCGAGTCGTCCGGCAGTGCCGGCCTATGCACTCCGGCAGTGCCGCTCGTCCCTACCCGGCAGTGCCGGCCCCATTGTACACGCTGATTCAGTTTCGCTCCATTCTGACTCACATTTTTGCCCCACATTTTGACAACTTTCCGGCGCCCGTTTGACCCCAAACTTTCACAGTTATCCCTTTTCATATTGACTCTAATTTTGACACCATTTCCGAAATTTTCCGACTCCAAAATTTTGACACCTTCGATCGCTCGTCGTGACCCAAATTTTCGGGCATTGACTTATTTTTGCTCGGTTTCCGTTTCGGAGTGCAAGGTTTGTCCAACAAGCTTCCGCGTCTACATCAACACCGCGGCAACACCTTCGGCACCCCGGACTCCGGCGCAACTACGACACCATCGTCGCCATCATCGCAAGTTGTGTGTTCCGACACCGCCTAACATTTTCATCTAGGTATAACTTGCTCCCCACCTTGTAGCCCCTCTTCCTTTTGCGACCTATCCTATCGAGCATTGCTTATCAAGTGTTGCGAGACATTGCACGTGGCCCCGATTGTGAGGTGTGTGTGTCGTGTGGAGTAAAGCTTCTAAGCAAAAACTCGTGTGGCAAGATAGCAAAAGCGAGCTAACGCTAACATAGTGCGAGAAAAAGCCGCCAAAACACAAAAAGAGCAAAAGAGTGCAAGTGCCACCATACATATACAAAAGAGTGTCTAGTGCCACCAAATACAAAAGAGAAAAAGCTTTTAAGCAAAAGAGAGAAAAGAGAAGAGAGGCCGCGTGTGAATCTTGTTGTCTCTCAAGTTGCAACCAAAGCTTTGATCTCTTCTTGTGTTAGTGTGACACCGAGCACCCTTGCTTTTGGGTTCTTACACTTTTCCGCTCGTTCCTTGGTCGCACTAACCCCGTTCATCTCGTGTGTGCGTTCCATATCCTTTCCGTGTTTTTAGTGATCACCATTTGGACATTGGATTTTTGGAGCTTACCCACTCTTAACAACAAACTTGATTTCGGATTTTGACTTTTGGCTTTCCACCATCCTAACCTACCACCATATTTGCTAGCTTTTGCGTGTGTCTTTGTGTGTGTGCCCGATACAATTGATTTTTCCCTCGGCTTGTTGGATCGCCCCGATCTTATCACACCACGGTAAGGGTGCGAGGTAGTGTTCTTCCACTCACATCCACCATATAGATATTGTCGTGCTAACATGTATAGCGACGGAGACGACACGGAAGAGTACATGGAGTACTTCGAGGAGGATGCCTCCTCAAGCACCGCGGATGTGGAGGAACATGTGGAGCTCGACACCGACTCTAGCTCCACAAGCATCATCGGCATGTCCGACATCGAGGAGCTCGACAACGACCATGGCTCCCCAAGCATCACCGACATGACCGATATCGAGGAGCTCTACATCGACAATGGCCCCTCATGCATGGACGACATGGTGGAGTACCACCTCGAGGACGACATGGATGACATGGTGGAGCACCACCCCGAGGACGACATCGACGAGCTCTACATCGACACTAGCTCACTACTCATGGACGACATGGTGGAGCAACGCCACGACTTCGACATCGACACCATGGCGGAGCCTCACCTAGTCTCCACACGGAGCAAAGACGATGCGCCCTCGTATCCATACTTGGCCAAGGGAGCTACATATGAAGATGGAGGACCTCCACGATGGCGCCATCATATGGTTCACCAAGAGCGTCCTCAACATGAGCGTCATCGACACACTACTCCGAGCTCCACAAGGCACCACCATGAGCGTGCTTATGCACAAGATCGTCGACCTCAAGTACATCATATGGAGCATCAAGAGCGTCCCCAACATGATCGTCGTCGACACTCTTCTCCAAGCTCCACAAGGCGCCACAAGCGACATGCCAAGCCACATGAGCCATCATCTAGGCATGTTGAGGATCGTCATCAACACACACCATCACATGATCGTCGTCGACCACCACCATCTCATGGATCCCATCGACACATGTCACCACGTGATCTTCACCGACACAAGCCACTCCATGAGCGCCATCGACAAACATCTTCCACGGATCTTCGACGACACCACTCAAGCCATGGTGATGATGCCCGAAGACGAGAGCCTCGACATGAAGACGACCACCGCCACCATAAGGTGTCTACCACTCCAAGGATGGCAAGTGCACATCGCGCATACCTTCCTCATGAGGCGACTTCTACCTCTTGCGCCACCACCACAATGGCCCCTACCTCGTCACATGCCTATGGACTCCGATGCTACAAGTGCAAGCAACAAGGCCACCCTCCACGGGAATGTCCCAATCTCCTATGTGAGGTGTGCAAGGCCAAGGGTCACGTGGCATGGCAACGCACAACGCCAAGCGCCAAGAAGCTCTACTTCGACGAGCTCAATGCACAAGTCTCCAAGATGCCTATCGCGCCCACACTTCAAGATGAAGATCGCCAAGGTCAACTCAAGGTTGATGTGGATCCGAGCCTAGCTCTCTACTACACCACGACGCCACCGCTTGAGGATGACTTGGGAGGCGATGGAGTTGAGCATGGTGAGCATGGGATTCTCCCTTCACCTACGGAGGCGCATGGAGTTGAGATGGTTGAGCATGGGAATTTCCCTTCAACCAAGGAGGCGCATGGAGATGAGAAAGTCGAACCTACTCCCCTATGCTTCATTGATGAGTTGGTACCAATCCCATGTGAGGATGAGAGCCACTTAGCCCACTTGAGTGAGAGTGATAGTGAGTTGAGTGACTTCCACCCCATATGCGAGTTTGAGTGCTTCCATTTGGAGGACATGAGTGATACACAAAGTGAGTTGAGAGAGGTAGATGATAGGTCCATGGAGGACATCGCATTTGCTAACACATTAACCTCTCCCTCGTTTGTGTCTTCTTATGTTGCACTAGGTTCCACGGAGGACGAGTTCCCGCTCATGGAGACGATGTACATGGTGCATGACGATGAAGATATCTCACCATGCTTGCTCCAAGATGCACAGGTCGACCACATGGATCCTCCTACTTCCACCACACCTACTTCAAATGAGTCGCCCGACAAAGGTAACAACATAGGTGTTGGTGATGCCATGATCCCACTAGTGGACATGATGACTTATGAATGCATGCATGATCTTGATGACACATTTGCTACATCATATGCTACTTTCATGTTCCCATGTGATACTTTGCTTGCCAACATTGTTGACCATGTGGAATTGAGTGCTTGTGATAACATGACCATGCCATGCTATGAGAGCTTCAATTTTTCCACCATTGCTTGCAATATGTCGACCACTTGCTCTTTACCATGTATTGCTTGCAATGACAATGACAAGGATGACATTAGCTTCCGCATGCTTTGCCCCAAATGTTTACACCATTCCATGATCCTTGCATCCAAGATAGTGAACAATTCCCCTTTATTATGCTTGGTATGCAAACATGCTTATTTCATTGTCCATGAGATGGCCCCCATAGCCTTCTCCACTTTTGATGATCATGAGTTCCCACATGCCACGCATGCACCTTCATGCCGTTTGCACTATCGCCATGCATTTCATACTATCTTGCTTGACACTAATGGTGATGTGCACAAGTCTTGGAACATCATGATGGATGATGTGTTCCTTTACCATGCACACACGCTCTTTGTTCTATCTATTGTGTGTATAGGTACCCGAATGACAACTTCCACCGCTACGGAGCATGAGCTCACGAAACGCGCAATTGAGAGCTACCCCAACAAGGACCTAACCCGCGGGAAGCACGCCAAAGGGTATGTTCCCAAACGCCTTCGCCCTCGTGTGTTTCCGGCTTGTCTTGTCGAGCTTCCGGTTTGGACCAATGCCTCGTCACCTCTTTTGCTTCTTATGCAACATATCTTGACACATCTTGTTGGCACAATGGTTGTTGTATGTCTTGATGCTTTCATCATACACTTCGAGAATCTCAAGGACCATGTTATACATGTGAGAGACACCTTATGCATCTTGTGCCACATGTCATTCATAAAGTTGCTCTTCTTTGGATTTCTCATTTCATCTTTGGCAATTGAAATGGATTCTTTGACACTTGAGGATACCCATACTTGGCTCACGCCAACCATACTTTCCCAAGCTAGAAGTCTCCATAGCTTTGCCATTGCACATAACAATTTTGCCCCAAATTTTGCCGCCGATACTTGCCTTTTGTTTGTTCCACTTGTTTGGGACAATGCATTTTTGACACCTTACAACTCTTACATGAACAAATTTTTGCCCTTCCACATGTTGGATACACCCACACTCTTTTGGTTCCCATTTTTGCCAAATGCCTCTTGGAGCTTTCCCTTCGCAAGTGGTTTTTCTCCAAGTTCTTCTTCGACCGCGACTACCCAACTCTACAAGGGACAACCGTCATGGACTACCTCTTCGATGAGGAGGAACAAGAGTCGAGGACGACTCTTCCCCAAGGGGGGGGAGATGATGTAGCCCCGGTCACCGACGTTGCTACACCAAGACCATCAAGTGCAACCCCGCCTATCGTCGACGCTACACCATGGCCAAAGAGTCCCCCAAGTGGACCTTCAACCCTAAACCACGCTACACGCGACAAGGTGAACTCCTTCCTCTCGATACTCGACCTCGTCAATACCTTGAATGGAATGCTACCTCATATCGGTGTGCTACATATCATTAGGTACAAGAATCATCGAGGAACCGGAGAGGAGGAACACCCATGGTGCAAGGAAGCGAGGGAAGGGAAGAGGAGCCATTCATCATGGTGCAAGGAAGAAGGAAGAAGAAGCAGAAGAAGGAGAAGGGCTCCAGCCGCCAGCCACGACAAGGCCGGCACTGCCGCCCCCACTTGGCCGGCACTGCCGGTGGGCGCACCCGGCACCGCCGGCCCATCTTCCCCGATCGCTGCCGGCCCCACTGCACTGCCGCCCGAACACGCCGGCATCGCTGCCCCTCGAAGTCAACTTCATCCCAACCGTCTATTTATCATCTATGGTCACCACTCCTTTATTGTAATGCCCCTTTTACCCCTGGACGGATCTGGGCCTATATATACCTCTCTCCCCACCTCATTTAGGTTTAGACAAGATGATAGCTTAAACATGGATATGAGCTTTGTCTCCCTAGGGTTTCATCCCTCTGTAATCAAGGCAACACTTGTTGTTGATCTAGATCTGTGAGTGAGATTCTAGTGCGAGCACTCTCTCTCTCTCTCCGATCTCCTTCTCCAACACCGGTCTCTCTCCTCGGAATTCTACCGCGGTCTCTTCCGTAGGAGATTCTATCGGCGTGGTCCATCGAGCCACGGGGGTAAGTCTCGGTTGTATCGGGTAGGTGTGCGTGCGTGAGTTCCTCGTGTTCTTCGTGTTCATCGTGTTCTTCGCGCTCTCCCTCTCCTCCCCCTTTGGATTTCGGGTCAACCGCGAGATCGGGCCACACACGGGGTCTTAGACCTCATCACACTCCCCAATGAAGATCAAAGGTGCAACATCTTCCAAACAAGAGCCGGAATCAATGGAAGTCAATAAAGGTTATCATCGATGGAGGCAGTTGCCACAATCTTGCAAGCACCGAACTATGCTCCAAGCTCAACCTCACACTCCGGAAACACCCCCACCCTTACCATGTGCAATGGCTAAGTGACAATGGAAACGTCAAGATACAACATACCGTCTCCGTATCCTTCAAGATTGGCGCCTATGAAGACACCGTTGATTGTGATGTAGTGCCCATGACGGTATGCCACATGCTACTTGGTCGCCCTTGGCAATATGACAAAAGAGCAAGCCATGATGGCTACACAAATGCCTATAGCTTCAAGGTCGGCGACAAGACATTCATCCTACGCCCAATGACTCCTAGCCAAGTAATTGCGGACAATGCAAAGGCTTTAGCGAGGGCTAAGGAAGCTACCATCACTAGTGAGATGAGTGGTGAGAGAGTGACCCACCAAAAAGAAAGTGAGCGCCACAAGCCATATATGAGTGAGATGAAGAGTGTCCTCATAGCTACCAAGAGTGAGATGAGAGAATTGCACCACAACCCATCCACCATATTGCACTATGTGCTCATTTGCAAGGGGCCATCTTCGGAGACTAACAACTTAACAACACTTCCTTCGTCTTTGTTGTCTCTTTTGAAGGAGTTCCAAGATGTCTTCCCCAACGAGCTTCCTCATGGACTATCACCGCTTCGAGGGATTGAGCACCGCATCGACCTCATACCCTGCGCCCCTCTACCAAACCGCGCCGCCTACCGCACCAACCGCGAAGACACAAAGGAGATCCAACGCCAAATACAATACCTCCTCGAAAAAGGGTATGTTCGTGAAAGCTTAAGCCCTTGTGCGGTTCCCGTGATTCTTGTTCCTAAACCGGATGAGACGCAACGAATGTGTATGGATTGTCGCCCCATCAATGCCATTACCGTTCGATACCGCCATCCCATTCCGCGTTTAGATGACATGCTTGATGAATTGAGTGGTGCCACAATTTTCTCTAAGATTGATTTGCGTAGTGGCTACCACCAAATTCGCATGGCAATAGGTGATGAATGGAAGACGGCATTCAAGACCAAACTTGGTCTCTATGAATGGCTTATCATGCCATTTGGTCTTTCGAATGCTCCATCTACTTTCATGCGATTCATGAATCACATCTTGCTACCTCTCATTGGCAAGAGTGTGGTTGTCTATTTCGATGATATTCTCATTTATAGCAAAAATCTCGAGGACCATGTACAACATGTGAGAGAAGTCTTATGCATCTTGCGTCATGAGAAGCTTTATGCAAATCTTCCAAAGTGCACCTTTGCTCAAAACAAGTTGGTTTTTCTTGGATTTGTGGTTTCCGCTAATGGTATTGAAGTTGATTCTTCCAAGGTTGAGGCCATCCACAATTGGCCCACTCCTACCAATGTTGGTCAAGTTCGAAGTTTTCATGGACTTGCCGGTTTCTACCGCCGCTTTGTGAAAGATTTTAGCACCATTGCTTGCCCTTTGAATGAACTTACCAAAAAGAATGTTCCGTTTGTGTGGGGCAAGGCACAACAAAAAGCTTTTGATGAGTTGAAAAAGAGACTTACCGAGGCACCACTTCTTGTTTTTCCAAACTTTTCCAAAACTTTTGAGATTGAGTGCGATGCGAGTGGACTCGGTATTGGTGGAGTTCTTATGCAAGATGGAAAACCCGTGGCATACTATAGCGAGAAGTTGGATGGCGCACGCCTCAACTATCCTATATATGACAAGGAACTTTATGCTTTGGTTCGTGTTCTTGAAGTTTGGCAACACTATCTTTGGCCAAAAGAGTTTGTTATCCACTCCGACCATGAGTCTTTGAAATATCTGAAAAGTCAACACAATTTGAACAAACGTCATGCAAAATGGGTTGAGTTCATTGAGTCCTTTCCATATGTAATCAAATACAAGAAGGGAAAGGACAATGTTGTTGCGGATGCTCTTTCCCGCAAGCTCACCCTTTTACTCACTCGTTTGGATGTCCATGTTTTGGGTCTTGATGAAATCAAAGACTTGTATGCCTCCGATATTTTCTTTGGCCCAATCTTTGCAAAGTGTTCTAGTGAGAAGGGCATCGATGATTTCTATTTGCACCAAGGATTCTTGTTCAAGGGCAACAAACTTTGCATTCCCATGTCTTCGCTTCGCCTTTTGCTCTTACAAGAATCGCATGGTGGTGGTCTTATGGGACACTTTGGACGAGACAAGACATATGCCATGCTCTCCACTCACTATTATTGGCCAAGAATGAAGCGTGATGTGGAGCGCCTTTGCCGACGGTGTACAACATGCTTACAAGCTAAGTCAACTTCCAATATACACCATTGCCTATTCCTCATGCTCCTTGGTCCGATATAAGTATGGATTTTGTGCTAGGATTGCCTAGAAGCAAATATGGTCATGATTCAATTTTTGTAGTGGTTGATCGATTCTCTAAAATGGCTCATTTCATACCATGCTCCCGAACGGATGATGCTTCACACATTTCCTCCTTGTTTTTTAGGGAAATTGTGAGACTCCACGGTGTACCAAGAAGCATTGTGTCGGATCGAGATGTCAAGTTCATGAGTTACCTTTTGAAGACACTAATGGCCAAGTTCAACGTCAAGCTTTTGTTCTCCTCATCCTCACACCCACAAACTTATGGGCAAACCGAAGTGGTGAACCGAAGCCTCTCCACACTACTACGAGTCCTTGTCAAGAAGAATTTGAAGTCATGGGAAGATTGCATCCCGCATGCGGAGTTTGCCTACAACCGCGCCAAGCACACTACAACAATGAGAAGCCCGTTCATGGTTGTCTATGGCTTTGAACCACCTACGGCGATTGACATCCTTCCTCTACCACTACATGAGCAAGTAAACATGAACATCGACAAGCGAGCACAATACATGAAGAAGCTACATGAAGATACAAGGGCAACAATTGAGCAACAAGTTCTTCGTCAAGCAACACGCCTCAACATGAAGAAAAAGGCATGGATCTTCAATGAAGGAGACTTAGTGTGGTTACACCTTCGCAAAGACCGTTTCTCTCAAGAACGAAACTCCAAGCTCAAGCCCCGAGGCGACGGTCTCTTCAAGGTCCTCAAGCGCATCAACGACAACGCCTACGTCATAGACATACCAACATCCAAGTACTTGGTGAGTAACACATTCAATGTGTCCGACCTCTCGCCATACCATGAAGATGAAGAGACGTTAGAGTCGAGGACGACTCTTTCCCAAGGGGGGAGATGATGTAGCCCTACCTAAGGTCGACACTACATCAAGACCGACAAGCCCTCCTCGTGGTCCATTGACACGAGCTCGAGCCCAAGCCCTACACCAAGAGGTGAATTCGCTCCTCTCCACGTATGCTTTGGATACCCCTTTGGATGGCTTGCTACTTCATGCCAATACGCTATGTTCAATCAGGTACATCGACCAAGACGCGAGCCATGGAAACCAAGCCAACGGAGAGAGAGCTGGAAATGATGAAGACGGAGCTACAGCGCCCAGGCTGGAACTTCCGCCCCCAGGACCGAAACTTCCGGCCAGATGCCCTCAAGATGCCTTCCAGCGCCCAGGGAAAAGGAATCCAGCCGGAACTTCCGCCCCAGAGGACCGGAACTTCCGCCCGCCGGAACTTCCGCCCAAGTTCCGCCCAAGTTCCGAAAGTCCATCAAAACCATACTGGATGTACTGCGAGACAATGGCCGAATTCCGGAACAAGGCCGGAACTTGGCCGGAACTTCCGCCCCGACCGGAACTTCCGGCCCGCAAGACCGGAACTTCCGCCCATGACCGGAACTTCCGCCCAGAACGACCGGAACTTCCACCCCATCGAACTTCAGTGAGACAGCACTTTTCAGCGTGTAACTTACCTCTTCGCCCCCACCTATAAATAGCCTTGTTGGCTCAGATCTGAGATTAGACTTGATGTGAAATTAAACCTGAGCTTAGCTCACCCTTGTGGGAACCCTACCTAGATCTTTTATCTTGTACCCACCCGGGCTCCTTATCGACTCGTGAAGATCTCTTTGGTGACTTCTACCGTTTGTTTGATCTTTTGCTTGCACTTCTACCTATTTGGTCTTTTGCTTGCACTTCTATCAACCTTCCAGTCTTTTCACCCTTCTAGATCTTGCGAGCTTCGATTTGTCGATCTCTTTGCGGGACTTCTACCGGAAGGTATTTTCTCGTAACCTCTATTTAGTTGGTGGTTCGGGCCAACGAGGGAAAACCGATTTGTGTGCGTGTGTGTGTTGTATCCCCACGATTCCCCTACGTGTTCTTCGTGTTCATCGCGTTCATCCACCTCCCCCACGAGTTCCACCCAAATCCATGAAGATCGGGCACATCCTTGGCTTAGCCCTTATCATCCTCACTCTAAGGGGAGAAAATGGTGAACCACCAACTGACACTTGGGAGGAGATGAAGGAAGAGATGCACGCTCGCTTTGTTCCAACACACTACATGACTGACCTCTTCAACAAGCTCCAAAAGTTGAAGCAAGGCACCAAGACCGTTGAGGAGTTCTTCAAGGAGATGGAGCTCACTATGATGCGAGCCAACATCCAAGAATCCGAGAGCCAAACCATTGCTCGTTTCTTCAATGGCCTCAACTACCCCATCAAGAGGATTGTGGAGTTCCAACCATACTCCAACATGGTTGAGTTGGTCCACCAAGCATCGAAGGCCGAGCGCCAAGTGATTGAAGACATCAAGTACTCCAAGTCCAAGTCATACTTCGCCTCCAAGCTCGCCACATCATGAGGTGGTAGTGGTCGACGACTATCATGAGATGGTGTGAGTCGATGACGGTCCTTGCCATGCCTAGATGATGGCTCATGCGACTTGGCATGTTGCTTGCGGCGCCTTGTGGAGTTTGGAGAAGAGTGTCGATGACGATCATGTTGAGGACGCTCTTGATGCTCCATATGATGTACTTGAGGTCGACGATCTTGTGCATAAGCACTCTCATGGTGGCGCCTTGTGGAGCTCGGAGAAGTGCGTCGATGGTGATCATGTTGGGGACGCTCTTGATGCTCCATATGATGGTGCCATCTTGGAGGTCCTCTATCTTCATATGTAGCTCCATTGGCGACGTAGGTGTACTTGGGAGCATCGTCTTTGCTCATTGTGGAGCGTAGGTGAGGCTCCGCCATGGTGTCGATGTCGTACTCGTGGTGTTGCTCCACCATGTCGTCGATGTCGTACTCGTGGCGTTGCTCCACCATGTCGTCGATGTCGTACTCGTGGCGTTGCTCCACCATGTCGTCGATGTCGTACTCGTGGCGTTGCTCCACCATGTCGTCCATGAGTGGTGATCCATTGTCGATGTAGAGCTCGTCGATGTCGTCCTCGAGGTGGTGCTCCACCATGTCGTCCATGCTTGAGGATCCATTGTCGATGTAGAGCTCCTCGATGTCGGTCATGTCGGTGATGCTCGTGGAGCCATAGTTGGTGTCGAGCTCCACATGTTCCTCCACATCCGCGGTGCTTGAAGAGGTATCCTCCTCGAAGTGCTCCGTGTACTCCTCCGTATCTTCTTCGTCGCTATACATGTTAGCACGACAATATATATATGGTGTATGTTAGTGGAAGAACACTACCCCGCAACCTTACCGTGGTATGACAAGATTGGGGTGATCCAACAAAACCGAGAGTTAGAACAATTGTATCGGGTACTCACACAAAAGCACACGCAAAAGCTAGCAAATATGGTGTTAGGTG
Organism: Lolium perenne; assembly: GCF_019359855.2. NCBI lineage: Eukaryota > Viridiplantae > Streptophyta > Magnoliopsida > Poales > Poaceae > Lolium > Lolium perenne. The sequence goes on from NC_067246.2 coordinate 161,756,990, forward strand.
AGTATGGTGGAAAGCCAAAAGACGAAATCCAAGATCAAGTATGTTGTCAAGAGTGGGTGAAATCCAAAAATTCAAATGTCAAAGCGATGATCACTATAAACACGGAAAGATATGGAACGCACACACGAGATGAACGGGGTTAGTGCGACCAAGGAATGAGCGGAAAAGTGTAAGAAGCCCTTAAGCAAGGGTGCTCGGTGTCACACTAACACAAGAAGAGATCAAAGCTTTGGTTGCAACGGAGAGACAACAAGATTTACACGCGGCCTCTCTTCTCTTTTCTCTCTTTTGCTTAAAAGCTTTTTCTCTTTTGTATTTGGTGGCACTTGACACTCTTTTGTATCTATGGTGGCACTTTGTACACTTTTGTATGTATGATGGCACTTGCACTCTTTTTGTGCTTTTCTTTCTTTTTCACGCTCTATGTTAGCGTTAGCTCGCTTTTGCTATCTTGCCACACGAGTTTTGCTTAGAAGCTTGACTCCACACTACACACACACCTCACAATCGGGGCCACGTGCAATGTCTCGCAACACTTGATAAGCAATACTCGATAGGATAGATCGCAAAAGAAGAGGGGTTACAAGGGGAATGCAAGTTATACCTAGATAAAAATGTTAGGCGGTGTCGGAACACACAACTTGCGATGATGGCGGTGGTGTCAAGAGTACGGTTGCAAGTTCGGGGTGCCTCGGATGTCGTCGCTTGCTTCGTAACTGCGGATTAGTTGTACAAACAAGGCACTCAAACTGGAACAAGCAAACACAAGTTAGCGGAAGAAAAGGGTCAAAGTAGTTTGGCGGTGGTGGCGGTGGTAAGCTGGTGGTGGTGGTGTCGATGCTCTTGCGGTTGCGGCGGAGGTTATGGGGCCGCGGTGATGTTTCCCGGTGGTTTGGGGAGGGTGGCGGTGCTTGCCGGCGGCGGAGAGGGCGGCGGTGGTTGGCGGAGGTGGTGGTAGTGGTGGCGCCCGGTTGGCGCCCGGTTGACCGGGCCCTGGGCCAGCCTGCCCGGTCTACAGCCCGGTTGACCGGGTTCTGGCCCGGTTGGCGCCCGGTCTGGCGCCCGGTTGGACCGGCCCTGGTGCCGGGTGGTCCGGTCTACAGCCCGGTTGGCGCCCGGTTGACCGGATTTCTTGGGGCGCAGTTTCTCTCTCCTGTTCTTGAGCAAAACCAAGCCAAATCGACCAAAACGAAGGGAAACGATGGAATTGGGGGCTAAAAGTTGGGGAGATAGTAGATCAAGCACTCCAACACCAAATCCATGGACCAAAACCACTCAAAACGCAACCAAATCAAAGATCGGTCAAGAGGCAACTTGAGGCTATTTTTGGGGATTTTTGGGGAAAAATTTTCAGAGATGAAATTGGTTGGGTGGGGGGTCAAATCCGCGGAAACCAAAGGCTGCTGATACCATATGATGAGGTCTAAGACCCCGTTTGTGGCCCGATCTTGCGGTTGACCCGAAATCCAAAGAGGGAAGAGAGGGAGAACGCGAAGAACACGATGAACACGAAGAACACGAGGAACTCACGCACGCACACCAACCCGATACAATCGATACTTACCCCCGTGGCTCGATGGACCACGCCAATAGAATCAACCCGGAAGAGACGCGCGGTAGAATTCCGAGCGGAGAGATTGGTGAGGGAGATGAATCTAGGAGTGGGAGAGAGAGTGGGTAGCACTAGAATCTCACACACCAAATCCAATCATCCAACAAGGGTAGCCTTGATACAAAGGGGATGAAACCCTAGGGAGACAAAGCTCAACTTCATGTCTAAGCCTAAATCTTGTCTAAAGAGCTAAGGGGGTGACCTAGGTGCTTATATAGGCATACAAGGCAGCTTGGGTCGAACAGGTAAGTGGTGGACCGACTTGGGTCGTCCCGGTCGAGTCGAACCCGTGAAATCCGGTTTGGGGCCGGTCTGACCGGGCCTGTGACCGGGAGGTCCGGTCCTGGGTCCGGTCGACCGGGTCCTGGACCGGGCCGGCTGGGCCTCTTCCTCCCGCCTCTTCTTCCTCTTCCTTCTTATCTTCTTTCCTTCTTCTTCTTCTCTCTTCCTTGCACCATGGGAGTTCCTTCTCTCTTGGTCCTTGTCGATGTGGGCACCTATAGACACAATGATGATAGGCATGAGGTAGCATACCATTCAAGTTGGTGTTGAGGTCGACCATAGAGAGGAAAGAGTTCACCTTGACATATATGGCGGGGTTTGGTGTTGTTGGTCCACTTGGGGGACTCCTTGGCCATGGTGTAGCGTCGACGATAAGCTGGGCTGCACTTGACGGTCTTGAGGTGGAGGTGTCCGAAAGCCACCCCACATCACTACCTCATGCCGATGTGCTATGTGTCATTAGGTACAAGGCGCATCAAGACCCCGGAGAGGAGGACACGCCATGGTCAAGGGAAGGAGAGGAGCAGCGGGACATGGAGATGATCACGAAGCTGGACCCGACGTCGCTCGAAGCACTCAAAGGAAGAGAAGAATGCTGGCCGGCCCAGGACCCGGTCGGACCAGCCCCACAACCGGACAATCCGGTCCCAGGCCCAGTCAACCGGGCGCCCAACCGGATTTCCCTGCATCGTACCGGAAAGCAACCAGACGAAAACTTGCGAGGTTTCCGGTTGGCGCCCGGTCGACCGGCCCCAGGACCAGACCACCCGGTCACAGGCCCGGTCTGACCAGCCCCAAACCGGATCCGACGGGAATGACTCACCAAACTGCCTAAGTTATCCACTTGCGTACCTTTTCGCCTTGCTGGCCATGTATGCCTATATAAGTAGCCTGGACCCCTCCTTTACCCCTTAGACTTGCATTGAGCTTAAACACAACTTTGAGCTTTGTCTCCCTAGGGTTAGCATCCCTTTGTAATCAATTCATCCTGGTTGTTGATTTGGATATTGTTGAGTGAGATTCTAGTAAAGTTACTCTCTCTCCCTCACCAATCTCTTCTTCTCCAACCCCAATCTCTCACCGGGAATTCTGCCGCGTGCCTCTTCCGGGTGATTCTATTGGCGTGGTCCATCGAGCCACGGGGGTAAGTATCGGGTGTATCGGGTTGGTGTGCGTGCGTGAGTACCGGCGTTCTTCGTGTTCTTCGTGTTCCTCGCGTTCTCCCACCTCTTCCCTTGGTTTTCGGGGTCAAATCGCGAGATCGGGCCAATCCCTAGATCTCAGATCACATCAACTCTATCCTTCTGATTCTTTCTTTGCACCGATATTTGAGAAGTGTTCCGTTCAAAGAGGAGTGGATGATTTCTATTTGCATGATGGCTACCTGTTTAAAGCTAACAAGATTTGCATTCCCGAGTCTTCTCTTCGAAAATTGCTTTTGCAAGAGTCACATGGAGGTGGTCTTATGGGACACTTTGGACGAGAAAAGACATATGCCATGCTCTCAACCCACTACTATTGGCCAAGAATGTACCGCGACGTGGAACGCCTTTGCCGCCGATGCACAACTTGCTTACAAGCTAAGTCTACCTCCAACCCTTATGGCCTTTATACACCATTGCCTATTCCTCAAGCTCCTTGGTCGGATATTAGCATGGATTTCATCCTAGGATTGCCTCGCACTAAGCATGGTCATGCTTCCATATTTGTGGTAGTGGATAGATTCTCTAAGATGGCTCATTTCATACCTTGCCATAAGAGCGATGATGCTTCACACATTGCTTCATTGTTTTTCAGGGAAATTCTTTGCCTACACGGAATACCGGCAAGCATTGTGTCGGATCGAGACGTCAAGTTCATGAGCTATCTATGGAAGTCGCTCATGGCAAAGTTTGGAGTGAAGCTCTTGTTCTCATCATCCTCGCACCCGCAAACGGACGGACAAACGGAAGTGGTCAATCGAAGCCTCTCCACTCTCCTACGCATCCTAGTGAAGAAAAACTTGAAGTCATGGGAGGAGTGCCTCCCACACGCGGAGTTCGCCTATAACCGCTCCAAGCACTCGATAACATCAAGGAGTCCCTTCATGGTCGTCTACGGCTTCGAACCGCCCACGGCACTCGACATACTACCACTTCCCCTTCATGAGCGGACAAACATGGACTTCGACAAGCGCACCGCCGCTATGAAGAAACTACATGAATAAACAAGAGAAATCGTTAAAGAACATGTGCTTCGTCAAGCTACCTGCCTCAACGCCAAGAAGAAGGAACGCATATTTGAAGAAGGCGACCTCGTTTGGATCCACCTCCGGAAGGAAAGTTCCCTCATGAACGCAACTCAAAGCTCAAGCCAAGAGGAGATGGCCCCTTTAAGGTCCTCAAACGCATCAACAACAACGCCTACGTCATCGACATCCCAACCTCCAAGTACTTGGTGAGCAACACGTTCAACGTTGCGGACTTATCGCCATATCATGAAGATGAGGAGGCACACGAGTCGAGGACGACTCTTTCCCAAGGGGGGGAGATGATGCGGGGTGGCCTTCGGACACCTCCATACCAAGACCAACAATTCCCCCAAGTGGACCGATGACGCGAGCTCGGGTTAAAGCACTACACGATGAGGTGAACTCGCTCCTCACCACCCTTGATCTCGGTACCCCTTTGGATGGAATGCTACCTCATGCCGATGTGCTTTGTGTCATTAGGTACAAGGCGCATCAAGACCCCGAAGAGGAGGATACGCCATGCTCAAGGGAAGGAGAGGAGCAGCGGGACTTGGAGATGAGCACGAAGCGGAACCCGACGACACTCGAAGCGCACAAAGGAAGAAGAGGAAGATGGCCGGCCCAGGACCCGGTCGGACCGGCCCCACGACCAGACCATCCGGTCCCAGGCCCGGTCAACCGGGCGCCCGACCGGATTTCCCTCGGTCTTGACCAGCCTCGTACCGGGAAGCAACCGGACGGAAACTTGCGAGGATTCCGGTTGGCGCCCGGTCGACCGGCCCCATGACCGGATCACCCGGTCACAGGCCCGGTCTGACCGGCCCCAGACCGGATCCAACGGAAATGACTCACCAAACTACCTAAGTTATCCACTTGTCTACCTTTTCGCCTTGCTGGCCATGTAGGCCTATATAAGCAGCCTGGACCCCTCCTTTACTCCTTAGACTTGAATTGAGCTTAAACACTACTTTGAGCTTTGTCTCCCTAGGGTTAGCATCCCTTTGTAGTCAAGGCATCCTTGTTGTTGATTTGGATATTGTTGAGTGAGATTCTAGTACAAGCTACTCTCTCTCCCTCACGAATCTCTTCTTCTCCAACACCAATCTCTCACAGGGAATTCTGCCGCGTGCCTCTTCCGGGTGATTCTATTGGCGTGGTCCATCGAGCCACGGGGGTAAGTATCGGGTGTATCGGGTTGGTGTGCGTGCGTGAGTACCGGTGTTCTTCGTGTTCTTCGTGTTCCTCGCGTTCTCCCACCTCTTCCCTTGGATTTTGGGGTCAAATCGCGCGATCGGGCCAATCCCTAGATCTCAGATCTCATCACAATCTTAGGTCAAGTCCATAGCTGTGGGTTGTAAGATGGAGAAGACGGAGTACAATGATGAAGATGGTGTCGAAGAGAGACAAAGACGGTGTTGAAGATGAAGAGAGAAGACGGCGTAGAAGATGAAGAGAGAATACGGCGTTGAAGATGGAAGAAGATGGTGGCGTGTATGTTGAAGGAAGACGGTGGCATGTACAATCATGAAGAGTATGAAGACGGAGCTTGCCGACTCGAGAAGAACGCGCAAGGACAAGGTTTGTGCTCGATAGGATAACGAGTCGCATCATCGGAGAGAGCTCAAACCTTGCATGCATTGCATCGTGTTCTTGGTTCTTCTTGGTTCTTATGCATGAAACGGATTTCGGTTGCATCGCATGTTGCATGTGCGAGGGTGATGATTTTCCCGATATACCATATTGAGAGGTTACACCTCTATGACCATGAGAAAATCATCACTCACTCTTTTGCATGATTTCATCAAGTGAGAAGGTAGCTCTTGTCGCCCTCTTTCCAACGAAATTGGTTTCATGTCATTCCGATCTTCCTAATTCAAGATATTGCGTTTTCCTTATGCATCTATTTGAAAAAGAAAAAGAAAAAGCCTTTTGGGCCGGGCGGTACTACCGCTGGGAGTACCGGCCCAACCACCGCTTCAGCCTTCCAGGCTTACTGGATTGAAAGCGATACCAGGCCGGTACCGGGCCGGTAGTACCGTAACTCAGTTACGGTACCAGGCCGGTACTACCGCTCGGCCCACTTCTTCCTCCTCTCTCCAGCCCGCCGCAGCCCAGCTCCAACGCACACGCTCGCTGCCTGCCGCCGCCAGCTCCCGCGCGGGACGCGCGCACACGAGGCCGCCGCGTTGACCCGCATCGAGGCGCATGCCTTCCCGCTCGCAACCGCCACGCTCGCCTCGATCCGCGCCTTGCTCCAGATCCCCATGCCGCTCGCCCTTTCACACGCGCGTGCATGCTGTGCCGCTCTGCCGCTGGCCCCACCCTCTGCCTCGTTGCGCGCGCGCGCCCTGCCCTACCACATGCTGCTTGCTGCTGCCGCTGCTGCTCTACACTGCCATGCTGCAGCTGCTGCTCCCTCTCTCTCTTTGTTTTTCTGCACAGTTTCGAACACAAGTGGTAGTACCGCTCCACAGAGCGGTACTACCGGTTTTGGGCCGAATCTCAGATCTGGGTTATGCACAGTTTTCGCGCAAATGGTAGTACCACTTCAATAAGCGGTAGTACCGGTTTTGCACGAATCTGACCGTTTTCTCAGCCCCAACAGCTATATTTTGCAGCCCCTATTTATACCTCTCTTCCACCTCCGACCCAACTAACCCTTCCCCTCCATTCTCTCTCCTCCATTGTTGACCTTGGGTTCTTTCTTCCTCCTCTTGATCCCCCCACTATTTGTTGCATATTTTTGGGGGAAAGGAGAGAGGAGATCAAGATCTAGTGCTTCACCAATTGAATCCCTCTCTAAGTGAGGGGATCTTGCTAGATCTAGATCTTGGAGTTTCTTGGTGTTTCTCCACACCTTGTTCTTCCTCCCTTATTCCCCCAATAGCTTCTTCTAGCTTTGTTGGAATTTGGGAGAGAAGAACTTGGGCATCCTAGTGGTGTTCTTAGCCATTGCATTAGGTGCATCGGTTTGAGTTCTCTCCGGGGTTTCGATCTCGTAGAGTGTGTGTTCTACCTTAGTGGTGATCTTGCCTTAGTGGCCATGATGTAGCCCCGCCTAACGACGACGCTACACCATGGCCAAGGAGTCCCCCAAGTGGACCGACAACCCGAACCCGTGCGATACATGACAAGGTGAACCCAATCCTCTTTACCCTCGACCTCGGTACACCCTTGGACAGAGTACTACCTCATGTCGATATTCATTGTGTCACTAGGTACGAGCTACGTCAAGGATCCGGAGAGGAGGAGCCACTCACTTGGTGCAAGGGAGAAGGAAGAAGAAAGGGAGAAGAAGAAGGAAGAAGAAGAAAGAAGAAGGAAGAAGAAGGAAGAGAGAGAGAAGAGGAGGTGGCCGGTAGCATGGCCTGCACCACCGGCCATGGGGAGGGCGGTACTACCGGCCACCAAGGGCCGGTACCTCCGGCCAGGGCCAGGCCAGCTCCAGGCGGCCACACCCTCCACGCGGGGAAGATCAAGGCCGGTACTACCGGCCAAGCATGGCCGGTACTACCGGTGGAAGGCTGGGCGGCACCTCCTTGCTGCGGGAGAAAAAGCAGGACCGGTACCTTGAGCGGTACCTCCACCCAGGCACGGGTGGAGCCTCCACCCGAGGTACCGCCCAAGGTACCGCTCGTGCATCCAAGTACCCTGGACACTTTGATGCATTTTGGTGCATCTTCCGGTACCTCCACCGGAGGTACCGCTCGAGGTACCGCCCGTGCGTGAATTACTTCAATCTGAGCCGTTCCTCTTCATCTGAACGTCTACGCTTCCATCCCTTGTAATGCCTAAAGTACCCCTGCCTAAATCTGAGCTATATGTATCCCCGTACTCCCCCATTTGCTAGGGTTAGACAAGATTTGGCTTAGAGTAGATTCTTGAGCTTTGTCTCCCTAGGGTATCATCCCTCTGTAATCAAGGCCACCCTTGTTGTTGATTGGATATGTGAGTGAGATTCTAGTGTGGTGCACTCTCTCTCCCTCACCGATTCCGTCTCCAACACCGTATCTCTCACCTCGGAATTCTACCGCGGTCTCTTCCGTGGGTGATTCTATTCGGCGTGGTCCATCGAGCCACGAGGGTAAGCATCGGTTGTATCGGGTCGGTGTGCGTGCGTGTGTCCCCGTGTTCATCGTGTTCATCGCGTTCGTCGTGTTCTTCGTGTTCTTCCTCTTTTCCCCTTTCGATTCCGGGTCAATTCGCAAGATCGGGCCACAAACGGGGTCTTAGACCTCATCATATGGTATTCAGAGCCAGAGATACCTCATCATATGGTATTCAGAGCCAGAGATACCTCATCATATGGTATCAGCAGCTTTTGGTTTCCGCGAATTTGACCCCCCACCCACCCAATTTCATCTCTGAAAAATTTCCCAAAAAAATCCCCAAAAAAATAGCCCTAATTTGCCTTTGGATGGATCTGCGATTTTGTTGCGTTTTGAGTGGTTTTGGTCCATGGATTTGGTGTCTCTAGTGTTGATCTACTAATTCCCCCACTTTCTATCCACAATTTCCTTCGATTTTCGAGTTTTGGGTCAATTGGATTTGGATTTGGGGAAGAACAGGAGAGAGAAAAGGTTGCCTCGTGAGCTCCCAGGGAAGAAGAAGGGCTGAGCGGTACCTCCGGGTGGAGCCTCCACCCGTGCACGAGCGGTACCTCCGGGTGGAGGCTCCACCCTCCACTACCGCCCCTTCTCCCCCAAGGCCGGCCACCACCACCATCTCCACCCCACCACCGCCGACCACCACCACTCCTCTCCGCAGCCGGCAAGCACCGCCACCCCCCTTCATCATCGGCAAACACCGCCACCCCCCTTAATCACCGGCAAACACCGCCACCCCCCCAAACCATCGGGAAACACCGCCGCGGCAAACCACCACCACCGCCGCCACCACGAGCTCACCGATACCGCCATCGGCATACCACCGGCAAGCACCGCCACCCCCCTTCATCACCGGCAAACACCGCCACCCCCCAAACCGTCGGCAAACACCGTCGAGGCACCACCACCACCACCGCCGCCACCGCTAGCTCACCGATATCACCACCGGCATACCACCGCCATCGACGCCAAGCTACTTTGACCCTTTTCTTCCGCTAACTTGTGTTTGCTTGTTCCGGTTTGAGTGCCTTGTTTGTGAAACTAACCCGCAGCTCCGAAGCAAGCGACGACATCCTCGGCACCCCGGACTTGCAAACGTACTCTTGACACCACCGCCATCATCGCAAGTTGTGTGTTCCGACACCGCCTAACATTTTCATCTAGGTATAACTTGCTCCCCACCTTGTAACCCCTCTTCTTTTGCGATCTATCCTATCGAGCATTGCTTGTTGAGTGTTGCGAGACATTGCACGTGGCCCCGATTGTGAGGTGTGTGCGTAGTGTGGAGTCAAGCTTCTAAGCAAAACTCGTGTGGCAAGATAGCAAAAGCGAGCTAACGCTAACATAGAGCGTGAAAAAGAAAGAAAAGCACAAAAAGAGTGCAAGTGCCATCATACATACAAAAGTGTACAAAGTGCCACCATACATATACAAAAGAGTGTCAAGTGCCACCATATACAAAAGAGAAAAAGCTTTTAAGCAAAAGAGAGATAAGAGAAGAGAGGCCACGTGTGAATCTTGTTGTCTCTTCGTTTGCAACCAAAGCTTTGATCTCTTCTTGTGTTAGTGTGACACCGAGCACCCTTGCTTAAGGGCTTCTTACACTTTTCCGCTCATTCCTTGGTCGCACTAACCCCGTTCATCTCGTGTGTGCGTTCCATATCTTTCCGTGTTTATAGTGATCATCGCTTTGACATTTGAATTTTTGGATTTCACCCACTCTTGACAATACACTTGATTTCGGATTTCGTCTTTTGGCTTTCCACCACACTCACCTACCACCATATTTGCTAGCTTTTGCGTGTGTTTTTGTGTGAGTACCCGATACAATTGTTCTAACTCTCGGTTTTGTTGGATCACCCCGATCTTATCATACCACGGTAAGGTTGCGAGGTAGTGTTCTTCCACTAACACCCACCATATAGATCTTGTCGTGCTAACATGGATAGCGAAGAAGAAGATACAGAGGAGTACACGGAGCACTTCGAGGAGGATACCTCTTCAAGCACCGCGGATGTGGAGGAACATGTGGAGCTCGACACCGACTATGGCTCCGCGAGCATCACCGACATGACCGACATCGAGGAGCTCTACATCGACAATGGCTCCTCAAGCATGGACGACATGGTGGAGCGCCACCTTGAGGACGACTTCGACGAGCTCTACATCGACAATGGCTCCTCAAGCATGGACGACATGGTGGAGCAACACCACGACTACGACATCGACGACATGGCGGAGCAACACCACGAGTACGACATCGCTGACTTGGTGGAGCAACGCCACGCCTACGACATCGACACCGTGACGGAGCCTTACCTCGACTCCACCATGAGCAACGCCGGTGCTCCCACATACCCCTACTTGGCCAATGGAGCTACATATGAAGATGGAGGACCTCCACGATGGCACCATCATATGGATCATCAAGAGCGTCCCCACCATGATCGCCATCGACACACTTCTTCGAGCTCCACAAGGCGCCACCATGAGAGTGCTTATGCACAAGATCGTCGACTTCAAGTACACCATATGGAGCATCAAGAGCGTCCCCATCATGAGCGCCATCGACACTCTTCTCCAAGCTCCACAAGGCGCCGCAAGCAACATGCCAAGTCGCATGAGCCATCATCTAGGCATGGCAAGGACCGTCATCGACATACGTCACCACATGAGCTTCGCCGCCACAAGCCACTTCATGATCTCCACCGACCAACATCTTCCACGAGTCTTCGACGACACCACTCAAGCCATGGTGATGATGCACGAAGACGAGAGCCTCGACATGAAGGCGACAAACACCATGATAGGATGCCTACCACTCCAAGGATAGCAAGTGCACATCGAGCATACCTTCCTCATAAGGCGACTTCCACCTCTTGTGCCACCACCACAATGGCCTCTACCTCGTCACGTGCCTATGGACTCCGATGCTACAAATGCAAGCAACAAGGCCACCCTCCTCGGGAATGTCCCAATCTCCTATGTGAGGTGTGCAAGGCCAAGGGTCACGTGGCATGGCAATGCACAACGCCAAGCGCCAAGAAGCTCTACTTCGACGAGCTCAATGCACAAGTCTCCAAGATGCCTATCGCGCCCACACTTCAAGATGAAGACCTCCACGGCCATCGCAAGGATGATGTGGATCCGAGCCTAGCTCTCCACTACACCACGACGCCACCACTTGAGGACGACTTGGGAGGCGATGGAGTTGAGCATGGTGACCATGGGATTCTCCCTTCACCTATGGAGGCGCATGGAGTTGAGATGGTTGAGCATGGGAATTTCCCTTCAACCAAGGAGGCGCATGGAGATGAGAAAGTCGAGCCTACTCCCCTATGCTTCATTGATGAGTTGGTACCAATCCCATGTGAGAATGAGAGCCACTTAGCCCACTTGAGTGAGAGTGATAGTGAGTTGAGTGACTTCCACCCCATATGTGAGTTTGAGTGCTTCCGTTTGGAGGACATGAGTGATACACAAAGTGAGTTGAGAGAGGTAGATGATAGGTCCATGGAGGACATCGCATTTGCTAACACATTAACCTCTCCCTCGTTTGTGTCTTCTTATGTTGCACTAGGTTCCACGGAGGACGAGTTCCCGCTCATGGAGAAGATGTACATGGTGCATGAAGACGATGATATCTCACCATGCTTGCTCCAAGATGGACATGTCGACCACATGGATCCTCCCACTTCCACAACACCTACTTCACATGAGTCGGCCTTCAAAGGTAACAACATAGGTGTTGATGATGCCATGATCCCACTAGTGGACATGATGACTTATGAGTGCATGCATGCTCTTGATGATACATTTGATACGTCACATGCTACTTTCATTTTCCCATGTGATACTTTGCTTGATAACATTGTTGATCATGTGGAAGTGAATGTTTGTGATACCATGACCATGCCATGCTATGAGAGCTTCAATTTTTCCACCATTGCTTGCAATATGCCGACCACTTGCTCTTTACCATGTATTGCTTGCAATGATAATGACAAGGATGACATTAGCTTCCGCATGCTTTGCCCCAAATGTTTACACTCTTCCATGATCCTTGCATCCAAGATTACGAACAATTGCTCTTACTTATGCTTGGTATGCAAGAATGCTTATTTCATTGTCCACGAGATGGCCCCCATAGCCTTCTCTATTTTTGATGATCATGAGTTACCACATGCCATGAATGCACCTTCTTGCCATATGCACCATCGCCATGCATTTCATACTATCTTGATTGACACTAATGGTGATGTGCACAAGTCTTGGAACATCATGATGGATGATGTGTTCCTTTACCATGCACACACGCTTTTTGTTCTATCTATTGTGTGTATAGGTACCCGAATGACAACTTCCACCGCTACGGAGCATGAGCTCATGAAACGCGCAATTGAGAGCTACCCCAACACGGACGAGATACATGATCCAACCCATGGGATTCACGCCAAAGGGTATGTTCCCAAACGCCTTCGCCCTCGTGTGTTTCCGGCTTGTCTTGTCGAGCTTCCGGTTTGGACCAATTCCTCGTCACCTCTTTTGCCTCTTATGCAACAAATCTTGACACATCTTGTTGGCACAATGATTGTTGTATGTCTTGATGCTTTCATCATACACTCCGAGATTCTCAAGGACCATGTCGTACATGTGAGAGATACCTGAGCTATATGTATCCCCGTACTCCCCATTTGCTAGGGTTAGACAAGATTTGGCTTAGAGTAGATTCTTGAGCTTTGTCTCCCTAGGGTATCATCCCTCTGTAATCAAGGCCACCCTTGTTGTTGATTGGATATGTGAGTGAGATTCTAGTGTGGTGCACTCTCTCTCCCTCACCGATTCCGTCTCCAACACCGTATCTCTCACCTCGGAATTCTACCGCGGTCTCTTCCGTGGGTGATTCTATTCGGCGTGGTCCATCGAGCCACGAGGGTAAGCATCGGTTGTATCGGGTCGGTGTGCGTGCGTGTGTCCCCGTGTTCATCGTGTTCATCGCGTTCGTCGTGCTCTTCGTGTTCTTCCTCTTTTCCCCTTTCGATTCCGGGTCAATTCGCAAGATCGGGCCACAAACGGGGTCTTAGACCTCATCAGGCCATCTTGCCTTAGTGGCCGCATTGCCTTAGTGGAGTGTGTTTCCTTTGGTGGAGTGTGTTAGCCTCTTGTGGCGTATCGCATCCTTGGTGGAGTTGGTTTCCTTGGTGGAGTGTGTTAGCCTCTTGTGGCTTATTAGCATCTTGGTGGCTTGGTGGTGTGTTATAGCCTCTTGTGGCGTGTACTTGAGAGCCTCCTTATTGTGGAGTTGCCTCAAGCCGATACTTGGCGTTTGCCCAAGCGTGTAAGAGTTCGGTGACCACCCCAAGGTTCCTTAGTGGATCAAGGCCTTTCCTTTGGTGGAAAGGCTCGAGGAGAATACGGTGGCCCTAGTGGCTCATTGGAGTGACACGTGCCTCCACACCGCTCCAGACGGAGACGTAGCACCTTAGTGTGTGAACTTCGGGATACATCGTCGTCTCCTCGTGCACCGGTTACTTCTCAACCCGAGCTCCTTAACCTATGCGCTTTACCTTGTTATATCTATCTTGCTTGATGTGCTTTACCTAGCTTGTTATCACATTGTGCTCATCATGCTAGCATAGGTTGTTGGTGCTCTTAGGCAAACTCCTAGTTGATAGGCCTTGAGCTAAACTAGTAAACACATGTGTAGTTTTATTCCGCCTAGTTTAGCTCTCGAGTAGAAGTTTTTATACACCGCCTATTCACCCCCCCCCCCCCTCTAGGCGACGTCCTAGAACATTCAGTAGCGCCTTGTCTCGCTCCATTGGAGATCTTCTCATGTGTAGGCGGTCTTGGAGATGCCATTTTGGTGGTGGCGCTAGGCTTTGTGGACACCATATGGTTGGTGTTGTTGGTCTTTGTAGTCTTGGCCGCTTCATGTCGAGGCTCTCGTCTTCTTGCATCATCACCATGTCTTGTGGGGTGTTGTCGAAGATCCTTGGGATTGATTGGTCGATGGTGATCATGAGGTGACTTGTGTCGGCGACGGTCATGTGGTGATGCATGTCGATGGTGATCATGAGGTGGTGATGGTCTACGACGATCATGAGGCGACGTGCGTTGATGACGAACCTTGGCATGCTTAGATGATGGTTCATGTGGCTTGGCACTTTGCTTGTGGCGCCTTCTTGAGCTCGGAGGAGAGTGTCGATGGCGATCATGAGGCAACGTGTGTTGATGACGATCCTCGGCATGCCTAGATGATGGTTCATATCTTCATTCCATGATGATATGCTTCTCTTGTCTTGTTGCCATAATGAAGATGCTTTGCTTTCCTCTAGTATTTTTGTGACTAACAATGTAGAGGAAACCGAAGATACTATGGGCCAAGACAAGATCTTGGATGGAGCTTCAAGTAGTTCATCGTCTTCATCATCGCACGGTCCCTACACTTGCCTTATGGCTAAGGCTTCTAAGGTATCTCCTTCCTTGGAACCCTATCGATCTAATGATGATGAGGATGATGATATGGAAGGACTTAATGTTGCTTCCTTAAACAAGTTTGATGCAGCCCGACCTATGGTCTTCGCTTCATCATGTGCGTCAACGTCAAGAACCACACTCAAGGCCGAGGTCACGGAGGCATGGAAGAGAAGAAGGAAGAAGAGCGCCCGAGGTCGCCAAGAAGAGACGACGCATGAAGCACGACGGCTCGGATTATCCGCCCCACTAAGGCTGGACAATCCGCCCCCCCTATGTGTCAAAGTCAATTCGGGCCAAGTCCCATGTACCCCCCTTGTATGCCTAAACTACCCCTCCTTAGTGGCTCCCTATATATAGGCTCCCACCTCCCCCTTCATTGGAAAGGAATGAACTTGAGAGAATTAGGCTCATGCCTCCACCATCCCTTTGGGATTAGGGTAACCCCCTCCTTAGATTATCCAAATCTATTGTACAAGGCACTCCTTATATGATTAGTCTCTCACACTTGTGATTCTACCACCGGTCTCTCACTCGTGTGATTCCACCGATCGTATACCGATCTTCCTCTCGGGGATTCTACCGCGTGTCTCTCCCTTGAGAGATTCTATCGGGATAGTGGTTCGGGCTATCGGGAGTAAACCGGAATTGTATCGGGTTGGTGTGTGTTTGCGTGTGTTCATCGTGTTCATCGCCGTGTTCTTCGTGTTCTTCCTCTCCCCCGTCTTTCCCTCGGTCAATTCGTGAGATCGGGCAACCCACGTGGCCTTAGGCCGCATCATATGGTATCAGAGCCCAAGTTGCCACGAATTTGACCTCCCAAATCCACCGTTTTTCGTCCAAAAAAATTTGCCAAAAAATTGCCCCAAAAAATAGCTCGAAATTTGATCTTCGGATTTGTTGAGTTTTTTGTGGTTTTGATCCACAGATCTGTGTTCTTAGTGGTTGATCTACACTTCCTCAATTTTTCGGGCTCCAATTTGACCTATTTCTCGCGAAATCTGAGCATTTTTGGCTCTATTTTGCTTCTGTTCTTTAGGCTGTTCTTCGTGCTCGTGCTCGATTTGGGTCAACGCCCGCGCCTTGGCCCCTCGCCCGCCCGCTGCCGCCACCAGCCGCTCCTCCGCGTCGCTCGCCCCAAGCAGCGCCGCTCCCAGCCTCCCGCTCCACGCCCACCTCACACCGCCCTCAGGTCCAAGCCGCCGGCCTCCTCGCGCCCACACCGCAGCTCACCGCCGGCCGCCACCCACCCGCGCGCTGCAACCACCCGCTCGAGCCGCCAGGGCCTCCTCTCGCAGCACCATCACCCCGCCGCTGATTCCCCTCGAGCGGCACGCCTTGGCCCAGCTACCCTCAGCGGCACGCGCTGCTCTCTCCGCTTGCACCTTGGCCACGCACAGGCCAACCATCTCTGCTCCCACGCACACGCCGCGCTGCCAAACAACCTTCAGCATCATCATCTGGCCGCCGCCGCCACGCAGCTCCACTTCCGCATCCGCCGGCCCAGCTGCCCCTTCCTCTCTCCTTTCGCTCTACCCAAGCCACGCACGCCCGCGACCAGGCCATCTCTGCGCGCGCCCCTGGCACAGCACCTCGCTCCAGCTCTCAGCTCATCCACGCATCCACGCGCAAGCAATCTCCCAAGCTCCCTGTTTCCATCCAATTCACTCATTTCCGCCCAGAATCAAAAAAAAAAAAAAAAAAAAAACCTGGCCGGAGACTCCGCTGGAGCTACCGCTCACACTACCGCTAATTAGCAATTTGCATCCAGTATACCCAGTGCTTCGACCGGTACCTCTTGCGGTACCACATCCGGTACTACCGCCCAACACAGTTTCGTCCAATTTTGGCTTAACTTTTTGCCCCAAATTTTGACAACTTTTCGGCGCCCGTTTGACTCCAAATTTTAACAACATTCTCCAAATACTCTACATAGCCCACCTCTAATTTTTGACGATTTTTGGAGCCCAACTTTCGACCGCTCGTTTTGACCCAACTTTTCGGGCATTGACTTAATTTGCCCGGTTTCCGTTTTGGAGTGCCTTTGGTCCGTGAGAACCGCTTTCGCGCCTACATCAACACCGCGACAACGGCATCGGCACCCCGGATTCCGGCGCATCTTCGACACCATCGTCATCACCGTCATCGCAAGTTCGTGTGCTTGACACCGCCTAACATCAATAGGTATAACTTGCACCCCTTACCCCTTGTAGCCCCGTTTCTTTCTTTGTGTACCTATCCTATTGAGAGTGGCTTTCCGAGCGTTGCGAAGCATTGCACAAGTGTCACGACCGTGAGAGGGTGTGTGTGTGTTGTGTTGAGCAAAGCTCCGAAGCAAGCTCTGTGAGAAAGATACACAAAACAAGAAAAGTGACATACATAGAGGAAAAAAAAAAGCTTCTAAGCATAGAAAAAAAAAAGTGAAAAAAAAAAGAAAAAGAAATAGGAAAAGTGTGTGTGCCACCGATACAAAGGAGTCCAAAGCTTCTAAGCGAAAAGAGAGAAAAGAGAAGAGTGACATCTTGTGCAAATCTTGTTGCTTCTCTCATATGCAACCGAGCTACCGTCTCTCTTGTGTTGGCGTGACACCGAGCATATAGTCTTCGTTAGGACCATCTTTGTCATTTGCTCACTTCCTTGGTCGCGCTAACCCCATTATTCTCCTCGTGTGCGTTTCCGTGTTTCCTTGACATAGATCACCACTCTTGACATTTGACTTTGGATCTTACCCACATTTGACAATAGACTTTTCCGTTGATCTTTTTCGTTTGCTATCCACCCCTTACCCACCACCATATAGTGTTCTTAGCCTTTTGCGTGTGCTTTGAGTGTGTGTGTGAGTAACCCCGATACATTTCGACTTTGCTCTTGACTTGAACTATTTTTCCGATACTTTCTTGAAAGGTGAGGTACTTGTGTAGTTTTCCTTCCACCACATACATATACACCTATCCTAGTGAGATAGACATGATGACCCCACAAGAACAAGCCGAGATGAGAGCATACTTCGCCGAGCTAGATGCTCGAGAAGCCCAAATGACACCCAAAGATAAAGCCGAGTGCAACGCATACTTCAAACACCTTGAGAGCAAGAGTGATACACACCATGAGTCGAGTGAGGATGTTTCGATTTCTAACAACTTAACCTCTACTCCGCTTGTGTTGTCTTCCTCTTTGCTAGGTTGCTCGGACATCGACGATGCCATTGCCATGGAGATGAGGGACTCCACTATATGTGAGATGAGTGCATCCACTATATGTGAGATTGAGAGCCACCACTTGGAGGGCATGAGTGATACACCGAGTGAGATGAGAGCGGTAGTTGATAGGTCATGTGAGGCCATTTTGAATTCTAACAACTTACTCTCTACCTCTAGTGTGTTTCCTTGTGTCTCATTAGGTACCATGGATGATGAGACGCCGATCATGGAGAAGATGTACATGGTGCATGAAGATGATGATATCACACCATGCTTGCTTGAAGATGAACATGGAGGCCACATCGAGCCTACCACTTCCACAACACCTACCTCATATGAGCGGGACTACAAAGGTACGTATATGGGTGTTGATGATGCCATGATCCCACTAGTGGACATGATGATTTGTGAGTGCTTGCATGAGTTGGATGATCCTATTGCTATGTCATATGCTTCTTTCACTTTCCCTTGTGATACTTGTGCCATTGTTGATCATGTGGAAGTAGTTGCTTATGACACTTTGACCATGCCATGCTATGAGAGTTTCACTTTCTCTCCTATTGCTTGCAATGTGTCGAACAATTTCTCTTTCTCATGTATTGCTTGCAATGTTGATAATGATGCTTGTGTTGTGACAACCTTGCCGAACAATTTCTCTTTCCCTAGGTTTGTCAACAACAATGATGAAATGTTGAACATGTTTTGTGCTACATGCTTGCAATATTCTCCCATTAATGCAACCAAAATGATGAACAATTTCTCTTTCCAATGCTTGGCTTGCAATAGTGTTAATATGCTTGTAAATGAGATTGCCCCCATAGCTCTCTCAAATTTTGGAGACTTTGCATATATCCATGTTGACCATGTTCCCGTGTTTACTCCGCATATTCACCATATCTATTATGATGCTTTGCTTAACGCTAATGGTGATGTGCAAAAGAGATGGACCATCATGATGGATGATGTGTTCATATACCATGCACACACGTTGTTCTTGTTGTCTAACATGTGTGTAGGTACCCAAACTCCAATGTCAACCTCGATTGAGCACGAGTTGACAAAAAGAGCTCTTGAGAGCATGATACAAGTGAGCTCCAATGAGTGGTTTTGCCCGCACACTTCAACTACACAAGATCTCTCAATGAGAGCACACCGACACTTTGATAAGGTGACCTCCTTCTACTTGCGCCCTCTTCCTAAATCCATTGAACTTTGGCTACGCTTTGATTGCTCCTTTGCTTTTCTTGTGCTATTGATAGGGCTCTTGACAAGTGAAGGGACATTCAAGCGTTGGTGTCATCTACCTCCTCTACACATTCATGAAGACTCATCGTCGAGGACGACTCTTTTTCAAGTGGGGGGAGATGATGCAGCCCGACCTATGGTCTTCGCTTCATCATGTGCGTCAACGTCAAGAACCACACTCAAGGCCGAGGTCACGGAGGCATGGAAGAGAAGAAGGAAGAAGAGCGCCCGAGGTCGCCAAGAAGAGACGACGCATGAAGCACGACGGCTCGGATTATCCGCCCCACTAAGGCTGGACAATCCGCCCCCCCTATGTGTCAAAGTCAATTCGGGCCAAGTCCCATGTACCCCCCTTGTATGCCTAAACTACCCCTCCTTAGTGGCTCCCTATATATAGGCTCCCACCTCCCCCTTCATTGGAAAGGAATGAACTTGAGAGAATTAGGCTCATGCCTCCACCATCCCTTTGGGATTAGGGTAACCCCCTCCTTAGATTATCCAAATCTATTGTACAAGGCACTCCTTATATGATTAGTCTCTCACACTTGTGATTCTACCACCGGTCTCTCACTCGTGTGATTCCACCGATCGTATACCGATCTTCCTCTCGGGGATTCTACCGCGTGTCTCTCCCTTGAGAGATTCTATCGGGATAGTGGTTCGGGCTATCGGGAGTAAACCGGAATTGTATCGGGTTGGTGTGTGTTTGCGTGTGTTCATCGTGTTCATCGCCGTGTTCTTCGTGTTCTTCCTCTCCCCCGTCTTTCCCTCGGTCAATTCGTGAGATCGGGCAACCCACGTGGCCTTAGGCCGCATCAAAGTTGGGAGAGTCGGTTTTTCATGCTCTTTATAAGAAGAAATTTGCTTGCTCTAACTTCATGAAAATCTTCGATTTTGCCATTGAGAGCACAAAACTTATTGAGAAAATGGAAGAGCATGAGCGCGAGTATGCAAACGAGATTGCAACTCTTAGTGAAGCTCTTAAAGAACAACAAACCACCAATGAAACTATTGAGGAGAACTTTCCTCTAGCGCTACTTATGTTAGAGGAATCTCGTGATAGAGCTTTAGAGGTGGCACATGATTTTCGAACTAAAAATGTTGAGCTAAAAAGTGCTCGTGATAAACTCCTTGAGGATTTTGAGCTTCTCAAAAGTAGCAGATGTAGCCCCGCTCACCGACGTCGCTACACCAAGACCAACAAGTCCCCCAAGTGGACCGATGACACGAGCCGGAGTTAAAGCTCTACATGATGAGGTGAACTCGCTCCTCACCACCCTTGATCTTGGTACCCCTTTGGACGGAATGCTACCTCATGCCGATGTGTTATGTGTCATTAGGTACAAGGCGCATCAAGACCCCAGAGAGGAGGACACGCCATGGTCAAGGGAAGGAGAGGAGCAGCTGGACATGGAGATAATCACGAAGCCGAACCCGACGTCGCTCGAAGCGCTCCAAGGAAGAGAAGGACGCTGGCCGGTCCAGGACCCGGTCAGACCGGCCCCACAACCGGACGCTCCGGTCCCAGGCCCGGTCAACCGGGCGCCCAACCGGGCGCAGCTCCATCGTACCGAAAGAAGACCGGAAACCTCGCAGATTCCCGGTTGGCGCCCGGTCGACCGGACCTAGGACCGCACCACCCGGTCAGACCGGATCCAAACCGGGTCTGACGGGAATGACCCACCAAACTGCCTAAGTTATCCATTCGCGTACCTGTTCGCCCTTGCTGGCCATGTATGCCTATATAAGTAGCCTGGACCCCTTCCTTACCCCTTAGACTTGTTTTGAACTCAAACATACCTTTGAGCTTAGTCTCCCTAGGGTTATCATCCCTCTGTAATCAAGGCACCTTGGTTGTTGATTTGGATCTTGTTGAGTGAGATTCTAGTACAAGCTACTCTCTCTCCCTCATCAAGCTCTTCTTCTCCAACCCCAATCTCTCTCCGGGAATTCTGCCGCGTGCCTCTTCCAGGAGATTCTATTGGCGTCGTCCATCGAGCCACGGAGGTAAGTATCGGGTGTATTGGGGTGGTGTGCGTGCGTGAGTCTCGGCGTTCTTCGTGTTCTTCGTGTTCCTCGCGTTATCCCACCTCTTCCCTTGGTTTTCGGGGTCAAACCGCGAGATCGGGCCACTCCCGGGATCTTAGAACTCATCATATGGTATCAGCAGCTCTTGGTTACCGCGGATTTGACCCTCCACCCACCCGATTTCGTTTCTAGAAAATTTTCCAAAAAAAAATCCCCAAAAATAGCCCCAAATTGCCTCTTGACCGATCTGTGATTTGGTTGCGTTTTGAGTGGTTTTGGTCCGTGGATCTGGTGTTGTTGTGCTTGATCTACTATTTCCCCAACTTTGAGCCTCCAATTCCATCGTTTCCCGTCGATTTGCTCTTTTGGATTTGGTTTGGGGAAGAACAGGAGAGAGAAACGCGAAACCCGGTTGAGAACCCGGTCAACCGGATCCCAGACCGGATGAGCCGGCCCAGAACCCAGTCGACCGGGCGGCAACCGGATCCGCCGGTCCACAGTCCGGTCCAACCGGCCCCAGACCGGGCGCAGCTCCGCGCCCTCCTTCGAGCTCGATTTCCGGCGACATCCACCACCACCATCATCGCAGGTATAACTTGCAGTTTTCCCTTGTAACCCTCTTCCTTTTGCGATCTATCCCATCGAGCATTGCTTGTTTAGTGTTGTGAGACATTGCACGTGGCCCCGCATTGTGAGGTGTGTGTGTCGTGTTGAGTAAAGCATCCAAGCAAACACTCGTGTGGCAAGATGGCAAAAGCGAGGCTAACGCTAACATAGTGCGTGAAAAAGCCCCAAAAATACAAAAAGAGTGCAAGTTGCACCATACATACATACATACCAAAGAGTGAAAGTGCCACCATAGATACAAACGAGTGCAAGTGCCACCATATACAAAAGAGAAAAAGCTTTTAAGCAAAGAGAGATAAGAGAAGAGAGGCTGCGTGTGAATCTTGTTGTCTCTTCCTTGGCAACCGAAGCTTTGGCTCTCCTTGTGTTAGTGTGACACCGAGCACTTATACATACACTTTTCCGCTCACTTTTGGTTGCACTAACCCTGTTTATCTCGTGTGTGTGTTCCACAACTTTTCCGTGTTTATAGTGATCTTCACATTGACATTTGGATTTTTGGACCTTACCCACTTTTAACAACATACTCGATCTTGGATTTGTCTTTTGGCTTTCCACCATACTCGCCTAACTCCATATTTGCTAGCTTTTGCGTGTGGTTTTGCGTGTGTCCCGATACACTTGATCTTGCTTTTGGCTTTGTTGATTGCCTCAATACTATCTTACCTCGGTAAGAGTGCGAGGTAGTCTCCTTCCACTAACACACACAACATAGTTCTTGTCTTTCCATCATGGATAGGAACGGAGATACTACAAGGGATGAAGAAATCCTCCGCAACACCGAGAGGTTGGCTACTCAACACAACCTATGGACGCAACGACAAGAGTTCAAGGAGCAACTCACCCTCTTCGAGACGCGCATCGATGAGCAATACGATGAGGTGGCTCACAACTTCTCTGCCGTGAACCAAGACTTGGCTCTTCTTCGTGAAGCTACGGACAACTTGAATGGCCAAATGGCGGCCAATGATGCGAACATGGAGCGACGCATGGATAGCCTCGAGCGCGCCATCACCAACTTGGGTCGCCATCGCCGACACCGCTCTACTTCAACGTCATCAAGCTCGCCACAAGATTACTACTCTCATGGTGGCCTTTCGTCCTCAAGCTCCTCCTCAAGGCATGAAGACCATCATCGACCTCATCGCCCACAAGCTCGTCATGAAGACTCTCGCTCCAACTCTAGGCGCGGAGAAATACATCGCCATGCTCGTCCACATGAGCGTCCTCCACAAGACCAAGTCCTACAACAAGATCTTCACCAAGCGGATCGCCATGCCCACCATGGGCGTGACGACCAACCCCAAGACCAAGGTCCTCAAGTTCCACCTCGGCGTGACCTTCGACACCATCCTCGCCATGATCAACGGGGAAGAGGAGATCCACCACATGATCAAGATGAGAGGGCCAACAATTAGCCTCGCCAACAACCTCGACAAGATCTTCAACAACATCACCGTGAACCAAGTGAAGCTAGTGTTCAACTTCAACGCCAACCCAATGCTATGGTTGGTCGTGCAAGACTTCCTATCCCACCTCAAGCCGCAAGAGATGAAGGCATCCGTCCTCGCCGAAGAAACTTAGAGGATGAAGAGAACATGTTCGGAAGGCTCAAGTTCACCATGCCAAAGTTCAAGGGAGAAGAAGATGCCGAGGCCTACCTCTCATGGGCACTCAAGGTCGACAAGATATTCCGCATCCACAACTACTCCGGTGCCAAGAAAGTGGCTATGGCGTCTCTTGAGTTTGAGGATTACGCAAACACTTGGTGGGAGCAAGTCCTCACTCTTAGGGAAGAGAAGGGTGAACCCCCAATTGACACTTGGGAAGAGATGAAGAAAGAGATGCATCCTCGCTTTGTTCCAACGCACTACATGACCGACCTCTTCAACAAGCTACAACAATTGAAGCAACGCACCAACACCGTTGAGGAGTTCTTCAAGGAGATGGAGCTCACTATGATGCGAGCCAACATCCAAGAGTCCGAGGAACAAACCATTGCTCGCTTCTTCAATGGCCTCAACTACCCCATCAAGAGAATTGTGGAATTCCAACCATACTCCAATTTGGTTGAGTTGGTCCACCAAGCAACCAAGGCCGAGCGCCAAGTGATTGAGGACACCAAGTACTCCAAGTCCAAGACGTACTTCGCATCCAAGCTCGCGACCTCAACTCCTCCTTCTACAAGTGTCAAGCCCGACGCATCCTCTACACCATCCAAGAAACCGACTATCCAAAGTCGCATGAAGCAAACGGTCTCCTCCACCGCCTCCTCTAAGGCACCCACGGGACCCTCTAGTGTCACTTGCTTCAAGTGTGGCACCCAAGGTCACAAATCATTTGAGTGCAAGAAC
Source organism: Lolium perenne (assembly GCF_019359855.2). NCBI lineage: Eukaryota > Viridiplantae > Streptophyta > Magnoliopsida > Poales > Poaceae > Lolium > Lolium perenne. Next base: position 161,781,151 of record NC_067246.2, read on the forward strand.
ACCAAGGTTATGATCACTATGGAGAATGGTGACATCGAGACGCTAGATGAAGATGAATACGAGGCCCTTGTGCAAGCCGCCGTGGAAAGTGAAGAAACTTATGAGCAAGAAAGTGGAGAAGATCCTCTCTTATGTGAACATGACCCAAGTCCCTCACTTGTGGTCACAAAGGTGCTAACAACACAACCTCATGCTATGGAAGAACAACGGTGCAACATCTTCCAAACCCGTGCCGGAATTGGTGGTAAATCAATCAAGGTCATCATAGATGGTGGAAGTTGCCATAACCTCGCAAGCACCGAGTTGTGTGAGAAGCTCAACCTCACTCTCCGCAAGCATCCCCACCCTTACCATATCCAATGGTTGAGTGACAAGGGCAACGTCAAGATACAACATACCATCACCGTCACTTTCAAGATTGGACCTTATGAGGACACTATTGAGTGTGACGTGGTACCCATGACGGTGTGCCACATGTTGCTTGGCCGCCCTTGGCAATATGACAAGAAGGCTATACATGATGGACTCTCCAACACATACACCTTCAAGGTCAACGACAAGAAGTTCGAGTTGCGCCCGATGACTCCTAGCCAAATCATCGCGGATAATGCGAAGGCTTTAGCGAGGGCACAACTCCGCACCCACCATAGTGAGATGAGAGGAGAGGGAGCGACCCACCACAAAGATAGTGAGCGCCACAAGCCATATATGAGTGAGTCAAAGAGTGTCCTTCTAGCCACCAAGAGTGAGTGGAGAGAGGTCCAAGAGAACCCATCCACCATATTGCACTATGTGCTCATATGCAAGGGACCATCGTCGGCGACTAACGACTTAACCAACATTCCTTCGTCTTTGTTGTCTCTTTTGAAGGAGTTTCAAGACGTCTTCCCCGACGAGCTCCCTCATGGACTACCACCACTTCGAGGCATAGAACACCGCATCGACCTCATACTCGGCGCTCCGCTTCCAAACCGTGCCGCCTACCGCACCAACCCCGAGGATACAAAGGAGATCCAACGCCAAATTCAAGATCTCCTCGCCAAAGGGTACGTTCGCGAAAGCCTTAGCCCTTGTGCGGTTCCCGTGATTCTTGTGCCCAAACCGGATGCGACACAACGGATGTGTATGGATTGTCGCCCCATCAATGCCATTACCGTCCGTTACTGCCATCCCATTCCGCGTTTAGATGACATGCTTGATGAATTGAGTGGTGCCACGATTTTCTCTAAAGTCGATTTGCGTAGTGGCTACCACCAAATCTGCATGGCCATTGGTGATGAATGGAAAACGGCATTCAAGACCAAACTTGGTCTCTATGAATGGCTCGTTATGCCTTTTGGTCTTTCCAATGCTCCATCAACTTTCATGTGTCTCATGAATCACATCTTGCGTCCTCTCATTGGCAAGAGTGTGGTTGTCTATTTCGATGATATTCTCATTTATAGCAAAAATCTCGAGGACCATGTGCAACATGTGAGAGAGGTCTTATGCATCTTGCGTCTTGAGAAGCTTTATGCCAACCTCCCTAAGTGCACCTTTGCTCAAAACAAATTGGTTTTCCTTGGCTTTGTGGTTTCCGCTAATGGTATTGAAGTTGATTCTTCCAAGGTAGAGGCCATCCACAATTGGCCTACTCCTACAAATGTTGGTCAAGTCCGAAGTTTTCATGGACTTGCCGGTTTCTACCGCCGCTTTGTGAAAGATTTTAGCACCATTGCTTGCCCTTTGAATGAGCTTACCAAGAAGAATGTTCCGTTTGTTTGGGGCAAGGCCCAACAAAATGCTTTTGATGAGTTGAAGAAACGCCTTACCGAAGCTCCTCTACTTGTCCTTCCAAATTTTGCAAAAACTTTTGAGATTGAGTGTGATGCAAGTGGGCTTGGTATTGGTGGTGTTCTTATGCAAGAGGGCAAACCCGTGGCATATTATAGTGAGAAGTTAGATGGCGCACGCCTCAACTATCCTATATATGACAAGGAGCTCTACGCTTTGGTTCGTGTTCTTGAAGTTTGGCAACACTATCTTTGGCCAAAAGAGTTTATCATTCATTCCGACCATGAGTCCTTGAAATATTTGAAAAGCCAACACAACTTGAACAAACGCCATGCAAAATGGGTCGAGTTCATTGAGTCCTTCCCATATGTAATCAAATACAAGAAGGGCAAGGACAATGTTGTGGCGGATGCTCTTTCCCGCAAAAACACCCTTTTGCTTACTCGTTTGGACTTCCATGTTTTGGGACTTGAAGAGATCAAAGAACTCTATCCTTCCGATTCTTTCTTTGCTCCAATATTTGAGAAGTGCTCCATTGAACGAGGAGTGGATGATTTCTATTTGCATGATGGCTACTTGTTTAAAGCTAACAAGATTTGCATTCCCGAGTCTTCGCTTCGAAAATTGCTTTTGCAAGAGTCACATGGAGGTGGTCTTATGGGTCACTTTGGACGTGACAAGACACTTGCGATGCTATCCACTCATTACTATTGGCCAAAGATGAAGCGAGATGTGGAGCGTGATGAGGTCTAAGACCCCGTGTGTGGCCCGATCTCGCGGATTGACTTCGAAACCAAGAGGGGAGATGGGAAAACGCGAGGAACACGACGAACACGACGAACACGAGGAACTCCGAGACTCACGCACGCCCACCAACCCGATACAACCGATACTTACCCCCGTGGCTCGATGGACCACGCCAATAGAATCACCCGGAAGAGGCACGCGGCAGAATTCCCGGTGAGAGATTGGTGTTGGAGAAGAAGAGATTGGTGAGGGAGAGAGAGTAGCTTGTACTAGAATCTCACTCACCAATATCCAAATCAACAACAAGGATGGCCTTGATTACAGAGGGATGATACCCAAGGGAGACTAAGCTCAAAGGTAGGTTTGAGTTCAAAACAAGTCTAAAGAGCTAAAGGGGCGTCTGGGGTGCTTATATAGTCTTACAAGGCGTCACGGGCCGAAAAGGTACGAAGGAAACAAGTTCGGGCCGATTGGGCGACTTAAGTTGTGCGAGCCGGTCGTGGAGCCGGTCGAGCCGGGCTGGGACCGGGCAGGCCGGTCCAGACCGGGCCTGGGACCGGGCAGCAACCGGACGAGGTTCCGAGGCCCCGGGATGTTGCCCGGATGGCACGAGCGCAAATCCCGGTTTGGACCGGGCGGCCCGGTCAGGAGGCCGGTCAGACCGGATTCTGGACCGGGTGGCCCGGTCAGGAGGCCGGTCTGACCGGGTTCTGGACCGGCCGGCCATCTTCTCTTCCTTGCGCTCTTCGGGCGACTTCCGGTCCAGCTCCATGTCCATCTTCACGTCCAGCTGCTCCTCTCCTCCTCTTGACCATGGTGTATCCTCCTCTTCGTGCTCTTGATGCTCCTTGTACCTAATGACACATAACACGTCGGCATGAGGTAGCAATCCATCCAAAGGGGTACCAAGATCAAGGGTGGTGAGGAGCGAGTTCACCTCATCATGAAGAGCTTTAACTCGGGCTCGTGTCATCGGTCCACTTGGGGGACTTGTTGGTCTTGGTGTAGCGACGTCGGTGACCGGGGCTACATCATCTCCCCCCCCTTGGGAAAGAGTCGTCCTCGACTCTTGCACCTCCTCATCTCCATGATAGGGTGACAAGTCCGAGACGTTGAACGTGTTGCTCACCAAGTACTTGGATGTCGGTATGTCGATGACGTAAGCGTTGTCGTTGATGCGTTTGAAGACCTTGAAGGGGCCATCTCCTCTTGGCTTGAGCTTGGAGTTGCGCTCATGAGGGAATCGTTCCTTCCGGAGGTGGATCCAAACGAGGTCTCCTTCTTCGAATATCCTTGCCTTCTTCTTGGTGTTGATGCGGTTGGCTTGACGAAGAACATGTTCTTGTATGGTTGCCCTTGTCTCTTCATGTAGTTTCTTGACGGCGGCGGTGCGCTTGTCGAAGTCCATGTTGATGCGCTCGTGGAGGGGAAGCGGAAGTATGTCGAGTGCCGTGTACGGTTCGAAGCCATAGACGACCATGAAGGGGCTCCTTGACGTAGTCTTGTGCTTGGCGCGGTTGTAGGCGAACTCGGCGTGAGGAAGGCACTCCTCCCATGACTTCAAGTTTTTCTTCACGAGGATGCGTAGGAGGGTGGAGAGGCTTCGATTGACCACTTCCGTTTGGCCATCCGTTTGCGGGTGCGATGATGATGAGAACAAGAGCTTGACTCCAAACTTCGCCATGAGTGACTTCCAAAGATAACTCATGAACTTGACGTCTCGATCCGACACAATGCTTTGCGGTACTCCATGTAGGCGGACAATTTCCCTGAAAAACAATGAAGCAATGTGTGAAGCATCGTCGCTCTTATGGCAAGGTATGAAATGAGCCATCTTAGAGAATCTATCCACTACAACAAATATGGAATCATGACCATGCTTAGTGCGAGGCAAGCCTAGAACGAAATCCATGCTAATATCGGTCCATGGTGCATAAGGAATAGGCAATGGCATGTAAAGACCATAAGGGTTGGAGGTAGACTTAGCTTGTAAGCATGTTGTGCACCGACGGCAAAGGCGCTCCACATCTCGCTTCATCTTTGGCCAATAGTAGTGGGTTGAGAGCATGGCATATGTCTTGTCACGTCCAAAGTGACCCATAAGACCTCCTCCATGAGACTCTTGCAAAAGCAATTTTCGAAGCGAAGACTCGGGAATGCAAATCTTGTTAGCTTTAAACAAATAGCCATCATGCAAATAGAAATCATCCACTCCTCGCTCAACGAAGCACTTCTCAAAAATTGGAGCAAAGAAAGAATCGGAAGGATAGAGTTCTTTGATCTCTTCAAGTCCGAAAACATGAAAATCCAAACGAGTTAGCAAAAGGGTGTTTTTGCGGGAAAGAGCATCCGCCACAACATTGTCCTTGCCCTTCTTGTATTTGATCACATATGGGAAGGACTCAATGAACTCGACCCACTTTGCATGTCGTTTGTTCAAGTTGTGTTGGCTTTTCAAATATTTCAAGGACTCATGGTCGGAATGAATGATAAACTCTTTTGGCCAAAGATAGTGTTGCCAAACTTCAAGAACACGAACCAAAGCGTAGAGCTCCTTGTCATATATAGGATAGTTGAGGCGTGCGCCATCCAACTTCTCACTATAGTATGCCACGGGTTTGCCCTCTTGCATAAGAACACCACCAATACCAAGCCCACTTGCATCACACTCAATCTCAAAAGTTTGGGCAAAATTTGGAAGAACAAGAAGAGGAGCTTCGGTAAGGCGTTTCTTCAACTCATCAAAAGCATTTTGTTGGGCCTTGCCCCAAACAAACGGAACATTCTTTTTGGTAAGCTCATTCAAAGGGCAAGCAATGGTGCTAAAGTCTTTCACAAAGCGGCGGTAAAACCCGGCAAGTCCATGGAAGCTTCGGACTTGACCAACATTTGTAGGGGTAGGCCAATTGTGGATGGCCTCCACCTTGGAAGAATCAACTTCAATCCCATTAGCGGAAACCACGAAACCAAGAAAAACCAATTTGTTTTGAGCAAAGGTGCATTTGGCGAGGTTAGCATAAAGCTTTTCATGGCGCAAGATGCACAAGACCTCTCTCACATGGTGCACATGGTCCTCGAGGTTTTTGCTATAAATAAGAATATCATCGAAGTAGACAACCACGCTCTTGCCAATGAGAGGACGCAAGATGTGATTCATGAGGCGCATGAAAGTTGATGGAGCATTGGAAAGACCGAAAGGCATAACGAGCCATTCATAGAGACCGAGTTTGGTCTTGAATGTCGTTTTCCATTCATCACCAATAGCCATGCGGATTTGATGGTAACCACTACGCAACTCGACTTTAGAGAAAATCGTGGCACCACTAAGTTCATCAAGCATGTCATCTAAACGCGGAATGGGATGGCGGTAACGGACGGTAATGGCATTGATGGGGCGACAATCCATACACATCCGTTGCGTCTCATCCGGTTTAGGCACAAGAATCACGGGAACCGCACAAGGGCTAAGGCTTTCGCGGACGTACCCTTTGGCGAGGAGATCTTGAATTTGACGGTTGATCTCCTTGGTCTCTTCGGGGTTGGTGCGGTAGGCGGCACGGTTTGGAAGCGGAGCGCCGGGTATGAGGTCGATGCGGTGTTCTATGCCGCGGAGTGGTGGTAGTCCATGAGGGAGCTCGTCGGGGAAGACGTCTTGAAACTCCTTCAAAAGAGACAACAAAGACGAAGGAATGTTGGTTAGGTCGTTAGTCGCCGACGAGGGTCCCTTGCATATGAGCACATAGTGCAATATGGTGGATGGGTTCTCTTGGAGCTCTCTCCACTCACTCTTGGTGGCTAGAAGGACACTCTTGGACTCACTCATGTATGGCTTGTGGCGCTCACTCTCTTTATGGTGGGTCGCTCCCTCTCCTCTCATCTCACTATGGTGGGTGCGGAGTTGTGCCCTCGCTAAAGCCTTCGCATTATCCGCGATGATTTGGCTAGGAGTCATCGGGCGCAACTCGAACTTCTTGTCGTTGACCTTGAAGGTGTATGTGTTAGAGAGTCCATCATGTATAGCCTTCTTGTCATATTGCCAAGGGCGGCCAAGCAACATGTGGCACACCGTCATGGGTACCACGTCACACTCGATAGTGTCCTCATAAGGTCCAATCTTGAAAGTGACGGTGACGGTATGTTGTATCTTGACGTTGCCCTTGTCACTCAACCATTGGATATGGTAAGGGTGAGGATGCTTGCGGAGAGTGAGGTGGAGCTTCTCACACAACTCGGTGCTCGCAAGGTTATGGCAACTTCCACCATCTATGATGACCTTGATCGACTTGCCACCAATTCCGGCACGGGTTTGGAAGATGTTGCACCGTTGCTCTTCCATAGCATGAGGTTGTGTGGTTAGCACCCTTGTGACCACAAGTGAGGGACTTGGGTCATGCTCACATAAGAGAGGATCTTCTCCACTTTCTTGCTCATAAGCTTCTTCACTTTCCACGGCGGCTTGCACAAGGGCTTCATATTCATCCTCATCAAGAGTCTCGATGTCACCATTCTCCATAGTGATCATAACCTTGGTGTTCTTGCACTCAAACGATTTGTGACCTTGGGTGCCACACTTGAAGCAAGTGACACTAGAGGGTCCCGTGGATGCCTTAGAGGAGGCGGTGGAGGAGACCGTTTGCTTCATGCGACTTTGGATAGTCGGTTTCTTGGATGGAGTAGAGGACACGTCGGCCTTGGCACTTGTAGCATGAGGAGTTGCTGTAGAAGGAGGAGTCGATGTAGCGAGCTTGGAGGAGAAATAAGTCTTGGCCTTGGAGTACTTGATGTCCTCAATCACTTGGCGCTCGGCCTTCGATGCTTGGTGGACCAACTCAACCATGTTGGAGTAGGGTTGGAACTCGACAATCCTCTTGATGGGGTAAGTAAGGCCATTGAAAAAGCGAGCAATGGTTTGTTCCTCGGACTCTTGGATGTTGGCTCGCATCATAGTGAGCTCCATCTCCTTGTAGAACTCCTCAACGGTCTTGGTGCCTTGCTTCAACTTTTGGAGCTTGTTGAAGAGGTCGGTCATGTAGTGTGCGGGGACAAAGCGAGCATGCATTTCTTTCTTCATGTCTTCCCAATTGTCAATAGGAGGTTCACCCTTTTCTTCTCGAAGAGTGAGGACTTGCTCCCACCAAGTGTTGGCGTAGTCTTCAAACTCGAGTGATGCCATAGCCACTTTCTTGGCACCGGAGTAGTTGTGGATGCGGAAGATCTTGTCCACCTTGAGTGCCCATGAGAGGTAGGCTTCGGCGTCGTCTTCACCTTTGAACTTGGGCATGTTGAACTTGAGTTTGCCATACATGTTCTCTTCATCCTCCAAGGTTCTTCTACGAGGAGGGGAGCCGTCATCTCTTGCGGCTAGAGGAGGAATAGGAGGTCTTCTACGGCCAACCATAGCATTGGGTTGGCGTTGAAGATGAACGCTTGCTTCACTTGGTTCACGGTGAGGATGTGGTTGAAGATCTTGTCGCGGTTGAGGACGATGCTCAATGTTGGGTCTCTCATCTTGATCATGGTGTAGCTCTCCTCGTCCACGTTGGTCATGGCGAGGGTGGCGTCGGAGATCTCGCCGAGGTTGATCTTGAGGACCTTGGTCTTGGGGATGGCCATCACGCCCATGGTGGGCATGGCGATCCGCTTGGTGACGATCTTGTTGAAGGACTTGGTCATGTGGAGGACGCTCATGTGGGCGAGCATGGCGATGTATTTCTCCACGCCTAGAGTTGGAGCGGGAGTCATCATGACGAGCTTGTGGGCGATGAGGTCGATGATGGTCTTCATGCCTTGAAGAGGAGCTTGAGGACAAAAGGCCACCATGAGAGTAATAGTCTTGTGGCGAGCTTGATGAAGAGGAAGTAGAGCGGTGTCGACGATGACGACCCAAGTTGGTGATGGCGCGCTCGAGGCTATCCATGCGCCGCTCCATGTTGGCATCATTGGCCGCCATTTGGTCATTCAAGTTGTCCGTAGCTTCACGAAGAAGAGCCAAGTCTTGGTTCACAGCGGAGAAGTTGTGAGCCACCTCATCGTATTGCTCATCGATGCGGGTCTCGAAGAGGGTGAGTTGCTCCTTGAACTCTTGTCGTTGCGTCCATAGGTTGTGTTGAGTAGCCAACCTCTCGGTGTTGCGGAGGATCTCTTCATCCCTATTGGTATCTCCGTTCCTATCCATGATGGAAAGACAAGAACTATGTTGTGTATGTTAGTGGAAGGAGACTACCTCGCACTCTTACCAAGGTAAGATAGTATTGAGGCAATCCACCAAACCGAAAGCAAGATCAAGTGTATCGGGAACACACGCAAAACCACACGCAAAAGCTAGCAAATATGGTGTTAGGCGAGTGTTGTGGAAAGCCAAAAGACAAATCCAAGATCGAGTATGTTGTTAAAAGTGGGTGAGGTCCAAAAATCCAAAGTCAATGTGAAGATTACTATAAACACGGAAAAAGTTGTGGAACACACACACGAGATAAGCGGGGTTAGTGCAACCAAAAGTGAGTGGAAAAGTGTATGTATAAGTGCTCGGTGTCACACTAACACAAGGAGAGCCAAAGCTTTGGTTGCAAAGGAAGAGACAACAAGATTCACACGCGGCCTCTCTTCTCGTATCTCTCTTTGCTTAAAAGCTTTTTCTCTTTTGTATATTGTGGCACTTGCACTCGTTTGTATCTTTGGTGGCACGTGGACACTTTTGTATGTATGGGCGTATGGATGTATGGATGTATGGATGTATGGTGCTACTCGCACTCTTTTTGTGTTTTTGGGGCTTTTTCACGCACTATGTTAGCGTTAGCCTCGCTTTTGCTATCTTGCCACACGAGTGTTTGCTTGGGTGCCTTACTCAACGCGACACACACACCTCACAATGCGGGGCCACGTGCAATGTCTCGCAACACTAGACAAGCAATGCTCGACGGGATAGATCGCAAAAGGAAGAGGGGTTACAAGGTGAAAGCTGCAAGTTATACCTGCGATGATGGTGGTGGTGGTGGTGGTGGTGGTGGAGATCGCCGGAAGACGAGGTCGAAGGAGGGGGCGTTGCTGCGCCCGGTCTGGGGCCCGGTTGGATCGGCTCTTGGACCGGCCTGGCCGGTTGCACGGCCGGTCGACCGGGTTCTGGGCTGGCCCGGCCGGTCTGTAGCCCGGTTGACCGGCTGCTCAACCGGATCGCACGATTTCTCTCTCCTGTTCTTCCCCAAACCAACTCCAAATCGACCAAAACGAAGGGAAACGATGGAATCGGAGGCTCAAAGTTGGGGAAATAGTAAATCAAGCACAACAACACCAGATCCACGGACCAAAACCACTCAAAACGCAACCAAATCACAGATCGGTCAAGAGGCAATTTGGGGCTATTTTTGGGGATTTTTTGGAAAATTTTCTAGGGACGAAATCGGGTGGGTGGGAGGTCAAATCCGCGGTAACCAAGAGCTGCTGATACCATATGATGAGGTCTAAGACCCCGTGTGTGGCCCGATCTCGCGGATTGACTTCGAAACCAAGAGGGGAGATGGGAAAACGCGAGGAACACGACGAACACGACGAACACGAGGAACTCCGAGACTCACGCACGCCCACCAACCCGATACACCCGATACTTACCCCCGTGGCTCGATGGACCACGCCAATAGAATCACCCGGAAGAGGCACGCGGCAGAATTCCCGGTGAGAGATTGGTGTTGGAGAAGAAGAGATTGGTGAGGGAGAGAGAGTAGCTTGTACTAGAATCTCACTCAACAATATCCAAATCAACAACAAGGATGGCCTTGATTACAGAGGGATGATACCCAAGGGAGACTAAGCTCAAAGGTAGGTTTGAGTTCAAAACAAGTCTAAAGAGCTAAAGGGGCGTCTGGGGTGCTTATATAGTCTTACAAGGCGTCACGGGCCGAAAAGGTACGAAGGAAACAAGTTCGGGCCGATAGGGCGACTTAAGTTGTGCAGGCCGGTCGAGGCCGTCGAGCCGACCGGGCCTGGGACCGGACAGGCCGGTCCAGACCGGGCCTGGGACCGGGCGGCAACCGGACGAGGTTCCGAGGCCCCGGGATGTTGCCCGGATGGCACGAGCGCAAATCCCGGTTTGGACCGGGCGGCCCGGTCAGGAGGCTGGCCGACCGGATCTCGGACCGGGTGGCCCGGTCAGGAGGCCGATCTGACCGGGTTCTGGACCGGCCGGCCATCTTCTCTTCCTTGCGCTCTTCGGGCGACTTCCGATCCAGCTCCATGTCCATCTTCACGTCCAGCTGCTCCTCTCCTCCTCTTGACCATGGTGTATCCTCCTCTTCGTGCTCTTGATGCTCCTTGTACCTAATGACACATAACACGTCGGCATGAGGTAGCAATCCATCCAAAGGGGTACCAAGATCAAGGGTGGTGAGGAGCGAGTTCACCTCATCATGAAGAGCTTTAACTCGGGCTCGTGTCATCGGTCCACTTGGGGGACTTGTTGGTCTTGGTGTAGCGACGTCGGTGACCGGGGCTACATCAGAGCGCCTATGCAACCATTGCACTACATGCCTTCAAGCTAAGTCCACTTCCAACCCTTATGGTCTTTACACCCCATTGCCTATTCCTTATGCACCATGGACCGATATTAGCATGGATTTCATTCTAGGATTGCCTCGCACTAAGCATGGTAGTGGATAGATTCTCTAAGATGGCTCATTTCATACCTTGCCATAAGAGCGACGATGCTTCACACATTGCTTCATTGTTTTTCAGGGAAACTGTTCGCCTACACGGAATACCGGCAAGCATCGTGTCGGATCGAGATGTCAAGTTCATGAGCTATCTATGGAAGTCGCTCATGGCTAAGTTTGGAGTGAAGCTCTTATTCTCATCATCCTCGCACCCGCAAACGGACGGCCAAACGGAAGTGGTCAATCGAAGCCTCTCCACTCTACTACGCATCCTCGTGAAGAAGAACTTGAAGTCATGGGAGGAGTGCCTTCCTCACGCGGAGTTCGCCTACAACCGCGCCAAGCACAAGACAACATCAAGGAGCCCCTTCATGGTCGTCTACGGCTTTGAACCTTACACGGCTGATACGGGGGATCCAAGCTAATCCACCTAATTTGATGCCCGATCTTTCACAGCGAGAACCTGGGGTAGAGATTCCTCCCAACAACGCGATGAACGCAGCCTGGAGAAGAGGGAACGAATCCAGCAAGCAACGGATCGATGAACGATACGCCTCAAACCAAGAGCTAGACAATCCTTGATGAACACAAGAACCTTCGCAGCGGATATAATAGATAACGGCAGCGCCGTACCCCCGGAGGGATGATACACGTGATTACACGCTATAGGGAAACCCTAAACTTTTAGACTAAACTTGTTCTTTTTTAAACCCTAGCCGTGCCATCTCCTTATATGAGAGGGAGAGCTGGCCGGCCGGCCCCCCTATTGGGCCTAACCTAGTTCGACTTGGACAGGCCCAAGTCAAACAGACTCTATTAAAACCCTAGATGGCCCACAGCATGACCTGGCTACATTATTATCTCCTAATAACAAGATTATAATAAACTACTGGTACAACCTTAGACCCAAATATCATCTCAATGGCTGTCCTAGAGTACCAGGCCCGGATATCCATATCATCTCTCCCCTTCTTCAAGAAGCGTTGTCCCCAACGCGTGAGGGTCTTCTGGAAAAAGGTGACGTGATATGAACATGACACGTCCTCGCCGTCCTCAAGTCTTGCTTGCCTTCCACACCACATCCTCCCTCGCGGCCTTCTCGACTTGATACAGCACTTGGCGCCTCCTTTCTTCTCCACATGAGCTTGGGCTTTGGCGCCAATTCCTTCTTCTTCTGAGGTCTTGATGGAACCCTGTGTCGCTGAACATGACCCTGCATAAGATGTGTAATGCCTGGGCCACATAAATGTCGCACACATCCATCCTTGCCTCGATGCATCCGCGGTGTCGCGGAAAACTGGACTACAGTACACCGAGCACGGTAGTGCCGCTGCCCACTGTCTCCACTGACGCGTTGCGCCACAGCCGGTCTGGGCGCCGGTTGACCGGTCGGCTGACCGGCCCGGCCGGTCCTGGAGCCGGTCGGCCGGCCCTGGCACCGGGCGGAAATCCCATCAACACTGGTTTCTCGAACCTTCTCGCCTCCCACTCCTCCCACGCGCATCTGCGCCATATGTACTGAAGTATCATCAGCACAAATATCATCAGTCTGTATACTGGCATCAACACAAACTGGAACTGTAGCACATGCTGCAACATCCACATCAACAACAAGTGTAGCTTCATCCGGCTTGTCACCAACAAGAACTGTCTTGTCATCTACAGGCATGGCTGAAACAACACCAACATCAATGGTCGGAACATCATGCACTTCTTGCTGCACTTTAGGCTTGTGCAACTTCTCTTTACGCACCACTAACTCCACATCGGACTTGATATGATCATCACCCATAGGCTTCAAAGTCCGCTGTCTGCCACCATGCATAAAAGAATATGTATTTGCTCGCCCAGCATGTGTCACATTGCGATCATACTGCCAAGGACGCCCAAGTAGCAATCCACACACCTCCAATGGCAACACATCGCAATCGATCTCATCAACATAATCATCAACTGTAAATGGCACACGCACCTTATGAGTAATCTTTAGCATACCACAGCTATTCAACCACTCAAGACGTTTAGGTTCAGGAAGACGCCATGTAGACAACCCCAATGCTGCCACCATCGCCTTGCTAATGCCATTAGTACAGCTACCACCATCAATCATCAACTTGCAAGCCTTGCCCTTGATAATGCACTGAGTCTGAAACAAACTCCACCGCTGAATCTTGTCAATTGTCTTGCAAGCATCACTTTGTACCTTCTTGAGTTGCATATTCAGACCGCTCAATGGTACATCCTCCTCAACAGTCACATTAGTGCTCTTGGTATCAGAGCCAGGTTTCATCTCCTCTGAAGATTTCACCTCGACCTTAGTGACTGTTGGTAGTGGAACAACCTCCTGAATAGGAACAATGCACTTGTCCACTTCCTTCATTGTATGCACAACTTTGGACGGCTGCTCACTCTCCTCCACATATGGTAATACGAAACCACTACGAAGAAAAGTTTTGTAGTCTTCCCAAGTTTCAGCAAATTCACCTCTTTCCACCGCATCCTGCCAATCACGTTCCAATGCCTCATCCACACGCCGTATAGCAAGATAGAATGCATAAGAACTATTGAACTTCTTTTTGTATGTGCGGCATCGAGCAAAACCCAACTCCATGTTCCTCTCCCAATCTTCATATTCCTCAACTGTCGCAAGACGGTGTAAATACCAGCGAAGATGGGATGGCGGACGCTGTTCTCCCTTCAAGCAATCCAGATAGTCATTGAAAACCTTACTAGATTTCATGTCACGCGAACACCGTATGCCAAGCTTATCGTCTGAAGACAATGCAAGAACAGCGATAGCATCAGCTAAACCTTTTGTAGACGGAACAACATCAGCAACATGAGCCCGCATCACCGGAGAATCCACCGCAGCAACAGGAGAAACCGCCGGAGGAAAAACCGCAGTAGCCTGAGCCCGTCCGGCCCAGGGCCCGGTTAGACCGGCCTCCAGACCGGCCTGCCCGGTCACGGGCCCGGTTGACCGGTCGCCAACCGGATACATCGCACCGGAACACAACCGGACGAATTTTTGCGAACTTCCCGGTTTGCCGTCCGGTCGACCGGGTTCTATGCCAGGCAGCCCGGTCACTGGCCCGGTTGACCGGATTTCATACGAAGTTTTTCCTGGTCGCGAAATTTCGTCTTCTTCCCGATTCTGGTCGCGATTTTTCGCGATTTTGACCTCCGAAACAGCCATGGATGACCTCCAAACTTCACCAAACAACACCAAACTTCCTCCAACCAACCTCCTTCGACCGAGAGCCAAACTCCTCCGATCTTTAGAGCTAATCTTCTCCGATGCAAACCGATCAAAGAGATCGATCAACAACACCTCGCCGTGAGCAACCCAGAAATCTGATACCAGATGATACGGGGGATCCAAGCTAATCCACCTAATTTGATGCCCGATCTTTCACAGCGAGAACCTGGGGTAGAGATTCCTCCCAACAACGCGATGAACGCAGCCTGGAGAAGAGGGAACGAATCCAGCAAGCAACGGATCGATGAACGATACGCCTCAAACCAAGAGCTAGACAATCCTTGATGAACACAAGAACCTTCGCAGCGGATATAATAGATAACGGCAGCGCCGTACCCCCGGAGGGATGATACACGTGATTACACGCTATAGGGAAACCCTAAACTTTTAGACTAAACTTGTTCTTTTTTAAACCCTAGCCGTGCCATCTCCTTATATGAGAGGGAGAGCTGGCCGGCCGGCCCCCCTATTGGGCCTAACCTAGTTCGACTTGGACAGGCCCAAGTCAAACAGACTCTATTAAAACCCTAGATGGCCCACAGCATGACCTGGCTACATTATTATCTCCTAATAACAAGATTATAATAAACTACTGGTACAACCTTAGACCCAAATATCATCTCAATGGCTGTCCTAGAGTACCAGGCCCGGATATCCATATCAACGGCACTCGACATACTTCCGCTCCCCCTTCACGAGCGGACCAACATGGACTTCGACAAGCGCACCGCCGCCGTCAAGAAACTACATGAAGAAACAAGAGCGACTGATGCGGCCTAAGGCCACGTGGGTTGCCCGATCTCACGAATTGACCGAGGGAAAGGCGGGGGAGAGGAAGAACACGAAGAACACTGATGTAGCCCCGGTCACCGACGTCGCTACACCAAGACCAACAAGTCCCCCAAGTGGACCGATGACACGAGCCCGAGTCAAAGCGCTACATGATGAGGTGAACTCGCTCCTCACCACCCTTGATCTTGGTACACCTTTTGATGAGGTCTGAGACCCGTGTGTGGCCCGATCTCGCGGATTGACTTCGAAACCAAGGGGGAAGATGGGAAAAACGCGAGGAACACGAAGAACACGGCGATGAACACGAGGAACTCCGAGACTCACGCACACACACACCCCGATACACCCGATGCTTACCTCCGTGGCTCGATGGACCACGCCAATAGAATCACCCGGAAGAGGCACGCGGCAGAATTCCCGGTGAGAGATTGGGATTGGAGAAGAAGAGCTTGGTGAGGGAGAGAGAGTATCTTGTACTAGAATCTCACTCAACAAGTTCCAAATCAACAACCAAGATGCCTTGATTACAGAGGGATGATACCCAAGGGAGACTAAGCTCAAATTTAGGTTTGAGTTCAAAACAAGTCTAAAGAGCTAAAGGGGCGTCCTGGGGGTATTTATAGTCTTACAAGGCGTCATGGGCCGAAAAGGTAAGTTCGGGCCGAAAATATAACTTAAGTCGTGCAGGCCGGTCAGGAGGCCGGTCGGGCCGGAGCACTGTGACCGGGCGGGCAGTCGGGGGCCGATCGGCCGGGCTCTGTGACCGGGCGGTCCGGTTTCAGACCGGGCACAGGACCGGCGGCGGCCGGACGAGGCTCCAAGTCCCCTGGATGGCGCCCGGATGTCACGAGCGCAAATCCCGGTTGCTGACCAGGCGGTCCGGTCGAGGCCGGTCAGACCGGGCTGTGGACCGGGTGGTCGGTCGAGGAGCCGGTCGACCGGGTTCTGGCCGGCCGTCCGTCTTCTCTTCCTTGCGCTCTTCGGGCGACTTCTGTCCAGCTCCATGTCCATCTTCTTGTCCAGCTGCTCCTCTCCTCCCTTTGACCATGGCGTATCCTCCTCTTGGTGACCTTGATGCTCCTTGTACCTAATGACACATAACACGTCGGCATGAGGTAGCAATCCATCCAAAGGTGTACCAAGATCAAGGGTGGTGAGGAGCGAGTTCACCTCATCATGTAGCGCTTTGACTCGGGCTCGTGTCATCGGTCCACTTGGGGGACTTGTTGGTCTTGGTGTAGCGACGTCGGTGACCGGGGCTACATCATCTCCCCCCCCTTGGGAAAGAGTCGTCCTCGACTCTTGCACCTCCTCATCTCCATGATAGGGTGACAAGTCCGAGACGTTGAACGTGTTGCTCACCAAGTACTTGGATGTTGGTATGTCGATGACGTAAGCGTTGTCGTTGATGCGCTTGAGGACCTTGAAGGGGCCATCTCCTCTTGGCTTGAGCTTGGAGTTGCGCTCATGAGGGAACCTTTCCTTTCGGAGGTGGATCCAAACGAGGTCTCCTTCTTCGAATATCCTTGCCTTCTTCTTGGCGTTGAGGCGGTTGGCTTGACGAAGAACATGTTCTTGTATGGTTGCCCTTGTCTCTTCATGTAGTTTCTTGACGGCGGCGGCGCGCTTGTCGAAGTCCATGTTGATGCGCTCGTGGAGAGGAAGCGGAAGTATGTCGAGTGCCGTGTAAGGTTCGAAGCCGTAGACGACCATGAAGGGGCTCCTTGATGTAGTCTTGTGCTTGGCGCGGTTGTAGGCGAACTCGGCGTGAGGAAGGCACTCCTCCCATGACCTCAAGTTTTTCTTCACGAGGACCCGTAGGAGGGTGGAGAGGCTTCGATTGACCACTTCCGTTTGGCCGTCCGTTTGCGGGTGCGATGATGATGAGAACAAGAGCTTGACTCCAAACTTCGCCATGATTGACTTCCAAAGATAGCTCATGAACTTGACGTCTCGATCCGACACAATGCTTTGCGGTACTCCATGTAGGCGAACGATTTCCCTGAAAAACAATGAAGCAATGTGTGAAGCATCGTCGCTCTTATGGCAAGGTATGAAATGAGCCATCTTAGAGAATCTATCCACTACAACAAATATGGAATCATGACCATGCTTAGTGCGAGGCAAGCCTAGAACGAAATCCATGCTAATATCTGTCCATGGTGCAAAAGGAATAGGCAATGGCATGTAGAGACCATAAGGGTTGGAGGTAGACTTAGCTTGTAAGCATGTTGTGCACCGACGGCAAAGGCGTTCCACATCTCGCTTCATCTTTGGCCAATAGTAGTGGGTTGAGAGCATGGCATATGTCTTGTCACGGCCAAAGTGGCCCATAAGACCTCCTCCATGAGACTCTTGCAAAAGCAATTTTCGAAGCGAAGACGCGGGAATGCAAATCTTGTTGGCTTTAAACAAATAGCCATCATGCAAATAGAAATCATCCACTCCTCGCTCAACGGAGCACTTCTCAAAAATGGGAGCAAAGAAAGAATCGGAAGGATAGAGTTCTTTGATCTCTTCAAGTCCCAAAACATGAAAATCCAAACGAGTTAACAAAAGGGTGTTTTTGCGGGAAAGAGCATCCGCCACAACATTGTCCTTGCCCTTCTTGTATTTGATCACATATGGGAAGGACTCAATGAACTCGACCCATTTTGCATGTCGTTTGTTCAAGTTGTGTTGGCTTTTCAAATATTTCAAGGACTCATGGTCGGAATGAATGATAAACTCTTTTGGCCAAAGGTAATGTTGCCAAACTTCAAGAACACGAACCAAAGCGTAGAGCTCCTTGTCATATATAGGATAGTTGAGGCGTGCGCCATCTAACTTCTCACTATAGTATGCCACGGGTTTGCCCTCTTGCATAAGAACACCGCCAATACCAAGCCCACTTGCATCACACTCAATCTCAAAAGTTTTGGCAAAATTTGGAAGAACAAGAAGTGGAGCTTCGGTAAGACGTTTCTTCAACTCATCAAAAGCATTTTGTTGGGCCTTGCCCCAAACAAACGGAACATTCTTCTTGGTAAGCTCATTCAAAGGGCAAGCGATGGTGCTAAAGTCTTTCACAAAGCGGCGATAAAACCCGGCAAGTCCATGGAAGCTTCGGACTTGGCCAACATTTGTAGGGGTAGGCCAATTATGGATGGCCTCCACCTTGGAAGAATCAACTTCAATCCCATTAGCGGAAACCACAAAACCAAGAAAAACCAATTTGTTTTGAGCAAATGTGCATTTGGGGAGGTTAGCATAAAGCTTTTCATGGCGCAAGATGCACAAGACTTCTCTCACATGTTGCACATGGTCCTCGAGGTTTTTGCTATAAATAAGAATATCATCGAAGTAGACAACCACGCTCTTGCCAATGAGAGGACGCAAGATGTGATTCATGAGGCGCATGAAAGTAGATGGTGCATTGGAAAGACCAAAAGGCATAACGAGCCATTCATAGAGACCAAGTTTGGTCTTGAATGCCGTTTTCCATTCGTCACCAATAGCCATGCGGATTTGATGGTAACCACTACGCAAATCGACTTTAGAGAAAATCGTGGCACCACTAAGTTCATCAAGCATGTCATCTAAACGCGGAATGGGATGGCGGTAACGGACGGTAATGGCATTGATGGGGCGACAATCCATACACATCCGTTGCGTCTCATCCGGTTTAGGCACGAGGATCACGGGAACCGCACAAGGGCTAAGGCTTTCACGGACATACCCTTTGGCGAGGAGATCTTGAATTTGACGGTTGATCTCCTTGGTCTCTTCGGGGTTGGTGCGGTAGGCGGCACGGTTTGGGAGCGGAGCGCCGGGTATTAGGTCGATGCGGTGTTCTATGCCGCGGAGTGGTGGTAGTCCATGAGGGAGCTCGTCGGGAAGACGTCTTGAAATTCCTGCAAAAGAGACAACAAAGACGGAGGAATGTTGGTTAAGTCGTTAGTTGCCGACGAGGGTCCCTTGCATATGAGCACGTAGTGCAATATGGTGGATGGGTTCTCTTGTAGCTCTCTCCACTCACTCTTGGTGGCTAGAAGGACACTCTTGGACTCACTCATATATGGCTTGTGGTGCTCACTATCTTTGTGGTGGGTCGCTCCCTCTCCTCTCATCTCACTATGGTGGGTGCGGAGTTGTGCCCTCGCTAAAGCCTTCGCATTATCCGCGATGATTTGGCTAGGAGTCATCGGGCGCAATTCGAACTTCTTGTCGTTGACCTTGAAGGTGTATGTGTTGGAGAGTCCATCATGTATAGCCTTCTTGTCATATTGCCAAGGGCGGCCAAGCAACATGTGGCACACCGTCATGGGTACCACGTCACACTCGATGGTGTCCTCATAAGGGCCGATCTTGAAGTTGACGGTGACGGTATGTTGTATCTTGACGTTGCCCTTGTCACTCAACCATTGGATATGGTAAGGGTGAGGATGCTTGCGGAGAGTGAGGTGGAGCTTCTCACACAACTCGGTGCTCGCAAGGTTGTGGCAACTTCCACCATCGATGATGACCTTGATAGACTTGCCACCAATTCCGGCACGGGTTTGGAAGATGTTGCACCGTTGTTCTTCCATATCATGAGGTTGTGTGGTTAGCACCCTTGTGACCACAAGTGAGGGACTTGGGTCATGCTCACATAAGAGAGGATCTTCTCCACTTTCTTGTTCATAGGCTTCTTCACTTGCCACGGCGGCTTGCACAAGGGCTTCATATTCATCTTCATCAAGAGTCTCGATGTCACCATTCTCCATAGTGATCATGACCTTGGTGTTCTTGCACTCAAACGATTTGTGACCTTGGGTGCCACACTTGAAGCAAGTGACACTAGAGGGTCCCGTGGATGCCTTAGATGAGGCGGTGGAGGAGACCGTTTGCTTCATGCGACTTTGGATAGTCGTCTTCTTGGACGGTGTAGAGGATGCGTCGGCCTTGGCACTTGTAGCATAAGGAGTTGATGTAGTAGGAGGAGTCGATGTAGCGAGCTTGGAGGAGAAATAGGACTTGGCCTTGGAGTACTTGATGTCCTCAATCACTTGGCGCTCGGCCTTCGATGCTTGGTGGACTAGCTCAACCATGTTGGAGTAAGGTTGGAACTCGACAATCCTCTTGATGGGATAAGTAAGGCCATTGAAGAAGCGAGCAATTGTTTGTTCTTCGGACTCTTGGATGTTGGCTCGCATCATAGTGAGCTCCATCTCCTTGTAGAACTCCTCAACGGTTTGGGTGCCTTGCTTCAACTTTTGGAGCTTGTTGAAGAGGTCTTTCATGTAGTGCTTTGGGACAAAGCGAGCATGCATCTCCTTCTTCATATCTTCCCAAGTGTCAATTGGAGGTTCACCCTTTTCTTCGCGAAGAGTGAGGACTTGCTCCCACCAAGTGTTGGCGTAGTCTTCAAACTCGAGTGATGCCATAGCCACTTTCTTGGCACCGGAGTAGTTGTGGATGCGGAAGATCTTGTCCACCTTGAGTGCCCATGAGAGGTAAGCTTCGGCGTCGTCTTCACCTTTGAACTTGGGCATGTTGAACTTGAGCTTGCCATACATGTTCTCTTCATCCTCCAAGTTTCTTCTACGAGGAGGGGCGCCGTCAACTCGTGCGGCTAGAGGTGGAATAGGAGGTCTTCTATGGCCAACCATAGCATTGGGTTGGCGTTGGAGTTGAACACTTGCTTCACTTGGTTCACGGTGAGGATGTGGTTGAAGATCTTGTCGCGGTTGAGGACGATGCTCAATGTTGGGTCTCTCATCTTGATCATGGTGTAGTTCTCCTCGTCCACGTTGATCATGGTGAGGGTGGCGACGAAGATCTCGCCGAGGTGGATCTTGAGGATCTTGGTCTTGGGGATGGCCATCACGCCCATGGTGGGCATGGCGATCCGCTTGGTGACGATCTTGGTGAAGGCCTTGAGCTTGTGGAGGACGCTCATGTGGACGAGCATGGCGATGTATTTCTCCACGCCTAGAGTTGGAGCGGGAGTCTTCATGACGAGCATGTGAGCGATGAGGTCGATGATGGTCTTCACGCCTTGAAGAAGAGCTTGGGGACGAAATGCCACCATGAGAGTAATGGTCTTCATGCCTTGAGGAGGAGCTTGATGAAGAGGAAGTAGAGCGGTGTCGACGATGACGACTCAAGTTGGTGATGGCGCGCTCGAGGCTATCCATGCGCCGCTCCATGTTGGCATCATTGGCCGCCATTTGGCCATTCAAGTTGTCCGTAGCTTCACGAAGAAGGGCCAAGTCGTGGTTCACGGTGGAGAAGTTGTGAGCCACTTCATTGTATTGCTCATCGATGCGCGTCTCGAAGAGGGAGAGTTGCTCCTTGAACTCTTGTCGTTGCGTCCATAGGTTGTGTTGAGTAGCCAACCTCTCGGTGTTGCGAAGGATCTCTTCATCCCTATTGGTATCTCCGGTCCTATCCATGATGCAAAGACAAGAACTATGTTGTGTATGTTAGTGGAAGGAGACTACCTCGTACCCTTACCAAGGTAAGATAGTATTGAGGCAATCCACCAAACCGAAAGCAAGATCAAGTGTATCGGGGACACACGCAAAACCACACGCAAAAGCTAGCAAATATGGTGTTAGGCGAGTGTTGTGGAAAGCCAAAAGACAAATCCAAGATCGAGTATGTTGTTAAAAGTGGGTAAAGTCCAAAAATCCAAATGTCAATGTGAAGATCACTATAAACACGGAAAAAGTTGTGGAACACACACACGAGATAAGCGGGGTTAGTGCAACCAAAAGTGAGCGGAAAAGTGTATGTATAAGTGCTCGGTGTCACACTAACACAAGGAGAGCCAAAGCTTTGGTTGCAAAGGAAGAGACAACAAGATTCACACGTGGCCTCTCTTCTCCTATCTCTCTTTGCTTAAAAGCTTTTTCTCTTTTGTATATGGCGGCACTTGCACTCGTTTGTATCTTTGGTGGCACGTGGGCACTTTGTATGTATATGGGCGTATGGATGTATGGATGTATGGATGTATGGTGCTACTCGCACTCTTTTTGTGTTTTTGGGGCTTTTTGACGCACTATGCTAGCGTTAGCCTCGCTTTTGCTATCTTGCCACACGAGTGTTTGCTTGGGTGCCTTACTCAACGCGACACACACACCTCACAATGCGGGGCCACGTGCAATGTCTCGCAACACTAGACAAGCAATGCTCGATGGGATAGATCGCAAAAGGAAGAGGGGTTACAAGGTGACACTGCAAGTTATACTGCGATGGTGGTGGTGGTGGTGGTGGTGGTGGTGATCGCCGGATGTCGATGTCGAAGGGGCGTTGCGTCGCCGGTCGGAGGCCCGGTTGGACCGGGTTCTGGACCGGCTTGCCCGGTTTGCCGCCGGTTGACCGGGTGCTGGGCAGCTCGGCGGTCGTGGGCCCGGTTGGCCGGCTGCTCAACCGGATTTCGCGGGATGAACTTTCTCTCTCTGTTCTTCACGAAAACCAAGCCAAATCGACCAAATCGAGGGGAAACGATGGAATTGGAGGCTAAAAGTTGGGGAAATAGTAGATCAAGCACAACAACACCAGATCCATGGACCAAAACCACTCAAAACGCAACCAAATCACAGATCGGTCAAGAGGCAATTTAGGGCTATTTTTTGGAAAATTTTCTAGGAACGAAATCGGGTGGGTGGGAGGTCAAATCCGCGGTAACCAAGAGCTGCTGATACCATATGATGAGGTCTGAGACCCGTGTGTGGCCCGATCTCGCGGATTGACTTCGAAACCAAGGGGGAAGATGGGAAAAACGCGAGGAACACGAAGAACACGGCGATGAACACGAGGAACTCCGAGACTCACGCACACACACACCCCGATACACCCGATGCTTACCTCCGTGGCTCGATGGACCACGCCAATAGAATCACCGGAAGAGGCACGCGGCAGAATTCCGGTGAGAGATTGGGATTGGAGAAGAAGAGCTTGGTGAGGGAGAGAGAGTATCTTGTACTAGAATCTCACTCAACAAGTTCCAAATCAACAACCAAGATGCCTTGATTACAGAGGGATGATACCCAAGGGAGACTAAGCTCAAATTTAGGTTTGAGTTCAAAACAAGTCTAAAGAGCTAAAGGGGCGTCCTGGGGGTATTTATAGTCTTACAAGGCGTCATGGGCCGAAAAGGTAAGTTCGGGCCGAAAATATAACTTAAGTCGTGCAGGCCGGTCAGGAGGCCGGTCAGACCGGGCCTGTGACCGGGCGGGCAGTCGAGGGCGGTCGGCCGGAGCTGTGACCGGGCGGTCCGGTTTCAGACCGGGCCTGGGACCGGCGGCGACCGGACGAGGCTCCAAGTCCCACTGGATGGCGCCGGATGTCACGAGCGCAAATCCCGGTTGCTGACCGGGCGGTCCGGTCGAGGCCGGTCGAGCCGGGCTGTGGACCGGGTGGTCCGGTCGAGGGGAGCCGGTCGGCCGGGTTCTGGGCCGGCCGTCCGTCTTCTCTTCCTTGCGCTCTTCGGGCGACTTCTGTCCAGCTCCATGTCCATCTTCTTGTCCAGCTGCTCCTCTCCTCCCTTTGACCATGGCGTATCCTCCTCTTGGTGACCTTGATGCTCCTTGTACCTAATGACACATAACACGTCGGCATGAGGTAGCAATCCATCCAAAGGTGTACCAAGATCAAGGGTGGTGAGGAGCGAGTTCACCTCATCATGTAGCGCTTTGACTCGGGCTCGTGTCATCGGTCCACTTGGGGGACTTGTTGGTCTTGGTGTAGCGACGTCGGTGACCGGGGCTACATCACCTTTGGATGGATTGCTACCTCATGCCGACGTGTTATGTGTCATTAGGTACAAGGAGCATCAAGGTCACCAAGAGGAGGATACGCCATGGTCAAAGGGAGGAGAGGAGCAGCTGGACAAGAAGATGGACATGGAGCTGGACAGGAAGTCGCCCGAAGAGCGCAAGGAAGAGAAGACGGACGGCCGGCCCAGAACCCGGTCGACCGGCTCCCTGACCGGACCACCCGGTCCACAGCCCGGTCTGACCGGCCTCCTGACCGGACCGCCCGGTCAGCAACCGGAATTTGCGCTCGTGACATCCGGCGCCATCCAGGGGGACTTGGAGCCTCGTCCGGCCGCCGCCGGTCCCAGGCCCGGTCTGGAAACCGGACCGCCCGGTCACAGCCGGCCGATCGGCCGGCTTCGACTGCCCGGCCCGCCCACAGCCCGGTCTGACCGGCCTCCTGACCGGCCTGCACGACTTAAGTTATATTTTCGGCCCGAACTTACCTTTTCGGCCCATGACGCCTTGTAAGACTATAAATACCCCCAGGACGCCCCTTTAGCTCTTTAGACTTGTTTTGAACTCAAACCTAAATTTGAGCTTAGTCTCCCTTGGGTATCATCCCTCTGTAATCAAGGCATCTTGGTTGTTGATTTGGAACTTGTTGAGTGAGATTCTAGTACAAGATACTCTCTCTCCCTCACCAAGCTCTTCTTCTCCAATCCCAATCTCTCACCGGGAATTCTGCCGCGTGCCTCTTCCGGGTGATTCTATTGGCGTGGTCCATCGAGCCACGGAGGTAAGCATCGGGTGTATCGGGGTGTGTGTGTGCGTGAGTCTCGGAGTTCCTCGTGTTCATCGCCGTGTTCTTCGTGTTCCTCGCGTTTTTCCCATCTTCCCCCTTGGTTTCGAAGTCAATCCGCGAGATCGGGCCACACACGGGTCTCAGACCTCATCATATGGTATCAGCAGCTCTTGGTTACCGCGGATTTGACCTCCCACCCACCCGATTTCGTTCCTAGAAAATTTTCCAAAAAATAGCCCTAAATTGCCTCTTGACCGATCTGTGATTTGGTTGCGTTTTGAGTGGTTTTGGTCCATGGATCTGGTGTTGTTGTGCTTGATCTACTATTTCCCCAACTTTTAGCCTCCAATTCCATCGTTTCCCCTCGATTTGGTCGATTTGGCTTGGTTTTCGTGAAGAACAGGAGAGAGAAAGTTCATCCCGCGAAATCCGGTTGAGCAGCCGGTCAACCGGGCCCACGACCGGCCGAGCCGGCCCAGCACCCGGTCAACCGGGCGGCAAACCGGGCAAGCCGGTCCAGAACCCGGTCCAACCGGGCCTCCGACCGGGCGACGCAACGCCCCTTCGACATCGACATCCGGCGATCACCACCACCACCACCACCACCACCACCATCGCAGGTATAACTTGCAGGTCACCTTGTAACCCCTCTTCCTTTTGCGATCTATCCCATCGAGCATTGCTTGTCTAGTGTTGCGAGACATTGCACGTGGCCCCGCATTGTGAGGTGTGTGTGTCGCGTTGAGTAAGGCACCCAAGCAAACACTCGTGTGGCAAGATAGCAAAAGCGAGGCTAACGCTAGCATAGTGCGTCAAAAAGCCCCAAAAACACAAAAAGAGTGCGAGTAGCACCATACATCCATACATCCATACATCCATACGCCCATATACATACAAAGTGCCCACGTGCCACCAAAGATACAAACGAGTGCAAGTGCCGCCATATACAAAAGAGAAAAAGCTTTTAAGCAAAGAGAGATAGGAGAAGAGAGGCCACGTGTGAATCTTGTTGTCTCTTCCTTTGCAACCAAAGCTTTGGCTCTCCTTGTGTTAGTGTGACACCGAGCACTTATACATACACTTTTCCGCTCACTTTTGGTTGCACTAACCCCGCTTATCTCGTGTGTGTGTTCCACAACTTTTTCCGTGTTTATAGTGATCTTCACATTGACATTTGGATTTTTGGACTTTACCCACTTTTAACAACATACTCGATCTTGGATTTGTCTTTTGGCTTTCCACAACACTCGCCTAACACCATATTTGCTAGCTTTTGCGTGTGGTTTTGCGTGTGTCCCGATACACTTGATCTTGCTTTCGGTTTGGTGGATTGCCTCAATACTATCTTACCTTGGTAAGGGTACGAGGTAGTCTCCTTCCACTAACATACACAACATAGTTCTTGTCTTTGCATCATGGATAGGACCGGAGATACCAATAGGGATGAAGAGATCCTTCGCAACACCGAGAGGTTGGCTACTCAACACAACCTATGGACGCAACGACAAGAGTTCAAGGAGCAACTCTCCCTCTTCGAGACGCGCATCGATGAGCAATACAATGAAGTGGCTCACAACTTCTCCACCGTGAACCACGACTTGGCCCTTCTTCGTGAAGCTACGGACAACTTGAATGGCCAAATGGCGGCCAATGATGCCAACATGGAGCGGCGCATGGATAGCCTCGAGCGCCATCACCAACTTGAGTCGTCATCGTCGACACCGCTCTACTTCCTCTTCATCAAGCTCCTCCTCAAGGCATGAAGACCATTACTCTCATGGTGGCATTTCGTCCCCAAGCTCTTCTTCAAGGCGTGAAGACCATCATCGACCTCATCGCTCACATGCTCGTCATGAAGACTCCCGCTCCAACTCTAGGCGTGGAGAAATACATCGCCATGCTCGTCCACATGAGCGTCCTCCACAAGCTCAAGGCCTTCACCAAGATCGTCACCAAGCGGATCGCCATGCCCACCATGGGCGTGATGGCCATCCCCAAGACCAAGATCCTCAAGATCCACCTCGGCGAGATCTTCGTCGCCACCCTCACCATGATCAACGTGGACGAGGAGAACTACACCATGATCAAGATGAGAGACCCAACATTGAGCATCGTCCTCAACCGCGACAAGATCTTCAACCACATCCTCACCGTGAACCAAGTGAAGCAAGTGTTCAACTCCAACGCCAACCCAATGCTATGGTTGGCCATAGAAGACCTCCTATTCCACCTCTAGCCGCACGAGTTGACGGCGCCCCTCCTCGTAGAAGAAACTTGGAGGATGAAGAGAACATGTATGGCAAGCTCAAGTTCAACATGCCCAAGTTCAAAGGTGAAGACGACGCCGAAGCTTACCTCTCATGGGCACTCAAGGTGGACAAGATCTTCCGCATCCACAACTACTCCGGTGCCAAGAAAGTGGCTATGGCATCACTCGAGTTTGAAGACTACGCCAACACTTGGTGGGAGCAAGTCCTCACTCTTCGCGAAGAAAAGGGTGAACCTCCAATTGACACTTGGGAAGATATGAAGAAGGAGATGCATGCTCGCTTTGTCCCAAAGCACTACATGAAAGACCTCTTCAACAAGCTCCAAAAGTTGAAGCAAGGCACCCAAACCGTTGAGGAGTTCTACAAGGAGATGGAGCTCACTATGATGCGAGCCAACATCCAAGAGTCCGAAGAACAAACAATTGCTCGCTTCTTCAATGGCCTTACTTATCCCATCAAGAGGATTGTCGAGTTCCAACCTTACTCCAACATGGTTGAGCTAGTCCACCAAGCATCGAAGGCCGAGCGCCAAGTGATTGAGGACATCAAGTACTCCAAGGCCAAGTCCTATTTCTCCTCCAAGCTCGCTACATCGACTCCTCCTACTACATCAACTCCTTATGCTACAAGTGCCAAGGCCGACGCATCCTCTACACCGTCCAAGAAGACGACTATCCAAAGTCGCATGAAGCAAACGGTCTCCTCCACCGCCTCATCTAAGGCATCCACGGGACCCTCTAGTGTCACTTGCTTCAAGTGTGGCACCCAAGGTCACAAATCGTTTGAGTGCAAGAACACCAAGGTCATGATCACTATGGAGAATGGTGACATCGAGACTCTTGATGAAGATGAATATGAAGCCCTTGTGCAAGCCGCCGTGGCAAGTGAAGAAGCCTATGAACAAGAAAGTGGAGAAGATCCTCTCTTATGTGAGCATGACCCAAGTCCCTCACTTGTGGTCACAAGGGTGCTAACCACACAACCTCATGATATGGAAGAACAACGGTGCAACATCTTCCAAACCCGTGCCGGAATTGGTGGCAAGTCTATCAAGGTCATCATCGATGGTGGAAGTTGCCACAACCTTGCGAGCACCGAGTTGTGTGAGAAGCTCCACCTCACTCTCCGCAAGCATCCTCACCCTTACCATATCCAATGGTTGAGTGACAAGGGCAACGTCAAGATACAACATACCGTCACCGTCAACTTCAAGATCGGCCCTTATGAGGACACCATCGAGTGTGACGTGGTACCCATGACGGTGTGCCACATGTTGCTTGGCCGCCCTTGGCAATATGACAAGAAGGCTATACATGATGGACTCTCCAACACATACACCTTCAAGGTCAACGACAAGAAGTTCGAATTGCGCCCGATGACTCCTAGCCAAATCATCGCGGATAATGCGAAGGCTTTAGCGAGGGCACAACTCCGCACCCACCATAGTGAGATGAGAGGAGAGGGAGCGACCCACCACAAAGATAGTGAGCACCACAAGCCATATATGAGTGAGTCCAAGAGTGTCCTTCTAGCCACCAAGAGTGAGTGGAGAGAGCTACAAGAGAACCCATCCACCATATTGCACTACGTGCTCATATGCAAGGGACCCTCGTCGGCAACTAACGACTTAACCAACATTCCTCCGTCTTTGTTGTCTCTTTTGCAGGAATTTCAAGACGTCTTCCCGACGAGCTCCCTCATGGACTACCACCACTCCGCGGCATAGAACACCGCATCGACCTAATACCCGGCGCTCCGCTCCCAAACCGTGCCGCCTACCGCACCAACCCCGAAGAGACCAAGGAGATCAACCGTCAAATTCAAGATCTCCTCGCCAAAGGGTATGTCCGTGAAAGCCTTAGCCCTTGTGCGGTTCCCGTGATCCTCGTGCCTAAACCGGATGAGACGCAACGGATGTGTATGGATTGTCGCCCCATCAATGCCATTACCGTCCGTTACCGCCATCCCATTCCGCGTTTAGATGACATGCTTGATGAACTTAGTGGTGCCACGATTTTCTCTAAAGTCGATTTGCGTAGTGGTTACCATCAAATCCGCATGGCTATTGGTGACGAATGGAAAACGGCATTCAAGACCAAACTTGGTCTCTATGAATGGCTCGTTATGCCTTTTGGTCTTTCCAATGCACCATCTACTTTCATGCGCCTCATGAATCACATCTTGCGTCCTCTCATTGGCAAGAGCGTGGTTGTCTACTTCGATGATATTCTTATTTATAGCAAAAACCTCGAGGACCATGTGCAACATGTGAGAGAAGTCTTGTGCATCTTGCGCCATGAAAAGCTTTATGCTAACCTCCCCAAATGCACATTTGCTCAAAACAAATTGGTTTTTCTTGGTTTTGTGGTTTCCGCTAATGGGATTGAAGTTGATTCTTCCAAGGTGGAGGCCATCCATAATTGGCCTACCCCTACAAATGTTGGCCAAGTCCGAAGCTTCCATGGACTTGCCGGGTTTTATCGCCGCTTTGTGAAAGACTTTAGCACCATCGCTTGCCCTTTGAATGAGCTTACCAAGAAGAATGTTCCGTTTGTTTGGGGCAAGGCCCAACAAAATGCTTTTGATGAGTTGAAGAAACGTCTTACCGAAGCTCCACTTCTTGTTCTTCCAAATTTTGCCAAAACTTTTGAGATTGAGTGTGATGCAAGTGGGCTTGGTATTGGCGGTGTTCTTATGCAAGAGGGCAAACCCGTGGCATACTATAGTGAGAAGTTAGATGGCGCACGCCTCAACTATCCTATATATGACAAGGAGCTCTACGCTTTGGTTCGTGTTCTTGAAGTTTGGCAACATTACCTTTGGCCAAAAGAGTTTATCATTCATTCCGACCATGAGTCCTTGAAATATTTGAAAAGCCAACACAACTTGAACAAACGACATGCAAAATGGGTCGAGTTCATTGAGTCCTTCCCATATGTGATCAAATACAAGAAGGGCAAGGACAATGTTGTGGCGGATGCTCTTTCCCGCAAAAACACCCTTTTGTTAACTCGTTTGGATTTTCATGTTTTGGGACTTGAAGAGATCAAAGAACTCTATCCTTCCGATTCTTTCTTTGCTCCCATTTTTGAGAAGTGCTCCGTTGAGCGAGGAGTGGATGATTTCTATTTGCATGATGGCTATTTGTTTAAAGCCAACAAGATTTGCATTCCCGCGTCTTCGCTTCGAAAATTGCTTTTGCAAGAGTCTCATGGAGGAGGTCTTATGGGCCACTTTGGCCGTGACAAGACATATGCCATGCTCTCAACCCACTACTATTGGCCAAAGATGAAGCGAGATGTGGAACGCCTTTGCCGTCGGTGCACAACATGCTTACAAGCTAAGTCTACCTCCAACCCTTATGGTCTCTACATGCCATTGCCTATTCCTTTTGCACCATGGACAGATATTAGCATGGATTTCGTTCTAGGCTTGCCTCGCACTAAGCATGGTCATGATTCCATATTTGTTGTAGTGGATAGATTCTCTAAGATGGCTCATTTCATACCTTGCCATAAGAGCGACGATGCTTCACACATTGCTTCATTGTTTTTCAGGGAAATCGTTCGCCTACATGGAGTACCGCAAAGCATTGTGTCGGATCGAGACGTCAAGTTCATGAGCTATCTTTGGAAGTCAATCATGGCGAAGTTTGGAGTCAAGCTCTTGTTCTCATCATCATCGCACCCGCAAACGGACGGCCAAACGGAAGTGGTCAATCGAAGCCTCTCCACCCTCCTACGGGTCCTCGTGAAGAAAAACTTGAGGTCATGGGAGGAGTGCCTTCCTCACGCCGAGTTCGCCTACAACCGCGCCAAGCACAAGACTACATCAAGGAGCCCCTTCATGGTCGTCTACGGCTTCGAACCTTACACGGCACTCGACATACTTCCGCTTCCTCTCCACGAGCGCATCAACATGGACTTCGACAAGCGCGCCGCCGCCGTCAAGAAACTACATGAAGAGACAAGGGCAACCATACAAGAACATGTTCTTCGTCAAGCCAACCGCCTCAACGCCAAGAAGAAGGCAAGGATATTCGAAGAAGGAGACCTCGTTTGGATCCACCTCCGAAAGGAAAGGTTCCCTCATGAGCGCAACTCCAAGCTCAAGCCAAGAGGAGATGGCCCCTTCAAGGTCCTCAAGCGCATCAACGACAACGCTTACGTCATCGACATACCAACATCCAAGTACTTGGTGAGCAACACGTTCAACGTCTCGGACTTGTCACCCTATCATGGAGATGAGGAGGTGCAAGAGTCGAGGACGACTCTTTCCCAAGGGGGGGGAGATGATGTAGCCCCGGTCACCGACGTCGCTACACCAAGACCAACAAGTCCCCCAAGTGGACCGATGACACGAGCCCGAGTCAAAGCGCTACATGATGAGGTGAACTCGCTCCTCACCACCCTTGATCTTGGTACACCTTTGGATGGATTGCTACCTCATGCCGACGTGTTATGTGTCATTAGGTACAAGGAGCATCAAGGTCACCAAGAGGAGGATACGCCATGGTCAAAGGGAGGAGAGGAGCAGCTGGACAAGAAGATGGACATGGAGCTGGACAGGAAGTCGCCCGAAGAGCGCAAGGAAGAGAAGACGGACGGCCGGCCCAGAACCCGGTCGACCGGCTCCCTGACCGGACCACCCGGTCCACAGCCCGGTCTGACCGGCCTCCTGACCGGACCGCCCGGTCAGCAACCGGGATTTGCGCTCGTGACATCCGGGCGCCATCCAGGGGACTTGGAGCCTCGTCCGGTCGCCGCCCGGTCCCAGGCCCGGTCTGAAACCGGACCGCCGGTCACAGCCCGGCCGACCGGCCCCCGACTGCCCGCCCGGTCACGGGCCCGGTCGACCGGCCTGCGACCGGCCTGCACGACTTAAGTTATATTTTCGGCCCGAACTTACCTTTTCGGCCCATGACGCCTTGTAAGACTATAAATACCCCCAGGACGCCCCTTTAGCTCTTTAGACTTGTTTTGAACTCAAACCTAAATTTGAGCTTAGTCTCCCTTGGGTATCATCCCTCTGTAATCAAGGCATCTTGGTTGTTGATTTGGAACTTGTTGAGTGAGATTCTAGTACAAGATACTCTCTCTCCCTCACCAAGCTCTTCTTCTCCAATCCCAATCTCTCACCGGGAATTCTGCCGCGTGCCTCTTCCGGGTGATTCTATTGGCGTGGTCCATCGAGCCACGGAGGTAAGCATCGGGTGTATCGGGGTGTGTGTGTGCGTGAGTCTCGGAGTTCCTCGTGTTCATCGCCGTGTTCTTCGTGTTCCTCGCGTTTTTCCCATCTTCCCCCTTGGTTTCGAAGTCAATCCGCGAGATCGGGCCACACACGGGTCTCAGACCTCATCAAACACGGCGATGAACACGATGAACACACGCAAACACACACCAACCCGATACAATTCCGGTTTACTCCCGATAGCCCGAACCACTATCCCGATAGAATCTCTCAAGGGAGAGACACGCGGTAGAATCCCCGAGAGGAAGATCGGTATACGATCGGTGGAATCACACGAGTGAGAGACCGGTGGTAGAATCACAAGTGTGAGAGACTAATCATATAAGGAGTGCCTTGTACAATAGATTTGGATAATCTAAGGAGGGGGTTTCCCTAATCCCAAAGGGATGGTGGAGGCATGAGCCTAGGTTCTCTCAAGTTCATTCCTAACCTAATGAAGGGGGAGGTGGGAGCCTATATATAGGGAGCCACTAAGGAAGGGTAGTTTAGGCATACAAGGGGGGTACATGGGACTTGGCCCGAATTGACTTGGACACATAGGGGGGCGGATTGTCCGTCCTTAGTGGGGCGGATAATCCGAGCAGTCGTGCTTCATGCGCCGTCTCTTCTTGGCGACCTCGGGCGCTCTTCTTCCTTCTTCTCTTCCATGCCTCCGTGACCTCGGCCTTGAGTGTGGTTCTTGTCGTTGAAGCACATGATGAAGCGAAGACCGTAGGTCGGGCTACATCATCTCCCCCCACTTGAAAAAGAGTCGTCCTCGACGATGAGTCTTCATGAATGTGTAGAGGAGGTAGATGACACCAACGCTTGAATGTCCCTTCACTTGTCAAGAGCCCTATCAATAGCACAAGAAAAGCAAAGGAGCAATCAAAGCGTAGCCAAAGTTCAATGGATTTAGGAAGAGGGCGCAAGTAGAAGGAGGTCACCTTATCAAAGTGTCGGTGTGCTCTCATTGAGAGATCTTGTGTAGTTGAAGTGTGCGGGCAAAACCACTCATTGGAGCTCACTTGTATCATGCTCTCAAGAGCTCTTTTTGTCAACTCGTGCTCAATCGAGGTTGACATTGGAGTTTGGGTACCTACACACATGTTAGACAACAAGAACAACGTGTGTGCATGGTATATGAACACATCATCCATCATGATGGTCCATCTCTTTTGCACATCACCATTAGCGTTAAGCAAAGCATCATAATAGATATGGTGAATATGCGGAGTAAACATGGGAACATGATCAACATGGATATATGCAAAGTCTCCAAAATGTGATAGAGCTATGGGGGCAATCTCATTCACAAGCATATTAACACTATTGCAAGCCAAGCATTGGAAAGAGAAATTGTTCATCATTTTGGTTGCATTAATGGGAGAATATTGCAAGCATGTAGCACAAAACATGTTCAACATTTGATCATTGTTGTCGACAAACCTAGGGAAAGAGCAATTATTCGGCAAGGTTGTCACAACACAAGCATCATTATCAACATTGCAAGCAATACATGGGAAAGAGAAATTGTTCGACATATTGCAAGCAATAGGATAGAAATCGAAACACTCATAGCATGGCATGGTCATGTTATCACAAGCAATCAAGTCCACATGATCAACAATGTTGGTATCAAGCAAAGCATCACATGGGAAAATGAAAGAAGCATATGACATAGCATTTGTATCTTCAAGATCATGCATGCACTCATCAATCTTCATGTCCACTAGTGGGATCATGGCATCATCAACACCCATATAGGTACCTTTGTAGTCCCGCTCATATGAGGTAGGTGTTGTGGAAGAGGTAGGCTCGATGTGGCCTCCATGTTCATCTTCAATCAAGCATGGTGTGATATCATCATCTTCATGCACCATGTACATCTTCTCCATTATCGGCGTCTCATCATCCATGGGACCTAATAAGACACAAGGAAACACACTAGAGGTAGAGGGTAAGTTGTTAGAATTCGAAGTGGCCTCACATGACCTATCAACTACCACTCTCATCTCACTCGGTGTATCACTCATGCTCTCGAAGTGGAGGCACTCATCAAGCTCACATATAGTGGAGTCGCTCATCTCACATATAGTGGAGTCGCTCATCTCACATATAGTGGAGTCCCTCATCTCCATGGCAATGGCGTCGTCGATGTCCGAGCAACCTAGCAAAGAGGAAGACAACACAAGAGGAGTAGAGGTTAAGTTGTTAGAAATCGAAACATCCTCACTCGACTCATGGTGTGTATCTCTCTTGCTCTCAAGGTGTTTGAAGTATGCGTTGCACTCGGCTTTATCTTTGGATGTCATTTGGGCTTCTCGAGCATCTAGCTCGGCGAAGTATGCTCTCATCTCGGCTTGCTCTTGTGGGGTCATCATGTATATCTCACTAGGATAGGTGTATATGTATGGTGGAAGGAAAACTACACAAGTATCCCACCTTTCAAGAAAGTATCGGAAAAATGGTTCAAGTCAAGAGCAAAGCCAAAATGTATCGGGGTTACTCACACACACACTCAAAGCACACGCAAAAGGCTAAGAAACACTATATGTGGTGGGTAAGGGGTGGATAGCAAACGAAAAAGATCAACGGAAAAGTCTATTGTCAAATGTGGGTAAGATCCAAAGTCAAATGTCAAGAGTGGTGATCTATGTCGAGGAAACACGGAAACGCACACAAGAAAGAATAATGGGGTTAGCGCGACCAAGGAAGTGAGCAAGTGACAAAGATGGTCCTAACGAAGACTATATGCTCGGTGTCACGCCAACACAAGAGAGACGGTAGCTTGGTTGCATATGAGAGAAGCAACAAGATTTGCACAAATGCCACTCTTCTCTTATCTCTCTTAGTGCTCACAAGCTTTGCACTTCTCGGTATCGGTGGACACACACTCTTTCTATTTCTTTTTTTTTTCCTTTTTTTCACTTTTCTTTTCTATGCTTAGAAGCTTTATTTTTCTCTATGTATTTGTCACACTTTTTCTTCTTTTGTGTATCTTTCTCACCGAGCTTGCTTCGGAGCTTCGCTCAACACAACGCACGCACACCCTCTCACGGTCGTGACACTTGTGCAATGCTTCGCAACGCTCGGAAAGCCACTCTCAATGGGATAGGTACACAAAGAAAGAAACGGGGCTACAAGGGGTAAGGGGAGGCAAGTTATACCTATTAACGTTAGGCGGTGTCAAGCACACGAACTTGCGATGATGATGATGACGATGGTGTCGAAGATGCGCCGGAATCCGGGGTGCCAACGGTGTCGTCGCGGTGTTGATGTAGGCGCGGAAGCGGAATAGACAACCGATGCACTCCAAATCGAAAACCGAGCAAATTAAGCCAATGCCCGAAAAGTTGGGTCAAAACGAGCGGTCAAAAGTTATGTTCCAAAAATCGTCAAAAATTAGAGATGGGCTATGTGGAGTATTTGGGGGATGCTGTTAAAATTTGGAGTCAAACGGGCTCCGGAAAATTGTCAAAATTTGGGGCAAAAAGATGAGTCAAAATGGGGCGAAATTTGTGTCAAAAGGCTACAGCAGTACGGAGGCCGGCACTGCTGGGTTGGGATGGCCGGCACTGCCGGGGTGACGCGGACGGCACTGCCGTGGTGGTGCTGCCGGCACTGCCGGTTCTGATCGAGCGCTGGCGGAAGATTAGCTGGAGATGGTTGGCCTGCGCGTGTGGATGGCCCGAGGAGATGCGGGCTTGGTGGCCAGGGCGATTGATGGAGCGCCTTGAGCTGAGGCAGGGAGCAGCGGCCGTGCGGGGCAGCCGTGGCGGTTGGGGCGGCCTTGAGCTGGCTTGCTTGGGGGCGGAACGCGCGCGCTGGTGGCGTCGTTGACCAAGGGAGCCGCGCTTGGGAGCAGCGAGCGGCAGTAAGAGCGAGGTGAGCTGCGCGTGCGTGGCGTGCGGGGCAGGGAGCCGGCGGCTGCTGCTGTGCGCTGCTGGCGGCGGCGTGCGTGGCCTCGGGCCGGGAGGAAGCTAACGCGCGCGGGACAGCAGCGAGGTTGCGTGGGCGGGGCGGTAGAAGCTGGGGGCGTTGCAGTGTCGGGCGGCGGCAGATGGAGGCAATTGAGCGGAAGCGAGCGGTGGTCGGGGAAGACGCAGCAGCGGCAGTGCCGCAAAGGGAACGGCCGGCAGTGCCGGTGTGCCAAGAAATTGATGAACAGCTTCACGAACGCAGCGGAAAATCGGGCAAAACTTCGCCGATTCGCAGAGATATACAGGGAATTAGGCCACGAAAATTGGAAGAGATGTAGATCAGCACCAAAGACAACAGATCTGTGGATCAAAACCACAAAAAACTCAACAAATCCAGAGATCCAAATTCGAGCTATTTTTTGGGGCAAAATTTTGGGAAATTTTTTGGGCGAAATTGGAGAGATTCGAGGGTCAAATTCGTGGCAACCTTTGCTCTGATACCATATGATGCGGCCTAAGGCCACGTGGGTTGCCCGATCTCACGAATTGACCGAGGGAAAGGCGGGGGAGAGGAAGAACACGAAGAACACGGCGATGAACACGATGAACACACGCAAACACACACCAACCCGATACAATTCCGGTTTACTCCCGATAGCCCGAACCACTATCCCGATAGAATCTCTCAAGGGAGAGACACGCGGTAGAATCCCCGAGAGGAAGATCGGTATACGATCGGTGGAATCACACGAGTGAGAGACCGGTGGTAGAATCACAAGTGTGAGAGACTAATCATATAAGGAGTGCCTTGTACAATAGATTTGGATAATCTAAGGAGGGGGTTTCCCTAATCCCAAAGGGATGGTGGAGGCATGAGCCTAGGTTCTCTCAAGTTCATTCCTAACCTAATGAAGGGGGAGGTGGGAGCCTATATATAGGGAGCCACTAAGGAAGGGTAGTTTAGGCATACAAGGGGGGTACATGGGACTTGGCCCGAATTGACTTGGACACATAGGGGGGCGGATTGTCCGTCCTTAGTGGGGCGGATAATCCGAGCAGTCGTGCTTCATGCGCCGTCTCTTCTTGGCGACCTCGGGCGCTCTTCTTCCTTCTTCTCTTCCATGCCTCCGTGACCTCGGCCTTGAGTGTGGTTCTTGTCGTTGAAGCACATGATGAAGCGAAGACCGTAGGTCGGGCTACATCAGCGACCATACAAGAACATGTGCTTCGTCAAGCAAACCGCATCAACGCCAAGAAGAAGGAAAGAATATTCCAAGAAGGAGACCTCGTTTGGATCCACCTCCGGAAGGAAAGGTTCCCTCATGAGCGCAACTCCAAGCTCAAGCCAAGAGGAGATGGCCCCTTCAAGGTCCTCAAACGCATCAACAACAACGCTTACGTCATCGACATCCCGACATCCAAGTACTTGGTGAGCAACACGTTCAACGTCTCGGACTTGTCACCCTATCATGGAGATGCGGAGGTGCAAGAGTCGAGGTCGACTCTTTCCCAAGGGGGGGGAGATGATGTAGCCCCGCTCACCAACGTCGCTACACCAAGACCAACAAGTCCCCCAAGTGGACCGATAACACGAGCCCGAGTTAAAGCTCTACATGATGAGGTGAACTCGCTCCTCACCACCCTTGATCTTGGTACCCCTTTGGACGGAATGCTACCTCATGCCGATGTGTTATGTGTCATTAAGTACAAGGCGCATCAAGACCCCAGAGAGGAGGACACGCCATGGTCAAGGGAAGGAGAGGAGCAGCTGGACATGGAGATGATCACGAAGCCGAACCCGACGTCGCTCGAAGCGCTCCAAGGAAGAGAAGGACGCTGGCCGGTCCAGGACCCGGTCAGACCGGCCCCACAACCGGACGCTCCGGTCCCAGGCTCGGTCAACCGGGCGCCCAACCAGGCGCAGCTCCATCATACCGGAAGAAGACCGGAAACCTCGCAGATTCCCGGTTGGCGCCCGGTCGACCGGACCCAGGACCGGACCACCCGGTCATAGGCCCGGTCAGACCGGATCCAAACCGGGTCTGACGGGAATGACCCACCAAACTGCCTAAGTTATCCATTCGCGTACCTGTTCGCCCTTGCTGGCCATGTATGCCTATATAAGTAGCCTGGACCCCTTCCTTACCCCTTAGACTTGTTTTGAACTCAAACCTACCTTTGAGCTTAGTCTCCCTAGGGTTATCATCCGTCTGTAATCAAGGCACCTTGGTTGTTGATTTGGATCTTGTTGAGTGAGATTCTAGTACAAGCTACTCTCTCTCCCTCATCAAGCTCTTCTTCTCCAACCCCAATCTCTCTCCGGGAATTCTGCCGCGTTCCTCTTCCAGGAGATTCTATTGGCGTGGTCCATCGAGCCACGGGGGTAAGTATCGGGTGTATCGGGGTGGTGTGCGTGCGTGAGTCTCGGCGTTCTTCGTGTTCTTCGTGTTCCTCGCGTTATCCCACCTCTTCCCTTGGTTTTCGGGGTCAAACCGCAAGATCGGGCCACTCCCGGGATCTTAGATCTCATCAGTAGCTCTAGGGCTATTGAGAGTGAGCTCATCAAACTCACCGAGTCAC
Source organism: Lolium perenne (assembly GCF_019359855.2). Taxonomy (NCBI): domain Eukaryota; kingdom Viridiplantae; phylum Streptophyta; class Magnoliopsida; order Poales; family Poaceae; genus Lolium; species Lolium perenne. The sequence goes on from NC_067246.2 coordinate 161,819,894, forward strand.
ATGAGCAATTTAAGGCTCTCAACCTAATAGAGCTTGCTAAGTTGCCTTCTCCTTGTGCCATGATTGATAATGCTTGTGCTACTAACTCTATCTCTTGTGAAGCCTCCATCTTGAAGGAGAATGTTGAGCTAAGGGCTCAACTTGCTTTGCTAACAAGCAATTATGAGAAATTGGAAGAAAGTTATGGAAAGCTTTCTAGCTCCCATGATGATCTTCTACTCTCTCATGATTTGCTAAAGTTAGCCCATGAGGCTATCGTGTTAAAGGTAAAATCTTGTGAGCCTCATGTGAGTACTAGCACTACTTCTCAAAATGCTATTTTGCCATGTGCTAGTGCTTTTAGTTCACCCACTCATGATATTGGCTTATCTTGTGGTGAACTACCTTCTATGCCTTGTTCTACAATTCCATGTGCTAGTGCTAGTAATTCACCCACCCATGCTATTGCTATATGTTGTGGTGAATTACATACCTTGCCTTGTTTCTCTAACAATAAAGCTTCCACTTCCTCTAGTACTTGTGTTGTTACTAACCATGTAGGGGAAATCGAAGAGCTCGAGGCCCAAGTCACTTCTTTGAAGGACTTGGTAAAGGGTCATGAAGGGAAGCAATTCCCAAATGACAAGAGTGGACTTGGATTCAACTCCAACAACAAGAACAAGTCCACCTCGCACAAGCGGAAGAAGGGCCAAGGGCATGTGAAGGACCCCGCCAAGATTGTGTGCTTCAAGTGCAAGATTGAAGGGCATCACGTTAGATTGTGCCCCTTGAAGAAGAAGCCACTTGGCGTGAAGAAACAAGGGAAGCTGCCTCAAGAGGGAGCTCATGGTCTACCTCAAGGCCAAGCTCAAGGTCCACCTCAACTTGAAGAAGGGCCGCTACCCAAGAAGGATCAAGCCAAGGCTCCCGTTGTGGAGAAATCAAATGAGAAGAAGGGGAAGAGAAGAAGATGCTACATATGCCGTGAGAAGGGACACATCTCCTCCTTTTGCACTAGTGGTAACTCATCCAACCCTATCTTGATCCATGGTGCTTATTCTCTACATAAGGATAAGGTTGGCGGTGTGTTTGCCAAATATGTTGGCACTCAAAGTGGTTTCGCAAAAAGAACCATTTGGGTTGCCAAGCCTATTGTGACTAACTTCTTAGGACCCAACTTGGTTGGGGACCAACAAGCCAAAATTTGATCAATAGGTACAAGTGGAGGGCATGGAGGCTTGACTAGCTCATGAAGACTTATGGGATCTTCATCATTCTCACTTCCTCAAGTCAAGTTGTATTCCGTTCATTATTTACCCATGCTCCTCCTTGCGGTAACGAATCCTCAACTCCTTTACATTTGATGAGGACATCCCTACTACACCACTACTTCTGTCATTGATAAATGAAGATGAACCTGCTGTGAAGCTCAAGTCCAATGAAGTTCGGATTGGACCAATTACAAGGGCTCGTGCGAAGCTACTTAAAAAACAGGTGAACTTGTTTCTAAACGATACTTTGATTGATGAGAACTTTATACTGCCTAAGTCCTATTACTTATGTATCATCAGGTATCAAGAGGAGACGAGCATCGCACGAGGAGTAGAGGAGCAGCTGGACATGAAGACGGGCGTCAAGATGGACGTGAAGCTGGACATGGAGCTGGACATGAAGATATCTCATGGATGCGCGAGGGAGGAGCGGGAGGCATGCGCGAGAGGAGAAGTCGACGTCCAGGCCGGCCCAGCGCCCGGTTAGACCGGCCTCCAGACCGGCGCGCCCGGTCCCTGGCCCGGTTGACCGGGCGGCAACCGGATGCATCGTACCGGGGCCAAACCGGACGAAGTTTTGCGAACTTTCCGGTTTGCCGCCCAGTTGACCGGATGCCAGACCGGCCAGCCCGGTCCCTGGCCCAGTTGACCGGATTCCAGACCGGATTTGTCCGAGTCTGTCTCGACTAGATCTATTCTGGGTCGGTTTTACTTGTATCTTTCAACCAGAACTCGTCCCGGACGCCTATATAAGTGCCTTGGACGACCCCCTAGTTGCTTTAGACCAAGTTTAAGATAAACCCTAGTTCATAGTTGTTTGCTAAGCAAAACTATTGTTCCCCAACTCTCCAATTCGGTGCGATCTGGAGTTTTATGCTACTGAAAGTTTGTGTGATCTGCTGTTCGATTGGGGATTAGAAGATTGCAATTTACCGCTTCGTGGTCGGCGGCTACGTGCGCAAGTGTGTGGAGTTGCGAATATCTTGCAGGGTTGAGAGCTGTTGCATTGGCATTAGGAATCAATCGAGAGACTTCGTCGCGTCATACAAGTTATCCTCCTCATCATCATCGATTTCATCCGCTGCTACCATCACGTGTTCATCACCACCCGTCGCTTACTGAGAAGATCGGGCCACCCCATATCATCTTGGTATCATATTTCCAGTTTTCCTCGGTAAGCCAGGCACAATCCACCCCATAGTAGAGTTGTGAGTGTTTTCCTATCCAGAAAAAGCCATAAAAAAGTTAGGGTTAGGGTTTGCCATAGCCTTAGATTGCACTAATTTCAAGTTTTAGTTGCTTTTCGTAGTTGTTTTTGCGTATCTTTTCTTTCCATCTAGTATTTTAGGGTTTGAGTTTACTCTATCATCTTGTGTTACTTTGTCGTCTAGTGTCAGTTTTTGTTACTCCGAGTCCACATAGTGATGAGGTCTAAGACCCCGTGTGTGGCCCGATCTCGCGGATTGACTTCGAAACCAAGGGGGAAGATGGGAAAACGCGAGGAACACGAAGAACACGGCGATGAACACGAGGAACTCCGAGACTCACGCACACACACACCCCGATACACCCGATGCTTACCTCCGTGGCTCGATGGACCACGCCAATAGAATCTCCGAGGAAGAGACACGCGGTAGAATTCCCCGGGGAGAGATTGGGATTGGAGAAGAAGAGCTTGGTGAGGGAGAGAGAGTATCTTGTACTAGAATCTCACTCAACAAGTTCCAAATCAACAACCAAGGTGCCTTGATTACAGAGGGATGATACCCAAGGGAGACTAAGCTCAAATTTAGGTTTGAGTTCCAAACAAGTCTAAAGAGCTAAAGGGGCGTCCTGGGGGTATTTATAGGCTTACAAGGCATCACAGGCCGAAAAGGTAAGTTCGGGCCGAAAATATAACTTAAGTCGTGCAGGCCGGTCAGGAGGCCGGTCAGACCGGGCCTGTGACCGGGCAGGCCGGTCAGGGGGCCGGTCAACCGGGCTGGTGACCGGGCCGGCCGGTTTCAGACCGGGCCTGTGACCGGGCGGAGACCGGACGAGGCTCCAAGTCCCCTGGATGGCGCCCGGATGTCACGAGCGCGAATCCCGGTTGCTGACCGGGCGGGCCGGTCAGGAGGCCGGTCAGACCGGGCTGTGGACCGGGTGATCCGGTCAGGGAGCCGGTCGACCGGGTTCTGGACCGGCCGTCCGTCTTCTCTTCCTTGCGCTCTTCGGGCGACTTCCTGTCCAGCTCCATGTCCATCTTCGTGTCCATCTTCTTGTCCAGCTGCTCCTCTCCTCCCTTTGACCATGGCGTATCCTCCTCTTGGTAACCTTGATGCTCCTTGTACCTAATGACACATAACACGTCGGCATGAGGTAGCAATCCATCCAAAGGTGTACCAAGATCAAGGGTGGTGAGGAGCGAGTTCACCTCATCATGGAGAGCCTTTACTCGGGCTCGTGTCATCGGTCCACTTGGGGGACTTGTTGTTCTTGGTGTGGAGGTGACCGAAGGCCACCCCGCATCATCTCCCCCCCCTTGGGAAAGAGTCGTCCTCGACTCTTGCTCCTCTCCATCTTCATGATATGGCGACAAGTCCGCAACGTTGAAGGTGTTGCTCACCAAGTACTTGGAGGTGGGAATGTCGATGACGTAAGCGTTGTTGTTGATGCGTTTGAGAACCTTGAAGGGGCCATCTCCTCTTGGCTTGAGCTTGGAGTTGCGCTCACGAGGGAACCGTTCCTTCCGGAGGTGGATCCAAACGAGGTCTCCTTCTTGAAATATCCTTTCCTTCTTCTTGGCGTTGAGGCGGGTAGCTTGACGAAGCACATGTTCTTGTATGGTTGCCCTTGTCTCTTCATGTAGTTTCTTCACGTCGGCGGCGCGCTTGGCGAAGTCCATGTTCGTCCGCTCATGAAGGGGAAGTGGTAGTATGTCGAGTGGCGTGAGCGGCTCGAACCCGTAGACGACCATGAATGGGCTCCTTGATGTAGTCGAGTGCTTGGCGCGGTTGTAGGCGAACTCCGCGTGTGGAATGCATTCCTCCCATGACTTCAAGTTTTTCTTCACGAGGATGCGTAGGAGGGTGGAGAGGCTTCGATTGACCACTTCCGTTTGGCCGTCCGTTTGCGGGTGCGATGATGACGAGAATAAGAGCTTCACTCCAAATTTTGCCATGAGCGTCTTCCAAAGATAACTCATGAACTTGACGTCTCGATCCGACACAATGCTTTGTGGCACTCCATGTAGGCGAACGATTTCCCTGAAAAACAATGAAGCAATGTGTGAAGCATCGTCGCTCTTATGGCAAGGTATGAAATGAGCCATCTTAGAGAATCTATCCACTACCACAAATATAGAGTCATGACCATGCTTAGTGCGAGGTAAGCCTAAAACGAAATCCATGCTAATATCTGATAGGGCAAAGGTGTCCGATCTTTCGATGAGATGGGGATAATTCGATTTGTTGGTGGAGTTCGTGCTTGACGATCCGACTACACGTGCAAAGCTCGTGCGCCAATGCAATCGCTAGGACAATCTCCGGGAGTTACTGATCTTGCGGGAGCACGATCAGCCTGACCAGCGAGGGTCTTAATTCCTACCTGAAATCGAGAACAAGTAAGAACTAATAATGCAATCAGAATATTGCGGATATAGATGAAAGCTTTATTGAAAAGGTGGGATTCCGAATAGTCGGTCTTGTTCTGGGCGTTGGCCTCAAAAGAAGTACACGAGAGCTGCAGCAATGGCTAACTTTTAGTCTAATCAAAATCCAAGTTCTAATGACGGCTACGGAGGGATATATATGGGGGAAGTCAAGGGATTTTCGTCCAACCAGCTAGGGTTGGCCAAAAACACCCCTAAATGGGCCTTCCTCCACTTATATGGCCTCTTAAAATCCCCTAAAATACCTAATCCGAAAATACATGGGCCTGGCCCATTAAATAAGGTGACGCAGCACCAATAATAACTCTTGGACGAATTTTATGATGGGGAAACTTGTAGAATTCGTCCAATCATCGTTGCTCCATTATAATGGCTTCAAAGTTCTGAAATCTCCACTTGCGGCGTCATCTTCAATCCTCAAACGCTTGCTGCCATCTCCTCCATGCGTGATCATGCTCCAATGCTTGTCCTCCTCATCCATGCTTGGTCCATCATTCCTAAGAGTAACAAACATATCTGATTTAGGCAGCATCATATTCTCATGTATGTGAGGAATAGTTCCAAGAAACGAAAGTACCTGATAGTTAAGTTGTTTGGCACGAGCTCGAGTGATTGGTCCTTGTATTTGTGTGGCTGTAGGTACAGCGGTTGTATCAAGAGATGGGATGTCCTCATCATGCCCCCCTTCTTGAATTGAAGTCGTCCTCGACGAAAACTCCTCTTCTTCCCCAAAGTAAGGCTTCAAATCTGCAATGTTAAATGTAGGACTAACCGGACCCAATTCTGCAGGAAGCTCAAGTTTATATGCATTATCATTTATTTTCTCTAACACCTTAAAAGGACCAGCAGCGCGGGCATTAGTTTAGACTTGCGCAATTCAGGAAAACGATCTTTGCGCAAATGCAACCAAACAAGATCACCAACATCAAACACAACATGCTTTCTTCCTCTATCCCCAGCAATTTTATACTTAGCATTCATGCGTGCTATGTTGTCTTTAGTAGTCTCATGCAATTTTAGTATCAATTCAGCACGGTGCGTAGCATCCAAATTATTTTGCACAGAAGATGGTAAAGGCAACAAATCAATAGGTGCACGTGGTACAAAACCATAAACAATCTCAAATGGGCACATCTTAGTGGTAGAATGCAGCGAACGATTGTAAGCAAATTCAACATGAGGTAAACATTCTTCCCACAATTTTAAGTTCTTTTTCAAAACAGCCCGCAGCATAGTAGACAAAGTTCTATTTACTACTTCAGTTTGTCCATCAGTTTGGGGATGACATGTAGTACTAAACAGCAATTTAGTCCCCAACTTAGCCCATAAACATCTCCAAAAGTGGCTAAGAAATTTAGTATCACGATCAGAAACAATAGTATTTGGCACACCATGTAAACGCACAATTTCGCGAAAGAACAAATCAGCAACATGTGTAGCATCATCAGTTTTGTGACATGGAATAAAGTGTGCCATCTTAGAAAACCTATCCACAACAACAAAGATACTATCCCTCCCCTTCGTGTACGAGGCAAACCCAAAACGAAATCCATAGAAATATCCTCCCACGGTACACTAGGAACAGGAAGAGGCATATATAAACCATGTGGATTAAGTCGAGACTTAGCTTTTTGACATGTAGTGCAGCGTGCCACAAATCTCTCAACATCTCGACGCATACGTGGCCAAAAGAAGTGTGCAGCAAGTACATCCTCCGTCTTCTTCACACCGAAATGACCCATCAATCCTCCTCCATGCGCCTCTGTAACAACAAAAGACGAACGGAACCATCTGGGATGCATAGCTTGTTAGCACGGAACACAAATCCATCATTGAGGACGAATTTGTTCCATGTTCTACCATCTTTACAATTCAGCAACACATCGTTAAAATCAGCATCAAGCAAGTATTGTTCCTTTATGGTTTCTAATCCAAAAATCTTGAAGTCAAGTTGAGATAGCATAGTATAACGGCGCGACAAAGCATCAGCAATAACATTATCTTTACCCTTTTTGTGTTTGATAACATAAGGAAAAGACTCTATAAACTCAACCCACTTTGCATGGCGACGATTCAACTTAGCTTGACTACGAATATGCTTCAAAGATTCATGATCAGAATGTATAACAAATTCTTTAGGCCATAAATAATGTTGCCAAGTTTCTAATGTCCGAACCAGCGCATATAATTCTTTATCATAAGTAGAATAGTTCAGACTAGGCCCACTCAATTTTTCACTAAAATATGCAACAGGTTTGCCCTCTTGTAATAACACACCTCCCAAACCAATTCCACTAGCATCACATTCAAGCTCAAAAGTCTTATTGAAATCAGGAAGTTGGAGTAATGGAGCATGTGTTAACTTATCTTTCAGAATCATGAAGGCGTCTTGTTGTGCATCGCCCCACACAAAGGGCACATCCTTCTTTGTAAGCTCATTCAGCGGCGCAGCAATGGATCCAAAATCTTTCACAAAGCGCCTATAGAAGCCAGCGAGGCCAAGAAAACTCCTCACTTGTGTGACCGTCTTTGGCTGCGGCCAACTCTCAATTGCCTCAATCTTGGCTGGATCAACTTCAATTCCCTGCGCAGTAACAACATAGCCAAGAAACGCAACTCGATTGGTGCAAAAGGTGCACTTCTCAAGATTACCATACAAACGTGCATCACGTAACGCATTGAAAACAGCACGTAAATGATCCAAATGTTCCTCCAAAGATTTGCTATAAATCAGAATATCATCAAAGTATACCACCACAAAACGTCCAATAAAAGCACGTAAAACTTCGTTCATCAGTCTCATGAAAGTACTAGGTGCATTAGTTAAACCAAAGGGCATTACTAACCACTCATATAAGCCGAACTTAGTTTTAAACGCTGTTTTCCATTCATCTCCTAATTTCATACGAATCTGGTGGTAACCACTACGCAAATCAACTTTAGAGAACATAACAGAACCACTCAATTCATCAAGCATATCATCTAAACGAGGTATTGGATGACGGTATCGAATGGTAATATTATTAATAGTTCTACAATCAGTACACATGCGTGAAGAACCATCCTTCTTAGGTACCAAGATAATAGGAACAGCACATGGGCTAAGAGACTCACGAATGTAACCTTTATCTTGGAGAACCTGAATTTGTCGCTGAATCTCTTTCGTCTCTTCAGGATTGGTACGGTATGGTGCACGGTTGGGCAGCGACGCTCCTGGAATCAAGTCAATCTGGTGTTCTATGCCACGGATAGGTGGTAGTCCAGGGGGAACATCTTGTGGGAACACATCAATGAATTCCTGCAAAAGGTTAGCAACCGCAGGTGGAAAAGAAGGAGGCATATCCTCAAATGAAAACAGAACTTCTTTGCAAATGATAGCATAGCATTGAGTAGTGTCCACATCAAGTTCAGCAATATCAGATTTGCTAGCAAGCAAACAAGGATTTTTCAAACGAATTTCAGTAGCATGGTTCGAATCAGATGTAGTATTAGTCTTATGTGGAACAAAATCTGCAGCAACAATCTGATTCTCACTCTTAAGTTTCTCCTCGTTTTTTACTCTACTAGCTCTAGCAAGATCATCTTTTAGTATTTGTTCAGGAGTCATAGGTTTGAGACCAATTTTCTTTCCATCATGCATAAGAGAATATTGATTAGTTTTACCATTATGAACAGATTCTCTATCAAATTGCCAAGGTCTACCAAGTAACAAAGAACAAGCTTGCATAGGTACAACATCACAATCCACAAAATCAGAATATGTACCAATAGTAAAATGCACACGTGTAGTTCTTGTTACCTTGAGCTTCCGAGAGCTCTCAAACCATTGAATGTAGTATGGATGTGTGCGCTGTCTTGTAGGGAGAGAAAGCTTCTCTACCATATCAACGCTAGCCAGATTATTGCAGCTCCCTCCATCAATGATGATCCTTATAGCTCGCTCTTTTACAACGCCTCTTGTTTGGAACAGATTGTGGCGTTGATCATGCTCAGCTTTGCTCAATTGCACGCTCAACACACGCTGTGCAACTAAGCTCCTGTACTGATCAGCAGTGTCAGCTTCCATTACCTCCATCTCTCTCTCAGAATCAGAGTTGGCACCATCACGTGCAGCAATAAGGGCCAATGTATCTTCATCAAAGTCACTTGCAGAATCATATTCTCCATCTTCTCGCACCAACATCACACGCTTGGTTCTGCATTCTCGCTCTATGTGACCAAATCCCAAGCATTTGCGACATTGAACGTCGCGCGTCTTCCCGTGGAGGCCATGGAAGATGAACTCCGAGGAGGACCAGCCGATGGTGTTGGTGTAGTGGCAGGAGGTGCTCGTGAGGCAGGCGCGGTGTACTTGGAGGTAGTAGGTGCTGGTGCAGTACCACGAGATTGTGGCGCTGATTGTCGCGGAGACCATGACGATGTACGACCTGCAGAAACATTAGCTCTTCTCCATGGTGGTTGACGATCCTGCACTTCACGTTCAGCTTTGCAAGCAAGATGAAACAAGCGAGTAATAGTGTTGTACTCCTTATAATCTAAAATATGCTGAATCTCTTTATTCAAACCACCAAAGAAACGTGCAAGCATAGCCTCATTATCCTCTACAATACCACAGCGAATCATGCCAGTTTGCAATTCTTGATAATAGTCTTCTACAGAATTTTTTCCTTGTTCTAAGCGAGACAATTTTTTCAGCAAATCACGTTGATAATGTGGAGGAACAAAACGAGTACGCATAGCAAGTTTTAACCCAGTCCAAGTAGCAGGAATATTTGCTGCATGTGTTCTACAATATTCAGACCACCAAATAGATGCAAAATCTGTGAACTCACAAGTAGCAGCACTAACACGCAAGTGATCAGGGTATTTTAAACATGCAAAGCGTTGTTCTACTTCCAATTCCCATGTAAGATATGCATCAGGATTATATCTACCCTCAAATGGCGGAATGTTCAGTTTCAGTTTAGCAACATGATCATCATCATTACGTGCGGACGAGGAGGTGGTCGAGCGTTGCGGTTCAGCTGCCGTGGACGACCAGGTGCAGGTTGTTGGACTTCCTCGCCGTCCAGTATGTTCTCATCTACCTGCTCGTCCGCGTCCCCTTCATAGTCTTCGTATCCCTCATCAGAAGGCGCGTCATGTGCGGCTGCTGCAGCAGAGCGGTACCCGCAGGAACGTCCGCACGAGGAACGCGGCGTGCGCGGCGTTGCACGTTGGCGCGAGGCGGCGGTAACCGAGTCAAAAGCTCCTGGAACTTGGCGTCGAGCTTGGAGTTGAAAGCTGCCTCGAGGCCATCCAGCTTGTCCAGCGCGTCGGTGAGTTTGGCATCCACGTCACCAATGCGCGCATCGGTGTCACGTGCATGCCCGCCCAAAAGGTGGGTGAAGTGAGCATGCAACTGCTCAGGCGTCATCTTGGCCGGGTCAACAGCGGTCGGATCAACTGGTCCTGACATGGTTAGTACACGAAAAGCACAAATGTATATGCCTACAAACTACGAAATATGGTGGTTCACGCGCAATTCGTCAAGCAAAATACAAAGCTCTTACAAGTTCTTACCAAACAGGAGGAAGGTGATGTAACAACCAGCAAGGATCAGCGTCTCCCAAGATTGCCAAAGCGATTACCAGGTGTCGACACAGTGCACGTGGAGACAATATGTAGAGCTCTGGGAAGGCAAAGTATAGTGATATGGTGGCACAATAATCAAATCAGCGATGCAAATTGAGTAAACGCTCAACGAAGGTACTGTGCTGGTCCTAGGCTAGATCGTATTAGAGACGCGAGCCTAAATCACCAACGAGGTCACGATGCGGCACAAGATGCAAAGGACAATGAATCGGCGCTGAAGGATATAGCAACCTATGGGATGGAAATTCTTTTTTTTTTTTTTTTTTTTTTTTTTTTTTTTTTTTTTGTGGGGGGAATCTACTGTGGCGCTAGACCACAGAGGTCTCTATGGTCGAGCGACAGGAAAATTTTTTTTTTTTTTTTTTTTTTTCGGGGGAATCTTAGGGGGCGCGAGACCACAGAGGTCTCTATGGTCGGGCGACCGGAATTTTTTTTTTTTTTTTTTTTTTTTGGGAATCTACTGTGGCGCTAGACCACAGAGGTCTCTATGGTCGGGCGACCGGAATTTTTTTTTTTTTTTTTTTTTTTTTTTTTTTTTTTTCAGCTAGATTGCTTTCAGGATTCCGACGGAAAACGCGAAATTGACCAAGAAAACGGATCTAAAACCCGGAAAAAACTCAGAAACAAAGATCAAGAAAGACCCTACGATGATGGGAATCAAAGGAGAACAACAAAGAGTTGATGGCAGATGTGGCGGAAGTGTATGGTGGCGGTGATATGGCGAGGACTGCAAGCGGAGATGGTGCGGCGGCGACGCGACTACTATGATCAGAACTCGAAACTCTAACGACTCTAGACGCTAAGACCAGCACGCGACACAACGATTGCAGACAAAGACTCAAAAAGCAAAAACTGAAAAGATCATGCAATGGCTTGGCAGGGGCTATGGGACGGATGATCTAAACCTAATATATTTTTGTGGAGCTTTTTCTGGGTTATAGGTAAAACAAATCTACACTAGTAAAACTGTAAATCTCACCGAGCAACCTGAAATCTGATACCACTTGATAGGGCAAAGGTGTCCGATCTTTCGATGAGATGGGGATAATTCGATTTGTTGGTGGAGTTCGTGCTTGACGATCCGACTACACGTGCAAAGCTCGTGCGCCAATGCAATCGCTAGGACAATCTCCGGGAGTTACTGATCTTGCGGGAGCACGATCAGCCTGACCAGCGAGGGTCTTAATTCCTACCTGAAATCGAGAACAAGTAAGAACTAATAATGCAATCAGAATATTGCGGATATAGATGAAAGCTTTATTGAAAAGGTGGGATTCCGAATAGTCGGTCTTGTTCTGGGCGTTGGCCTCAAAAGAAGTACACGAGAGCTGCAGCAATGGCTAACTTTTAGTCTAATCAAAATCCAAGTTCTAATGACGGCTACGGAGGGATATATATGGGGGAAGTCAAGGGATTTTCGTCCAACCAGCTAGGGTTGGCCAAAAACACCCCTAAATGGGCCTTCCTCCACTTATATGGCCTCTTAAAATCCCCTAAAATACCTAATCCGAAAATACATGGGCCTGGCCCATTAAATAAGGTGACGCAGCACCAATAATAACTCTTGGACGAATTTTATGATGGGGAAACTTGTAGAATTCGTCCAATCATCGTTGCTCCATTATAATGGCTTCAAAGTTCTGAAATCTCCACTTGCGGCGTCATCTTCAATCCTCAAACGCTTGCTGCCATCTCCTCCATGCGTGATCATGCTCCAATGCTTGTCCTCCTCATCCATGCTTGGTCCATCATTCCTAAGAGTAACAAACATATCTGATTTAGGCAGCATCATATTCTCATGTATGTGAGGAATAGTTCCAAGAAACGAAAGTACCTGATAGTTAAGTTGTTTGGCACGAGCTCGAGTGATTGGTCCTTGTATTTGTGTGGCTGTAGGTACAGCGGTTGTATCAAGAGATGGGATGTCCTCATCAATATCGGTCCATGGTGCATGTGGAATAGGCAATGGGGTATAAAGACCATAGGGATTGGAGGTAGACTTAGCTTGTAAGCATGTGGTGCACCGGCGGCAAAGGCGTTCGACGTCGCGGTACATTCTTGGCCAATAGTAGTGGGTTGAGAGCATGGCATATGTCTTCTCTCGACCAAAGTGACCCATAAGACCTCCTCCATGTGATTCTTGCAAAAGCAATTTTCGAAGCGAAGACTCGGGAATGCAAATCTTGTTAGCTTTGAACAAATAGCCATCATGCAAATAGAAATCATCCACTCCTCGCTCAACGGAGCACTTCTCAAAAATGGGAGCAAAGAAAGAATCGGAAGGATAGAGTTCTTTGATCTCTTCAAGTCCCAAAACATGAAAATCCAAACGAGTTAGCAAAAGGGTGTTTTTGCGGGAAAGAGCATCCGCCACAACATTGTCCTTGCCCTTCTTGTATTTTATCACATATGGGAAGGACTCAATGAACTCGACCCATTTTGCATGTCGTTTGTTCAAGTTGTGTTGGCTTTTCAAATATTTCAAGGACTCATGGTCGGAATGAATGATAAACTCTTTTGGCCAAAGATAGTGTTGCCAAACTTCAAGAACACGAACCAAAGCGTAGAGCTCCTTGTCATATATAGGATAGTTGAGGCGTGCGCCATCCAACTTCTCACTATAGTATGCCACGGGTTTGCCCTCTTGCATAAGGACACCACCAATACCAAGCCCACTAGCATCACATTCAATCTCAAAAGTTTTGGCAAAATTTGGAAGAACAAGAAGTGGAGCTTCGGTAAGGCGTTTCTTCAACTCATCAAAAGCATTTTGTTGGGCCTTGCCCCAAACAAACGGAACATTCTTCTTGGTAAGCTCATTCAAAGGGCAAGCAATGGTGCTAAAGTCTTTGACAAAGCGGCGGTAAAACCCGGCAAGTCCATGGAAGCTTCGGACTTGGCCAACATTTGTAGGGGTAGGCCAATTATGGATGGCCTCCACCTTGGAAGAATCAACTTCAATCCCATTAGCGGAAACCACGAAACCAAGAAAAACCAACTTGTTTTGAGCAAATGTGCATTTAGGGAGGTTAGCATAAAGCTTTTCATTTCGCAAGATGCACAAGACTTCTCTCACATGTTGCACATGGTCCTCGAGGTTTTTGCTATAAATAAGAATATCATCGAAGTAGACAACCACGCTCTTGCCAATGAGAGGACACAAGATGTGATTCATGAGGCGCATGAAAGTAGATGGTGCATTGGAAAGACCGAAAGGCATAACGAGCCATTCATAGAGACCGAGTTTGGTCTTGAATGCCGTTTTCCATTCATCACCAATAGCCATGCGGATTTGATGGTAACCACTACGCAAATCGACTTTAGAGAAAATCGTGGCACCACTAAGTTCATCTAGCATGTCATCTAAACGCGGAATGGGATGGCGGTAACGGACGGTAATGGCATTGATGGGGCGACAATCCATACACATCCGTTGCGTCTCATCCGGTTTAGGCACAAGGATCACGGGAACCGCACAAGGGCTAAGGCTTTCGCGGACATACCCTTTGGCGAGGAGATCTTGAATTTGGCGGTTGATCTCCTTGGTCTCTTCGGGGTTGGTGCGGTAGGCGGCACGGTTTGGGAGCGGAGCGCCGGGTATGAGGTCGATGCGGTGTTCTATGCCGCGGAGTGGTGGTAGTCCATGAGGGAGCTCGTCGGGGAAGACGTCTCGAAATTCCTGCAAAAGAGACAACAAAGACGGAGGAATGTTCGTTAAGTCGTTAGTCTCCGACGCGGGTCCCTTGCATATGAGCACATAGTGCAATATGGTGGATGGGTTCTCTTGGAGCTCTCTCCACTCACTCTTGGTGGCTAGAAGGACACTCTTGGGCTCACTCATGTATGGCTTGTGGCGCTCACTATCTTTGTGGTGGGTCGCTCCCTCTCCTCTCATCTCACTATGGTGGGTGTGGAGTTGTGCCCTCGCTAAAGCCTTCGCATTGTCCGCGATGATTTGGCTAGGAGTCATCGGGCGCAACTCGAACTTCTTGTCGTTGACCTTGAAGGTGTATGTGTTGGAGAGTCCATCATGTATAGCCTTCTTGTCATATTGCCAAGGGCGGCCAAGCAACATGTGGCACACCGTCATGGGTACCACGTCACACTCGATGGTGTCCTCATAAGGGCCGATCTTGAAGTTGACGGTGACGGTATGTTGTATCTTGACGTTGCCCTTGTCACTCAACCATTGGATATGGTAGGGGTGAGGATGCTTGCGGAGAGTAAGGTGGAGCTTCTCACACAACTCGGTGCTTGCAAGGTTATGGCAACTTCCACCATCTATGATGACCTTGATCGACTTGCCACCAATTCCGGCACGGGTTTGGAAGATGTTGCACCGTTGGTCTTCCATAGCATGAGGTTGTGTGGTTAACACCCTTGTGACCACAAGTGAGGGACTTGGGTCATGCTCACATAAGAGAGGATCTTCTCCACTATCTTGTTCATAAGCTTCTTCACTTGCCACGGCGGCTTGCACAAGGGCTTCATATTCATCCTCATCAAGAGTCTCGATGTCACCATTCTCCATAGTGATCATGACCTTGGTGTTCTTGCACTCAAACGATTTGTGACCTTGGGTGCCACACTTGAAGCAAGTGACACTAGAGGGTCCCGTGGATGCCTTAGAGGAGGCGGTGGAGGAGACCGTTTGCTTCATGCGACTTTGGATAGTCGGTTTCTTGGAAGGTGTAGAGGATGCGTCGGCCTTGGCACTTGTAGCATAAGGAGTTGATGTAGTAGGAGGAGTCGATGTAGCGAGCTTGGAGGAGAAATAGGACTTGGCCTTGGAGTACTTGATGTCCTCAATCACTTGGCGCTCGGCCTTCGATGCTTGGTGGACTAGCTCAACCATGTTGGAGTAAGGTTGGAACTCGACAATCCTCTTGATGGGATAAGTAAGGCCATTGAAGAAGCGAGCAATGGTTTGCTCCTCGGATTCTTGGATGTTGGCTCGCATCATAGTGAGCTCCATCTCCTTGTAGAACTCCTCAACGGTTTGGGTGCCTTGCTTCAACTTTTGGAGCTTGTTGAAGAGGTCTTTCATGTAGTGCTTTGGGACAAAGCGAGCATGCATCTCCTTCTTCATATCTTCCCAAGTGTCAATTGGAGGTTCACCCTTTTCTTCGCGAAGAGTGAGGACTTGCTCCCACCAAGTGTTGGCGTAGTCTTCAAACTCGAGTGATGCCATAGCCACTTTCTTGGCACCGGAGTAGTTGTGGATGCGGAAGATCTTGTCCACCTTGAGTGCCCATGAGAGGTAAGCTTCGGCGTCGTCTTCACCTTTGAACTTGGGCATGTTGAACTTGAGCTTGCCATACATGTTCTCTTCATCCTCCAAGTTTCTTCTACGAGGAGGGGCGCCGTCAACTCGTGCGGCTAGAGGTGGAATAGGAGGTCTTCTATGGCCAACCATAGCATTGGGTTGGCGTTGGAGTTGAACACTTGCTTCACTTGGTTCACGGTGAGGATGTGGTTGAAGATCTTGTCGCGGTTGAGGACGATGCTCAATGTTGGGTCTCTCATCTTGATCATGGTGTAGTTCTCCTCGTCCACGTTGATCATGGTGAGGGTGGCGACGAAGATCTCGCCGAGGTGGATCTTGAGGATCTTGGTCTTGGGGATGGCCATCACGCCCATGGTGGGCATGGCAATCCGCTTGGTGACGATCTTGGTGAAGGCCTTGAGCTTGTGGAGGACGCTCATGTGGACGAGCATGGCGATGTATTTCTCCACGCCTAGAGTTGGAGTGAGAGTCTTCATGACGAGCATGTTGGTGATGAGGTCGATGATGGTCTTCACGCCTTGAGGAAGAGCTTGGGGATGAAATGCCACCATGAGAGTAATGGTCTTCATGCCTTGAGGAAGAGCTTGATGAAGAGGAAGTAGAACGGTGTCGACGATGGCGACCCAAGTTGGTGATGGCGCGCTCGAGGCTATCCATGCGCCGCTCCATGTTGGTATCATTGGCCGCCATTTGGCCATTCAAGTTGTCCGTAGCTTCACGAAGAAGGGCCAAGTCTTGGTTGACGGTGGAGAAGTTGTGAGCCACCTCATTGTATTGCTCATCGATGCGCGTCTCGAAGAGAGAGAGTTGCTCCTTGAACTCTTGTCGTTGCGTCCATAGGTTGTGTTGAGTAGCCAACCTCTCGGTGTTGCGAAGGATCTCTTCATCCCTATTGGTATCTCCGGTCCTATCCATGATGCAAAGACAAGAACTATGTTGTGTATGTTAGTGGAAGGAGACTACCTCGTACCCTTACCAAGGTAAGATAGTATTGAGGCAATCCACCAAACCGAAAGCAAGATCAAGTGTATCGGGTACACACGCAAAACCACACGCAAAAGCTAGCAAATATGGTGTTAGGCGAGTGTTGTGGAAAGCCAAAAGACAAATCCAAGATCGAGTATGTTGTTAAAAGTGGGTAAAGTCCAAAAATCCAAATGTCAATGTGAAGATCACTATAAACACGGAAGAAGTTGCGGAACACACACACGAGATAAGCGGGGTTAGTGCAACCAAAAGTGAGCGGAAAAGTGTATGTATAAGTGCTCGGTGTCACACTAACACAAGGAGAGCCAAAGCTTTGGTTGCAAAGGAAGAGACAACAAGATTCACACGTGGCCTCTCTTCTCCTATCTCTCTTTGCTTAAAAGCTTTTTCTCTTTTGTATATGGCGGCACTTGCACTCGTTTGTATCTTTGGTGGCACGTGGACACTTTTGTGTATATGGGCGTATGGATGTATGGATGTATGGATGTATGGTGCTACTCGCACTCTATTTGTGTTTTTGGGGCTTTTTGACGCACTATGTTAGCGTTAGCCTCGCTTTTGCTATCTTGCCACACGAGTGTTTGCTTGGGTGCCTTACTCAACGCGACACACACACCTCACAATGCGGGGCCACGTGCAATGTCTCGCAACACTAAACAAGCAATGCTCGATGGGATAGATCGCAAAAGGAAGAGGGGTTACAAGGTGACCTGCAAGTTATACCTGCGATGGTGGTGGTGGTGGTGGTGGTTGTGGTGGTGGTGGAGATCGCCGGATGTCGAGGTCGAAGGGGGGGTTGCGTCGCCCGGTCGGAGGCCCGGTTGGACCGGGTTCTGGACCGGCTTGCCCGGTTTGCCGCCCGGTTGACCGGGTGCTGGGCCGGCTCGGCCGGTCGTGGGCCCGGTTGACCGGCTGCTCAACCGGATTTCGCGGGATGAACTTTCTCTCTCCTGTTCTTCACGAAAACCAAACCAAATCGACCAAATCGAGGGGAAACGATGGAATTGGAGGCTAAAAGTTGGGGAAATAGTAGATCAAGCACAACAACACCAGATCCACGGACCAAAACCACTCAAAACGCAACCAAATCACAGATCGGTCAAGAGGCAATTTAGGGCTATTTTTGGGGATTTTTTGGAAATTTTCTAGGAACGAAATCGGGTGGGTGGGAGGTCAAATCCGCGGTAACCAAGAGCTGCTGATACCATATGATGAGGTCTAAGACCCCGTGTGTGGCCCGATCTCGCGGATTGACTTCGAAACCAAGGGGGAAGATGGGAAAACGCGAGGAACACGAAGAACACGGCGATGAACACGAGGAACTCCGAGACTCACGCACACACACACCCCGATACACCCGATGCTTACCTCCGTGGCTCGATGGACCACGCCAATAGAATCTCCGAGGAAGAGACACGCGGTAGAATTCCCCGGGGAGAGATTGGGATTGGAGAAGAAGAGCTTGGTGAGGGAGAGAGAGTATCTTGTACTAGAATCTCACTCAACAAGTTCCAAATCAACAACCAAGGTGCCTTGATTACAGAGGGATGATACCCAAGGGAGACTAAGCTCAAATTTAGGTTTGAGTTCCAAACAAGTCTAAAGAGCTAAAGTGATGTAGCCCCGGTCACCGACGTCGCTACACCAAGACCAACAAGTCCCCCTAGTGGACCGATGACACGAGCCCGAGTCAAAGCTCTTCATGATGAGGTGAACTCGCTCCTCACCACCCTTGATCTTGGTACCCCTTTGGATGGATTGCTACCTCATGCCGACGTGCTATGTGTCATTAGGTACAAGGCGCGTCAAGACCACGGGGAGGAGAAGACGCCAAGGTCAAGGGAAGGAGAGAAGCAACTGGACATGGAGATGATCATGAAGCCGAAGCCGACGTCGCACGAAGCGCTCCAAGGAAGAGACGGACGCTGGCCGGTCCAGGACCCGGTCAGACCGGACCTACAACCGGACGCCCCGGTCATAGGCCCGGTCGACCGGGCGCAAACCGGGCCAGCTCCCTCGTACCGGACGACGACCGGACCCAGGACCGGAAACTTCGCAGTTTCCCGGTTTGCGCCCGGTCGACCGGACCCATGACCGGATGGCCCGGTCACAGGCCCGGTCAGACCGGCCCCAAACCGGACAGCCCGGTCCCAGGCCCGGTCCGACCGGCCCCAAACCGGACCTGACGAGAATGCCCCACCAAACTGCCTTAACTTATCCATTCGCGTACCTGTTCGCCCTTGCTGGCCATGTATGACTATATAAGTAGCTGGAACCCCTCATTAGCTCTTTAGACTTGTTTTGAACTCAAACCTAAATTTGAGCTTAGTCTCCCTTGGGTATCATCCCTCTGTAATCAAGGCACCTCGGTTGTTGATTTGGAACTTGTTGAGTGAGATTCTAGTACAAGATACTCTCTCTCCCTCACCAAGCTCTTCTTCTCCAATCCCAATCTCTCACCGGGAATTCTGCCGCGTGCCTCTTCCGGGTGATTCTATTGGCGTGGTCCATCGAGCCACGGAGGTAAGCATCGGGTGTATCGGGGTGTGTGTGTGCGTGAGTCTCGGAGTTCCTCGTGTTCATCGCCGTGTTCTTCGTGTTCCTCGCGTTTTTCCCATCTTCCCCCTTGGTTTCGAAGTCAATCCGCGAGATCGGGCCACACACGGGTCTCAGACCTCATCATATGGTATCAGCAGCTCTTGGTTACCGCGGATTTGACCTCCCACCCACCCGATTTCGTCCCTAGAAAATTTTTCAAAAAATCCCCAAAAATAGCCCTAAATTGCCTCTTGACCGATCTGTGATTTGGTTGCGTTTTGAGTGGTTTTGGTCCGTGGATCTGGTGTTGTTGTGCTTGATCTACTATTTCCCCAACTTTTAGCCTCCAATTCCATCGTTTCCCTTCGATTTGGTCGATTTGGCTTGGTTTTCGTGAAGAACAGGAGAGAGAAACCTTCATCCCGCGAAATCCGGTTTCGAGCCCGGTCAACCGGGCCACAGACCGGACGGCCCAGCACAGAACCCGGTCGACCGGGCGGCAACCGGACAGGCCGGTCCAGGAGCCGGTCCAACCGGACTCCAGACCGGGCGCATCTTCGCGCCCTCCTTCTAGCGCCACCACCACCACCACCACCATCATCGCAGGTATAACTTGCAGGTCACCTTGTAACCCCTCTTCCTTTTGCGATCTATCCCATCGAGCATTGCTTGTTTAGTGTTGCGAGACATTGCACGTGGCCCCGCATTGTGAGGTGTGTGTGTCGCGTTGAGTAAGGCACCCAAGCAAACACTCGTGTGGCAAGATAGCAAAAGCGAGGCTAACGCTAGCATAGTGCGTCAAAAAGCCCCAAAAACACAAAAAGAGTGCGAGTAGCACCATACATCCATACATCCATACATCCATACGCCCATATACACAAAAGTGTCCACGTGCCACCAAAGATACAAACGAGTGCAAGTGCCGCCATATACAAAAGAGAAAAAGCTTTTAAGCAAAGAGAGATAGGAGAAGAGAGGCCACGTGTGAATCTTGTTGTCTCTTCCTTTGCAACCAAAGCTTTGGCTCTCCTTGTGTTAGTGTGACACCGAGCACTTATACATACACTTTTCCGCTCACTTTTGGTTGCACTAACCCCGCTTATCTCGTGTGTGTGTTCCACATCTTTTTCCGTGTTTATAGTGATCTTCACATTGACATTTGGATTTTTGGAACTCACCCACTTTTAACAACATACTTGATCTTGGATTTGTCTTTTGGCTTTCCACAACACTCGCCTAACACCATATTTGCTAGCTTTTGCGTGTGGTTTTGCGTGTGTCCCCGATACACTTGATCTTGCTTTCGGTTTGGTGGATTGCCTCAATACTATCTTACCTTGGTAAGGGTACGAGGTAGTCTCCTTCCACTAACATACACAACATAGTTCTTGTCTTTGCATCATGGATAGGACCGGAGATACCAATAGGGATGAAGAGATCCTTCGCAACACCGAGAGGTTGGCTACTCAACACAACCTATGGACGCAACGACAAGAGTTCAAGGAGCAACTCTCCCTCTTCGAGACGCGCATCGATGAGCAATACAATGAAGTGGCTCACAACTTCTCCACCGTGAACCACGACTTGGCCCTTCTTCGTGAAGCTACGGACAACTTGAATGGCCAAATGGCGGCCAATGATGCCAACATGGAGCGGCGCATGGATAGCCTCGAGCGCGCCATCACCAACTTGGGTCGTCATCGTCGACACCGCTCTACTTCCTCTTCATCAAGCTCCTCCTCAAGGCATGAAGACCATTACTCTCATGGTGGCATTTCGTCCCCAAGCTCTTCTTCAAGGCGTGAAGACCATCATCGACCTCATCGCTCACATGCTCGTCATGAAGACTCCCGCTCCAACTCTAGGCGTGGAGAAATACATCGCCATGCTCGTCCACATGAGCGTCCTCCACAAGCTCAAGACCTTCAACAAGATCGTCACCAAGCGGATCGCCATGCTCACCATGGGCGTGATGGCCATCCACAAGACCAAGATCCTCAAGATCCACCTCGGCGAGATCTTCGTCGCCACCCTCACCATGACCAACGTGGACGAGGAGAGCCTCACCATGATCAAGATGAGAGACCCAACATTGAGCATCGTCCTCAACCGCGACAAGATCTTCAACCACATCCTCACCGTGAACCAAGTGAAGCAAGTGTTCAACTCCACCACCAACCCAATGCTATGGTTGGCCGTAGAAGACCTCCTATTCCACCTCTAGCCGCAAGAGTTGACGGCGCCCCTCCTCGTAGAAGAAACTTGGAGGATGAAGAGAACATGTATGGCAAGCTCAAGTTCAACATGCCCAAGTTCAAAGGTGAAGACGACGCCGAAGCTTACCTCTCATGGGCACTCAAGGTGGACAAGATCTTCCGCATCCACAACTACTCCGGTGCCAAGAAAGTGGCTATGGCATCACTCGAGTTTGAAGACTACGCCAACACTTGGTGGGAGCAAGTCCTCACTCTCCGAGAAGAGAAGGGTGAACCTCCAATTGACACTTGGGAAGATATGAAAAAGGAGATGCATGCTCGCTTTGTCCCAAAGCACTACATGAAAGACCTCTTCAACAAGCTCCAAAACTTGAAGCAAGGCACCAAAACCGTTGAGGAGTTCTACAAGGAGATGGAGCTCACTATGATGCGAGCCAACATCCAAGAGTCCGAAGAACAAACAATTGCTCGCTTCTTCAATGGCCTTACTTATCCCATCAAGAGGATTGTCGAGTTCCAACCTTACTCCAACATGGTTGAGCTAGTCCACCAAGCATCGAAGGCCGAGCGCCAAGTGATTGAGGACATCAAGTACTCCAAGGCCAAGTCCTATTTCTCCTCCAAGCTCGCTACATCGACTCCTCCTACTACATCAACTCCTTATGCTACAAGTGCCAAGGCCGACGCATCCTCTACACCGTCCAAGAAGACGACTATCCAAAGTCGCATGAAGCAAACGGTCTCCTCCACCGCCTCCTCTAAGGCATCCACGGGACCCTCTAGTGTCACTTGCTTCAAGTGTGGCACCCAAGGTCACAAATCATTTGAGTGCAAGAACACCAAGGTCATGATCACTATGGAGAATGGTGACATCGAGACTCTTGATGAAGATGAATATGAAGCCCTTGTGCAAGCCGCCGTGGCAAGTGAAGAAGCCTATGAACAAGAAAGTGGAGAAGATCCTCTCTTATGTGAGCATGACCCAAGTCCCTCACTTGTGGTCACAAGGGTGCTAACCACACAACCTCATGATATGGAAGAACAACGGTGCAACATCTTCCAAACCCGTGCCGAATTGGTGGCAAGTCTATCAAGGTCATCATCGATGGTGGAAGTTGCCACAACCTTGCGAGCACCGAGTTGTGTGAGAAGCTCCACCTCACTCTCCGCAAGCATCCTCACCCTTACCATATCCAATGGTTGAGTGACAAGGGCAACGTCAAGATACAACATACCGTCACCGTCAACTTCAAGATCGGCCCTTATGAGGACACCATCGAGTGTGACGTGGTACCCATGACGGTGTGCCACATGTTGCTTGGCCGCCTTGGCAATATGACAAGAAGGCTATACATGATGGACTCTCCAACACATACACCTTCAAGGTCAACGACAAGAAGTTCGAATTGCGCCCGATGACTCCTAGCCAAATCATCGCGGATAATGCGAAGGCTTTAGCGAGGGCACAACTCCGCACCCACCATAGTGAGATGAGAGGAGAGGGAGCGACCCACCACAAAGATAGTGAGCACCACAAGCCATACATGAGTGAGCCCAAGAGTGTCCTTCTAGCCACCAAGAGTGAGTGGAGAGAGCTCCAAGAGAACCCATCCACCATATTGCACTATGTGCTCATATGCAAGGGACCCTCGTCGGCGACTAACGACTTGACCAACATTCCTCCATCTTTGTTGTCTCTTTTGCAGGAATTCCAAGATGTCTTCCCCGACGAGCTCCCTCATGGACTACCACCACTCCGCGGCATAGAACACCGCATCGACCTCATACCCGGCGCTCCGCTCCCAAACCGTGCCGCCTACCGCACCAATCCCGAAGAGACCAAGGAGATCAATCGCCAAATTCAAGATCTCCTCGCAAAAGGGTACGTCCGAGAAAGCCTTAGCCCTTGTGCGGTTCCCGTGATCCTCGTGCCTAAACCGGATGAGACGCAACGGATGTGTATGGATTGTCGCCCCATCAATGCCATTACCGTCCGTTACCGCCATCCCATTCCGCGTTTAGATGACATGCTTGATGAACTTAGTGGTGCCACGATTTTCTCTAAAGTCGATTTGCGTAGTGGTTACCATCAAATCCGCATGGCTATTGGTGACGAATGGAAAACGGCATTCAAGACCAAACTTGGTCTCTATGAATGGCTCGTTATGCCTTTTGGTCTTTCCAATGCACCATCTACTTTCATGCGCCTCATGAATCACATCTTGCGTCCTCTCATTGGCAAGAGCGTGGTTGTCTACTTCGATGATATTCTTATTTATAGCAAAAACCTCGAGGACCATGTGCAACATGTGAGAGAAGTCTTGTGCATCTTGCGCCATGAAAAGCTTTATGCTAACCTCCCCAAGTGCACATTTGCTCAAAACAAATTGGTTTTTCTTGGTTTTGTGGTTTCCGCTAATGGGATTGAAGTTGATTCTTCCAAGGTGGAGGCCATCCATAATTGGCCTACCCCTACAAATGTTGGCCAAGTCCGAAGCTTCCATGGACTTGCCGGGTTTTACCGCCGCTTTGTCAAAGACTTTAGCACCATTGCTTGCCCTTTGAATGAGCTTACCAAGAAGAATGTTCCGTTTGTTTGGGGCAAGGCCCAACAAAATGCTTTTGATGAGTTGAAGAAACGCCTTACCGAAGCTCCACTTCTTGTTCTTCCAAATTTTGCCAAAACTTTTGAGATTGAGTGTGATGCAAGTGGGCTTGGTATCGGTGGTGTTCTTATGCAAGAGGGCAAACCCGTGGCATACTATAGTGAGAAGTTAGATGGCGCACGCCTCAACTATCCTATATATGACAAGGAGCTCTACGCTTTGGTTCGTGTTCTTGAAGTTTGGCAACACTATCTTTGGCCAAAAGAGTTTATCATTCATTCCGACCACGAGTCCTTGAAATATTTGAAAAGCCAACACAACTTGAACAAACGACATGCAAAATGGGTCGAGTTCATTGAGTCCTTCCCATATGTGATCAAATACAAGAAGGGCAAGGACAATGTTGTGGCGGATGCTCTTTCCCGCAAAAACACCCTTTTGCTAACTCGTTTGGATTTTCATGTTTTGGGACTTGAAGAGATCAAAGAACTCTATCCTTCCGATTCTTTCTTTGCTCCCATTTTTGAGAAGTGCTCCGTTGAGCGAGGAGTGGATGATTTCTATTTGCATGATGGCTATTTGTTCAAAGCTAACAAGATTTGCATTCCCGAGTCTTCGCTTCGAAAATTGCTTTTGAAAGAGTCTCATGGAGGAGGTCTTATGGGCCATTTTGGCCGCGACAAGACATATGCCATGCTCTCAACCCACTACTATTGGCCAAAGATGAAGCGAGATGTGGAGCGCCTTTGCCGTCGGTGCACAACATGCTTACAAGCTAAGTCTACCTCCAACCCTTATGGACTTTACATGCCATTGCCTATTCCTTTTGCACCATGGACCGATATTAGCATGGATTTCGTTCTAGGCTTGCCTCGCACTAAGCATGGTCATGATTCCATATTCGTTGTAGTGGATAGATTCTCTAAGATGGCTCATTTCATACCTTGCCATAAGAGCGACGATGCTTCACACATTGCTTCATTGTTTTTCAGGGAAATCGTTCGCCTACATGGAGTACCGCAAAGCATTGTGTCGGATCGAGACGTCAAGTTCATGAGTTATCTTTGGAAGTCGATCATGGCGAAGTTTGGAGTCAAGCTCTTGTTCTCATCATCATCGCACCCGCAAACGGACGGCCAAACGGAAGTGGTCAATCGAAGCCTCTCCACCCTCCTACGGGTCCTCGTGGAAGAAAAACTTGAGGTCATGGGAGGAGTGCCTTCCTCACGCCGAGTTCGCCTACAACCGCGCCAAGCACAAGACTACATCAAGGAGCCCCTTCATGGTCGTCTACGGCTTCGAACCTTACACGGCACTCGACATACTTCCGCTTCCCCTCCACGAGCGCATCAACATGGACTTCGACAAGCGCGCCGCCGCCGTCAAGAAACTACATGAAGAGACATGGGCAACCATACAAGCACATGTTCTTCGTCAAGCCAACCACATCAACGCCAAGAAGAAGGCAAGGATATTCGAAGAAGGAGACCTCGTTTGGATCCACCTCCGGAAGGACCGGTTTCCCCATGAGCGAAACTCCAAGCTCAAGCCAAGAGGAGATGGCCCCTTCAAGGTCCTCAAGCGCATCAATGACAACGCTACGTCATCGACATACCAACATCCAAGTACTTGGTGAGCAACACGTTCAACGTCTCGGACTTGTCACCCTATCATGGAGATGAGGAGGTGCAAGAGTCGAGGACGACTCTTTCCCAAGGGGGGGGAGATGATGTAGCCCCGGTCACCGACGTCGCTACACCAAGACCAACAAGTCCCCCTAGTGGACCGATGACACGAGCCCGAGTCAAAGCTCTTCATGATGAGGTGAACTCGCTCCTCACCACCCTTGATCTTGGTACCCCTTTGGATGGATTGCTACCTCATGCCGACGTGCTATGTGTCATTAGGTACAAGGCGCGTCAAGACCACGGGGAGGAGAAGACGCCAAGGTCAAGGGAAGGAGAGAAGCAACTGGACATGGAGATGATCATGAAGCCGAAGCCGACGTCGCACGAAGCGCTCCAAGGAAGAGACGGACGCTGGCCGGTCCAGACCCGGTCAGACCGGACCTACAACCGGACGCCCGGTCATAGGCCCGGTCGGCCGGGCGCAAACCGGGGCCAGCTCCCTCGTACCGGACGACGACCGGACCCAGGACCGGAAACTTCGCAGTTTCCCGGTTTGCGCCCGGTCGACCGGACCCATGACCGGATGGCCCGGTCACAGGCCCGGTCAGACCGGCCCCAAACCGGACAGCCCGGTCCCAGGCCCGGTCCGACCGGCCCCAAACCGGACCTGACGAGAATGCCCCACCAAACTGCCTTAACTTATCCATTCGCGTACCTGTTCGCCCTTGCTGGCCGTGTATGACTATATAAGTAGCTGGAACCCCTCATTAGCTCTTTAGACTTGTTTTGAACTCAAACCTAAATTTGAGCTTAGTCTCCCTTGGGTATCATCCCTCTGTAATCAAGGCACCTCGGTTGTTGATTTGGAACTTGTTGAGTGAGATTCTAGTACAAGATACTCTCTCTCCCTCACCAAGCTCTTCTTCTCCAATCCCAATCTCTCACCGGGAATTCTGCCGCGTGCCTCTTCCGGGTGATTCTATTGGCGTGGTCCATCGAGCCACGGAGGTAAGCATCGGGTGTATCGGGGTGTGTGTGTGCGTGAGTCTCGGAGTTCCTCGTGTTCATCGCCGTGTTCTTCGTGTTCCTCGCGTTTTTCCCATCTTCCCCCTTGGTTTCGAAGTCAATCCGCGAGATCGGGCCACACACGGGTCTCAGACCTCATCATAAAGGGGCGTCCTGGGGGTATTTATAGGCTTACAAGGCATCACAGGCCGAAAAGGTAAGTTCGGGCCGAAAATATAACTTAAGTCGTGCAGGCCGGTCAGGAGGCCGGTCAGACCGGGCCTGTGACCGGGCAGGCCGGTCAGGGGGCCGGTCAACCGGGCTGGTGACCGGGCCGGCCGGTTTCAGACCGGGCCTGTGACCGGGCGGAGACCGGACGAGGCTCCAAGTCCCCTGGATGGCGCCCGGATGTCACGAGCGCGAATCCCGGTTGCTGACCGGGCGGGCCGGTCAGGAGGCCGGTCAGACCGGGCTGTGGACCGGGTGATCCGGTCAGGGAGCCGGTCGACCGGGTTCTGGACCGGCCGTCCGTCTTCTCTTCCTTGCGCTCTTCGGGCGACTTCCTGTCCAGCTCCATGTCCATCTTCGTGTCCATCTTCTTGTCCAGCTGCTCCTCTCCTCCCTTTGACCATGGCGTATCCTCCTCTTGGTAACCTTGATGCTCCTTGTACCTAATGACACATAACACGTCGGCATGAGGTAGCAATCCATCCAAAGGTGTACCAAGATCAAGGGTGGTGAGGAGCGAGTTCACCTCATCATGGAGAGCCTTTACTCGGGCTCGTGTCATCGGTCCACTTGGGGGACTTGTTGTTCTTGGTGTGGAGGTGACCGAAGGCCACCCCGCATCACATAGCGTACAGTGTGCTTGTTCCCAACCATAGACACAACCTTTCGATATAAAGTGACTAGGAACTTCCCCAGAAGAGACTAGTTTTACCGCTCGACAGGCTGCTCGTTAGGTTATCGGTGCTTTGCATATTTCTGTTAGCCGTGTTATCAAGGAGTTGGTTAAAAAAAGAGAAAATTGAAAAGAAGCAAAAAGAGCTACATAGCTGCGTGTGTTATACAAAAAGAAAAATCCAAAAAGAAAAGTGAAGTGCTAGTTGAATCAAGTGAAGGCCTAAGTTTACTTTACTGCACCCGTAGTTGAGCAATCTTGTGCCTGTCTCGTTGAGCTTTGCTAGCGTCTCTCTAGTGCATTGCAACCTTTCCTACATATAGTTGCATTGCCCCATTATATCGCCTTGTGTGAGTATCATTGGTTGTCTACGGTCAGCGCTAGAGCTTGTTATTGGTGCAAATAGGTAGCCCACCTACAGCCCCACATATATCCTGCTTTGTCGTGTGATTGTTCTTGTACCCTTGATATTCGCTTCGCTACATCCGCGCACTAGTCCGTCAATCCAAGTTGGTAAGCAATACTAATTCACTTTGGAGCGGTCAGATTTACCTTTCTTATCAGTTTTGAGTGAGTTGTGAGAGTACCACCAAAGATTTTTGTTTAGTGCACTAACCTACTAATCATGTCTTCTACGGAGAATGTTGATGTGATGCAGAAAAAGGACGCCGCTACACCAGTTACTTGGCGTGAATTTGAGGCACTTCGTGATCATATGCAATGTGAAATACGAGTTGCTAGTGATGTGTTGGACAAGGATATTCAGAGTGTACACTTGAAGGTCGATGAGGCTACTACAGCGGTAAATACCGTTCAAACATCCATGATGACTCTTCAAGCATCTATACAGACGTTGACTAACGCCGTTGGTGAGATACGTACTATGGTGCAACCACAACAACCACCGCATGATGATGATGGCAGTGTGCAAGGCGACAATGCTGAAGCTGCAAATGCTCAAGGGCGTGGTATGGGTCGTGGTATTGGCCGTGGTGTTGGTGATTTCCGTGGTCGTGGTTTTGCCCCCGTCGGAGCCCAACGTGTTCCTCAACAACAACAAGATGGTTTGGGTAAACCCAAGTTCTCAATTCCCAGATTTGAAGGAGGTACTGATGTTGAAGAATATCTTACATGGGAGCTGAAGATTGAGAGATTATGGCGTTTACATCCTGACTATACTGAAGATAGGAAGATCAAGCTTGCTTCCTCTGAATTTGATGGCTATGCATTGCGTTGGTGGGATGGACTTGTTCGTGCTCGAGAAGAAGATGGTGAGCTGCCTATTATCACATGGCGTGCTATGAAGACGGCAATGAGAGCTCGTTTTTTGCCTACCAATTACTTGCGTTCCGTCTTTGACAAGTTGACCCAATTGAAACAAGGTGTGTTGACGGTTGATGCTTACTACATGGAGATGGAGATGCTTATGCAGCGTGCCCGTGTCCGTGAGTCTCTTGAGATGACACTACAGCGTTTTCTGAATGGTCTGCGGTTTAATATCAAGGGCATTGTGCGTCATCACAGCTACGCTACTATGACTGAGCTACTACATCATGCAAGAGAAGCTGAGTCACAGTTGGCTGAAGAACTGCAAATGAAGGGCCGTGCTACAGGCGCTGGGCGCTACACACCCCGCGCGCCGCCCTCCATGGTGCCATCATCGCGCCTTGCAGATGTTCCTACTTCGTCTAGCAAGCCGGTCTCTAGTGTCACCAACACAAAGAAGCCCGCTCCTGCAGCAAGTGGAACTAGTTCTAACATGTCGACAACGCGCAATCGCGATATGGCTTGTCATACATGTGGTGGCAAGGATCACTTCAAGCGAGATTGTCCTAACTGCAAAGTTATGATCATTAATGAGGACAATGAGTATGAAACTGGAGATGATGTTGATCCAAATGCTCTAGATGAGGATGATTATGACAGTTATGGGTTTGATGCTTTCCCTTCTGAAGCTCAAACTATTGTTGTCTCGCAGCGTGTTCTTAATGTGCAGACAAGTGCATCTACACAGCGCTGTAATTTGTTCCAAACAAAGGCACTAGTTGGTCCTGATAAAGCTTGCAAGGTCATTATTGATGGCGGGAGTTGTCGCAATCTAGCAAGCAAAGAGTTATGTGCCAAGTTGAAACTGAAGTATCTACCGCGCCCACATCCATATTATATTCAGTGGTTGAGCAATAATGGTGAGATGAAGGTGAGCCACATGGTGCGAGTTGATTTTGAGATTGGACCGTATAAGGATTCCATTGATTTTGATGTGGTTCCTATGACGGTTTGTCACCTGTTGTTGGGCCGGCCATGGCTCTATGACCGTTCTGTGCAACACAATGGCCGCGCCAATACATATCACTTGGAGTTCAAGGGCAAGAAATTAACTTACAGCCTCTGTCACCACAGCAAATTGTCAATGAGTCTCGTCAGAAGATTGAAGTAAACTTGGAGGATGCATCCATAGATAGGCGAGAGAATTGTAATGCCGTGAGTGATATAACGAAAAGTGAGAGAGTGAATTCCTTAGTCTCATTAGCCACCAAACAAGACATGAGAGAATTTTGTGAGGATCCTACAACCATGCCTATTGTGCTCATGTACAAGGGTACGGTTTTGGTTTCTAACGACATGACCCCTCTTCCGCTTGGTGTTTCTAATGTTTTGCAGGAATTTAGCGACGTGTTTCCGGAAGAGGTACCCACAGGATTTCCACCATTGCGAGGTATTGAGCATCAAATTGACTTGATTCCCGGAGCATCGCTGCCCAATAGGGCGCCATATAGGACGAATCCCGAAGAGACGAAGGAGATACAGAAGCAAGTACAAGCGCTACTCGACAAAGGTTATATCTGCATAAGCCTTAGTCCTTGTGATGTTCCTGTTATTCTTGTTCCTAAGAAAGATGGTACATGGCGTATGTGCGTAGATTGTAGAGCGATAAACAACATTACTATTCGATATCGTCATCCTATTCCCCGTTTAGAGGATATGCTAGATGAATTGAGTGGTGCTGTTATTTTCACTAAAATTAATTTGCGTAGTGGTTATCATCAAATTAGGATGAAAGAAGGGGATGCGTGGAAAACCGCCTTTAAAACAAAATTTGGTTTATATGAGTGGTTAGTAATGCCTTTTGGTTTGACTAATGCACCTAGCACTTTCATGAGACTGATGAACCATGTTTTGCGTGATTTTATTGGCAAGTTTGTGGTTGTGTATTTTGATGACATATTAATTTACAGCCGCAATGAATCTGATCATATTATACATATTCGACATGTTTTGCAAGTGTTGCGTGATAGTAAACTCTATGGTAATCTTGAGAAGTGCACATTTTGCAAAGATAAGGTCATATTTCTGGGTTATGTTGTCTCTAAGCATGGATTAGAAGTAGATGTGTCTAAAATTGAAGCTATTCAAAATTGGCCTACTCCCATGAATGTGAGTCAAGTAAGAAGTTTTCATGGTCTAGATGGGTTTTATCGCCGTTTTGTGCCTAATTTTAGTACTATTGCTGCACCTTTGAATGAATTGACTAAAAAGGGTGTTGCATTTGAGTGGGGCGTTGCCCAAGATCATGCTTTTGATGAACTGAAAGGATTGTTAACTTCTGCACCGTTGCTTGCACTTCCTGATTTCAATAAGCAATTTGAGATTGAATGTGATGCTAGTGGTATTGGAATTGGTGGTGTGTTGATGCAAGAGGGTCGCCCAATTGCATATTTTTCTGAGAAACTTTCTGGTGCTAAGTTGAACTATCCTATTTATGATAATGAATTGTCTGCTTTAATTAGAGTTCTTGAGGTTTGGCAACATTATTTGTGGCCGAAAGAATTTATCATACATTCTGATCATGAAGCTTTGAAATATCTGAAAGCCCAATCTACTTTGCATAGGTGTCTTGCTAAGTGGGTTGAGTTCATTGAGTCTTTTCCGTACATTATTAAGCATAAGAAGGGAAAAGATAATATTTTTGCTGATGCTCTATCTAGGAAGACTATGCTGTTAACTCATCTTGATGTTAAAATTCCTGGATTAGAGGTGTTATGTGATTTATATGCGACTGATCATGATTTTGCTGAACCATACCGCTTATGTGTTATTGGTAAAGCATGGGAAAAATATCACATACACGATGGGTTCTTGTTTAGAGCTAACAAACTATGTGTTCCAGAATCGTCTGTGCGTTTGCTCTTATTGCAGGAATCACATGCTGGAGGTTTGATGGGTCACTTTGGGCGTGAGAAGACGCTACTCATGCTCGCTGATCACTTTTATTGGCCAAAGATGAGGCGGGACGTGGACAGGTATGTGAAGAGGTGCATTACTTGCAACAAGTCCAAGTCCAAGCAGAAGCCTCACGGTTTGTATACTCCGTTACCGGCACCTACTACACCTTGGGAAGATATTAGTATGGATTTTGTGTTGGGTTTGCCGCGTACTAAAAGAGGCCATGATTCTATATTTGTGGTAGTGGACAGATTTTCTAAAATGTCACACTTTATTGCCTGCCACAAAAGCGATGATGCGTCGCATATTGCTAACCTATTTTTCAGGGAGATTGTTCGACTACATGGAGTCCCGAAGACTATTGTTTCTGATCGTGATGTGAAGTTCATGAGCTACTTCTGGAAGACACTTTGGGGAAAGCTGGGGACAAAGCTACTGTTCAATACTACTTGTCATCCCCAAACTGATGGTCAAACTGAGGTGGTGAATCGAACCTTGTCACAACTGTTGAGATCCATGATCAAGAAGAACCTGAAGGAGTGGGAAGAGTGTTTGCCGCATGTAGAGTTTGCTTACAACAGGGCGGTACATTGTACCACGGAGCTATGTCCTTTTGAGGTGGTGTATGGTTTCAAACCCATTACTCCACTTGACTTGTTATCTTTGCCCATACATGAGAGAGTTAATATGGAGGCATCCAAGAGGGCAGATTTTGTGCGAAAAATCCATGTGAAGACTAAAGAGTTGATAGAGAAGAAAGGAAAGAGCAATGCTGCAAGGATGAATGTGGTGACCCAGCATACCACTGCATGGTGTAGTATGCAAGTCTGATATAACACCAATGAAACACCGTTCCACTAGTATTATATCGCTCAGAGTGGTACAACAGAAACATATGCGGGTCCAAGGCATGTCTATAGAATTACAACATTGACTCTGTTACATAAGATCATCACAGCCTCCTACTTTAAAATGAGGTAAAACTTAAACTCCAGAAGAACGACTCGTAGTCTAATCTTATCACGAACTCTATTTGTAGAGTATTTAACTAGCTATAGAGGCTATGAATAGATTTTAGCTAAGTAGGAGCTAGGTTTAGGAAGCTAGTTCCCTTCTATGGCTAAACTAGGTTTTCTCCTTGTTGGATGTGGTATCTGACTCCTCTGACAGGGTACTGTCTCTTGAAGTAGTTGTTGACTCCTCGGCCTTTGAGTTGCACTGTAGATCCTCCTTTGATACCTCCATATCTAAGCAGGGGATTTAAGAGTGGGATGAGTACGAGCGTACTCAACAAGTTCATTATAGGAAAGAGGTGTTTAATGCACTAGCTACAACATTAGACCAGAAAGTCTAATACCAATGCAGGTTTTCATAACCATTTCTTCAAAAGGTTGCTTTTATTCAGAAGAACTATATCCGTCAGCCTTCACCGGTTTACTAGAACTTCATGGAGCTCCTTTCCGGCAGCGTTCGCAGTTCCAAACCCGGAACAGGGAGTGACAGGTCACGATTCATTACACTTTGCAGAGGTGTGTTGCTTTACCCATAAGAGATCTTATCCTTGTTGCCAACCGAGCTATAGTTCTCGTCCACACTTCCTTTGGTGTGAGGCCCGGTATAAGGTCTAGCCAATCATGTTCCTCCGCTACCTCGAACACCCACCCTTTGTTGCAATTCCAACCTTGGGTCCTCGCCGGCCAGCGTATCCAAAGGATACCACCCGACCTCGACTATTACCAGGCACGACGGCCTGATACCTTCGCCGGTCGTTGCAACCCATCATAGACCGCAATACCGTGGGGACTTAGGACTCCCCAGCCTCACCGCTTGCTCCTTCGGGCGACAAATGTACTACGGTCTCTGTTGTGGGGACTTAGGGCTCCCCAGCCTCACCGCTTGCCCCCTTGGATTACAAGTGTACTACGGTAAAGCGCGTCCATTGATGAACGAGAGGTGGAAACACTTTTGACTACTCCGTCCCACTCCGGATCTTATGGTTAACACGGGTATTACAGCACAAGAATCACTGGACCACATTTGTTGTTTAATCCTAGATGGATATAAACCCTTGCAATGGAACCTCCACCATATCAACACAATCCATGGTTTCATTGCCCACCACATAGTCATATTCATTGTTATGAAAATAGTGGTTTTGCTTTTTATGCAATAGTGATAAACATAGTACTTTGCAAGTAATTTGGTAAAAATACTCAAATGACATGAGCAAGTGATGAACTTGCCTTTCTTGATTGCAAGATTATGCAGACAAGGTCTTCGATACGCAATAACTCCAAATTATGAAATATAATCATCGTCCGGTAAGGACGATGTTTAAAAGATTGGCAAGGATGCAATAATGCATAAGTATGAGATGCAATCGCTCTCAACGTGACCTAACCCCGATGATTTAGGATTAGTGAGTTGGTATGATTGGTGTAGGGTGTGTTGCACTTTTAGAGTGATTCACAAACAAGGTTCTTATTAAGGATTGGTTACTCGGTATCATAAACAGGTGGTAAAATGCATAGTAACAATCATACACACCAAGGAATAGTATTTGTATAATAAGTAAAGAGTAGTTGTCAATTTTAAGTCCTATAGTGCATGGTTGATGATTATTTATTATATAATTCAAAAGAATAACTTTGGAAGAACATGTTCTTTAATAAAGAACAAGTATGATAATTAGGTTGGTGGGGTTCTATGGTTGACTATGGTTTCATCTAGTTTCTGGAGTAAGTATTAGATGGATCACAACCTAGTTGGATTCATCAACCCCAAGGGCTTGTAAGGTTGAGTTAAATATAAGCATCTTAGTTATCAATGGTTGCAATCAAGGTGGTATATCTTATGGTTGGTAGATAGTTACGGTTTATAGGTCCTCTTAGGCAGGATTTGCTGATGATTCTTTATTTACTTCAAAAGAATAACTTTTGAAGAACATACTTCTTAAGTAATAAGAAGTATATTAATGAGGGTTGAGGTTGTCTAGGTTTTGTTATTGGATCCACTAAGTAAAGAGTAATTGGTTCCTAAATAAGGTGGTTTATACACACTTAACACCATTAGGGTTTAGGGTGTATGCAAAATAATGCAAAATATCAAGCATGGTTGCTATATACAGTTCATCACAATGGTGTGATGCTAAGAATGGATAACTAAGTTTGGTGTCTCAGAAGATAGGAACTAGGGTTGGTCCTATTTGATTAGCTAAGCATGAACACATGTAATACCAATGTATTAGAGATGGGTCTCTATTATTTTCTGAAGACTTGGCAATTGTTTATTTTCTACTATGGAGCTATGAATGAAATCAAAATGTCATGATCACATGTTCTAACCTAGGTTTAGGTTTAGAAGCAATTTAGGGTTCACATGTAATAATGAAACTAGGGTTCCTAATGGAGTTAGGGTTTTAGGGTTTCTCATGAAATGATAGGTTTCTAGTTTTCTCCCTTATGGAACTAGGGTTTTCTAATTACCCTAAAATTCTTGAGTTAATAACTTGTTTGCAAAGTTAAAATTATTAACAATTTTGAATTAAAAATAATATTGGATTTGGCATTTTTCTATTTTTAAAGATTTTAATATTTAGGGTAATTATTAATCAGGGTTTAAATCTCTCTAATAAGGATTTAACAAAAATAACAAATAAAGAAAATTACTTATAATGTTTTCTTTATTTATTTACCGGTGTTTATTTATTTTGGAAAGTTTTCCTAATTATTGAATTTGAGTTTAATTAAGAATAAAAGAAAAGGCTTAATTAATAATGATTAAACAATTAAATTTTTATTCAAAATAAAAATTTCATATTATATTTTTATTGAATAGATTTTTCTTTTCTAAGAATTTTGATATATTATTTTAATTTTTCTGAATTATATTGAATTTTCTATAATTATTTAAAGTTGCAGCAATTTACGAATTTGAAATTAAACAAACGAAATACTAAACCTACTGATACGTCTCAAACGTATCTATAATTTCTTATGTTCCATGCTACTTTTATGATGATACTCACATGTTTTATACACACTTTATTTCATATTTAAGCATTTTCCGGCACTAACCTATTAACAAGATGCTGAAGTGCCAGTTCCTGTTTTCTGCTGTTTTCGGTTTCAGAAATCTTACACAGGAAATATTCTCGGAATTGGACGAAATCAAGGCCCACGATCTTATATTTCACGGAAGCTTCCAGAGCACCGAAGAGGGACCAGAGGGGAGCCAGGGAGGCCCCACACAACATGGCGGCGCGGCCAGAGGGGGGGCGCAACCCCCTAGTGTGTGGGCCCCCTAGGACCCTTCTGACTCCGTCTCTTCGCCTATTTAATCCCTGGTGATCTAAAACTTCGAGACGAATAAGCCACGATACGAGAGAAATTCCAGAGCTGCCGCCATCGCGAAGCCAAGATTCGGGGGACAGAAGTCTCTGTTCCGGCACGCCGCCGGGACGGGGAATTGCCCCCGGAAGGCATCTCCATCGACACCACCGCCATCTTCATCGCCGCTGCTGTCTCCTATGATGAGGAGGGAGTAGTTCTCCCCCGAGGCTAAGGGCTGTACCGGTAGCTATGTGGTTCATCTCTCTCCCATGTACTTCAATACAATGATCTCATGAGCTGCCTTACATGATTTAGATTCATATGATGAGCTTTGTATCACTATTAATCTATGTGCTACTCTAGTGATGTTATTAAAGTACTCTATTCCTCCTACATGATGTAATGTTGCCAGTGTGTGCATCATGTAGTACTTGGCATAGGTTATGATTGTAATCTCTTGTAGATTATGGAGTTAACTATTAATATGATAGTATTGATGCGATCTATTCCCCCTTTCATAGCCTGACGGTGACAGTGTGCATGCTATGTTAGTACTCGGTCTAAGTTGCAATGATCTATTATGCACTCTAAGGTTACTTAAATATGAACACCGGATGTTGTAGAGCTTGTTTACTCCGGCTTGAGGTGTGCTCTTGTAGCCCCACACAATGAATGGTGTTTGTCATCCAACAAGAGAGTGTAGAGAAAGTAGCATTTATTTATTCAGTTATGTGATCAATGTTGAGAGTGTCCACTAGTGAAAGTATGATCCCTAGGCCTTGTTTCCAAACATCGAATCTCCGTTTATTTACTGTTCTGCTACATGTTTACTTGCTGCCATATTTATTTCAGATTGCTATTACCACTCATATTCATCCATATTACTTGTATTTCACTATCTCTTCGCCGAACTAGTGCACCTATACATGTGACAAGTGTATTAGGTGTGTTGGGGACACAAGAGACTTCTTGTATCGTAATTGCAGGGTTGCTTGAGAGGGATATCTTTGACCTCTACCTCCCTGAGTTCGATAAACCTTGGGTGATTCACTTAAGGGAAACTTGCTGCTGTTCTACAAACCTCTGCTCTTGGAGGCCCAACACTGTCTACAGGAATAGAAGCCAACAGTAGACAGCAAGCTATTTTTTGGCATCGTTGCCGGGGAGGTAAGGTAAAAGGTATTCACATCCTCTGACTACTAAGCTATTTCCTAGCACTGTTGTTGGTGTGTGAGTGCTCGAAGCTATTTCCTTTAGATCCTGCAATTGCATCTTTTTGTTTCTTGTTTTTCACTAGTTAGGCATAATGGAAAATAACAGTGAGCTTTTTAATCTATTTCCTGAGTTAAGACATGGATTGTTTGATGCGAAAATTGAAAAACCTATGGAACCTTATTTGCATGCTAGTAGCAATGTTATTAGTATGAACGCTTCGAACACCATTGTTGCTAATGCTATGGAAAATTCTAAGCTTGGGGAAGCTGGTTTTGATGAGCATGATATTTTTAGTCCCCCAAGCATGGAGGAGAAAATTTACTTTGATGATACTTTGCCTCCTATATATGATGATTATGGTGATGAATTTACTCCCACTATTACTAATAAAATTGATTATGCTTATGTGAGTAGTAATTATTTTATGCATGAGACTCATGATAAGAATGCTTTATGTGATAGTTATATTGTTGAGTTTGCTCATGATACTACTGAAAATCTTTATGAGAGAAGGAAACATGGTTATATGCATCTTAATAATATTAAGTTTACCCTCTTTATGTTGAGAATCTTGAAGTTGCGCTTGTCTAGTTTTTCTATGCTGTTGCATTATGTTTACATGACTTGTTTATTTACAAGATTCCTTTTCATAGGAAGTGGGTTAGGCTTAAATTTGTTTTGAATTTTCTTTTTGATGCTCTCTTTTGCTTCAACTCTTATTTCTTGGGAGTGCATCATTGAAATTGCTGAGCCCATCTTAATGGCTATAAAGAAAGCACTTCTTGGGAGATAACCCATGTTTTTATTTTGCTACTGTTTTGTTGTGTCTTGGAAGTTGTTACTACTGTAGCAACCTCTCATTATCTTTATTTTATTGCATGGTTGTGCCAAGTAAAGTCTTTGATAGCAAGGTTGATACTAGATTTGGATTACTGCGCAGAAACAGATTTCTTGTTGTCACGAATTTGGGCAGGGTTCTCTGTAGGTAACTCAGAAAAATCTGCCAATTTACGTGCGTGATCCTCAGATATGTACGCAACTTTCATTCAATTTGAGCATTTTCATCTGAGCAAGTTAAGTGCCCCAGAAAAATTCGTCTTTACGGACTGTTCTGTTTTGACAGATTCTGCCTTTTATTTCGCATTGCCTGTTTTGCAATGTTTGATGGATTTCTTTGTTCCATTAACTTTCAGTAGCTTTGTGCAATGTCCAGAAGTGTTAAGAATGATTGTGTCACCTCTGAACATGTGAATTTTTGATTATGCACTAACCCTCTAATGAGTTTGTTTTGAGTTTGGTGTGGAGGAAGTTTTCAAGGATCAAGAGAGGAGGATGATCCAATAGGATCAAGAAGAGTGAAAAGTATAAGCTTGGGGATGCCCCCGTGGTTCATCCCTGCATATTGCAAGAAGACTCAAGCATCTAAACTTGGGGATGCCCAAGGCATCCCATTCTTCATCGACAACTTATCAGGTCACCTCTAGTGAAACTATATTTTTATTCCGTCACATCTTATGTACTTTACTTGGAGCGTCTGTGTGTTTTTATTTTTTGTTTTTGTTATTTTCATTCTCTGAATAAATTCATGCTTGTGTGGGAGGGAGACACGCTCCGCTTGTTCACATGAACACTGGTGTTCTTAGCTTTACTTTTAATGTTCATGGCGAAGGTTGAAAACTGCTTCGTTCATTGTTATTTGGTTGGTTCAGGAAATGTTACATGTGGTAGTGGTATAATGAAATACTTGCATATCTTGTAGATCATTGAGGTAAACGTTTTGAGGTATTTAGATGGTAAAGCTTGTTGGATAAATAAGTTAAAATTAGTAGTGGATTGTTGTCTTTAAGCTTGTGCCGTACTACAAACTCTACTTAAATAGTTGAAGGTGTAGTTGGACTTGATAGCTTTCCATGTCTAAGAGTTCATCGTAATAACTAAGTTGTGCTGAAGGTCGAGGGAGCTAGCGGGGTACTTGTGCCACCGTGAACGGCCCTCCTTGGAGTGAATTTTAATCATGCTCTTAATGTTGAACCTGCTAGTTGTTTGCAATAAGCTTGTGAGTTCTTTTTGACTAATGTTAAGCTACGGTTTTTGGCACTTCCACCATCCAAATTTCCTAGCCTCTTCGGTACTGTGCATTGCCTTTTGCTCACATTGAGAATTGTGCATACTTCGCCAGTACATCCAAACCCGTGGGAGGACTTTCTCTTGTTCTCCTACACATAAGCCATACATCTTCCTCAAAACAGCCACTATACCTACCTACCACAACATTTCCATAGCTATTCCGAGATATATTGCCATGCAACTTCCATTTTACATTACATGACTTGTTGTCATTTATTATTTATATATTGCTTTGCACGATTCTATACAGCTGATGTGTGGTTTACCCATATTACGCTAGATCACTGCACATCTTGCTACACTGGCAGAGGCATATAGTTTTATACATCATGTTTTGTTCATTATGAGTTATTTGTACCAAAAAGTGTGTTGTCATATTAGGATGTTGCCCCTAAAAGTGAAAAGAGCCATGGAGGCCATCGAAAAGAGAAACAGAAAAAGAAAAGAAAAATAGAAAAAAAGAAAAAAAAGAAGAATAAAGAAAAAGGGGGCAACATCACTATCTTTTTTATCCACACTTGTGCTCATGTTTTAGCACCTGCAGTATTCATAGTCATTATTTGTGCTCATGTTTAGCACCTACACTCCATATGAGAGAGTTTTCATGTTTTAC
Source organism: Lolium perenne (assembly GCF_019359855.2). Lineage (NCBI taxonomy): Eukaryota > Viridiplantae > Streptophyta > Magnoliopsida > Poales > Poaceae > Lolium > Lolium perenne. Next base: position 161,860,105 of record NC_067246.2, read on the forward strand.
TAGTATAACTATGTGGGGAATTTACACTATAGAACTTGGGTTGTATATTCCAATGATGAGCTTCCTCAAAAGTGCTATAGGTCTTCGTGAGCAACCAAGTTGGATGCACCCCCACTAGTTCCATTGGAGAGCTTTCATACACATATAGCTCTATGTGCATCCGTTGCATGGCAATCTGATACGGGCATGGAGGCCTATGTGGAGCCTAGATTCAGGACTCCACCAGCTTAATTATCTTAGTTTTTGTAATTGTCATATATTGGCAAATTAGGGATTTTTAATAAATCGATTCAGTCTTGGTTTGGGCCTGTCCAACCAAGTTAGGGAGGCCCATAGTGGGGCGCCCAGCCTAGCAAGGGCTGGCCGGCCACCCTTCCCCTCATATAAGGAGGTGGAGCGGCTAGGGTTTAGGTAGTTCAAGTTTAGTCTAAAGTTTAGGTTATACCTAGTTGCGTGCGTTCACGTGTATCATCCCTCCGGGGGTACGGCGCTGCCGTTTATCTATACTATTATCCGCTGCGAAGGTTCTTGTGTTCATCAAGGATTATCTAGCTTTTGGTTTGAGGCGTATCGTTCATCGATCCGTTGCTTGCTGGATTCGTTCCCTCTTCTCCAGGCTGCGTTCATCGCGTTGTTGGGAGGTTTCTCTACCCCAGGTTCTCGCTGTGAAAGATCGGGCATCAAATTAGGTGGATTAGCTTGGATCCACCGTATCACAATCACTACTCCTTACATAGCTTCGATTATAAGACTTCCTCTTGTCTAATGTTTGTAAGACTTTCTTTCATTGGCCTTCCAAACCCCCATTAACGTTCTTTATGCCATAACATCCTGGTGCCAACACCAAATGCTTGCGCTCACAAGTTGAGTAGGCTTCGAAATAGTTGATTCATGACGTTCATGTTTAATTTTACTTGACTGAATCCTTCTTTGTTGTGAAAATTTACTTGATACTTGGAATGAAGGATAGAACTTCTACGTTGGATACTTAAAACATCTCTAATGAACTTTGTACGGTTTCATGTCTTTAAAACAATAGTTCATGAAAACTTTTAGCATGTTTAACTCTTGCATTATCATCTCTTATATCAATTATAGATATTTGCTTTGAATAATTTAATCTCAGCTCATATGCTTTACAATAGTATTGATCAAGATTATGATAGCATGTCACTTCAGAAATTATCTTTGTTATCGTTTACCTACTCGAGGGCGAGTAGGAACTAAGCTTGGGGATGCTTGATACGTCTCAAACGTATCTATAATTTCTTATGTTCTATGCTACTTTTATGATGATACTCACATGTTTTATACACACTTTATGTCATATTTATGCATTTTCCGGCACTAACCTATTAACAAGATGCCGAAGTGCCAGTTCCTGTTTTCTGCTATTTTTGGTTTCAGAAATCTTACACAGGAAATATTCTCGGAATTGGACGAAATCAAGGCCCACGATCTTATATTTCACGGAAGCTTCCAGAGCACCGAAGAGGGACCAAAGGGGAGCCAGGGAGGCCCCACACAACATGGCGGCGCGGCCAGAGGGGGGGGGGGGGCGCGCCCCCCTAGTGTGTGGGCCCCCCAGGACCCTTCCGACTCCGTCTCTTCGCCTATTTAAGCCCTGGTGACCTAAAACTTCGAGACGAATAAGCCACGATACGAGAAAAGTTCCAGAGCCGCCGTCATCGCGAAGCCAAGATTCGGGGGACAGAAGTGATGAGGTCTGAGACCCGTGTGTGGCCCGATCTCGCGGATTGACTTCGAAACCAAGGGGGAAGATGGGAAAAACGCGAGGAACACGAAGAACACGGCGATGAACACGAGGAACTCCGAGACTCACGCACACACACACCCCGATACACCCGATGCTTACCTCCGTGGCTCGATGGACCACGCCAATAGAATCACCCGGAAGAGGCACGCGGCAGAATTCCCGGTGAGAGATTGGGATTGGAGAAGAAGAGCTTGGTGAGGGAGAGAGAGTATCTTGTACTAGAATCTCACTCAACAAGTTCCAAATCAACAACCGAGGTGCCTTGATTACAGAGGGATGATACCCAAGGGAGACTAAGCTCAAATTTAGGTTTGAGTTCAAAACAAGTCTAAAGAGCTAATGAGGGGTTCCAGCTACTTATATAGTCATACACGGCCAGCAAGGGCGAACAGGTACGCGAATGGATAAGTTAAGGCAGTTTGGTGGGGGCATTCTCGTCAGGTCCGGTTTGGGGCCGGTCGGACCGGGCCTGGGACCGGGCTGTCCGGTTTGGGGCCGGTCTGACCGGGTCTGTGACCGGGCCGTCCGGTCATGGGTCCGGTCGACCGGGCGCAAACCGGGAAACTGCGAAGTTTCCGGTCCTGGGTCCGGTCGTCGTCCAGTACGAGGGAGCTGGCCCGGTTTGCGCCCGGTCGACCGGGCCTATGACCGGGCGTCCGGTTGTAGGTCCGGTCCGACCGGGTCTGGACCGGCCAGCGTCCGTCTCTTCCTTGGAGCGCTTCGTGCGACGTCGGCTTCGGCTTCATGATCATCTCCATGTCCAGTTGCTTCTCTCCTTCCCTTGACCTTGGCGTCTCCTCCTCTCCGTGGTCTTGACGCGCCTTGTACCTAATGACACATAGCACGTCGGCATGAGGTAGCAATCCATCCAAAGGGGTACCAAGATCAAGGGTGGTGAGGAGCGAGTTCACCTCATCATGAAGAGCTTTGACTCGGGCTCGTGTCATCGGTCCACTTGGGGGACTTGTTGGTCTTGGTGTAGCAACGTCGGTGACCGGGGCTACATCATCTCCCCCTTGGGAAAGAGTCGTCCTCGACTCTTGCACCTCCTCATCTCCATGATAGGGTGACAAGTCCGAGACGTTGAACGTGTTGCTCACCAAGTACTTGGATGTTGGTATGTCGATGACGTAAGCGTTGTCGTTGATGCGCTTGAGGACCTTGAAGGGGCCATCTCCTCTTGGCTTGAGCTTGGAGTTGCGCTCATGAGGGAACCTTTCCTTTCGGAGGTGGATCCAAACGAGGTCTCCTTCTTCGAATATCCTTGCCTTCTTCTTGGCGTTGAGGCGGTTGGCTTGACGAAGAACATGTTCTTGTATGGTTGCCCTTGTCTCTTCATGTATTTTCTTGATGGCGGTGGCGCGCTTGTCGAAGTCCATGTTGATGCGCTCGTGGAGAGGAAGCGGAAGTATGTCGAGTGCCGTGTAAGGTTCGAAGCCATAGACGACCATGAAGGGGCTCCTTGATGTAGTCTTGTGCTTGGCGCGGTTGTAGGCGAACTCGGCGTGAGGAAGGCACTCCTCCCATGACCTCAAGTTTTTCTTCACGAGGACTCGTAGGAGGGTGGAGAGGCTTCGATTGACCACTTCCGTTTGGCCGTCCGTTTGCGGGTGCGATGATGATGAGAACAAGAGCTTGACTCCAAACTTCGCCATGATCGACTTCCAAAGATAGCTCATGAACTTGACGTCTCGATCCGACACAATGCTTTGCGGTACTCCATGTAAGCGAACGATTTCCCTGAAAAACAATGAAGCAATGTGTGAAGCATCGTCGCTCTTATGGCAAGGTATGAAATGAGCCATCTTAGAGAATCTATCCACTACAACAAATATGGAATCATGACCATGCTTAGTGCGAGGCAAGCCTAGAGCGAAATCCATGCTAATATCTGTCCATGGTGCAAAAGGAATAGGCAATGGCATGTAGAGACCATAAGGGTTGGAGGTAGACTTAGCTTGTAAGCATGTTGTGCACCGACGGCAAAGGCGCTCCACATCTCGCTTCATCTTTGGCCAATAGTAGTGGGTTGAGAGCATGGCATATGTCTTGTCACGGCCAAAGTGGCCCATAAGACCTCCTCCATGAGACTCGTGCAAAAGCAATTTTCGAAGCGAAGACGCGGGAATGCAAATCTTGTTGGCTTTGAACAAATAGCCATCATGCAAATAGAAATCATCCACTCCTCGCTCAACGGAGCACTTCTCAAAAATGGGAGCAAAGAAAGAATCGGAAGGATAGAGTTCTTTGATCTCTTCAAGTCCCAAAACATGAAAATCCAAACGAGTTAACAAAAGGGTGTTTTTGCGGGAAAGAGCATCCGCCACAACATTGTCCTTGCCCTTCTTGTATTTGATCACATATGGGAAGGACTCAATGAACTCGACCCATTTTGCATGTCGTTTGTTCAAGTTGTGTTGGCTTTTCAAATATTTCAAGGACTCATGGTCGGAATGAATGATAAACTCTTTTGGCCAAAGGTAATGTTGCCAAACTTCAAGAACACGAACCAAAGCGTAGAGCTCCTTGTCATATATAGGATAGTTGAGGCGTGCGCCATCTAACTTCTCACTATAGTATGCCACGGGTTTGCCCTCTTGCATAAGAACACCGCCAATACCAAGCCCACTTGCATCACACTCAATCTCAAAAGTTTTGGCAAAATTTGGAAGAACAAGAAGTGGAGCTTCGGTAAGACGTTTCTTCAACTCATCAAAAGCATTTTGTTGGGCCTTGCCCCAAACAAACGGAACATTCTTCTTGGTAAGCTCATTCAAAGGGCAAGCGATGGTGCTAAAATCTTTCACAAAGCGGCGATAAAACCCGGCAAGTCCATGGAAGCTTCGGACTTGGCCAACATTTGTAGGGGTAGGCCAATTATGGATGGCCTCCACCTTGGAAGAATCAACTTCAATCCCATTAGCGGAAACCACAAAACCAAGAAAAACCAATTTGTTTTGAGCAAATGTGCATTTGGGGAGGTTAGCATAAAGCTTTTCATGGCGCAAGATGCACAAGACTTCTCTCACATGTTGCACATGGTCCTCGAGGTTTTTGCTATAAATAAGAATATCATCGAAGTAGACAACCACGCTCTTGCCAATGAGAGGACGCAAGATGTGATTCATGAGGCGCATGAAAGTAGATGGTGCATTGGAAAGACCAAAAGGCATAACGAGCCATTCATAGAGACCAAGTTTGGTCTTGAATGCCGTTTTCCATTCGTCACCAATAGCCATGCGGATTTGATGGTAACCACTACGCAAATCGACTTTAGAGAAAATCGTGGCACCACTAAGTTCATCAAGCATGTCATCTAAACGCGGAATGGGATGGCGGTAACGGACGGTAATGGCATTGATGGGGCGACAATCCATACACATCCGTTGCGTCTCATCCGGTTTAGGCACAAGAATCACGGGAACCGCACAAGGGCTAAGGCTTTCTCGGACGTACCCTTTTGCGAGGAGATCTTGAATTTGGCGATTGATCTCCTTGGTCTCTTCGGGATTGGTGCGGTAGGCGGCACGGTTTGGGAGCGGAGCGCCGGGTATGAGGTCGATGCGGTGTTCTATGCCGCGGAGTGGTGGTAGTCCATGAGGGAGCTCGTCGGGGAAGACGTCTTGAAATTCCTGCAAAAGAGACAACAAAGACGGAGGAATGTTGGTTAAGTCGTTAGTCTCCGACGAGGGTCCCTTGCATATGAGCACATAGTGCAATATGGTGGATGGGTTCTCTTGTAGCTCTCTCCACTCACTCTTGGTGGCTAGAAGGACACTCTTGGACTCACTCATATATGGCTTGTGGTGCTCACTATCTTTGTGGTGGGTCGCTCCCTCTCCTCTCATCTCACTATGGTGGGTGCGGAGTTGTGCCCTCGCTAAAGCCTTCGCATTATCCGCGATGATTTGGCTAGGAGTCATCGGGCGCAATTCGAACTTCTTGTCGTTGACCTTGAAGGTGTATGTGTTGGAGAGTCCGTCATGTATAGCCTTCTTGTCATATTGCCAAGGGCGGCCAAGCAACATGTGGCACACCGTCATGGGTACCACGTCACACTCGATGGTGTCCTCATAAGGGCCGATCTTGAAGTTGACGGTGACGGTATGTTGTATCTTGACGTTGCCCTTGTCACTCAACCATTGGATATGGTAAGGGTGAGGATGCTTGCGGAGAGTGAGGTGGAGCTTCTCACAACTCGGTGCTCGCAAGGTTGTGGCAACTTCCACCATCGATGATGACCTTGATAGACTTGCCACCAATTCCGCACGAGTTTGGAAGATGTTGCACCGTTGTTCTTCCATATCATGAGGTTGTGTGGTTAGCACCCTTGTGACCACAAGTGAGGGACTTGGGTCATGCTCACATAAGAGAGGATCTTCTCCACTTTCTTGTTCATAGGCTTCTTCACTTGCCACGGCGGCTTGCACAAGGGCTTCATATTCATCTTCATCAAGAGTCTCGATGTCACCATTCTCCATAGTGATCATGACCTTGGTGTTCTTGCACTCAAACGATTTGTGACCTTGGGTGCCACACTTGAAGCAAGTGACACTAGAGGGTCCCGTGGATGCCTTAGAGGAGGCGGTGGAGGAGACCGTTTGCTTCATGCGACTTTGGATAGTCGTCTTCTTGGACGGTGTAGAGGATGCGTCGGCCTTGGCACTTGTAGCATAAGGAGTTGACGTAGTAGGAGGAGTCGATGTAGCGAGCTTGGAGGAGAAATAGGACTTGGCCTTGGAGTACTTGATGTCCTCAATCACTTGGCGCTCGGCCTTCGATGCTTGGTGGACTAGCTCAACCATGTTGGAGTAAGGTTGGAACTCGACAATCCTCTTGATGGGATAAGTAAGGCCATTGAAGAAGCGAGCAATGGTTTGCTCCTCGGATTCTTGGATGTTGGCTCGCATCATAGTGAGCTCCATCTCCTTGTAGAACTCCTCAACGGTTTTGGTGCCTTGCTTCAAGTTTTGGAGCTTGTTGAAGAGGTCTTTCATGTAGTGCTTTGGGACAAAGCGAGCATGCATCTCCTTTTTCATATCTTCCCAAGTGTCAATTGGAGGGTCACCCTTCTCTTCTCGGAGAGTGAGGACTTGCTCCCACCAAGTGTTGGCGTAGTCTTCAAACTCGAGTGATGCCATAGCCACTTTCTTGGCACCGGAGTAGTTGTGGATGCGGAAGATCTTGTCCACCTTGAGTGCCCATGAGAGGTAAGCTTCAGGCGTCGTCTTCACCTTTGAACTTGGGCATGTTGAACTTGAGCTTGCCATACATGTTCTCTTCATCCTCCAAGTTTCTTCTACGAGGCGGGGCGCCGTCAACTCTTGCGGCTAGAGGTGGAATAGGAGGTCTTCTATGGCCAACCATAGCATTGGGTTGGTGGTGGAGTTGAACACTTGCTTCACTTGGTTCACGGTGAGGATGTGGTTGAAGATCTTGTCGCGGTTGAGGACGATGCTCAATGTTGGGTCTCTCATCTTGATCATGGTGTAGTTCTCCTCGTCCACGTTGATCATGGTGAGGGTGGCGACGAAGATCTCGCCGAGGTGGATCTCGAGGGTCTTGGTCTTGTGGATGACCATCACGCCCATGGTGAGCATGGCGATCCACTTGGTGACGATCTTGTTGAAGGTCTTGAGCTTGTGGAGGACGCTCATGTGGACGAGCATGGCGATGTATTTCTCCACGCCTAGAGTTGGAGCGGGAGTCTTCATGACGAGCATGTGAGCGATGAGGTCGATGATGGTCTTCACGCCTTGAAGAAGAGCTTGGGGACGAAATGCCACCATGAGAGTAATGGTCTTCATGCCTTGAGGAGGAGCTTGATGAAGAGGAAGTAGAGCGGTGTCGACGATGACGACCCAAGTTGGTGATGGCGCGCTCGAGGCTATCCATGCGCCGCTCCATGTTGGCATCATTGGCCGCCATTTGGCCATTCAAGTTGTCCGTAGCTTCACGAAGAAGGGCCAAGTCGTGGTTCACGGTGGAGAAGTTGTGAGCCACTTCATTGTATTGCTCATCGATGCGCGTCTCGAAGAGGGAGAGTTGCTCCTTGAACTCTTGTCGTTGCGTCCATAGGTTGTGTTGAGTAGCCAACCTCTCGGTGTTGCGAAGGATCTCTTCATCCCTATTGGTATCTCCGGTCCTATCCATGATGCAAAGACAAGAACTATGTTGTGTATGTTAGTGGAAGGAGACTACCTCGTACCCTTACCAAGGTAAGATAGTATTGAGGCAATCCACCAAACCGAAAGCAAGATCAAGTGTATCGGGGACACACGCAAAACCACACGCAAAAGCTAGCAAATATGGTGTTAGGCGAGTGTTGTGGAAAGCCAAAAGACAAATCCAAGATCAAGTATGTTGTTAAAAGTGGGTGAGGTCCAAAAATCCAAATGTCAATGTGAAGATCACTATAAACACGGAAAAAGATGTGGAACACACACACGAGATAAGCGGGGTTAGTGCAACCAAAAGTGAGCGGAAAAGTGTATGTATAAGTGCTCGGTGTCACACTAACACAAGGAGAGCCAAAGCTTTGGTTGCAAAGGAAGAGACAACAAGATTCACACGTGGCCTCTCTTCTCCTATCTCTCTTTGCTTAAAAGCTTTTTCTCTTTTGTATATGGCGGCACTTGCACTCGTTTGTATCTTTGGTGGCACGTGGACACTTTTGTGTATATGGGCGTATGGATGTATGGATGTATGGATGTATGGTGCTACTCGCACTCTTTTTGTGTTTTTGGGGCTTTTTGACGCACTATGCTAGCGTTAGCCTCGCTTTTGCTATCTTGCCACACGAGTGTTTGCTTGGGTGCCTTACTCAACGCGACACACACACCTCACAATGCGGGGCCACGTGCAATGTCTCGCAACACTAGACAAGCAATGCTCGATGGGATAGATCGCAAAAGGAAGAGGGGTTACAAGGTGACCTGCAAGTTATACCTGCGATGATGGTGGTGGTGGTGGTGGTGGTGGTGGAGATCGCCGGAAGACGAGGTCGAAGGAGGGGGCGTTGCTGCGCCCGGTCTGGGGTCCGGTTGGACCGGCTCCTGGACCGGCCTGTCCGGTTGCCGCCCGGTCGACCGGGTTCTGTGAGCCGGGCCGTCTGTGGCCCGGTTGACCGGGCTCGAAACCGGATTTCGCGGGATGAAGGTTTCTCTCTCTGTTCTTCACGAAAACCAAGCCAAATCGACCAAATCGAAGGGAAACGATGGAATTGGAGGCTAAAAGTTGGGGAAATAGTAGATCAAGCACAACAACACCAGATCCACGGACCAAAACCACTCAAAACGCAACCAAATCACAGATCGGTCAAGAGGCAATTTAGGGCTATTTTTGGGGATTTTTTTGAAAAATTTTCTAGGAACGAAATCGGGTGGGTGGGAGGTCAAATCCGCGGTAACCAAGAGCTGCTGATACCATATGATGAGGTCTGAGACCCGTGTGTGGCCCGATCTCGCGGATTGACTTCGAAACCAAGGGGGAAGATGGGAAAAACGCGAGGAACACGAAGAACACGGCGATGAACACGAGGAACTCCGAGACTCACGCACACACACACCCCGATACACCCGATGCTTACCTCCGTGGCTCGATGGACCACGCCAATAGAATCACCCGGAAGAGGCACGCGGCAGAATTCCCGGTGAGAGATTGGGATTGGAGAAGAAGAGCTTGGTGAGGGAGAGAGAGTATCTTGTACTAGAATCTCACTCAACAAGTTCCAAATCAACAACCGAGGTGCCTTGATTACAGAGGGATGATACCCAAGGGAGACTAAGCTCAAATTTAGGTTTGAGTTCAAAACAAGTCTAAAGAGCTAATGAGGGGTTCCAGCTACTTATATAGTCATACACGGCCAGCAAGGGCGAACAGGTACGCGAATGGATAAGTTAAGGCAGTTTGGTGGGGGCATTCTCGTCAGGTCCGGTTTGGGGCCGGTCGGACCGGGCCTGGGACCGGGCTGTCCGGTTTGGGGCCGGTCTGACCGGGTCTGTGACCGGGCCGTCCGGTCATGGGTCCGGTCGACCGGGCGCAAACCGGGAAACTGCGAAGTTTCCGGTCCTGGGTCCGGTCGTCGTCCAGTACGAGGGAGCTGGCCCGGTTTGCGCCCGGTCGACCGGGCCTATGACCGGGGCGTCCGGTTGTAGGTCCGGTCTGACCGGGTCCTGGACCGGCCAGCGTCCGTCTCTTCCTTGGAGCGCTTCGTGCGACGTCGGCTTCGGCTTCATGATCATCTCCATGTCCAGTTGCTTCTCTCCTTCCCTTGACCTTGGCGTCTCCTCCTCTCCGTGGTCTTGACGCGCCTTGTACCTAATGACACATAGCACGTCGGCATGAGGTAGCAATCCATCCAAAGGGGTACCAAGATCAAGGGTGGTGAGGAGCGAGTTCACCTCATCATGAAGAGCTTTGACTCGGGCTCGTGTCATCGGTCCACTTGGGGGACTTGTTGGTCTTGGTGTAGCAACGTCGGTGACCGGGGCTACATCAAGAAGTCTCTGTTCCGGCACGCCGCCGGGACGGGGAATTGCCCCCGGAAGGCATCTCCATCGACACCACTGCCATCTTCATCGCCGCTGCTGTCTCCTATGATGAGGAGGGAGTAGTTCTCCCCCGAGGCTATGGGTTGTACCGGTAGCTATGTGGTTCATCTCTCTCCCATGTACTTCAATACAATGATCTCATGAGCTGCCTTACATAATTGAGATTCATATGATGAGCTTTGTATCACTATTAATCTATGTGCTACTCTAGTGATGTTATTAAAGTACTCTATTCCTCCTCCATGATGTAATGTCGACAGTGTGTGCATCATGTAGTACTTGGCATAGGTTATGATTGTAATCTCTTGTAGATTATGGAGTTAACTATTACTATGATAGTATTGATGCGATCTATTCCCCCTTTCATAGCCTGACGGCGACAGTGTGTGATGAGGTCTAAGACCCCGTGTGTGGCCCGATCTTGCGGTTGACCCGAAATCCAAAGGAGGGAGAGAGGGAGAACGCGAAGAACACGATGAACACGAAGAACACGATGAACTCACGCACGCACACCAACCCGATACAACCGATACTTACCCCGTGGCTCGATGGACCACGCCAATAGAATCAACCCGGAAGAGACACGCGGTAGAATTCCGAGCGGAGAGATTGGTGAGGGAGATGAATCTAGGAGTGGGAGAGAGAGTGGGTAACACTAGAATCTCACACACCAAATCCAATCATCCAACATGGGTTGCCTTGATACAAAGGGGATGAAACCCTAGGGAGACAAAGCTCATCTTCATGTTTAAGCTATCATCTTGTCTAAAGAGGTAAGGGGGGTGTCTGGGGTCTATATATAGGCCTACAAGACAACACATGGCGAAAAGGCACATAGGTGGGTAACTTAGGCAGTTTGGTGGGTAGTTCCCGTCGGATCCGGTCTGGGGCCGGTCAGACCGGGCCTGGGACCGGGCGGTCCGGTTGTGGAGCCGGTCGACCGGTCGCCAACCGGGCAGGTCGGTCTGGGGCCCGGTCGGACCGGACTCTGGGCCGGCTGGGCCTCCTCCTCCCTCTTCCTTCTTCTCTTCTTTCCTTCTTCTTCTTCCTTCTTCCTTGCACCATGATGAATGGCTCCTCTTCCCTTCCCTCGCTTCCTTGCACCATGGGTGTTCCTCCTCTCCGGTTCCTCGATGATTCTTGTACCTAATGATATGTAGCACACCGATATGAGGTAGCATTCCATTCAAGGTATTGACGAGGTCGAGTATCGAGAGGAAGGAGTTCACCTTGTCGCGTGTAGCGTGGTTTAGGGTTGAAGGTCCACTTGGGGGACTCTTTGGCCATGGTGTAGCGTCGACGATAGGCGGGGTTGCACTTGATGGTCTTGGTGTAGCGACGTCGGTGACCGGGGCTACATCATCTCCCCCCCCTTGGGGAAGAGTCGTCCTCGACTCTTGTTCCTCCTCATCGAAGAGGTAGTCCATGACGGTTGTCCCATGTAGAGTTGGGTAGTCGCGGTCGAAGAAGAACTTGGAGAAAAACCACTTGCGAAGGGAAAGCTCCAAGAGGCATTTGGCAAAAATGGGAACCAAAAGAGTGTGGGTGTATCCAACATGTGGAAGGGCAAAAATTTGTGCATGTAAGAGTTGTATGGTGTCAAAAATGTGCGGTGTAGTATTGTCCCAAACAAGTGGAACAAACAAAAGGCAAGTGTCGGCGGCAAAATTTGGGGCAAAATTGTTATGTGTAATGGCAAAGCGATGGAGACTTCGAACTTGGGAGAGTATGGTTGGCTTGAGCCGAGTATGAGTGTCCTCAAGTGTGAAAGAATCCAATGCAATTGCCAAAGATGAAATGAGAAATCCAAAGAAGAGCAACTTTATGAGTGACATGTGGCACAAGATGCATAAGGTGTCTCTCACATGTATGACATGGTCCTTGAGATTCTTGGAGTGTATGATGATAATATCAAGACATACAACAATCATTGTGCCAACAAGATGTTTCAAGATAGTTTGCAAAAGAGGCCAAAGAGGGGACGAGGCCTTGGGCCAAACCGGAAACTCGACAAGGCAAGTCGGAAACACACTAGGGCGAAAGCTTGTGGGAACATACCCTTTGGTGTGATTCCCGCGGGTGAGGTCCTTGTTGGGGTAGCTCTCAATTGCGCGTTTCGTGAGCTCATGCTCCGTAGCGGTGGAAGTTGATGGTCGGGTACCTACACATGGAATGAGCAAAACAAAGAGCGTATGTGCATGGTAGAGGAACACATCATCCATCATGATGTTCCAAGACTTGTGCACATCACCATTAGTGTCAAGCAAGATATTATGAAATGCATGGCGATAGTGCAAATGGCAAGAAGGTGCATTCATGGCATGTGGCAACTCATGATCATCAAAAATGGAGAAGGCTATGGGGGCCATCTCATGGACAATGAAATAAGCATTCTTGCATACCAAGCATAAGAAAGAGCAATTGTTCACAATCTTGGATGCAAGGATCATGGAATGGTGTAAGCATTTTGGGCAAAGCATGCGGAAGCTAATGTCATCCTTGTCATTATCATTGCAAGCAATACATGGTAAAGAGCAAGTGGTCGACATATTGCAAGCAATGGTGGAAAAATTGAAGCTCTCATAGCATGGCATGGTCATGGTATCACAAGCAATCAATTTCACATGATCAACAATGTTATCAAGCAAAGCATCACATGGGAAAGTGAAAGTAGCATGTGAAGGAGCAAATGTATCATCGAGATCATGCATGCACTCATAAGTCATCATGTCCACTAGTGGGATCATGGCATCATCAACACCTATGTTGTTACCTTTGTAGGCCGACTCATGTGATGTAGGTGTTGTGGAAGTAGGAGGATCCATATGGTCGATATATCCATCTTGGAGCAAGCATGGTGAGATATCATCATCGTCATGCACCATGTACATCGTCTCCATGAGCGGGAACTCGTCCTCCGTGGAACGTAGGGCAACATAAGAAGACACCAACGAGGGAGAGGTTAATGTGTTAGCAAATGCGATGTCCTCCATGGACCTATCATCTACCTCTCTCAACTCACTTTGTGTGTCACTCATGTCCTCCAAACGGAAGCACTCAAACTCACATATGGGGTGGAAGTCGCTCAACTCACTATCACTCTCACTCAAGTGGGCTAAGTGGCTCTCATTCTCACATGGGATTGCTACCAACTCATCAATGAAGCATAGGGGAGTAGGCTCGACTTTCTCATCTCCATGCGCCTCCTTGGTTGAAGGGAAATTCCCATGCTCAACCATCTCAACTCCATGCGCCTCCGTAGGTGAAGGGAGAATCCCATGCTCACCATGCTCAACTCCATCGCCTCCCAAGTCATCCGCAAGCGGTGGCGTCGTGGTGTAGTAGAGAGCTAGGCTCGGATCCACATCAACCTTGAGTTGACCTTGGCGATCTTCATCTTGAAGTGTGGGCGCGATAGGCATCTTGGAGACTTGTGCATTGAGCTCGTCGAAGTAGAGCTTCTTGGCGCTTGGCGTTGTGCATTGCCATGCCACGTGACCCTTGGCCTTGCACACCTCACATAGGAGATTGGGACATTCCCGTGGAGGGTGGTCTTGTTGCTTGCACTTGTAGCATCGGAGTCCATAGGCATGTGACGAGGTAGGGGCCATTGTGGTGGTGGCGCAAGAGGTAGAAGTCGCCTCATGAGGAAGGTATGCGCGATGTGCACTTGCCGTCCTTGTAGTGGTGGACACCCTATCATGGTGTTTGTCGCCTTCATGTCGAGGCTCTCGTCTTCGGGCATCATCACCATGGCTTGAGTGGTGTCGTCGAAGACTCGTGGAAGATGTTGGTCGATGGCGATCATGAAGTGGCTTGTGGCGGCGAAGCTCATGTGGTGACGTATGTCGATGACGGTCCTTGCCATGCCTAGATGATGGCTCGTGCGACTTGGCATGTTGCTTGCGGCGCCTTGTGGAGCTTGGAGAAGAGTGTCGATGACGATCATGTTGGGGGCGCTCTTGTTGCTCCATATGATGTACGTGAGGTCGACGATCTTGTGCATAAGCACTCTCATGGTGGCGCCTCGTGGAGCTCGAAGAAGTGTGTCGATGGCGATCATGGTGGGGACGCTCTTGATGATCCATATGATGGTGCCATCGTGGCGGTCCTCCATCTTCATATGTAGCTCCAATGGCCAAGTGGTGGTACTTGGGAGCATCGTCGTTGCTCCTTGTGGAGACTAGGTGAGGTTCCGCCATGGTGTCGATGTTGTAGACGTGGCGTTGCTCCACCAAGTCGTCGATGCCGTAGTCGTGGCGTTGCTCCACCATGTCGTCCATGCTTGAGGAGCCATTGTCGATGTAGAGCTCCTCGATGTCGGTCATGTCGTTGATGCTCGCGGAGCCAAAGTCGGTGTAGAGCTCCTCGATGTCGGTCATGTTGGCGATGCTCGCGGAGCCATAGTCGGTGTCGAGCTCCACATGTTCCTCCACATCCGCGGTGCTTGAAGAGGTATCCTCCTCGAAGTGCTCCGTGTACTCCTCCGTATCTTCTTCGTCGCTATACATGTTAGCATGACAAGATCTATATGGTGTATGTTAGTGGAAGGAGACTACCTCGCACTCTTACCAAGGTAAGATAGTATTGAGGCAATCCACCAAACCGAAAGCAAGATCAAGTGTATCGGGAACACACGCAAAACCACACGCAAAAGCTAGCAAATATGGTGTTAGGTGAGTGTTGTGGAAAGCCAAAAGACGAAATCCGAAATCAAGTTTGTTGTTAAGAGTGGGTGAAGTCCAACGAAATCAAATGTCAAAGCGATGATCACTAGAAACACGGAAAAGATATGGAACACACACACGAGATGAACGGGGTTAGTGCGACCAAGGAATGAGCGGAAAAGTGTATGAAGCCCTTAATCAAGGGTGCTCGGTGTCACACTAACACAAGAAGAGATCAAAGCTTTGGTTGCAACGAAGAGACAACAAGATTTACACGCGGCCTCTCTTCTCTTTTTCTCTCTTTTGCTTAAAAGCTTTTCCCTCTTTTGTATTTGGTGGCACTTGCACTCTTTTGTATCTATGGTGGCGCTTTGTACACTTTGGTATGTATGATGGCACTATGCACACTTGTGCTCTTTTTGTAGTTTGGCGGCTTTTTCTCGCACTATGTTAGCGTTAGCTCGCTTTTGCTATCTTGCCACACGAGTTTTGCTTAGAAGCTTTACTCCACACGACACACACACCTCACAATCGGGGCCACGTGCAATGTCTCGCAACACTAGATAAGCAATGCTCGATAGGATAGATCGCAAAAGAAGAGGGGTTACAAGGTGGGGTGCAAGTTATACCTAGATGTCAGGCGGTGTCGGAACACACAACTTGCGATGCAGGTGGTGGTGTCAAGAGTACGGTTGCAAGTCCGGGGTGCCGAGGATGTCGTCGCTTGCTTCGGAGCTGCTGGTTAGTTTCACAAACAAGGCACTCAAACCGGAACAAGCAAACACAAGTTAGCGGAAGAAAACGGTCAAAGTAGCTTGGCGGTGGTGGCGGTGGTATGCCGGTGGTGGTGGTGTCGATGCCCTTGCGGTTGCGGCGGAGGTTATGGAGCCGCGGTGATGTTTCCCGGTGGTTTGGGGAGGGTGGCGGTGCTTGCCGGCGGCGGAGAGGGTGGCGGTGGTTGGCGGAGGTGGTGGTGGAGGTGGCGCCCGGTTGGCGCCCGGTTGACCAGGCCCTGGACCGGCCTGTCCGGTCTACAGCCCGGTTGACCGGGTTCTGGCCCGGTTTGCGCCCGGTTGGCGCCCGGTCTGGCGCCCGGTCTGCCCGCGCCTCGCTGACCGGCCCTGGTGCCAGGCTGTCCGGTCACCGGCCCGGTTGGCGCCCGTCGGCCGGATTTCGCGGGGCGCAGATTTTCTCTCTCCTGTTCTTGAGCGAAAACCAAGCCAAATCGACCAAAACGAAGGGAAATGATGGAATTGGGGGCTAAAAGTTGGGGAGATAGTAGATCAAGCACTCCAACACCAAATCCATGGACCAAAACCACTCAAAACGCAACGAAATCGCAGATCCGTCCAAAGGCAAATTAGGGCTATTTTTGGGGAATTTTTTGGAAAATTTTTAGGGACGAAATCGAGTGGGTGGAAGGTCAAATCCGCGGTAACCAAGAGCTGCTGATACCATATGATGAGATCTACAGCCTGGTTTGTGGCTCTGATGCCATATGATGAGGTCTAAGACCCCGTGTGTGGCCCGATCTTGCGGTTGACCCGAAATCCAAAGGAGGGAGAGAGGGAGAACGCGAAGAACACGATGAACACGAAGAACACGATGAACTCACGCACGCACACCAACCCGATACAACCGATACTTACCCCGTGGCTCGATGGACCACGCCAATAGAATCAACCCGGAAGAGACACGCGGTAGAATTCCGAGCGGAGAGATTGGTGAGGGAGATGAATCTAGGAGTGGGAGAGAGAGTGGGTAACACTAGAATCTCACACACCAAATCCAATCATCCAACATGGGTTGCCTTGATACAAAGGGGATGAAACCCTAGGGAGACAAAGCTCATCTTCATGTTTAAGCTATCATCTTGTCTAAAGAGGTAAGGGGGGTGTCTGGGGTCTATATATAGGCCTACAAGACAACACATGGCGAAAAGGCACATAGGTGGGTAACTTAGGCAGTTTGGTGGGTAGTTCCCGTCGGATCCGGTCTGGGGCCGGTCAGACCGGGCCTGGGACCGGGCGGTCCGGTTGTGGAGCCGGTCGACCGGTCGCCAACCGGGCAGGTCGGTCTGGGGCCCGGTCGGACCGGACTCTGGGCCGGCTGGGCCTCCTCCTCCCTCTTCCTTCTTCTCTTCTTTCCTTCTTCTTCTTCCTTCTTCCTTGCACCATGATGAATGGCTCCTCTTCCCTTCCCTCGCTTCCTTGCACCATGGGTGTTCCTCCTCTCCGGTTCCTCGATGATTCTTGTACCTAATGATATGTAGCACACCGATATGAGGTAGCATTCCATTCAAGGTATTGACGAGGTCGAGTATCGAGAGGAAGGAGTTCACCTTGTCGCGTGTAGCGTGGTTTAGGGTTGAAGGTCCACTTGGGGGACTCTTTGGCCATGGTGTAGCGTCGACGATAGGCGGGGTTGCACTTGATGGTCTTGGTGTAGCGACGTCGGTGACCGGGGCTACATCAGTGTGCATGCTATGTTAGTACTTGGTCTAAGTTGCAATGATCTATTATGCACTCTAAGGTTACTTAAATATGAACACCGGATGTTGTGGAGCTTGTTTACTCCGGCTTGAGGTGTGCTCTTGTAGCCCTACACAATGAATGGTGTTTGTCATCCAACAAGAGAGTGTAGAGAAAGTAGCATTTATTTATTCAGTTATGTGATCAATGTTGAGAGTGTCCACTAGTGAAAGTATGATACCTAGGCCTTGTTTCCAAACATCGAATCTCCGTTTATTTACTGTTCTGCTACATGTTTACTTGCTGCCATATTTATTTCAGATTGCTATTACCACTCATATTCATCCATATTACTTGTATTTCACTATCTCTTCGCCGAACTAGTGCACCTATACATGTGACAAGTGTATTAGGTGTGTTGGGGACACAAGAGACTTCTTGTATCGTAATTGCAGGGTTGCTTGAGAGGGATATCTTTGACCTCTACCTCCCTGAGTTCGATAAACCTTGGGTGATTCACTTAAGGGAAACTTGCTGCTGTTCTACAAACCTCTGCTCTTGGAGGCCCAACACTATCTACAGGAATAGAAGCCAACAGTAGACAGCACCTACCCGGGATTAAGCTACCCATAGCCACTGATGAGTGGGCCAGTGGCCACGTCACATGCCACAGTGGTGGTTGACTGGGTCAAAATTGATGAGCTGGCCAGGGACACGGTGACCGGCGGGCAGTGGTGATGGTCGCCGGTGATACGGCGCTCGCGCGGGGCTATGCGTGTGCTCGATCGAACGAGGGCGTCAAGACGAACGGACTGGTGGTGGCGCCGCTCCGATTTGGTCACCGGAGCGTGCCCGGCGACGAGGTGCTGCGGCGACACATATGGGCTAGCGACGCGGGGGCGCTACGGTATGCAATCGAACTCAGCGAGCATGCTAGGGAGATCAGTGGCTCACTAGGAGCATGACGCGCATGGCGGCGAGGCTTGCCGTGGCCTGGTTCGCTGGATTTCATGGCGCCGGTGACGGAGAAGACGAGCTCGACGGCGAGGCTACAGTTCACCCCGGCCCGATTCCTTTTGCACCGAGAGCATGTCGAGGACGGCGGAGACGATGGTGGTCACGGCGAGGCTCGGGGAAGGCTCCATCGGAGGCGATAGTCGGAGTCTGGTCGGGTAGGGTTTCAGCCTAGGGTGAAATTGAGCAGAGGAGGAAGAAACCCGAGGCTAGGGTTCATCCTGGGGTCTTTATACGACGTCGAAGCGTGCCTCGTCACGCCTTCGGACGAGGAGAAGCCGCCAGCGACGAGGAGAAGAGGAGCACGCCGTCGTGCTGTCCTCCATGCGCACGAAGAGGATGAGGATGACCTCCTCCCTCTGATATTTTTGGCGAAGGGGTATGTTGGGCTGGGCCAGGCTGTTGCTGGGTTGTGTTGCTGGGCTTGATTGCTAGGCTGCTGTTGGGCTGCTAGGCAGGCTGCTGCTGGGCTCCTTCGGCTGGCAAGGTCCAGGTAAGGCTTTTCTCCCATTTCTCTTTTATTTATTTTCTGTTTTGTATTTCTATTTTGAATTCAGATTTGAATTCATATTTAAACTCTTTTCTATTTTCCAGGTATTTCAATATGTTAATTTTATTAAGATCTGGTGCAATGATTATTACACCACTATTTCATTTGAAGCAATTATCTTGTATTAGATTGAGTTTATACATAGCTTATTCAAAATAGCAATTGGACATGAGTTTATATTTTAATTTTCTTTTTCTTATGAATCAATTCTGTTTGGAATGATTAATGTTGATACTTTCAACTCAAAGTAATTCAGAGGTTGAATTAGGACTTGGTATCCATTTGGGAAGTGATCACTTGCATGTTATTTTATGGGCACAGTTATGTGTTAATAAATTGGAAATTCTACTAGGGCTCCTTCAAATTTTAGTACTATTATTATAGTTTGATATCACCTTAACTTATCTAGAGTATGTACTACTCTCATTATTGTTGGGTCTTGGTTATAAAGATAAGTGGTTGATCACCACCATGGGTCTAATCAAATGGTTTAGCACTAGGTTATTCTTAAGTTCCATACTTAAGCATGAGCTTTAATTAGTGAACAATTCTAGGGTTCTCATCATATTCACCTAATGGCAATTGGTTTGAAACTCCTATGTGAACTAGGTCTATAGTTGTGATCACCCAAGTGATACATAACTAGGGTTTAGTCTCCCTATCCATTTTAAGGTGGTTATTTGCTTAATTGTTTCTGTTCCCCTTTAATTACTAAGGACTTGAGAATTGGTTTATCTTATACCAATGGATTTCTATTATATCCTTAATCTATTGTTAAAGTAACTAAAGTGGTTAGGGTTATTTTTATAGTTAATTTTGGTCATGATGATGGATGGTTTCTTACCATATAAAGTATAGAGTTTGACTCTAAGGTTTGCTTAGGTTCTTTGATTTATGATATATAGAGGTGATAGGATTCTACTTATGATCACCAAGTGGTTCACAAGTTAAGGTTGGGATATAAGCCTAGGGTTGCTTACAAGTTACCTCCCTATGATTTCATGTGGTGAATGATATCTACTTATCCTATTAGGATTTAACTTATCCTCACATACCTCAAGAGCATGATCATGGATTAGGCATGATCCACTTGTTCTTAATATCCTTACCTCAAGTTGATGAGGTCTAAGACCCCGTGTGTGGCCCGATCTCGCGGATTGACTTCGAAACCAAGGGGAGAGATGGGAGAACGCGAGGAACACGAAGAACACGACGAACACGAGGAACTCCGAG
This sequence comes from Lolium perenne, assembly GCF_019359855.2. Lineage (NCBI taxonomy): Eukaryota > Viridiplantae > Streptophyta > Magnoliopsida > Poales > Poaceae > Lolium > Lolium perenne. The sequence continues at coordinate 161,880,369 of NC_067246.2, forward strand.
ACTCACGCACGCACACCAACCCGATACACCCGATGCTTACCTCCGTGGCTCGATGGACCACGCCAATAGAATCTCCGAGGAAGAGGCCTGGCAGAATTCCCGGAGAGAGATTGGGGTTGGAGAGGAAGAGCTTGGTGAGGGAGAGAGAGTAACTTGTACTAGAATCTCACTCAACAAGATCAAAGTCAACAACCAAGGTGCCTTGATTACAGAGGGATGATACCCAAGGGAGACTAAGCTCAAAGGTAGGTTTGAGTTCAAAACAAGTCTAAAGAGTAAAGGAGGGGTCCAAGCTACTTATATAGGCACACATGGCCAGCAAGGGCGAACAGGTACGCGAATGGATAAGTTAAGGCAGTTTGGTGGGGCATTCCCGTCAGATCCGGTTTGGGTCCGGTCGTCCGGGGCTCGTGGACCGGGCTGTCCGGTCATGGGTCCGGTCTGACCGGGCCTATGACCGGGCTGTCCGGTCATGGGTCCGGTCGACCGGGCGCAAACCGGGAAACTGCGAAGTTTCCGGTCCTGGGTCCGGTCGTCGCCCGGTACGAGGGAGCTGGCCCGGTTTGCGCCCGGTTGACCGGGCCTGTGACCGGGGCGTCCGGTTGAGGGTCCGGTCCGACCGGATCCTGGACCGGCCAGCGTCCGTCTCTTCCTTGGAGCGCTTCAAGCGACGTCGGCTTCGGCTTCATGATCATCTCCATGTCCAGCTACTTCTCTCCCTCCCTTGACCTTGGCTTGTCCTCCTCTCCGGGGTCTTGATGCGCCTTGTACCTAATGACACATAGCACGTCGGCATGAGGTAGCAATCCATCCAAAGGGGTACCAAGATCAAGGGTGGTGAGGAGCGAGTTCACCTCATCATGTAGAGCTTTGACTCGGGCTCGTGTCATCGGTCCACTTGGGGGACTTGTTGGTCTTGGTGTAGCGACGTCGGTGAGCGGGGCTACATCATCTCCCCCCCCCTTGGGAAAGAGTCGTCCTCGACTCTTGCACCTCTTCATCTCCATGATAAGGCGACAAGTCCGAGACGTTGAACGTGTTGCTCACCAAGTACTTGGATGTTGGTATGTCGATGACGTAAGCGTTGTTGTTGATGCGTTTGAGGACCTTGAAGGGGCCATCTCCTCTTGGCTTGAGCTTGGAGTTGCGCTCATGGGGGAACATTTCCTTCCGGAGGTGGATCCAAACGAGGTCTCCTTCTTGAAATATCCTTTCCTTCTTCTTGGCGTTGATGCGGTTTGCTTGACGAAGCACATGGTCTTGTATGGTTGCTCTTGTTTCTTCATGGAGTTTCTTGACGGCGGCGGTGCGCTTGTCGAAGTCCATGTTGATGCGCTCGTGGAGGGGTAGCGGAAGTATGTCGAGTGCCGTGTAAGGTTCGAAGCCATAGACGACCATGAAGGGGCTCCTTGATGTAGTCTTGTGCTTGGCACGGTTGTAGGCGAACTCCGCGTGGGGAAGGAACTCCTCCCATGACTTCAAGTTCTTCTTCACGAGGATGCGTAGGAGGGTGGAGAGGCTTCGATTGACCACCTCCGTTTGGCCGTCCGTTTGCGGGTGCGAGGATGATGAGAATAGGAGCTTCACTCCAAACTTTGCCATGAGCGACTTCCAAAGATAACTCATGAACTTGACGTCTCGATCCGACACAATGCTTTGCGGTACTCCATGTAGGCGAACAATTTCCCTGAAAAACAATGAAGCAATGTGTGAAGCATCGTCGCTCTTATGGCAAGGTATGAAATGAGCCATCTTAGAGAATCTATCCACTACGAAAAATATGGAATCATGACCATGCTTAGTGCGAGGCAAGCCTAGAACGAAATCCATGCTAATATCGGTCCATGGTGCATAAGGAATAGGCAATGGAGTGTAAAGACCATAAGGGTTGGAAGTGGACTTAGCTTGTAAGCATGTTGTGCACCGACGGCAAAGGCGCTCCACATCTCGCTTCATCTTTGGCCAATAGTAGTGGGTTGAGAGCATGGCATATGTCTTGTCACGTCCAAAGTGACCCATAAGACCTCCTCCATGTGACTCTTGCAAAAGCAATTTTCGAAGCGAAGACTCGGGAATGCAAATCTTGTTAGCTTTGAACAAGTAGCCATCATGCAAATAGAAATCATCCACTCCTCGCTCAATGGAGCACTTCTCAAAAATTGGAGCAAAGAAAGAATCGGAAGGATAGAGTTCTTTGATCTCTTCAAGTCCCAAAACATGGACATCCAAACGAGTAAGCAAAAGGGTGTTTTGTGGGAAAGAGCATCCGCCACAACATTGTCCTTGCCCTTCTTGTATTTGATCACATATGGGAAGGACTCAATGAACTCGACCCATTTTGCATGTCGTTTGTTCAAGTTGTGTTGGCTTTTCAAATATTTCAAGGACTCATGGTCGGAATGAATGATAAACTCTTTTGGCCAAAGATAGTGTTGCCAAACTTCAAGAACACGAACCAAAGCGTAGAGCTCCTTGTCATATATAGGATAGTTGAGGCGTGCGCCATCTAACTTCTCACTATAGTATGCCACGGGTTTGCCCTCTTGCATAAGAACACCACCAATACCAAGCCCACTTGCATCACACTCAATCTCAAAAGTTTTTGCAAAATTTGGAAGAACAAGAAGGGGAGCTTCGGTAAGGCGTTTCTTCAACTCATCAAAAGCATTTTGTTCGGCCTTGCCCCAAACAAATGGAACATTCTTCTTGGTAAGCTCATTCAAAGGGCAAGCAATGGTGTTAAAATCTTTCACAAAGCGGCGGTAAAACCCGGCAAGTCCATGGAAGCTTCGGACTTGACCAACATTGGTAGGAGTAGGCCAATTGTGGATGGACTCCACCTTGGAAGAATCAACTTCAATCCCATTAGCGGAAACCACAAAGCCAAGGAAAACCAATTTGTTTTGAGCAAAGGTGCATTTGGGGAGGTTAGCATAAAGCTTTTCATGGCGCAAGATGCACAAGACCTCTCTCACATGTTGCACATGGTCCTCGAGACTTTTGCTATAGATGAGAATATCATCGAAATAGACAACCACACTCTTGCCAATGAGAGGACGCAAGATGTGATTCATGAGGCGCATGAAAGTAGATGGAGCATTGGAAAGACCGAAAGGCATAACGAGCCATTCATAAAGACCTAGTTTGGTCTTGAATGCCGTTTTCCATTCATCACCAATAGCCATGCGGATTTGATGGTAACCACTACGCAAATCGACTTTAGAGAAAATCGTGGCACCACTAAGTTCATCTAGCATGTCATCTAAACGCGGAATGGGATGGCGGTAACGGACGGTAATGGCATTGATGGGGCGACAGTCCATACACATTCGTTGCGACTCATCCGGTTTAGGCACAAGAATCACGGGAACCGCACAAGGGCTAAGGCTTTCGCGGACGTACCCTTTAGCGAGGAGATCTTGAATTTGGCGTTGGATCTCCTTTGTCTCTTCGGGGTTGGTGCGGTAGGCGGCACGGTTTGGAAGCGGAGCGCCGGGTATGAGGTCGATGCGGTGTTCTATGCCTCGGAGTGGTGGTAGTCCATGAGGGAGCTCGTCGGGGAAGACGTCTTGAAATTCCTGCAAAAGAGACAACAAAGACGGAGGAATGTTGGTTAAGTCGTTAGTCGCCGACGAGGGTCCCTTGCATATGAGCACATAGTGCAATATGGTGGATGGGTTCTCTTGGAGCTCTCTCCACTCACTCTTGGTGGCTAGAAGGACACTCTTGGACTCACTCATATATGGCTTGTGGCGCTCACTATCTTTGTGGTGGGTCGCTCCCTCTCCTCTCATCTCACTATGGTGGGTGCGGAGTTGTGCCCTCGCTAAAGCCTTCGCATTATCCGCGATGATTTGGCTAGGAGTCATCGGGCGCAACTCGAACTTCTTGTCGTTGACCTTGAAGGTGTATGTGTTGGAGAGTCCATCATGTATAGCCTTCTTGTCATATTGCCAAGGGCGGCCAAGCAACATGTGGCACACCGTCATGGGTACCACGTCACACTCAATAGTGTCCTCATAAGGTCCAATCTTGAAAGTGACGGTGACGGTATGTTGTATCTTGACGTTGCCCTTGTCACTCAACCATTGGATATGGTAAGGGTGAGGATGCTTGCGGAGAGTGAGGTTGAGCTTCTCACACAACTCGGTGCTTGCAAGGTTATGGCAACTTCCACCATCGATGATGACCTTGATCGATTTGCCACCAATTCCGGCACGGGTTTGGAAGATGTTGCACCGTTGTTCTTCCATAGCATGAGGTTGTGTGGTTAGCACCCTTGTGACCACAAGTGAGGGACTTGGGTCATGCTCACATAAGAGAGGATCTTCTCCACTTTCTTGCTCATAAGCTTCTTCACTTTCCACGGCGGCTTGCACAAGGGCTTCATATTCATCCTCATCAAGCGTCTCGATGTCACCATTCTCCATAGTGATCATAACCTTGGTGTTCTTGCACTCAAACGATTTGAGACCTTGGGTGCCACACTTGAAGCAAGTGACACTAGAGGGTCCCGTGGATGCCTTAGAGGAGGCGGTGGAGGAGACCGTTTGCTTCATGCGACTTTGGATAGTCGGTTTCTTGGATGGTGTAGAGGACACGTCGGCCTTGGCACTTGTAGCATGAGGAGTTGATGTAGTAGGAGGAGTTGATGTAGTGAGCTTGGAGGAGAAATAGGTCTTGGCCTTGGAGTACTTGATGTCCTCAATCACTTGGCGCTCGGCCTTCGATGCTTGGTGGACCAACTCAACCATGTTGGAGTATGGTTGGAACTCGACGATCCTCTTGATGGGATAAGTGAGGCCATTGAAGAAGCGAGCAATGGTTTGTTCCTCGGACTCTTGGTTGTTGGCTCGCATCATAGTGAGCTCCATCTCCTTGTAGAACTCCTCAACAGTCTTGGTGCCTTGCTTCAACTTTTGGAGCTTGTTGAAGAGGTCGGTCATGTAGTGCGTTGGGACAAAGCGAGCGTGCATCTCCTTCTTCATCTCTTCCCAAGTGTCAATTGGAGGTTCACCCTTCTCTTCTCGAAGAGTGAGGACTTGCTCCCACCAAGTGTTGGCGTAGTCCTCGAACTCAAGAGACGCCATAGCCACCTTCTTGGCACCGGAGTAGGTGTGGATGCGGAATATCTTGTCAACCTTGAGTGCCCATGAGAGGTAGGCCTCGGCATCTTCTACATGGTGAACTTGAGTCTTCCAAACATGTTTTCTTCATCCTCCAAGTTTCTTCGACGAGGAGGGGCGCCTTCATCTCTTGCGGCTAGAGGAGGAATAGGAGGTCTTCTACGGCCAACCATAGCATTGGGTTGGCGTTGAAGATGAACACTTGCTTCACTTGGTTCACGGTGAGGATGTGGTTGAAGATCTTGTCGTGGTTGTTGGCGATGCTCAATGTTGGGTCTCTCATCTTGATCATGGTGTGGCTCTCCTCGTCCACGTTGGTCATGGCGAGGGTGGCGGCGGAGATCTCGCCGAGGTTGATCTTGAGGACCTTGGTCTTGGGGTTGGCCGTCACGCCCATGGTGGGCATGGCGATCCGCTTGGTGACGATCTTGTTGAAGGACTTGGTCTTGTGGAGGACGCTCATGTGGGCGAGCATGGCGATGGATTTCTCCGCGCCTAGAGTTGGAGCTAGAGTCTTCATGACGAGCTTGTGGGCGATGAGGTCGATGATGGTCTTCATGCCTTGAGGACGAGCTTGAGGACGAAAGGCCACCATGAGAGTAATAATCTTGTGGCGAGCTTGAGGACGATGAAGTAGAGCGGTGTCGACGATGACGACCCAAGTTGGTGATGGTGCGCTCGAGGCTATCCATGCGCCGCTCCATGTTGGCATCATTGGCCGCCATTTGGCCATTCAAGTTGTCCGTAGCTTCACGAAGAAGAGCCAAGTCTTGGTTCACGGCGGAGAAGTTGTGAGCCACCTCATCGTATTGCTCATCGATGCGCGTCTCGAAGAGGGTGAGTTGCTCCTTGAACTCTTGTCGTTGCGTCCATAGGTTGTGTTGAGTAGCCAACCTCTCGGTGTTGCGGAGGATCTCTTCATCCCTTGTGGTATCTCCGTTCCTATCCATGATGGAAAGACAAGAACTATGTTGTGTATGTTAGTGGAAGGAGACTACCTCGCACTCTTACCAAGGTAAGATAGTATTGAGGCAATCCACCAAGCCGAAAGCAAGATCAAGTGTATCGGGAACACACGCAAAACCACACGCAAAAGCTAGCAAATATGGTGTTAGGCGAGTGTTGTGGAAAGCCAAAAGACAAATCCAAGATCGAGTATGTTGTTAAAAGTGGGTAAGGTCCAAAAATCCAAATGTCAATGTGAAGATCACTATAAACACGGAAAAAGTTGTGGAACACACACACGAGATAAGCGGGGTTAGTGCAACCAAAAGTGAGCGGAAAAGTGTATGTATAAGTGCTCGGTGTCACACTAACACAAGGAGAGCCAAAGCTTCGGTTGCAAAGGAAGAGACAACAAGATTCACACGCGGCCTCTCTTCTCGTATCTCTCTTTGCTTAAAAGCTTTTTCTCTTTTGTATATGGTGGCACTTGCACTCGTTTGTATCTTTGGTGGCACTTGGACACTTTGTATGTATGGGTGTATGGATGTATGGTGCTACTCGCACTCTTTTTGTGTTTTTGGGGCTTTTTTTCAAGCACTATGTTAGCGTTAGCCTCGCTTTTGCTATCTTGCCACACGAGTGTTTGCTTGGATGCCTTACTCAACGCGACACACACATCTCACAATGCGGGGCCACGTGCAATGTCTCGCAACACTAGACAAGCAATGCTCGATGGGATAGATCGCAAAAGGAAGAGGGGTTACAAGGTGAAAGCTGCAAGTTATACCTGCGATGGTGGTGGTGGTGGTGGTGGTGGTGGAGATCGCCGGAAGTCGAGCTCGAAGGAGGGCGCGAAGATGCGCCCGGTCTGGGGCCCGGTTGGACCGGATCCTGGACCGGCCTGTCCGGTTGCCGCCCGATCGACCGGGTTCTGGGCTGGCTCGTCCGGTCTTGGGCCCGATTGACCGGGTTCGAAACCGGATTTCGCGAGCTGGAGCTTTCTCTCTCCTGTTCTTCCCCAAACCAAATCCAAAAGAGCAAATCGACGGGAAACGATGGAATTGGAGGCTCAAAGTTTGGGAAATAGTAGATCAAGCACAACAACACCAGATCCACGGACCAAAACCACTCAAAACGCAACCAAATCACAGATCGGTCAAGAGGCAATTTGGGGCTATTTTTGGGGATTTTTTGGAAAATTTTCTAGGAACGAAATCGGGTGGGTGGAAGGTCAAATCCGCGGTAACCAAAAGCTGCTGATACCATATGATGAGGTCTAAGACCCCGTGTGTGGCCCGATCTCGCGGATTGACTTCGAAACCAAGGGGAGAGATGGGAGAACGCGAGGAACACGAAGAACACGACGAACACGAGGAACTCCGAGACTCACGCACGCACACCAACCCGATACACCCGATGCTTACCTCCGTGGCTCGATGGACCACGCCAATAGAATCTCCGAGGAAGAGGCCGTGGCAGAATTCTCGGAGAGAGATTGGGGTTGGAGAGGAAGAGCTTGGTGAGGGAGAGAGAGTAACTTGTACTAGAATCTCACTCAACAAGATCAAAGTCAACAACCAAGGTGCCTTGATTACAGAGGGATGATACCCAAGGGAGACTAAGCTCAAAGGTAGGTTTGAGTTCAAAACAAGTCTAAAGAGTAAAGGAGGGGTCCAAGCTACTTATATAGGCACACATGGCCAGCAAGGGCGAACAGGTACGCGAATGGATAAGTTAAGGCAGTTTGGTGGGGCATTCCCGTCAGATCCGGTTTGGGTCCGGTCTGACCGGGCCTGTGACCGGGCTGTCCGGTCATGGGTCCGAGTCAAAGCTCTTCATGATGAGGTGAACTCGCTCCTCACCACCCTTGATCTTGGTACCCCTTTGGATGGATTGCTACCTCATGCCGACGTACTATGTGTCATTAGGTACAAGGCATGTCAAGACCACGGAGAGGAGAAGACGCCAAGGTCAAGGGAAGGAGAGAAGCAACTGGGCATGGAGATGATCATGAAGCCGAAGCCGACGTCGCACGAAGCGCTCCAAGGAAGAGACGGACGCTGGCCGGTCCAGGACCCGGTCAGACCGGACCTACAACCGGACGCCCCGGTCATAGGCCCGGTCGACCGGGCGCAAACCGGGCCAGCTCCCTCGTACCGGACGACGACCGGACCCATGACCGGACGGCCCGGTCACAGGCCCGGTCAGACCGGCCCCAAACCGGACCTGACGAGAATGCCCCACCAAACTGTCTTAACTTATCCATTTGCGTACCTGTTCGCCCTTGCTGGCCGTGTATGACTATATAAGTAGCTGGAACCCCTCATTAGCTCTTTAGACTTGTTTTGAACTCAAACCTAAATTTGAGCTTAGTCTCCCTTGGGTATCATCCCTCTGTAATCAAGGCACCTTGGTTGTTGATTTGGAACTTGTTGAGTGAGATTCTAGTACAAGATACTCTCTCTCCCTCACCAAGCTCTTCTTCTCCAATCCCAATCTCTCCCCGGGGAATTCTACCGCGTGTCTCTTCCTCGGAGATTCTATTGGCGTGGTCCATCGAGCCACGGAGGTAAGCATCGGGTGTATCGGGGTGTGTGTGTGCGTGAGTCTCGGAGTTCCTCGTGTTCATCGCCGTGTTCTTCGTGTTCCTCGCGTTTTCCCATCTTCCCCCTTGGTTTCGACGTCAATCCGCGAGATCGGGCCACACACGGGGTCTTAGACCTCATCATATGGTATCAGCAGCTCTTGGTTACCGCGGATTTGACCTCCCACCCACCCGATTTCGTCCCTAGAAAATTTTCCAAAAAAATCCCCAAAAATAGCCCTAAATTGCCTCTTGACCGATCTGTGATTTGGTTGCGTTTTGAGTGGTTTTGGTCCGTGGATCTGGTGTTGTTGTGCTTGATCTACTATTTCCCCAACTTTTAGCCTCCAATTCCATCGTTTCCCTTCGATTTGGTCGATTTGGCTTGGTTTTCGTGAAGAACAGGAGAGAGAAAGTTCATCCCGCGAAATCCGGTTGAGCAGCCGGTCAACCGGGCCCACGACCGGCCGAGCCGGCCCAGCACCCGGTCAACCGGGCGGCAAACCGGGCAAGCCGGTCCAGAACCCGGTCCAACCGGGCCTCCGACCGGGCGACGCAACGCCCCCTTCGACCTCGACATCCGGCGATCTCCACCACCACCACCACCACCACCACCACCATCGCAGGTATAACTTGCAGGTCACCTTGTAACCCCTCTTCCTTTTGCGATCTATCCCATCGAGCATTGCTTGTTTAGTGTTGCGAGACATTGCACGTGGCCCCGCATTGTGAGGTGTGTGTGTCGCGTTGAGTAAGGCACCCAAGCAAACACTCGTGTGGCAAGATAGCAAAAGCGGGGCTAACGCTAACATAGTGCGTCAAAAAGCCCCAAAAACACAAAAAGAGTGCGAGTAGCACCATACATCCATACATCCATACATCCATACGCCCATATACACAAAAGTGTCCACGTGCCACCAAAGATACAAACGAGTGCAAGTGCCGCCATATACAAAAGAGGAAAGCTTTTAAGCAAAGAGAGATAGGAGAAGAGAGGCCACGTGTGAATCTTGTTGTCTCTTCCTTTGCAACCAAAGCTTTGGCTCTCCTTGTGTTAGTGTGACACCGAGCACTTATACATACACTTTTCCGCTCACTTTTGGTTGCACTAACCCCGCTTATCTCGTGTGTGTGTTCCACAACTTCTTCCGTGTTTATAGTGATCTTCACATTGACATTTGGATTTTTGGACTTTACCCACTTTTAACAACATACTCGATCTTGGATTTGTCTTTTGGCTTTCCACAACACTCGCCTAACACCATATTTGCTAGCTTTTGCGTGTGGTTTTGCGTGTGTCCCCGATACACTTGATCTTGCTTTCGGTTTGGTGGATTGCCTCAATACTATCTTACCTTGGTAAGAGTGCGAGGTAGTCTCCTTCCACTAACATACACAACATAGTTCTTGTCTTTCCATCATGGATAGGAACGGAGATACCAATAGGGATGAAGAGATCCTTCGCAACACCGAGAGGTTGGCTACTCAACACAACCTATGGACGCAACGACAAGAGTTCAAGGAGCAACTCTCCCTCTTCGAGACGCGCATCGACGAGCAATACGATGAGGTGGCTCACAACTTCTCCACCGTCAACCACGACTTGGCCCTTCTTCGTGAAGCTACGGACAACTTGAATGGCCAAATGGCGGCCAATGATGCCAACATGGAGCGGCGCATGGATAGCCTCGAGCGCGCCATCACCAACTTGGGTCGTCATCGTCGACACCGCTCTACTTCCTCTTCATCAAGCTCTTCTTCAAGGCATGAAGACCATTACTCTCATGGTGGCATTTCGTCCCCAAGCTCTTCTTCAAGACATGAAGACCATTATCGGCCCCATCGCTCACATGCTCGTCATGAAGACTCCCGCTCCAACTCTAGGCGTGGAGAAATACATCGCCATGCTCGTCCACATGAGCGTCCTCCACAAGCTCAAGACCTTCAACAAGATCGTCACCAAGTGGATCGCCATGCCCACCATGGGCGTGATGGCCATCCCCAAGACCAAGATCCTCAAGATCCACCTCGGCGAGACCTTCGTCGCCACCCTCGCCATGACCAACGTGGACGAGGAGAGCTTCACCATGATCAAGATGAGAGACCCAACATTGAGCATCGTCCTCAACCGCGACAAGATCTTCAACCACATCCTCACCGTGAACCAAGTGAAGCAAGTGTTCAACTCCAACGTCAACCCAATGCTATGGTTGGCCGTAGAAGACCTCCTATTCCACCTATAGCCGCAAGAAATGAAGGCGCCCCTCCTCGTAGAAGAAACTTGGAGGATGAAGAGAACATGTGATGTAGCCCCGGTCACCGACGTTGCTACACCAAGACCAACAAGTCCCCCAAGTGGACCGATGACACGAGCCCGAGTCAAAGCTCTTCATGATGAGGTGAACTCGCTCCTCACCACCCTTGATCTTGGTACCCCTTTGGATGGATTGCTACCTCATGCCGACGTGCTATGTGTCATTAGGTACAAGGCGCGTCAAGACCACGGAGAGGAGGAGACGCCAAGGTCAAGGGAAGGAGAGAAGCAACTGGACATGGAGATGATCATGAAGCCGAAACCAACGTCGCACGAAGCGCTCCAAGGAAGAGACGGACGCTGGCCGGTCCAGGACCCGGTCAGACCGGACCTACAACCGGACGCCCCGGTCATAGGCCCGGTCAACCGGGCGCAAACCGGGCCAGCTCCCTCGTACCGGACGACGACCGGAAACTTCGCAGTTTCCCGGTTTGCGCCCGGTCGACCGGACCCATGACCGGACGGCCCGGTCCCAGGCCCGGTCAGACCGGCCCCAAACCGGACCTGACGAGAATGCCCCACCAAACTGCCTTAACTTATCCATTCGCGTACCTGTTCGCCCTTGCTGGCCATGTATGACTATATAAGTAGCTGGAACCCCTCATTAGCTCTTTAGACTTGTTTTGAACTCAAACCTAAATTTGAGCTTAGTCTCCCTTGGGTATCATCCCTCTGTAATCAAGGCACCTTGGTTGTTGATTTGGAACTTGTTGAGTGAGATTCTAGTACAAGATACTCTCTCTCCCTCACCAAGCTCTTCTTCTCCAATCCCAATCTCTCCCCGGGGAATTCTACCGCGTGTCTCTTCCTCGGAGATTCTATTGGCGTGGTCCATCGAGCCACGGAGGTAAGCATCGGGTGTATCGGGGTGTGTGTGTGCGTGAGTCTCGGAGTTCCTCGTGTTCATCGCCGTGTTCTTCGTGTTCCTCGCGTTTTCCCATCTTCCCCCTTGGTTTCGAAGTCAATCCGCGAGATCGGGCCACACACGGGGTCTTAGACCTCATCATATGGTATCAGCAGCTCTTGGTTACCGCGGATTTGACCTCCCACCCACCAGATTTCGTCCCTAGAAAATTTTCCAAAAAATCCCCAAAAATAGCCCTAAATCGCCTCTTGACCGATCTGTGATTTGGTTGCGTTTTGAGTGGTTTTGGTCCGTGGATCTGGTGTTGTTGTGCTTGATCTACTATTTCCCCAACTTTTAGCCTCCAATTCCATCGTTTCCCTTCGATTTGGTCGATTTGGCTTGGTTTTCGTGAAGAACAGGAGAGAGAAAGCTTCATCCCGCGAAACCCGGTTTCGGCCCCGGTCAACCGGGCCACAGACCGGACGGGCCAGCACAAAACCCGGTCGACCGGGCGGCAACCGGACAGGCCGGTCCAGGAGCCAGTCCAACCGGACCCCAGACCGGACGCCTCCTCGCGTCCTCCTTCGACCTCGACTTCCGGCGATCTCCACCACCACCACCACCACCAACACCATCATCGCAGGTATAACTTGCAGGTCACCTTGTAACCCCTCTTCCTTTTGCGATCTATCCCATCGAGCATTGCTTGTTTAGTGTTGCGAGACATTGCACGTGGCCCCGCATTGTGAGGTGTGTGTGTCGCGTTGAGTAAGGCACCCAAGCAAACACTCGTGTGGCAAGATAGCAAAAGCGAGGCTAACGCTAACATAGTGCGTCAAAAAGCCCCAAAAACACAAAAAGAGTGCGAGTAGCACCATACATCCATACATCCATACATCCATACGCCCATACATACAAAGTGTCCACGTGCCACCAAAGATACAAACGAGTGCAAGTGCCGCCATATACAAAAGAGAAAAAGCTTTTAAGCAAAGAGAGATAGGAGAAGAGAGGCCACGTGTGAATCTTGTTGTCTCTTCCTTTGCAACCAAAGCTTTGGCTCTCCTTGTGTTAGTGTGACACCGAGCACTTATACATACACTTTTCCGCTCACTTTTGGTTGCACTAACCCCGCTTATCTCGTGTGTGTGTTCCACAATTCTTTTTCCGTGTTTATAGTGATCTTCACATTGACATTTGGATTTTTGGACTTTACCCACTTTTAACAACATACTCGATCTTGGATTTGTCTTTTGGCTTTCCACAACACTCGCCTAACACCATATTTGCTAGCTTTTGCGTGTGGTTTTGCGTGTGTTCCCGATACACTTGATCTTGCTTTCGGTTTGGTGGATTGCCTCAATACTATCTTACCTTGGTAAGAGTGCGAGGTAGTCTCCTTCCACTAACATACACAACATAGTTCTTGTCTTTACATCATGGATAGGAACGGAGATACCAATAGGGATGAAGAGATCCTTCGCAACACCGAGAGGTTGGCTACTCAACACAACCTATGGACGCAACGACAAGAGTTCAAGGAGCAGCTCTCCCTCTTCGAGACGCGCATCGATGAGCAATACAATGAAGTGGCTCACAACTTCTCCACCGTGAACCACGACTTGGCCCTTCTTCGTGAAGCTACGGACAACTTGAATGGCCAAATGGCGGCCAATGATGCCAACATGGAGCGGCGCATGGATAGCCTCGAGCGCGCCATCACCAACTTGGGTCGCCATCGTCGACACCGCTCTACTTCCTCTTCATCAAGCTCTTCCTCAAGGCATGAAGACCATTACTCTCATGGTGGCCTTTCGTCCCCAAGCTCTTCTTCAAGGCGTGAAGACCATCATCGACCTCATCGCTCACATGCTCGTCATGAAGACTCCCGCTCCAACTCTAGGCGTGGAGAAATACATCGCCATGCTCGTCCACATGAGCGTCCTCCACAAGCTCAAGACCTTCCACAAGATCATCACCAAGCGGATCGCCATGCCCACCATGGGCGTGATGGCCACCCCCAAGAACACGATCCTCAAGATCCACCTCGGCGAGATCTTCGTCGCCACCCTCACCATGATCAACGTGGACGAGGAGAACTACACCATGATCAAGATGAGAGACCCAACATTGAGCATCGTCCTCAACCGCGACAAGATCTTCAACCACATCCTCACCGTGAACCAAGTGAAGCAAGTGTTCAACTCCAACGCCAACCCAATGCTATGGTTGGCCATAGAAGACCTCCTATTCCACCTCTAGCCGCAAGAGTTGACGGCGCCCCTCCTCGTAGAAGAAACTTGGAGGATGAAGAGAACATGTATGGCAAGCTCAAGTTCAACATGCCCAAGTTCAAAGGTGAAGACGACGCCGAAGCATACCTCTCATGGGCACTCAAGGTGGACAAGATCTTCCGCATCCACAACTACTCCAGTGCCAAGAAAGTGGCTATGGCATCACTCGAGTTTGAAGACTACGCCAACACTTGGTGGGAGCAAGTCCTCACTCTTCGCGAAGAAAAGGGTGAACCTCCAATTGACACTTGGGAAGATATGAAGAAGGAGATGCATGCTCGCTTTGTCCCAAAGCACTACATGAAAGACCTCTTCAACAAGCTCCAAAAGTTGAAGCAAGGCACCAAAACCGTTGAGGAGTTCTACAAGGAGATGGAGCTCACTATGATGCGAGCCAACATCCAAGAATCCGAGGAGCAAACCATTGCTCGCTTCTTCAATGGCCTTACTTATCCTATCAAGAGGATTGTCGAGTTCCAACCTTACTCCAACATGGTTGAGCTAGTCCACCAAGCATCGAAGGCCGAGCGCCAAGTGATTGAGGACATCAAGTACTCCAAGGCCAAGTCCTATTTCTCCTCCAAGCTCGCTACATCAACTCCTTATGCTACAAGTGCCAAGGCCGACGCATCCTCTACACCTTCCAAGAAACCGACTATCCAAAGTCGCATGAAGCAAACGGTCTCCTCCACCGCCTCCTCTAAGGCATCCACGGGACCCTCTAGTGTCACTTGCTTCAAGTGTGGCACCCAAGGTCACAAATCGTTTGAGTGCAAGAACACAAAGGTCATGATCACTATGGAGAATGGTGACATCGAGACTCTTGATGAGGATGAATATGAAGCTGATGAGGACATCCCATCTCTTGATACAACCGCTGTACCTACAGCCACACAAATACAAGGACCAATCACTCGAGCTCGTGCCAAACAACTTAACTATCAGGTACTTTCGTTTCTTGGAACTATTCCTCACATACATGAGAATATGATGCTGCCTAAATCAGATATGTTTGTTACTCTTAGGAATGATGGACCAAGCATGGATGAGGAGGACAAGCATTGGAGCATGATCACGCATGGAGGAGATGGCAGCAAGCGTTTGAGGATTGAAGATGACGCCGCAAGTGGAGATTTCAGAACTTTGAAGCCATTATAATGGAGCAACGATGATTGGACGAATTCTACAAGTTTCCCCATCATAAAATTCGTCCAAGAGTTATTATTGGTGCTGCGTCACCTTATTTAATGGGCCAGGCCCATGTATTTTCGGATTAGGTATTTTAGGGGATTTTAAGAGGCCATATAAGTGGAGGAAGGCCCATTTAGGGGTGTTTTTGGCCAACCCTAGCTGGTTGGACGAAAATCCCTTGACTTCCCCCATATATATCCCTCCGTAGCCGTCATTAGAACTTGGATTTTGATTAGACTAAAAGTTAGCCATTGCTGCAGCTCTCGTGTACTTCTTTTGAGGCCAACGCCCAGAACAAGACCGACTATTCGGAATCCCACCTTTTCAATAAAGCTTTCATCTATATCCGCAATATTCTGATTGCATTATTAGTTCTTACTTGTTCTCGATTTCAGGTAGGAATTAAGACCCTCGCTGGTCAGGCTGATCGTGCTCCCGCAAGATCAGTAACTCCCGGAGATTGTCCTAGCGATTGCATTGGCGCACGAGCTTTGCACGTGTAGTCGGATCGTCAAGCACGAACTCCACCAACAAATCGAATTATCCCCATCTCATCGAAAGATCGGACACCTTTGCCCTATCAAGTGGTATCAGATTTCAGGTTGCTCGGTGAGATTTACAGTTTTCTTAGTGTAGATTTGTTTTACCTATAACCCAGAAAAAGCCCCACAAAAATATATTAGGTTTAGATCATCCGTCCCATAGCCCCTGCCAAGCCATTGCATGATCTTTTCAGTTTTTGCTTTTTGAGTCTTTGTCTGCAATCGTTGTGTCGCGTGCTGGTCTTAGCGTCTAGAGTCGTTAGAGTTTCGAGTTCTTGTCATAGTAGTCGCGTCGCCGCCGCACATCTCCGCTCTCTTAGCCCATGTGCTGTTCCTATTATCTTGGTACCTAAGAAGGATGGTTCTTCACGCATGTGTACTGATTGTAGAACTATTAATAATATTACCATTCGATACCGTCATCCAATACCTCGTTTAGATGATATGCTTGATGAATTGAGTGGTTCTGTTATGTTCTCTAAAGTTGATTTGCGTAGTGGTTACCACCAGATTCGTATGAAATTAGGAGATGAATGGAAAACAGCGTTTAAAACTAAGTTCGGCTTATATGAGTGGTTAGTAATGCCCTTTGGTTTAACTAATGCACCTAGTACTTTCATGAGACTGATGAACGAAGTTTTACGTGCTTTTATTGGACGTTTTGTGGTGGTATACTTTGATGATATTCTGATTTATAGCAAATCTTTGGAGGAACATCTAGATCATTTACGTGCTGTTTTCAATGCGTTACGTGATGCACGTTTGTATGGTAATCTTGAGAAGTGCACCTTTTGCACCAATCGAGTTGCGTTTCTTGGCTATGTTGTTACTGCGCAGGGAATTGAAGTTGATCCAGGCAAGATTGAGGCAATTGAGAGTTGGCCGCAGCCAAAGACGGTCACACAAGTGAGGAGTTTTCTTGGCCTCGCTGGCTTCTATAGGCGCTTTGTGAAAGATTTTGGATCCATTGCTGCGCCGCTGAATGAGCTTACAAAGAAGGATGTGCCCTTTGTGTGGGGCGATGCACAACAAGACGCCTTCATGATTCTGAAAGATAAGTTAACACATGCTCCATTACTCCAACTTCCTGATTTCAATAAGACTTTTGAGCTTGAATGTGATGCTAGTGGAATTGGTTTGGGAGGTGTGTTATTACAAGAGGGCAAACCTGTTGCATATTTTAGTGAAAAATTGAGTGGGCCTAGTCTGAACTATTCTACTTATGATAAAGAATTATATGCGCTGGTTCGGACATTAGAAACTTGGCAACATTGTTTATGGCCTAAAGAATTTGTTATACATTCTGATCATGAATCTTTGAAGCATATTCGTAGTCAAGCTAAGTTGAATCGTCGCCATGCAAAGTGGGTTGAGTTTATAGAGTCTTTTCCTTATGTTATCAAACACAAAAAGGGTAAAGATAATGTTATTGCTGATGCTTTGTCGCGCCGTTATACTATGCTATCTCAACTTGACTTCAAGATTTTTGGATTAGAAACCATAAAGGAACAATACTTGCTTGATGCTGATTTTAACGATGTGTTGCTGAATTGTAAAGATGGTAGAACATGGAACAAATTCGTCCTCAATGATGGATTTGTGTTCCGTGCTAACAAGCTATGCATCCCAGATGGTTCCGTTCGTCTTTTGTTGTTACAGGAGGCGCATGGAGGAGGATTGATGGGTCATTTCGGTGTGAAGAAGACGGAGGATGTACTTGCTGCACACTTCTTTTGGCCACGTATGCGTCGAGATGTTGAGCGATTTGTGGCACGCTGCACTACATGTCAAAAAGCTAAGTCTCGACTTAATCCACATGGTTTATATATGCCTCTTCCTGTTCCTAGTGTACCGTGGGAGGATATTTCTATGGATTTCGTTTTGGGTTTGCCTCGTACACAGAAGGGGAGGGATAGTATCTTTGTTGTTGTGGATAGGTTTTCTAAGATGGCACACTTTATTCCATGTCACAAAACTGATGATGCTACACATGTTGTTGATTTGTTCTTTCGCGAAATTGTGCGTTTACATGGTGTGCCAAATAGTATTGTTTCTGATCGTGATACTAAATTTCTTAGCCACTTTTGGAGATGTTTATGGGCTAAGTTGGGGACTAAATTGCTGTTTAGTACTACATGTCATCCCCAAACTGATGGACAAACTGAAGTAGTAAATAGAACTTTGTCTACTATGCTGCGGGCTGTTTTGAAAAAGAACTTAAAATTGTGGGAAGAATGTTTACCTCATGTTGAATTTGCTTACAATCGTTCGCTGCATTCTACCACTAAGATGTGCCCATTTGAGATTGTTTATGGTTTTGTACCACGTGCACCTATTGATTTGTTGCCTTTACCATCTTCTGTGCAAAATAATTTGGATGCTACAGACCGTGCTGAATTGATACTAAAATTGCATGAGACTACTAAAGACAACATAGCACGCATGAATGCTAAGTATAAAATTGCTGGGGATAGAGGAAGAAAGCATGTTGTGTTTGATGTTGGTGATCTTGTTTGGTTGCATTTGCGCAAAGATCGTTTTCCTGAATTGCGCAAGTCTAAGCTAATGCCCCGCGCTGCTGGTCCTTTTAAGGTGTTAGAGAAAATAAATGATAATGCATATAAACTTGAGCTTCCTGCAGAATTGGGTCCGGTTAGTCCTACATTTAACATTGCAGATTTGAAGCCTTACTTTGGGGAAGAAGAGGAGCTTTCGTCGAGGACGACTTCAATTCAAGAAGGGGGGCATGATGAGGACATCCCATCTCTTGATACAACCGCTGTACCTACAGCCACACAAATACAAGGACCAATCACTCGAGCTCGTGCCAAACAACTTAACTATCAGGTACTTTCGTTTCTTGGAACTATTCCTCACATACATGAGAATATGATGCTGCCTAAATCAGATATGTTTGTTACTCTTAGGAATGATGGACCAAGCATGGATGAGGAGGACAAGCATTGGAGCATGATCACGCATGGAGGAGATGGCAGCAAGCGTTTGAGGATTGAAGATGACGCCGCAAGTGGAGATTTCAGAACTTTGAAGCCATTATAATGGAGCAACGATGATTGGACAAATTCTACAAGTTTCCCCATCATAAAATTCGTCCAAGAGTTATTATTGGTGCTGCGTCACCTTATTTAATGGGCCAGGCCCATGTATTTTCGGATTAGGTATTTTAGGGGATTTTAAGAGGCCATATAAGTGGAGGAAGGCCCATTTAGGGGTGTTTTTGGCCAACCCTAGCTGGTTGGACGAAAATCCCTTGACTTCCCCCCTATATATCCCTCCGTAGCCGTCATTAGAACTTGGATTTTGATTAGACTAAAAGTTAGCCATTGCTGCAGCTCTCGTGTACTTCTTTTGAGGCCAACGCCCAGAACAAGACCGACTATTCGGAATCCCACCTTTTCAATAAAGCTTTCATCTATATCCGCAATATTCTGATTGCATTATTAGTTCTTACTTGTTCTCGATTTCAGGTAGGAATTAAGACCCTCGCTGGTCAGGCTGATCGTGCTCCCGCAAGATCAGTAACTCCCGGAGATTGTCCTAGCGATTGCATTGGCGCACGAGCTTTGCACGTGTAGTCGGATCGTCAAGCACGAACTCCACCAACAAATCGAATTATCCCCATCTCATCGAAAGATCGGACACCTTTGCCCTATCAGAAGCCCTTGTGCAAGCCGCCGTAGAAAGTGAAGAAGCTTATGAGCAAGAAAGTGGAGAAGATCCTCTCTTATGTGAGCATGACCCAAGTCCCTCACTTGTGGTCACAAGGGTGCTAACCACACAACCTCATGATATGGAAGAACAACGGTGCAACATCTTCCAAACCCGTGCCGGAATTGGTGGAAGATCGATCAAGGTCATCATCGATGGTGGAAGTTGCCATAACCTTGCGAGCACCGAGTTGTGTGAGAAGCTCCACCTCACTCTCCGCAAGCATCCTCACCCTTACCATATCCAATGGTTGAGTGACAAGGGCAACGTCAAGATACAACATACCGTCACCGTCAACTTCAAGATCGGCCCTTATGAGGACACCATCGAGTGTGACGTGGTACCCATGACGGTGTGCCACATGTTGCTTGGCCGCCCTTGGCAATATGACAAGAAGGCTATACATGATGGACTCTCCAACACATACACCTTCAAGGTCAACGACAAGAAGTTCGAGTTGCGCCCGATGACTCCTAGCCAAATCATCGCGGATAATGCGAAGGCTTTAGCGAGGGCACAACTCCGCACCCATAGTGAGTTGAGAGGAGAGGGAGCGACCCACCACAAAGATAGTGAGCGCCACAAGCCATATATGAGTGAGTCCAAGAGTGTCCTTCTAGCCACCAAGAGTGAGTGGAGAGAGCTACAAGAGAACCCATCCACCATATTGCACTATGTGCTCATATGCAAGGGACCCGCGTCGGAGACTAACGACTTAACCAACATTCCTCCGTCTTTGTTGTCTCTTTTGCAGGAATTTCGAGACGTCTTCCCCGACGAGCTCCCTCATGGACTACCACCACTCCGCGGCATAGAACACCGCATCGACCTCATACCCGGCGCTCCGCTCCCAAACCGTGCCGCCTACCGCACCAACCCCGAAGAGACCAAGGAGATCAACCACCAAATCCAAGATCTCCTCGCCAAAGGGTACGTCCGAGAAAGCCTTAGCCCTTGTGCGGTTCCCGTGATTCTTGTGCCTAAACCGGATGAGACGCAACGGATGTGTATGGATTGTCGCCCCATCAATGCCATTACCGTCCGTTACCGCCATCCCATTCCGCGTTTAGATGACATGCTTGATGAACTTAGTGGTGCCACGATTTTCTCTAAAGTCGATTTGCGAAGTGGTTACCATCAAATCCGCATGGCTATTGGTGATGAATGGAAAACGGCATTCAAGACCAAACTCGGTCTATATGAATGGCTCGTTATGCCTTTCGGTCTTTCCAATGCACCATCTACTTTCATGCGCCTCATGAATCACATCTTGCGTCCTCTCATTGGCAAGAGCGTGGTTGTCTACTTCGATGATATTCTTATTTATAGCAAAAACCTCGAGGACCATGTGCAACATGTGAGAGAAGTCTTGTGCATCTTGCGCCATGAAAAGCTTTATGCTAACCTTCCCAAGTGCACATTCGCTCAAAACAAATTGGTTTTTCTTGGTTTTGTGGTTTCCGCTAATGGGATTGAAGTTGATTCTTCCAAGGTGGAGGCCATCCATAATTGGCCTACCCCTACAAATGTTGGCCAAGTCCGAAGCTTCCATGGACTTGCCGGGTTTTACCGCCGCTTTGTCAAAGACTTTAGCACCATTGCTTGCCCTTTGAATGAGCTTACCAAGAAGAATGTTCCGTTTGTTTGGGGCAAGGCCCAACAAAATGCTTTTGATGAGTTGAAGAAACGCCTTACCGAAGCTCCACTTCTTGTTCTTCCAAATTTTGCCAAAACTTTTGAGATTGAGTGTGATGCAAGTGGGCTTGGTATCGGTGGTGTTCTTATGCAAGAGGGCAAACCCGTGGCATACTATAGTGAGAAGTTAGATGGCGCACGCCTCAACTATCCTATATATGACAAGGAGCTCTACGCTTTGGTTCGTGTTCTTGAAGTTTGGCAACACTATCTTTGGCCAAAAGAGTTTATCATTCATTCCGACCATGAGTCCTTCAAATATTTGAAAAGCCAACACAACTTGAACAAACGACATGCAAAATGGGTCGAGTTCATTGAGTCCTTCCCATATGTGATCAAATACAAGAAGGGCAAGGACAATGTTGTGGCGGATGCTCTTTCCCGCAAAAACACCCTTTTGCTAACTCGTTTGGATTTTCATGTTTTGGGACTTGAAGAGATCAAAGAACTCTATCCTTCCGATTCTTTCTTTGCTCCAATTTTTGAGAAGTGCTCCGTTGAGCGCGGAGTGGATGATTTCTATTTGCATGATGGCTATTTGTTCAAAGCCAACAAGATTTGCATTCCCGCGTCTTCGCTTCGAAAATTGCTTTTGCAAGAGTCTCATGGAGGAGGTCTTATGGGCCACTTTGGCCGTGACAAGACATATGCCATGCTCTCAACCCACTACTATTGGCCAAAGATGAAGCGAGATGTGGAGCGCCTTTGCCGTCGGTGCACAACATGCTTACAAGCTAAGTCTACCTCCAACCCTTATGGTCTTTACATGCCATTGCCTATACCTTATGCACCATGGACAGATATTAGCATGGATTTCGTTCTAGGCTTGCCTCGCACTAAGCATGGTCATGATTCCATATTTGTTGTAGTGGATCGATTCTCTAAGATGGCTCATTTCATACCTTGCCATAAGAGCGACGATGCTTCACACATTGCTTCATTGTTTTTCAGGGAAATCGTTCGCCTACATGGAGTACCGCAAAGCATTGTGTCGGATCGAGACGTCAAGTTCATGAGTTATCTTTGGAAGTCGATCATGGC
Source organism: Lolium perenne (assembly GCF_019359855.2). NCBI lineage: Eukaryota > Viridiplantae > Streptophyta > Magnoliopsida > Poales > Poaceae > Lolium > Lolium perenne. Next base: position 161,902,677 of record NC_067246.2, read on the forward strand.
GAAGTTTGGAGTCAAGCTCTTGTTCTCATCATCATCGCACCCGCAAACGGACGGCCAAACGGAAGTGGTCAATCGAAGCCTCTCCACCCTCCTACGGGTCCTCGTGAAGAAAAACTTGAGGTCATGGGAGGAGTGCCTTCCTCACGCCGAGTTCGCCTACAACCGCGCCAAGCACAAGACTACGTCAAGGAGCCCGTTCATGGTCGTCTATGGCTTCGAACCTTACACGGCACTCGACATACTTCCGCTTCCCCTCCACGAGCGCATCAACATGGACTTCGACAAGCGCGCCGCCGCCATCAAGAAACTACATGAAGAGACAAGGGCAACCATACAAGAACATGTTCTTCGTCAAGCCAACCGCCTCAACGCCAAGAAGAAGGCAAGGATATTCGAAGAAGGAGACCTCGTTTGGATCCACCTCCGGAAGGAACGGTTCCCCCATGAGCGCAACTCCAAGCTCAAGCCAAGAGGAGACGGTCCCTTCAAGGTCCTCAAGCGCATCAACGACAACGCTTACGTCATCGACATACCAACATCCAAGTACTTGGTGAGCAACACGTTCAACGTCTCGGACTTGTCACCCTATCATGGAGATGAGGAAGTGCAAGAGTCGAGGACGACTCTTTCCCAAGGGGGGGAGATGATGTAGCCCCGGTCACCGACGTTGCTACACCAAGACCAACAAGTCCCCCAAGTGGACCGATGACACGAGCCCGAGTCAAAGCTCTTCATGATGAGGTGAACTCGCTCCTCACCACCCTTGATCTTGGTACCCCTTTGGATGGATTGCTACCTCATGCCGACGTGCTATGTGTCATTAGGTACAAGGCGCGTCAAGACCACGGAGAGGAGGAGACGCCAAGGTCAAGGGAAGGAGAGAAGCAACTGGACATGGAGATGATCATGAAGCCAAAACCAACGTCGCACGAAGCGCTCCAAGGAAGAGACGGACGCTGGCCGGTCCAGGACCCGGTCAGACCGGACCTACAACCGGACGCCCCGGTCATAGGCCCGGTCAACCGGGCGCAAACCGGGCCAGCTCCCTCGTACCGGACGACGACCAGGAAACTTCGTATTTCCGGTTTGCGCCCGGTCGACCGGACCCATGACCGGACGGCCCGGTCCCAGGCCCGGTCAGACCGGCCCCAAACCGGACCTGACGAGAATGCCCCACCAAACTGCCTTAACTTATCCATTCGCGTACCTGTTCGCCCTTGCTGGCCATGTATGACTATAAGTAGCTGGAACCCCTCATTAGCTCTTTAGACTTGTTTTGAACTCAAACCTAAATTTGAGCTTAGTCTCCCTTGGGTATCATCCCTCTGTAATCAAGGCACCTTGGTTGTTGATTTGGAACTTGTTGAGTGAGATTCTAGTACAAGATACTCTCTCTCCCTCACCAAGCTCTTCTTCTCCAATCCCAATCTCTCCCCGGGGAATTCTACCGCGTGTCTCTTCCTCGGAGATTCTATTGGCGTGGTCCATCGAGCCACGGAGGTAAGCATCGGGTGTATCGGGGTGTGTGTGTGCGTGAGTCTCGGAGTTCCTCGTGTTCATCGCCGTGTTCTTCGTGTTCCTCGCGTTTTCCCATCTTCCCCCTTGGTTTCGAAGTCAATCCGCGAGATCGGGCCACACACGGGGTCTTAGACCTCATCAACATGTATGGCAAGCTCAAGTTCAACATGCCCAAGTTCAAAGGTGAAGACGACGCCGAAGCTTACCTCTCATGGGCACTCAAGGTGGACAAGATCTTCCGCATCCACAACTACTCCGGTGCCAAGAAAGTGGCTATGGCATCACTCGAGTTTGAAGACTACGCCAACACTTGGTGGGAGTAAGTCCTCACTCTTCGAGAAGAAAAGGGTGAACCTCCTATTGACACTTGGGAAGATATGAAGAAGGAGATGCATGCTCGTTTTGTCCCCGCACACTACATGACCGACCTCTTCAACAAGCTCCAAAAGTTGAAGCAAGGCACCAAGACCGTTGAGGAGTTCTACAAGGAGATGGAGCTCACTATGATGCGAGCCAACATCCAAGAGTCCGAGGAACAAACAATTGCCCGCTTCTTCAATGGCCTTACTTATCCTATCAAGAGGATTGTCGAGTTCCAACCCTACTCCAACATGGTTGAGTTAGTCCACCAAGCATCGAAGGCCGAGCGCCAAGTGATTGAGGACATCAAGTACTCCAAGGCCAAGTCCTATTTCTCCTCCAAGCTCGCTACATCGACTCCTCCTACTACATCAACTCCTTATGCTACAAGTGCCAAGGCCGACGCATCCTCTACACCTTCCAAGAAGCAGACTATCCAAAGTCGCATGAAGCAAACGGTCTCCTCCACCGCCTCCTCTAAGGCATCCACGGGACCCTCTAGTGTCACTTGCTTCAAGTGTGGCACCCAAGGTCACAAATCGTTTGAGTGCAAGAACACCAAGGTCATGATCACTATGGAGAATGGCGACATCGAGACTCTTGATGAGGATGAATATGAAGCCCTTGTGCAAGCCGCCGTGGCAAGTGAAGAAGCTTATGAGCAAGAAAGTGGAGAAGATCCTATCTTATGTGAGCATGACCCAAGTCCCTCACTTGTGGTCACAAGGGTGCTAACCACACAACCTCATGATATGGAAGAACAACGGTGCAACATCTTCCAAACCCGTGCCGGAATTGGTGGCAAGTCGATCAAGGTCATCATAGATGGTGGAAGTTGCCATAACCTTGCAAGCACCGAGTTGTGTGAAAAGCTCCACCTTACTCTCCGCAAGCATCCTCACCCCTACCATATCCAATGGTTGAGTGACAAGGGCAACGTCAAGATACAACATACCGTCACCGTCAACTTCAAGATCGGCCCTTATGAGGACACCGTCGACTGTGACGTGGTACCCATGACGGTGTGCCACATGTTGCTTGGCCGCCCTTGGCAATATGACAAGAAGGCTATACATGATGGACTCTCCAACACATACACCTTCAAGGTCAACGACAAGAAGTTCGAGTTGCGCCCGATGACTCCTAGCCAAATCATCGCGGATAATGCGAAGGCTTTAGCGAGGGCACAACTCCGCACCCATAGTGAGATGAGAGGAGAGGGAGCGACCCACCACAAAGATAGTGAGCGCCACAAGCCATACATGAGTGAGCCCAAGAGTGTTCTTCTAGCCACCAAGAGTGAGTGGAGAGAGCTCCAAGAGAACCCATCCACCATATTGCACTATGTGCTCATATGCAAGGGACCCGCGTCGGAGACTAACGACTTAACCAACATTCCTCCGTCTTTGTTGTCTCTTTTGCAGGAATTTCGAGACGTCTTCCCCGACGAGCTTCCTCATGGACTACCACCACTCCGCGGCATAGAACACCGCATCGACCTCATACCCGGCGCTCCGCTCCCAAACCGTGCCGCCTACCGCACCAACCCAGAAGAGACCAAGGAGATCAACCGCCAAATTCAAGATCTCCTCGCCAAAGGGTATGTCCGCGAAAGCCTTAGCCCTTGTGCGGTTCCCGTGATCCTTGTGCCTAAACCGGATGAGACGCAACGGATGTGTATGGATTGTCGCCCCATCAATGCCATTACCGTCCGTTACCGCCATCCCATTCCGCGTTTAGATGACATGCTAGATGAACTTAGTGGTGCCACGATTTTCTCTAAAGTCGATTTGCGTAGTGGTTACCATCAAATCCGCATGGCTATTGGTGATGAATGGAAAACGGCATTCAAGACCAAACTTGGTCTCTATGAATGGCTCGTTATGCCTTTCGGTCTCCAATGCACCATCTACTTTCATGCGCCTCATGAATCACATCTTGCGTCCTCTCATTGGCAAGAGCGTGGTTGTCTACTTCGATGATATTCTTATTTATAGCAAAAACCTCGAGGACCATGTGCAACATGTGAGAGAAGTCTTGTGCATCTTGCGCCATGAAAAGCTTTATGCTAACCTCCCCAAGTGCACATTTGCTCAAAACAAATTGGTTTTTCTTGGTTTTGTGGTTTCCGCTAATGGGATTGAAGTTGATTCTTCCAAGGTGGAGGCCATCCATAATTGGCCTACCCCTACAAATGTTGGCCAAGTCCGAAGCTTCCATGGCCTTGCCGGGTTTTATCGCCGCTTTGTGAAAGACTTTAGCACCATCGCTTGCCCTTTGAATGAGCTTACCAAGAAGAATGTTCCGTTTGTTTGGGGCAAGGCCCAACAAAATGCTTTTGATGAGTTGAAGAAACGTCTTACCAAAGCTCCACTTCTTGTTCTTCCAAATTTTGCCAAAACTTTTGAGATTGAGTGTGATGCAAGTGGGCTTGGTATTGGCGGTGTTCTTATGCAAGAGGGCAAACCCGTGGCATACTATAGTGAGAAGTTGGATGGCGCACACCTCAACTATCCTATATATGACAAGGAGCTCTACGCTTTGGTTCGTGTTCTTGAAGTTTGGCAACACTATCTTTGGCCAAAAGAGTTTATCATTCATTCCGATCATGAGTCCTTGAAGTATTTGAAAAGCCAACACAACTTGAACAAACGACATGCAAAATGGGTCGAGTTCATTGAGTCCTTCCCATATGTGATAAAATACAAGAAGGGCAAGGACAATGTTGTGGCGGATGCTCTTTCCCGCAAAAACACCCTTTTGCTAACTCGTTTGGATTTTCATGTTTTGGGACTTGAAGAGATCAAAGAACTCTATCCTTCCGATTCTTTCTTTGCTCCCATTTTTGAGAAGTGCTCCGTTGAGCGAGGAGTGGATGATTTCTATTTGCATGATGGCTATTTGTTCAAAGCTAACAAGATTTGCATTCCCGAGTCTTCGCTTCGAAAATTGCTTTTGCAAGAGTCTCATGGAGGAGGTCTTATGGGCCACTTTGGCCGTGACAAGACATATGCCATGCTCTCAACCCACTACTATTGGCCAAAGATGAAGCGAGATGTGGAGCGCCTTTGCCGTCGGTGCACAACATGCTTACAAGCTAAGTCTACCTCCAACCCTTATGGTCTTTACATGCCATTGCCTATTCCTTATGCACCATGGACCGATATTAGCATGGATTTCGTTCTAGGCTTGCCTCGCACTAAGCATGGTCATGATTCCATATTTGTTGTAGTGGATAGATTCTCTAAGATGGCTCATTTCATACCTTGCCATAAGAGCGACGATGCTTCACACATTGCTTCATTGTTTTTCAGGGAAATCGTTCGCCTACATGGAGTACCGCAAAGCATTGTGTCGGATCGAGACGTCAAGTTCATGAGTTATCTTTGGAAGTCGATCATGGCGAAGTTTGGAGTCAAGCTCTTGTTCTCATCATCATCGCACCCGCAAACGGACGGCCAAACGGAAGTGGTCAATCGAAGCCTCTCCACCCTCCTACGGGTCCTCGTGAAGAAAAACTTGAGGTCATGGGAGGAGTGCCTTCCTCACGCCGAGTTCGCCTACAACCGCGCCAAGCACAAGACTACATCAAGGAGCCCCTTCATGGTCGTCTACGGCTTCGAACCTTACACGGCACTCGACATACTTCCGCTTCCCCTCCACGAGCGCATCAACATGGACTTCGACAAGCGCGCCGCCGCCGTCAAGAAACTACATGAAGAGACAAGGGCAACCATACAAGAACATGTTCTTCGTCAAGCCAACCGCCTCAACGCCAAGAAGAAGGCAAGGATATTCGAAGAAGGAGACCTCGTTTGGATCCACCTCCGAAAGGAAAGGTTCCCTCATGAGCGCAACTCCAAGCTCAAGCCAAGAGGAGATGGCCCCTTCAAGGTCCTCAAGCGCATCAACGACAACGCTTACGTCATCGACATACCGACATCCAAGTACTTGGTGAGCAACACGTTCAACGTCTCGGACTTGTCACCCTATCATGGAGATGAGGAGGTGCAAGAGTCGAGGACGACTCTTTCCCAAGGGGGGGGAGATGATGTAGCCCCGGTCACCGACGTCGCTACACCAAGACCAACAAGTCCCCCAAGTGGACCGATGACACGAGCCCGAGTCAAAGCTCTTCATGATGAGGTGAACTCGCTCCTCACCACCCTTGATCTTGGTACCCCTTTGGATGGATTGCTACCTCATGCCGACGTACTATGTGTCATTAGGTACAAGGCGTGTCAAGACCACGGAGAGGAGAAGACGCCAAGGTCAAGGGAAGGAGAGAAGCAACTGGGCATGGAGATGATCATGAAGCCGAAGCCGACGTCGCACGAAGCGCTCCAAGGAAGAGACGGACGCTGGCCGGTCCAGGACCCGGTCAGACCGGACCTACAACCGGACGCCCCGGTCATAGGCCCGGTCGACCGGGCGCAAACCGGGCCAGCTCCCTCGTACCGGACGACGACCGGACCCAGGACCGGAAACTTCGCAGTTTCCCGGTTTGCGCCCGGTCGACCGGACCCATGACCGGACGGCCCGGTCACAGGCCCGGTCAGACCGGCCCCAAACCGGACCTGACGAGAATGCCCCACCAAACTGTCTTAACTTATCCATTTGCGTACCTGTTCGCCCTTGCTGGCCGTGTATGACTATATAAGTAGCTGGAACCCCTCATTAGCTCTTTAGACTTGTTTTGAACTCAAACCTAAATTTGAGCTTAGTCTCCCTTGGGTATCATCCCTCTGTAATCAAGGCACCTTGGTTGTTGATTTGGAACTTGTTGAGTGAGATTCTAGTACAAGATACTCTCTCTCCCTCACCAAGCTCTTCTTCTCCAATCCCAATCTCTCCCCGGGGAATTCTACCGCGTGTCTCTTCCTCGGAGATTCTATTGGCGTGGTCCATCGAGCCACGGAGGTAAGCATCGGGTGTATCGGGGTGTGTGTGTGCGTGAGTCTCGGAGTTCCTCGTGTTCATCGCCGTGTTCTTCGTGTTCCTCGCGTTTTCCCATCTTCCCCCTTGGTTTCGACGTCAATCCGCGAGATCGGGCCACACACGGGGTCTTAGACCTCATCAGTTGTTGTGTTAGATTTAATTCCATTTGATCTAACCCCTTAGATTAAATCATCTCTACCCAAAACAAGGTTTTAGCAAAGTCACATTGAGGTTTATAGTGCTTGACTTGATGAGCTACTTCAATTCCACCAAGGTCAAGTGAAACTTCAGTTACCGTGACTGTTTTACTTTAAAGCACGAAAATTCCCCATATTTTCTATGCATGAATGCAATGCACACATCTGCTTCCTCTATTTTTGTAACCCCATTACCTGGGATATTACAATGAATAAGAAGCGCAAATAGATGTTGTTCAAGCATGGTGATATGGTCTGGGTACATTTTCGCAAGGATAGGTTCCCGAAGCTGCGGAAGTCTAAGTTGAAGCCTCGTGGTGCTGGTCCTTACAAAGTGCTTGCCAAGATCAATGATAATGCATACTCGATAGATCTTCCAGTTGATGAGTTTGGTGTCAGTAATTCTTTCAATGTTGCTGATTTGACACCATATGACGGAGAAGACCTTGGAGCGTCGAGGTCGACGCCTTTTGAAGGGGGGAGATGATGAGGACATTCCTACTACACCACTACCTCCATCATTGATAAATGAAGATGAACCTGCTGTGAAGCTCAAATCCAATGAAGTTTGGATTGGACCAATTACAAGGGCTCGTGCGAAGCTACTTAAACAACAGGTGAACTTGTTTCTAAACGATACTTTGATTGATGAGAACTTTATACTGCCTAAGTCCTATTACTTATGTATCATCAGGTATCAAGAGGAGACGAGCATCGCATGAGGAGTAGAGGAGCAGCTGGACATGAAGACGGACGTCAAGATGGACGTGAAGCTGGACATGGAGCTGGACATGAAGATATCTCATGGACGCGCGAGGGTGGAGCGGGAGGCATGCGCGAGAGGAGAAGTCGACGTCCAGGCCGGCCCAGCGCCCGGTTAGATCGGCCTCCAGACCGGCTCGCCCGGTCCCTGGCCCGGTTGACCGGGCGGCAACCGGATGCATCGTACCGGGGCCAAACCGGACGAAGTTTTGCGAACTTTCCGGTTTGCCGCCCGGTTGACCGGATGCCAGACCAGCCAGCCCGGTCCCTAGCCCGGTTGACCGGATTCCAGACCGGATTTGTCCGAGTCTGTCTCGACCAGATCTATTCTGGGTCGGTTTTACTTGTATCTTTCGACCAGAACTCGTCCCGGACGCCTATATAAGTGCCTTGGACGACCCCCTAGTTGCTTTAGACCAAGTACAAGATAAACCCTAGTTCATAGTTGTTTGCTAAGAAAAACTATTGTTCCCCAACTCTCCAATTCGTTGCGATCTGGAGTTTTATGCTACTGAAAGTTTGTGTGATCTGCTGTTCCATTGGGGATTAGAAGATTGCGATTTACCGCTTCGTGGTCGGCGGCTACGTGCGCAAGTGTGTGGAGTTGCGAATATCTTGCAGGGTTGAGAGCTGTTGCATTGGCATCAGGAATCAATCGAGAGACTTCGTCGCGTCATACAAGTTATCCTCCTCATCATCATCGATTTCATCCGCTGCTACCATCACGTGTTCATCACCACCCGTCGCTTATTGAGAAGATCGGGCCACCCCATATCAACATTGAAAGTTACTCGCTCCCCTTTTACATGTGTTGGTTTTGTACCTTGCATGTGATTGTGTATGTTGTGCTTCCTACTTGCTTACCTTGCTTCTTGTATATGTTGGGTGGCACATCATGAACAATTGTTCTTTGTTGAGCCTATTGCATCTTGTTCATATCTTAGTTGTAGGCTCATGCGAGAAATTAATGGACTATCCCATTTTGGGGGAGTGATATGCTACATTTCACAATCCTAAAATGTGCGACATGATGAACTAAAATTCTATAGTGTCCATTAACTATCTCATTTGGTTCTAATTTGCCTCTTGCACGAAAATTGTCTTTATCACATTATGGGGGAGTATTATGCTTTGTGCATCTTACAAGCCTAGAAAATGTGAACACTTGAGGTTGTGTCACATAGAATTGATATTATAGATTAACTTGCTCCTATGTGACATGTTTGCTCAAACAAATCCCACTTTACCATATGCTTTCTTGTTGCGAAGATAATCTTGGACATACTCACAAACTACAATATGGATATTTCCTAAATACCTCTTGTTCTTGGACAATTGGTAATAAATTGTGTGGTATTGTTCCGGATCATCCTCACACTTGGCTCATGTGCTCAATTGCTCCATTTCTTGCCAAGAATTTGTCCTTGTGGGTTAGACTGATGTAGCCCGACCTTCGGTCTTCACCACATCATATGCTTCATCGCCAAGACGTCACGCTAAGGAACTCGACGACAAGAACGGAGGGAAGAGAGGACGCCACGGAGACCCGAGGACGCAAGGCCGATGTCACGGAAGCTTGGAAGAGAAGGAGGAAGAGGAACTCGAAGCTCCAGGGCCGGCACTGCCACCCTACACAGGCCGGCACTGCCGCCTGGGCCGGCACTGCCGCCCTCCCCACGCCGGCACTGCCGCCGAGGTCGTGACCAGTCCCAAACCTAACCCTAAGTTGCCACATGTATGGCTGTGCTTGTATCTTAGTTTCCCCAAACTACCCCTCCTTAGTGGTTCCCTATAAATAGACCTCCACCCCCACCTTCATGAGGGGGAGATGATGTTTAGATGAATTGGCTTATGCCTCTATTATCCCCTAGTGGATTTGGGAAACCCCCACCTTAGATTGACCATCTATTGTATCCCTCCTTATCCGGATCTTTTTCCATTCTAGTAATTCTATCAATTGAGAATCTCTTGCTTTGCAACTCTATTCTTAGTTGGTCTTTTACTCTTTGGGAATTCTATTTGGATTTGTCGATCTTTTGCAAGAGATTCTACCTTTGGTCTTTCTCTCGCAATTCTATCGGTTGGTGGTTCGGGCCAACGAGGATAACCGATTTGTGTGTGTGCGTGTGTTTGTATCGTGTTCTTCGCGTTCATCCACTTCCCCGCGAATCCCCCTCCGCAATCACACTCACCCGGGTCAATTCGTGAGATCGGGCAACCCACACGGGCTTAGCCCGCATCATATGGTATCAGAGCAAAGGTTGCCACGAATTTGACCCTCCAATTCCACCAATTTCGCCCAAAAAATTTCCCCAAAAATTTTGCCCCAAAAAATAGCTCGAATTTGGATCTCTGCATTTGTTGAGTCTTTTGTGGTTTTGATCCACAGATCTGTTGTCTCTTGTGTTGATCTACGTCCCCTCCAATTTTCACAGTCAAATTCCTTGTATATCTCCGTGAATCGACGATTTTCTGCTCAATTTTTCGCCCCCGTGTTCGTCCTGTTCGTCCTGTTCGTGCGTGACCGGCACTGCCGGCCCGTTTCACCGGCACTGCCGCTGCGCCTTCTTCCTCCGCTCGCCCCGCGGTCGCTCGCCCCGTGGCCTCCCTACTCCCGGCCGCACCACCACAACCCTCCACCAGCCGCTGGCCTTCCTCCGCTCACGCTGCTCCCGGCCGCCCACCACCTCCGCACCAGCCACGCGCAGGCCCGCCCCAAACTCCCGCCTGCGCCGCCAGCCACCGAGCCGCCTCCGCCCTCCGCTCGCACAGGCCGCCGCCAGGGCCAACCACCTCCGCATCGCGCGCGCGCCTGCAGCTCCCGCCTGCAACCACCTGCGCCCAGGCCGCCCCGCCGCCTAGCTCCTCCGCCACCAGGACGCGCGCCTCCGCCTCCACGTTCGCCCCGCTCAACCTTGGCCGCTGCCGCTCCGCTCAGCCACCACAGCAAATGCCGCGCTGCCCCAGCTCCAATCCCCGGCCAGGCTGCCAGCCAGCCACGCAAGCACGCGCCAGCCTCCGCTCCCTGCCGGCCCTCCACGGCACTACCACCAGCGCTGCTTGCCCCGCCCTGGTTCCTCCCCTGGCCCCCGCACGCCACCACACCGCCCGCATCAGCCGCGCAGGCCAAGAAACACCAGAAGCTGCTCCTCACGCGTCCAATTTCCTCTGATCAGCTTGCTCCTCACGCGATCCATCAACTGCTCCATTCGATTCTCCAATTGATTCAGCGCAGAAAATCCTCGACCGGCACTGCCGGGGACATCACACCGGCACTGCCGGGCCAACCACTCCGGCACTGCCGGGCCAACCACTCCGGCACTGCCGGCCATACCTCAGCGGCACTGCCGCTCATGTGCTGTTTTCGCACAATTTGACTCAACTTCTATCCAATTCCGATCCATCTTTTTGCCCCAAATTTTGACAATTTTCCGGCGCCCGTTTGACTCCAAATTTTGACATCATTCCCCAAATACTCCACATAGCTCACCTCTAATTTTTGACGATTTTTGGAGCCCAACTTTTGACCGCTCGTTTTGACCCAACTTTTTGGGCATTGACATAATTTGCTCGGTTTCCGATTTGGAGTGCATCGGTTGTCTATTCCGCTTCCGCGCCTACATCAACACCGCGACGACGCCGTTGGCACCCCGGATTCCGGCGCAACTTCCTCATCATCATCGACACCACCTCGATCATCGCAAGTTTGTGTGCTTGACACCGCCTAACATCAATAGGTATAACTTGCCCCACCCCTTGTAGCCCCGTTTCTTTCTTTGTGTACCTATCCCATTGAGAGTAACTTTTCGAGTGTTGCGAAGCATCGCACAAGTGTCACGACCGTGAGAGGGTGTGTGCGTGCGTTGTGTTGAGCAAAGCTCCGAAGCAAGCTCGGTGAGAAAGATACACAAAAGAAGAAAAAGTGTGACATAGAGAAAAAGAAAGCTTCTAAGCATAGAAAAAAAAAGTGAAAAAAAAAGAGAAAAAGAAAAAGGAAATACAAAAAGAGTGTGTGTCCACCGATACAAAGGAGTGCAAAGCTTGTGAGCACTAAGAGAGAAAAGAGAAGAGTGGCATTTGTGCAAATCTTGTTGCTTCTCTCATATGCAACCAAGCTACGATCTCTCTTGTGTTGGCGCGACACCGAGCTAATAGTCTTCGTTAGGACCATCCTTGTTAATTGCTCACTTCCTTGGTCGCGCTAACCCCATTGTTCTTCCTTGTGTGTGTTTCCGTGTTTCCTTGATATAGATCACCGCTTTTGACATTTGACTTTGGATCTTACCCACATTTGACAATAGACATTTTCTTTGGTTCTTTTCGTTTCCTATCCACTTCCTCACCTACCACCATATAGAGTTCTTAGCCTTTTGCGTGTGCTTTGAGTGTGTGTGTGAGTACATATCGGTTATTCTCTAACTTGAACCACTTTCTCGATTTTGGTTTGCGAGTTTTGACCTTTTGGTAGTTCTCTTTCCACCATCCATACACACTTCCTAGTGAGAGCCACCCAAAATGACCCCACAAGATAAGGCCGAGATGAGAGCCTACTTTGCCGAGCTAGAAGCTCTTGAAGCCAATATGACCACCCAAGATAAAGCCGAGTGCAAATCCTACTTCAAACACCTTGAGAGCAAGAGTGACACACCACATGAGTTGAGTGAGGACGCTTTGATTTCTAACACATTAACCTCTACTCCTCTTGTGTTGTCTTCCTCTTTGCTAGGTTGCTCGGACATCGACGACGCCATTGCCATGGAGATGAAGGACTCCACTATATGTGAGAGGAGCAACTCCACTATATGTGAGATGAGTGCATCCACTATATGTGAGCTTGAGTGCATACACTTGGAGAGCATGAGTGATACACAACATGAGATGAGAGAGGTAGTTGATAGGTCATGTGAGGCCATTTCGAATTCTAACAACTTACCCTCTACCTCTAGTGTGTTTCCTTGTGTCTCATTAGGTCCCATGGATGACGAGTTCCCGATCACGGAAAAGAAGATGTACATGGTGCATGAAGATGATGCTATCACACCATGCTTGATTGAAGATGAACATGGAGGCCACATGGAGCCTACCTCTTCCACAACACCCACTTCAAATGAGTCGGACTACAAAGGTACCTATATGGGTGTTGATGATGCCATGATCCCACTAGTGGACATGATGCTTGATGAGTGCATGCATGAGTTGGATGATCCTATTGCTATGTCATATGCTTCTTTCACTTTCCCTTGTGATACTTGTGATACCACCATTGTTGATCATGTGGAAGTAGTTGCTTATGATAATATGTCCATGCCATGCTATGAGAGTTTCACTTTCTCTCCTATTGCTTGCAATATGTTGAACAATTGCTCTTTCCCATGTATTGCTTGTAATGAAAATGATGATGCTAATGCTTGTGTTGTGACAACCTTGCCGAACAATTGCTCTTTCCCTAGGTTTGTCGACAACAATGATAAAATGTTGAACATGTTTTGTGCTAGATGCTTGCAATACTCTCCCATTAATGCAACCAAAATGTTGAACAATTGTTCTTTCCAATGCTTGGTTTGCCATAATGTTAATATGCTTGTAAATGAGATTGCCCCCATAGCTCTCTCAAATTTTGGAGACTTTGCATATATCCATGTTGACCATGTTCCCATGTTTACTCCGCATATTCACCATATCTATTATGATGCTTTGCATAATGCTAATGGTGATGTGCAAAAGAGATGGACCATCATGATGGATGATGTGTTCATATACCATGCACACACGTTGATGAGGACATCCCTACCTCACTACTACCTCCGTCATTGCAAGATGAAGATGAAGCTGTGAAGCTCAAGTCCAATGAAGTTAGGATTGGACCAATGACACGAGCTCGTGCGAAGCTACTTAAACAACAGGTGAACTTGTTCCTAAACGATACTTTGATTGACGAGAACTTTATACTACCTAAGTCGTATTACTTGTGTATGATCAGGTATGAGGAGGAACCAAGCATCACACGAGGAGGAGAGGAGCAGCTGGACAAGAAGCTGGACGTGAAGCTGGACATGGAGCTGGACGAGAAGACATCCCATGGACGTGCGAGGGAGGAGCGGGAGGCATGCGCGAGAGGAGGAGTTCTTCAGGCCGGTTCCAGGCCCGGTCAGACCGGCCGTGGCGCCGGGCCACCCGGTCACAAACCGGATTTTGAACCGGTGCCATCCGGGCCACATCCAGGGAACATGGACCCTTCGTCCGGTTTCCGCCCGGTCACAGACCCGGTTTAGGACCGGACCACCCGGTCCCAGGCCCGGTCGACCGGCCCCCAGACCGGCCGAGTCCGAGTCTGTCTCGACCAGATCTATTCTGGGTCGGTTATTTCCGTACTTTTTCGACCTGAGGTCGTCCCGAACGCCTATATAAGTCCCTGGGACGCCCCCAAAGTTGCTTTAGACCACGTTTAAGATAAACCCTAGTTCTTAGTTGTTTGCTATGCAAAACTATTGAATACTACTCTCCAATTCGTTGCGATCTGGAGTTTTATTGCTACTGAAAGTTTGTGTGATCTGCTGTTCCATTGGGGATTAGAAGATTGCAATTTACCGCTTCGTGGTCGGCGGCTACGTGCGCAAGTGTGTGGAGTTGCGAATATCTTGCAGGGTTGAGAGCTGTTGCATTGGCATCAGGAATCAATCGAGAGACTTCGTCGGCGTCATACAAGTTATCCTCCTCATCATCATCGATTCTATCCGCTGCTACCATCGTGTGTTCATCACCACCGTCGCTTACTGAGAAGATCGGGCAACCCCTTATCACACGTTCTTCGCTTTGCCTATTGTGTGTGTAGGTACAAGAATGCCAATGTCAACCTCGATTGAGCACGAGTTGACAAAGAGAGCTCTAGAGAGCATAATACAAGTAAGTTCAAGATCGAACCCGGCTCTAATACCTTTCCCATGCTTTGCATTGAACATGCCGAACAATTTCTCTTTCTTATGGTTCTTTTGCAAGCATGATGATGTGATTCTTACCGTTGGTGTTGCCTCAAACAAGTTGCCCAATTGTTCTTTCATTTGGTTTGTTGGCACGCACGGTTGTGCAAATGTCTTCTTGATGAACTTTTTGGATGATATGACATGTGTTGCAACAAATATGAGGACCAATTTCTCTTTCCAATGGTTTGTGTGCACACATGTTGATGATATTTTGGACACTCTTCCGTATGTGTTTTTGCCAAATTCTCCACTTATTGCTTCAAGGATGTTGAACACTTTCTCTTTCCGATGCCTTGAGTGCAACAATGAAAATGGATTTCTACATGAGATGGACACCGTGGTCGTCTCACATTTTGGAGTTTTTGTGTTCCCGCACTTAGAAGATGTTCATATGGAGTTCTTACACATTGACCATGCACATGCATTATTCTTGATAAATTTGTGTTGTGCTAACGGTGTTGTGAACATGAATGGACATGTCATTGATGATATGCTCCTCTATCACGCACACATATACTTTGCTTGGTCTTTGTTGTGTGAAGGTACACGTGACATATGGATGACCGTCAACGAAAGGGTTCAATCCCATACATCTACTACACAAGATCTCTCAATGAGAGCACACCGACATCTTGCTAAGGTGACCTCCTTCTACTTACGCTCTCTTGCTAAACCCGTGGAACATTGGCTATGCTTTGAGTGTTGTTTGGCTTTTCTTGTGCTATTGATAGGGCTCTTGACAAGTGAAGCGACATTCAAGTGTTGGTGTCATCTACCTCCTCTACACGTTCATGAAGATTTATCGTCGAGGACGACTCTTTTTCAAGTGGGGGGAGATGATGTAGCCCGACCTTCGGTCTTCGCCACATCATATGCTTCATCGCCAAGACGTCACGCTAAGGAACTCGACGACAAGAACGGAGGGAAGAGAGGACGCCACGGAGACCCGAGGACGCAAGGCCGATGTCACGGAAGCTTGGAAGAGAAGGAGGAAGAGGAGCTCGAAGCTCCAGGGCCGGCACTGCCACCCTACACAGGCCGGCACTGCCGCCTGGGCCAGCACTGCCGCCCTCCCCACGCCGGCACTGCCGCCGAGGTCGTGACCAGTCCCAAACCTAACCCTAAGTTGCCACATGTATGGCTGTGCTTGTATCTTAGTTTCCCCAAACTACCCCTCCTTAGTGGTTCCCTATAAATAGACCTCCACCCCCACCTTCATGAGGGGGAGATGATGTTTAGATGAATTGGCTTATGCCTCTATTATCCCCTAGTGGATTTGGGAAACCCCCACCTTACATTGACCATCTATTGTATCCCTCCTTATCCGGATCTTTTTCCATTCTAGTAATTCTATCAATTGAGAATCTCTTGCTTTGCAAATCTATTCTTAGTTGGTCTTTTACTCTTTGGGAATTCTATTTGGATTTGTCGATCTTTTGCAAGAGATTCTACCTTTGGTCTTTCTCTCGCAATTCTATCGGTTGGTGGTTCGGGCCAACGAGGATAACCGATTTGTGTGTGTGCGTGTGTTTGTATCGTGTTCTTCGCGTTCATCCACTTCCCCGCGAATCCCCCTCCGCAATCACACTCACCCGGGTCAATTCGTGAGATCGGGCAACCCACACGGGCTTAGCCCGCATCATAGACTCTCATTTGTCTTCCTTGCCTCTTTTGGATCTCCTTATTTCACTTGAACCTTGTTAGTGTCTTGATAAACATGGTTGAGCAATAATACCGCATTCGTGCATTTTGTATTCAAATGTAAAATTCTAAATAGTGCAGTAATCTTGGGGGAGCTCTCATATGTTTGCTAGAACACTCCCTTGTTTCAAGAATTTGACCTTGGAAGACAAACCTTTTCTTTTTGGTACTTTTGTGTGCCATCATGAAAAGCGTTGAGGGTTTGGTTCATTTGGAACCTTGCTTTCTTTGGGAGTTGGTTATCTCATTACTTGATTTTTGGTTTTATTTTTCTATAATGAGATAAGTCCTTGAGCATGCTTGTTTTGGATATCTTGCTCTATCTCTCTTGTACCTATCTTGTGTGTGCATGGTTCTTTGTGAATAAACGTCTTCGTGATGTTGTCCACTTAGAGAAACTTATACACATAAGAGATGGTGCATATCTTTTGATATCCCTCTTTGTTGGAGTCCATTCCTTTATTCTTATTTGACTCTTTGATGACTCCACAAAGAACTTGGCTATGAGTGCTCGTTTTATACTATTTGCATCTTCAAGCACTCATAGTTGATTTTGGCACAAGCTTTGAGTGGTCTTGTGGGAGTGATGATGCCATGCTTGTGCACCTTATTCTTCAATGCAAATTGTCTATCTTGTGCACAAACTTTGGCGAGCTTCCACATATTACTTAGAGTATATTTTTGGTTCATTGATTGCTTGCTTCATTTGTCGAAGCGTTCTCACCTTCACATTCTCTTGTAATCTTTGATCCTCAATATAGTTTGATTTCCTCCAAATATTCGTCATTGAATATGTGCATTTGATTTCACTCACAATTATGAGAAATGCACAACTTATGGAGGAACGCTCACTATATTGGCCTTCCAAACCTTTCGTCCATTTTGGCAATCGATGCCAATGGGGGAGAAGTTTGGAGGGTTTAAGGGAATTTGCTTTTGTTGGTTCTTAAGCATTTACCTTTCATGCCTTGCATTTGTTGCTTTGCATGGTTGAATATTTAGAGGATACTCCGCTAGGCTTTAATTGCCGGTATATGCAATGAAATTCAAGTTCATTCACACATGCATATATTATGGGGGAGTTTGTTCTAAATATTCAACTTGGGTTGTTCGCTAAATTCCATATCTAAACCCTCTCAAAGATATTGTCATCAATTACCAAAATGGGGGAGATTGTAAGAACATGTCCATTACCCCATGTGTGGTTTTGGTAATTGATGACAATCCCTATGGACTAACGGTTGCATTGAGAATCAATCTTAGGTCAAGTCCATAGCTAAGTGTTGGACTCAAGGTTGTAAGATGGAGAAGACGGAGTACAATGATGAAGATGGTGTCGAAGAGAGACAAAGACGGTGTTGAAGATGAAGAGAGAAGACGGCGTAGAAGATGAAGAGAGAAGACGACGTTGAAGATGGAAGAAGACGGTGGTGTGTATGTTGAAGGAAGACGGTGGCATGTACAATCATTAAGAGTATGAAGACGGAGCTTGCCGACTCGAGAAGAACGCGCAAGGACAAGGTTTGTGCTCGATAGGATAGTGAGTCGCATCATCGGAGAGAGCTCAAACCTTGCATGCATTGCATCGTGTTCTTGGTTCTTCTTGGTTCTTATGCATGAAACAGATTTCGGTTGCATCGCATGTTGCATGTGCGAGGGTGATGATTTTCCCGATATACCGTATTGAGAGGTTACACCTCTATGACCATGAGAAAATCATCACTCACTCTTTTGCATGATTTCATCATGTGAGAAGGTAGCTCTTGTCGCCCTCTTTCCAACGAAATTGGTTTCATGTCATTCCGATCTTCCTAGCTCAAGATATTGTGTTTTCCGTATGCATCTATTTGAAAAAGAAAAAGAAAAAACCTTTTGGGCCGGGCGGTACTACCGCTGGGAGTACCGGCCCAACCACCGCTTCAGCCTTCCAGGCTTACTGGATTGAAAGCGGTACCAGGCCGGTACCGGGCCGGTAGTACCGTAACTGAGTTACGGTACCAGGCCGGTACCCAGGCCGGTACTACCGCTCGGCCCACTTCTTCCTCCTCTCTCCAGCCCGCCGCAGCCTAGCTCCAACGCACGCGCTCGCTGCCTGCCGCCGCCAGCTCCCGCGTGGGACGCGCGCACACGAGG
Organism: Lolium perenne; assembly: GCF_019359855.2. Taxonomy (NCBI): domain Eukaryota; kingdom Viridiplantae; phylum Streptophyta; class Magnoliopsida; order Poales; family Poaceae; genus Lolium; species Lolium perenne. Next base: position 161,921,266 of record NC_067246.2, read on the forward strand.
CCGCCGCGTTGACCCGCATCGAGGCGCGTGCCTTCCCGCTCGCAACCGCCACGCTCGCCTCGATCCGCGCCTTGCTCCAGATCCCCGCGCCGCTCGCCCTTTCACACGCGCGCGCATGTTGTGCCGCTCTGCCGCTGGCTCCACCCTCTGCTTCGTTGCGCGCGCACGCGCCCTGCCCTACCGCATGCTGCTTGCTACTGCCGCTGCTGCTCTACACTGCCACGCTGCAGCTGCTGCTCCCTCTCTCTCTCTTTGTTTTTCTGCACAGTTTCGAACACAAGCGGTAGTACCGCTCCACAGAGCGGTACTACCGGTTTTGGGCCGAATCTCAAATCTGGGTTATGCACAGTTTTGGCACAAACGGTAGTACCGCTTCAATAAGCGGTAGTACCGGTTTTGCACGAATCTGACCGTTTCGGTAGTACCGGTTTTGCACGAATCTGACCGTTTTCTCAGCCCCAACAGCTATATTTTGCAGCCCCTATTTATACCTCTCTTCCACCTCCGACCCAACTAACCCTTCCCCTCCATTCTCTCTCCTCCATTGTTGACCTTGGGTTCTTTCTTCCTCCTCTTGATCCCCCCACTATTTGTTGCATATTTTTGGGGGAAAGGAGAGAGGAGATCAAGATCTAGTGCTTCACCAATTGAATCCCTCTCTAAGTGAGGGGATCTTGCTAGATCTAGATCTTGGAGTTTCTTGGTGTTTCTCCACACCTTGTTCTTCCTCCCTTATTCCCTCAATAGCTTCTTCTAGCTTTGTTGGAATTTGGGAGAGAAGAACTTGGGCATCCTAGTGGTGTTCTTAGCCATTGCCTTAGGTGCATCGGTTTGAGTTCTCTCCGGGGTATCGATCTCGTAGAGTGTGTGTTCTACCTTAGTGGTGATCTTGCCTTAGTGGCCATCTTGCCTTAGTGGCCGCATTGCCTTAGTGGAGTGTGTTTCCTTTGGTGGAGTGTGTTAGCCTCTTGTGGCGTATCGCATCCTTGGTGGAGTTGGTTCCCTTGGTGGAGTGTGTTAGCCTCTTGTGGCGCATTAGCATCTTGGTGGCTTGGTGGTGTGTTATAGCCTCTTGTGGCGTGTACTTGAGAGCCTCCTTATTGTGGAGTTGCCTCAAGCCGATACTTGGCGTTTGCCCAAGCGTGTAAGGGTTCGGTGACCACCCCAAGGTTCCTTAGTGGATCAAGGCCTTTCCTTTGGTAGAAAGGCTCGAGGAGAATACGGTGGCCCTAGTGGCTCTTTGGAGTGCCACGTGCATCCACACCGCTCCAGACGGAGACGTGGCACCTTAGTATGTGAACTTCGGGATACATCATCGTCTCCTCGTGCACCGGTAACTTCTCAACCCGAGCTCCTTAACCTATGCGCTTTACATTGTTATATCTATCTTGCTTGATGTGCTTTACCTAGCTTGTTATCACATTGTGCTCATCATGCAAGCATAGGTTGTTGGTGCTCTTAGGCAAACTTGATGAGGACATCCCATGATGCGGGGTGGCCTTCGGTCACTCCCACACCAAGACCAACAAGTCCCCCAAGTGGACCAATGACGCGAGCCCGAGTTAAAGCTCTTCATGATGAGGTGAACTCGCTCCTCACCACCCTTGATCTTGGTACCCCTTTGGATGGATTGCTACCTCATGCCGACGTGCTATGTGTCATTAGGTACAAGGAGCATCAAGATCACGGAGAGGAGGACACACCATGGTCAAAGGGAGGAGAGGAGCAGCTGGACGTGAAGATGGACATGGAGCTGGACCGGAAGTCGCCCGAAGAGCACAACGAAGAGAAGTTGGCCGGCCGGTCCAGAACCCGGTCTGACCGGCCTCCTGACCGGGCCACCCGGTCCAAACCGGATTTTGCGCTTGTGCCATCCGGGCGCTATCCCGGGGCCTCGGAACCTCATCCGGTTGCCGCCCGGTCCCAGGCCCGGTCTGGACCGGCCTGCCCGGTCCCAGGCCCGGTCTGACCGGCCTCCTGACCGGCCTGCACGACTTAAGTCGCCAACTCGGCCCGAACTTGTTTCCTTTGTACCTTTTCGGCCCGTGACGCCTTGTAAGACTATATAAGCACCCTAGACGCCCCTTTACCTCTTTAGACTTGTTTTGAACTCAAACCTACCTTTGAGCTTAGTCTCCCTAGGGTTATCATCCCTCTGTAATCAAGGCACCTTGGTTGTTGATTTGGATCTTGTTGAGTGAGATTCTAGTACAAGCTACTCTCTCTCCCTCACCAAGCTCTTCTTCTCCAACCCCAATCTCTCTCCGGGAATTCCGCCTCGTGCCTCTTCCTCGGAGATTCTATTGGCGTGGTCCATCGAGCCACGGAGGTAAGCATCGGGTGTATCGGGTTGGTGTGCGTGCGTGAGTCTCGGAGTTCCTCGTGTTCGTCGCGTTCTTCGTGTTCCTCGCGTTCTCCCATCTCTCCCCCTTGGTTTCGAAGTCAATCCGCGAGATCGGGCCACACACGGGGTCTTAGACCTCATCATATGGTATCAGAGCAGCTCTTGGTTACCGCGGATTTGACCTCCCACCCACCCGATTTCGTCCCTAGAAAATTTTCCAAAAAAATCCCCGAAAATAGCCCCAAATTGCCTCTTGACCGATCTGTGATTTGGTTGCGTTTTGAGTGGTTTTGGTCCGTGGATCTGGTGTTGTTGTGCTTGATCTACTATTTCCCCAACTTTGAGCCTCCGATTCCATCGTTTCCCTTCGTTTTGGTCGATTTGGAGTTGGTTTGGGGAAGAACAGGAGAGAGAAATCGCGCTGCCTAGTTGAGCAGCCGGTCAACCGGGCTACAGACCGGCCGGGCCAGCCCAGAACCCGGTCGACCGGCCGTGCAACCGGCCAGGCCGGCCCCAGCTTCGGTCCAACCGGGCCCCAGACCGGGCGCAGCAACGCCCCCTCCTTCGACCTCGTCTTCCGGCGATCTCCACCACCACCACCACCACCATCATCGTAGGTATAACTTGCAGCTTTCACCTTGTAACCCCTCTTCCTTTTGCGATCTATCCCATTGAGCATTGCTTGTCTAGTGTTGCGAGACATTGCACGTGGCCCCGCATTGTGAGGTGTGTGTGTCGCGTTGAGTAAGGCATCCAAGCAAACACTCGTGTGGCAAGATAGCAAAAGCGAGGCTAACGCTAACATAGTGCGTGAAAAAGCCCCAAAAACACAAAAAGAGTGCGAGTAGCACCATACATCCATACATCCATACATCCATACGCCCATACATACAAAAGTGTCCACGTGCCACCAAAGATACAAACGAGTGCAAGTGCCACCATATACAAAAGAGAAAAAGATTTTAAGCAAAGAGAGATAAGAGAAGAGAGGCCGCGTGTGAATCTTGTTGTCTCTTCCTTTGCAACCGAAGCTTTGGCTCTCCTTGTGTTAGTGTGACACAGAGCACTTATACATACACTTTTCCGCTCACTTTTGGTTGCACTAACCCCGCTTATCTCGTGTGTGTGTTCCACAACTTTTTCCGTGTTTATAGTGATCTTCACATTGACATTTGGATTTTTGGACCTCACCCACTTTTAACAACATACTTGATCTTGGATTTGTCTTTTGGCTTTCCACAACACTCGCCTAACACCATATTTGCTAGCTTTTGCGTGTGGTTTTGCGTGTGTTCCCGATACACTTGATCTTGCTTTCGGCTTGGTGGATTGCCTCAATACTATCTTACCTTGGTAAGAGTGCGAGGTAGTCTCCTTCCACTAACATATACAACATAGTTCTTGTCTTTCCATCATGGATAGGAACGGAGATACCAATAGGGATGAAGAGATCCTCCGCAACACCGAGAGGTTGGCTACTCAACACAACCTATGGACGCAACGACAAGAGTTCAAGGAGCAACTCACCCTTTTCGAGACCCGCATCGATGAGCAATACGATGAGGTGGCTCACAACTTCTCCGCCGTGAACCAAGACTTGGCTCTTCTTCGTGAAGCTACGGACAACTTGAATGGCCAAATGGCGGCCAATGATGCCAACATGGAGCGGCGCATGGATAGCCTCGAGCGCGCCATCACCAACTTGGGTCGTCATCGTCGACACCGCTCTATTTCCTCTTCATCAAGCTCGCCACAAGACTATTACTCTCATGGTGGCCTTTCGTCCTCAAGCTCTTCCTCAAGGCATGAAGACCATCATCGACCTCATCGCCCACATGCTCGTCATGAAGATTCTCGCTCCAACTCTCGGCGTGGAGAAATACATCGCCATGCTCGTCCACATGAGCGTCCTCCACAAGACCAAGACCTTCAACAAGATCGTCACCAAGCGGATCGCCATGCCCACCATGGGTGTGATGGCCATCCCCAAGACCAAGGTCCTCAAGATCAACCTCGGCGAGACCTCCGTCGCCACCCTCGCCATGACCAACGTGGACGAGGAGAACCACAACATGATCAAGATGAGGGACCCAACTTTGAGCATCGTCCTCAACCGCAACGAGATCTTCAACCACATCCTCACCGTGAACCAAGTGAAGCAAGCGTTCATCTTCAACGCCAACCCAATGCTATGGTTGGACGTGGAAGACCTCCTCTACCACCTCAAGCCGCAAGAGATGAAGGCAACCGTCCTCGCCGCCGAAATTTGGAAGATGAAGAGAACATGTATGGCAAACTCAAGTTCAACATGCCCAAGTTCAAAGGTGAAGACGACGCCGAGGCCTACCTCTCATGGGCACTCAAGGTGGACAAGATCTTCCGCATCCACAACTACTCCGGTGCCAAGAAAGTGGCTATGGCATCACTCGAGTTTGAAGACTACGCCAACACTTGGTGGGAGCAAGTCCTCACTCTTCGAGAAGAGAAGGGTGAATCTCCTATTGAAACTTGGGAAGAAATGAAGAAGGAGATGCATGCTCGCTTTGTCCCCACGCACTACATGACCGACCTCTTCAACAAGCTCCAAAAGTTGAAGCAAGGCACCAAGACCGTTGAGGAGTTCTACAAGGAGATGGAGCTCACTATGATGCGAGCCAATATCCAAGAGTCCGAGGAACAAACCATTGCTCGCTTCTTCAATGGCCTTACTTACCCCATCAAGAGGATCGTTGAGTTCCAACCCTACTCCAACATGGTTGAGTTGGTCCACCAAGCATTGAAGGCCGAGCGCCAAGTGATTGAGGACATCAAGAACTCCAAGGCCAAGACTTATTTCTCCTCCAAGCTCGCTACATCGACTCCTCCTACTACATCAACTCCTCATGCTACAAGTGCCAAGGCCGACGCATCCTCTACACCATACAAGAAACCGACTATCGAAAGTCGCATGAAGCAAACGGTCTCCTCCACCGCCTCCTCTAAGGCATCCACGGGACCCTCTAGTGTCACTTGCTTCAAGTGTGGTGATGTAGCCCCGGTCACCGACGTTGCTACACCAAGACCAACAAGTCCCCCAAGTGGACCGATGACACGAGCCCGAGTCAAAGCTCTTCATGATGAGGTGAACTCGCTCCTCACCACCCTTGATCTTGGTACCCCTTTGGATGGATTGCTACCTCATGCCGACGTGCTATGTGTCATTAGGTACAAGGCGCGTCAAGACCACGGAGAGGAGGAGACGCCAAGGTCAAGGGAAGGAGAGAAGCAACTGGACATGGAGATGATCATGAAGCCAAAGCCAACGTCGCACGAAGCGCTCCAAGGAAGAGACGGACGCTGGCCGGTCCAGGACCCGGTCAGACCGGACCTACAACCGGACGCCCCGGTCATAGGCCCGGTCGACCGGGCGCAAACCGGGCCAGCTCCCTCGTACCGGACGACGACCGGAAACTTCGCAGTTTCCCGGTTTGCGCCCGGTCGACGGACCCATGGACTCCATGACCGGACGGCCCGGTCCCAGTTCGGCCGACCGGCCCCAAACCGGACCTGACGAGAATGCCCCACCAAACTGCCTTAACTTATCCATTCGCGTACCTGTTCGCCCTTGCTGGCCATGTATGACTATATAAGTAGCTGGGACCCCTCATTAGCTCTTTAGACTTGTTGTGAACTCAAACCTAAATTTGAGCTTAGTCTCCCTTGGGTATCATCCCTCTGTAATCAAGGCACCTTGGTTGTTGATTTGGAACTTGTTGAGTGAGATTCTAGTACAAGATACTCTCTCTCCCTCACCAAGCTCTTCTTCTCCAATCCCAATCTCTCCCCGGGGAATTCTACCGCGTGTCTCTTCCTCGGAGATTCTATTGGCGTGGTCCATCGAGCCACGGAGGTAAGCATCGGGTGTATCGGGGTGTGTGTGTGCGTGAGTCTCGGAGTTCCTCGTGTTCATCGCCGTGTTCTTCGTGTTCCTCGCGTTTTCCCATCTTCCCCCCCTTGGTTTCGAAGTCAATCCGCGAGATCGGGCCACACACGGGGTCTTAGACCTCATCATATGGTATCAGCAGCTCTTGGTTACCGCGGATTTGACCTCCCACCCACCCGATTTCGTTCCTAGAAAATTTTCCAAAAAAATCCCCAAAAATAGCCCTAAATTGCCTCTTGACCGATCTGTGATTTGGTTGCGTTTTGAGTGGTTTTGGTCCGTGGATCTGGTGTTGTTGTGCTTGATCTACTATTTCCCCAACTTTTAGCCTCCAATTCCATCGTTTCCCCTCGATTTGGTCGATTTGGCTTGGTTTTCGTGAAGAACAGGAGAGAGAAAGTTCATCCCGCGAAATCCGGTTGAGCAGCCGGTCAACCGGGCCCACGACCGGCCGAGCCGGCCCAGCACCCGGTCAACCGGGCGGCAAACCGGGCAAGCCGGTCCAGAACCCGGTCCAACCGGGCCTCCGACCGGGCGACGCAACGCCCCCTTCGACCTCGACATCCGGCGATCTCCACCACCACCACCACCACCATCATCGCAGGTATAACTTGCAGGTCACCTTGTAACCCCTCTTCCTTTTGCGATCTATCCCATCGAGCATTGCTTGTCTAGTGTTGCGAGACATTGCACGTGGCCCCGCATTGTGAGGTGTGTGTGTCGCGTTGAGTAAGGCACCCAAGCAAACACTCGTGTGGCAAGATAGCAAAAGCGAGGCTAACGCTAACATAGTGCGTCAAAAAGCCCCAAAAACACAAAAAGAGTGCGAGTAGCACCATACATCCATACATCCATACATCCATACGCCCATATACACAAAAGTGTCCACGTGCCACCAAAGATACAAACGAGTGCAAGTGCCGCCATATACAAAAGAGAAAAAGCTTTTAAGCAAAGAGAGATAGGAGAAGAGAGGCCACGTGTGAATCTTGTTGTCTCTTCCTTTGCAACCAAAGCTTTGGCTCTCCTTGTGTTAGTATGACACCGAGCACTTATACATACACTTTTCCGCTCACTTTTGGTTGCACTAACCCCGCTTATCTCGTGTGTGTGTTCCACAACTTTTTCCGTGTTTATAGTGATCTTCACATTGACATTTGGATTTTTGGACCTTACCCACTTTTGACAACATACTCGATCTTGGATTTGTCTTTTGGCTTTCCACAACACTCGCCTAACACCATATTTGCTAGCTTTTGCGTGTGGTTTTGCGTGTGTCCCCGATACACTTGATCTTGCTTTCGGTTTGGTAGATTGCCTCAATACTATCTTACCTTGGTAAGAGTGCGAGGTAGTCTCCTTCCACTAACATACACAACATAGTTCTTGTCTTTCCATCATGGATAGGAACGGAGATACCAATAGGGATGAAGAGATCCTTCGCAACACCGAGAGGTTGGCTACCCAACACAACCTATGGGCCCTTAGCACGACAAGAGTTCAAGGAGCAACTCTCCCTCTTCGAGACGCGCATCGATGAGCAATACAATGAAGTGGCTCACAACTTCTCTACCGTGAACCATGACTTGGCCCTTCTTCGTGAAGCTACGGACAACTTGAATGGCCAAATGGCGGCCAATGATGCCAACATGGAGCGACGCATGGATAGCCTCGAGCGCGCCATCACCAACTTGGGTCGCCATCGTCGACACCGCTCTACTTCCTCTTCATCAAGCTCTTCCTCAAGGCATGAAGACCATTACTCTCATGGTGGCCTTTCGTCCCCAAGCTCTTCTTCAAGGCGTGAAGACCATCATCGACCTCATCGCTCACATGCTCGTCATGAAGACTCCCGCTCCAACTCTAGGCGTGGAGAAATACATCGCCATGCTCGTCCACATGAGCGTCCTCCACAAGCTCAAGACCTTCAACAAGATCGTCACCAAGTGGATCGCCATGCTCACCATGAGCGTGATGGCCGTCCCCAAGACCAAGATCCTCAAGATCCACCTCGGCAAGATCTTCGTCGCCACCCTCACCATGATCAACGTGGACGAGGAGAACTACACCATGATCAAGATGAGAGACCCAACATTGAGCATCGTCCTCAACCGCGACAAGATCTTCAACCACATCCTCACCGTGAACCAAGTGAAGCAAGTGTTCAACTCCAACGCCAACCCAATGCTATGGTTGGCCATCGAAGACCTCCTATTCCACCTCTAGCCGCAAGAGTTGACGGCGCCCCTCCTCGTAGAAGAAACTTGGAGGATGAAGAGAACATGTATGGCAAGCTCAAGTTCAACATGCCTAAGTTCAAAGGTGAAGACGACGCCGAAGCTTACCTCTCATGGGCACTCAAGGTGGACAAAATCTTCCGCATCCACAACTACTCCGGTGCCAAGAAAGTGGCTATGGCATCACTCGAGTTTGAAGACTACGCCAACACTTGGTGGGAGCAAGCCCTCACTCTTCGCGAAGAAAAGGGTGAACCTCCAATTGACACTTGGGAAGATATGAAAAAGGAGATGCATGCTCGCTTTGTCCCAAAGCACTACATGAAAGACCTCTTCAACAAGCTCCAAAACTTGAAGCAAGGCACCAAAACCGTTGAGGAGTTCTACAAGGAGATGGAGCTCACTATGATGCGAGCCAACATCCAAGAATCCGAGGAGCAAACCATTGCTCGCTTCTTCAATGGCCTTACTTATCCCATCAAGAGGATTGTCGAGTTCCAACCTTACTCCAACATGGTTGAGCTAGTCCACCAAGCATCGAAGGCCGAGCGCCAAGTGATTGAGGACATCAAGTACTCCAAGGCCAAGTCCTATTTCTCCTCCAAGCTCGCTACATCGACTCCTCCTACTACATCAACTCCTTATGCTACAAGTGCCAAGGCCGACGCATCCTCTACACCTTCCAAGAAACCGACTATCCAAAGTCGCATGAAGCAAACGGTCTCCTCCACCGCCTCCTCTAAGGCATCCACGGGACCCTCTAGTGTCACTTGCTTCAAGTGTGGCACCCAAGGTCACAAATCGTTTGAGTGCAAGAACACCAAGGTCATGATCACTATGGAGAATGGTGACATCGAGACTCTTGATGAGGATGAATATGAAGCCCTTGTGCAAGCCGCCGTGGCAAGTGAAGAAGCTTATGAACAAGATAGTGGAGATGATCCTCTCTTATGTGAGCATGACCCAAGTCCCTCACTTGTGGTCACAAGGGTGCTAACCACACAACCTCATGCTATGGAAGACCAACGGTGCAACATCTTCCAAACTCGTGCCGGAATTGGTGGCAAGTCGATCAAGGTCATCATAGATGGTGGAAGTTGCCATAACCTTGCAAGCACCGAGTTGTGTGAGAAGCTCCACCTTACTCTCCGCAAGCATCCTCACCCCTACCATATCCAATGGTTGAGTGACAAGGGCAACGTCAAGATACAACATACCGTCACCGTCAACTTCAAGATCGGCCCTTATGAGGACACCATCGAGTGTGACGTGGTACCCATGACGGTGTGCCACATGTTGCTTGGCCGCCCTTGGCAATATGACAAGAAGGCTATACATGATGGACTCTCCAACACATACACCTTCAAGGTCAACGACAAGAAGTTCGAGTTGCGCCCGATGACTCCTAGCCAAATCATCGCGGACAATGCGAAGGCTTTAGCGAGGGCACAACTCCACACCCACCATAGTGAGATGAGAGGAGAGGGAGCGACCCACCACAAAGAGAGTGAGCGCCACAAGCCATATATGAGTGAGTCCAAGAGTGTCCTTCTAGCCTCCAAGAGTGAGTGGAGAGAGCTCCAAGAGAACCCATCCACCATATTGCACTATGTGCTCATATGCAAGGGACCCTCGTCGGAGACTAACGACTTAACCAACATTCCTCCGTCTTTGTTGTCTCTTTTGCAGGAATTTCAAGACGTCTTCCCCGACGAGCTCCCTCATGGACTACCACCACTCCGCGGCATAGAACACCGCATCGACCTCATACCCGGCGCTCCGCTCCCAAACCGTGCCGCCTACCGCACCAATCCCGAAGAGACCAAGGAGATCAACCGCCAAATTCAAGATCTCCTCGCCAAAGGGTATGTCCGTGAAAGCCTTAGCCCTTGTGCGGTTCCCGTGATTCTTGTGCCTAAACCGGATGAGACACAACGGATGTGTATGGATTGTCGCCCCATCAATGCCATTACCGTCCGTTACCGCCATCCCATTCCGCGTTTAGATGACATGCTTGATGAACTTAGTGGTGCCACAATTTTCTCCAAAGTCGATTTGCGTAGTGGTTACCATCAAATCCGCATGGCTATTGGTGATGAATGGAAAACGGCATTCAAGACCAAACTTGGTCTCTATGAATGGCTCGTTATGCCTTTTGGTCTTTCCAATGCACCATCTACTTTCATGCGCCTCATGAATCACATCTTGCGTCCTCTCATTGGCAAGAGCGTGGTTGTCTACTTCGATGATATTCTTATTGATGTAGCCCGACCTTCGGTCTTCGCCACATCATATGCATCGACGCCGACATGTCACGCAAAGGTGAATCTTCTCCTTTATGCGTGCTTACAATTACCTATGTGGAATGGTATGCTACTTCATCCTCCGTCATATGACCATGATAGGAATACATCGCCAAGTACGGAGGAAGTGGATGATGCCATGGATGCTCGAGGACTCAAGGCCGAGGTCGTGGAAGCATGGAAGAAGCTCCAGGCGCAGCTACACCGGAGTCGCCGGCCTCGCCAACTCACAACGGAGTCTCCGGCGCATGAAGATCAAGACCGGAGTCTCCGGCCTACATACAAGAGAGTCTCCGGACTATGTGAAGCGCTATCCACAAGTCAATTAGGGCCATGGCCCATGTACCCCCTTCTATGCCTAAACTACCCCTCCTTAGTGGCTCCCTATATATAGGCTCCCACCTCCCCCTTCATTAGGTAAGAGTAGATGAACTAGAATTTGGCTCATGCCTCCACCATCCCTTTGGGATTAGGGAAACCCCCTCCTTAGATTATCATATCTATTGTATCAAGGCACTCCTTATATGATTAGTCTCTCACACTTGTGATTCTACCACCGGTCTCTCACTCGTGTGATTCCACCGATCGTATACCGATCTTCCTCTCGGGGATTCTACCGCGTGTCTCTCCCTTGAGAGATTCTATCGGGATAGTGGTTCGGGCTATCGGGAGTAAACCGGAATTGTATCGGGTTGGTGTGTGTTTGCGTGTATTCATCGTGTTCATCGCCGTGTTCTTCGTGTTCTTCCTCTCCCCCGCCTTTCCTTCGGTCAATTCGTGAGATCGGGCAACCCACTGGCCTTAGGCCGCATCATATGGTATCAGAGCAAAGGTTGCCACGAATTTGACCACAAATCTCTCCAATTTTCGCCCAAAAAATTTTCCCCAAAAATTGCCCCAAAAAATAGCTCGAAAATTGATCTCCGGATTTGTTGCGTTTTTTGTGGTTTTGGTCCACGGATCTGATGTTACTGGTGCTGATCTACTACTTCCCCAAATTTCCCCTTCTAATTCCATCAATTTCAGCTCGAATTTGAGGATTTTTTGAGCTACCCGTGAGGCTATTTTCGTGCTGTTCTTGCTCTGTTCGTGTGAGGAACACCCAACCTAGCCGTGCTCCTTCCAGATTCCACGGGTCAACGCCTGGTACCACCAATCCAGCGCTGTTTGCTCCTTCCGCCGCCGGCCACAGGCACGACCCCGCCGCCGGCCCACATCAACTCGCCCGCTTGGCCCTGCTCCACGACGCGCCCTGCTCTCGCTCACGGCCGCGCCGCCTGGCCCCCGCGATTTTCCGCTCGCCCACCCGCCTCCGCTTGCCCCGCTGCCGCTAGCTCCGTCCACGCCAACAGCAGCTCACGCCCCACCACGCAGCTAGCTCCGCACTGCACCTCGCTCCGGCCGTGCCCGGCCCAGCCATCCGCTCCCTGCCGCACCCACGAGCGCACCAACCAGGCTTCGATCGCCATCCCCGCGCGCCACGCCGCCACCAGCGGCAAGCCCCTTGGCCACCACGCGCGCGTCGGCGCAAGCCAGGCCGCCCAGCACAGCGCCGCCGCCACTACGCGCGCTCCTTCACTCGCGCGGAACTGCCGCGTCGCCCACGCCAGCTCGCATCCACGCATCTCCCCGCGTGTGGCCGCCAACCACCTGTGTGCCCAGCTTGATCCAAGCAGCGCTGCACGCCCGCGAGACTACCTACCAAAGATTGATCGGCTCAATTTCCTCCAGCAACAGCTTCCGCACTCGCCCTTGCTCGACCCAGCTTCGCGTAGCAGCAAAATCCGGTTGAAACCGGGCCCAAACCGGGCGCCACGCCGGAAATCTCGCAAAAATCAGCTCGGACCGGGCGCCAACCGGGCGGCAACCGGACGGTCCGGCCCAGGATCCGGTCCAACCGGCCCCATGACCGGATTTCCCAGTTTTGACCCAATTTTCATCCAATTTTGACTCCACTTTTTGCCCCAAATTTTGACAACTTTCCGGAACCCGTTTAACTCCAAACTTTAACAGCATCCCCCAAATACTCCACATAGCCCATCTCTAATTTTTGACGATTTTTGGAGCCCAACTTTTGACCGCTCGTTTTGACCCAACTTTTCGGGCATTGGCTTAATTTGCTCGGTTTCCGATTTGGAGTGCATCGGTCGTCTACTCCACCTCCGCGCCTACACCAACTCCGCGACGACACCGTTGGCACCCCGGATTCCGACGCAACCTCGACATCGTCATCGACACCACCACTTCGCCATCGCAAGTTTGTGTGCTTGACACCGCCTAACCTTTTCACTAGGTATAACTTGCCCCTTACCCCTTGTAACCCCGTTTCTTTCTTTGTGTACCTATCCCATTGAGAGTGGCTTTCCGAGCGTTGTGAAGCATTGCACAAGTGTCACGACCGTGAGAGGGTGTGTGTGCGTTGTGTTGAGCGAAGCTCCGAAGCAAGCTCGGTGAGAAAGATACACAAAAGAAGAAAAAGTGTGACATATACATAGAGAAAAATAAAGCTTCTAAGCATAGAAAAAAAAAGAAGAAAAAAAAGAAAAAAAAAAGAGAAAAAGAGTGTGTGTCCACCGATACCGAGAAGTGCAAAGCTTGTGCGCACTAAGAGAGAAAAGAGAAGAGTGGCATTTGTGCAAATCTTGTTGCTTCTTTCTTGTGCAACCAAGCTACGGTCTCTCTTGTGTTGGCGTGACATCGAGCATATAGTCTTCGTTAGGACCATCTTTGTCACTTGCTCACTTCCTTGGTCGCGCTAACCCCATTGTTCTCCGTTGTGTGTGTTTCCGTGTTTCCTTGACATAGATCACCATTTCTGACATTTGACTTTGGATCTTACCCACATTTGACAATAGACTTTTCCGTTGATCTTTTTCGTTTGCTATCCACCCCTTACCCACCACATATAGAGTTCTTAGCCTTTTGCGTGTGCTTTGAGTGTGTGTGTGAGTAACCCGATACATTTCGACTTTGCTCTTGACTTGAACCATTTTCCGATACTTTCTTGATAGGTGAGATACTTGTGTAGCTTTCCTTCCACCATATACATACACCTTCCTAGTGAGATATATACATGATGACCCCACAAGAGCAAGCCGAGATGAGAGCATACTTCGCCGAGCTAGATGCTCGAGAGGCCAAAATGACCCTCCAAGACAAAGCCGAGTGCAAATCCTACTTCAAACACCTTGAGAGCAAGAGTGATACACACCATGAGTCGAGTGAGGATGTTTCGATTTCTAACAACTTAACCTCTACTCCTCTTGTGTTGTCTTCCTCTTTGCTAGGTTTCTCGGACATCGACGACGCCATTGCCATGGAGATGAGGGACTCCACTATATGTGAGATGAGCGACTCCACTATATGTGAGATGAGCGATTCCACCATATGTGAGCTTGAGTGCCTCCACTTCGAGAACATGAGCGATACACCAAGTGAGATGAGAGTGGTAGTTGATAGGTCATGTGAGGCCATTTCGAATTCTAACAACTTACCCTCTACCTCTAGTGTGTTTGCTTGTGTCTTATTAGGTCCCATGGATGACGAGACGCCGATCATGGAGAAGATGTACATGGTGCATGACGATGATGATATCACACCATGCTTGTTGCTTGAAGATGAACATGGAGGCCACATCGAGCCTACCTCTTCCACAACACCTACCTCATATGAGCGGGATTACAAAGGTACCTATATGGGTGTTGATGATGCCATGATCCCACTAGTGGACATGATGATTTATGAGTGCTTGCATGAGTTGGATGATCCTATTGCTATGTTATATGCTTCTTTCACTTTCCCTTGTGATACTTGTGATACCACCATTGTTGATCATATGGAAGTAGTTGCTTATGATAATATGTCCATGCCATGCTATGAGTGTTTCAATTTCTCTCCTATTGCTTGCAATATGTCGAACAATTTCTCTTTCCCATGTATTGCTTGCAATGTTGATAATGATGCTTGTGTTGTGACAACCTTGCCGAACAATTGCTCTTTCCCTAGGTTTGTCGACAACAATGATCAAATGTTGAACATGTTTTGTGCTACATGCTTGCAATATTCTCCCATTAATGCAACCAAAATGATGAACAATTTCTCTTTCCAATGCTTGGCTTGCAATAGTGTTAATATGCTTTTAAATGAGATTGCCCCCATAGCTCTCTCAAATTTTGGAGACTTTGCATATATCCATGTTGATCATGTTCCCATGTTTACTCCGCATATTCACCATATCTATTATGATGCTTGGCTTAAGGCTAATGGTGATGTGCAAAAGAAATGGAACATCATGATGGATGATGTGTTCATATACCATGCACACACGTTCTTTGTTTTTCCTATGGTGTGTGTAGGTACCCAAAATCCAATGTCAACCTCGATTGAGCACGAGTTGACAAAAAGAGCTCTTGAGAGCATGATACAAGTGAGCTCCAATGAGTGGTTTTGCCCGCACACTTCCACTACACAAGATCTCTCAATGAGAGCACACCGACACTTTGATAAGGTGACCTCCTTCAACTTGCGCTCTCTTGCTATACCCATGGAACTTCGGCTACTCTTTGAGTGTTGCGTTGCTTGTCTTGTGCTATTGATAGGGTTCATGATAAGTGATGCCACATTCAAGAGTTGTTGTCATCTCCCACCTCTACCCGTTCATGATGAGTTATCGTCGAGGTCGACTCTTTTTCAAGTGGGGGGAGATGATGTAGCCCGACCTTCGGTCTTCGCCACATCATATGCATCGACGCCGACATGTCACGCAAAGGTGAATCTTCTCCTTTATGCGTGCTTACAATTACCTATGTGGAATGGTATGCTACTTCATCCTCCGTCATATGACCATGATAGGAATACATCGCCAAGTACGGAGGAAGTGGATGATGCCATGGATGCTCGAGGACTCAAGGCCGAGGTCGTGGAAGCATGGAAGAAGCTCCAGGCGCAGCTACACCGGAGTCGCCGGCCTCGCCAACTCACAACGGAGTCTCCGGCGCATGAAGATCAAGACCGGAGTCTCCGGCCTACATACAAGAGAGTCTCCGGACTATGTGAAGCGCTATCCACAAGTCAATTAGGGCCATGGCCCATGTACCCCCTTCTATGCCTAAACTACCCCTCCTTAGTGGCTCCCTATATATAGGCTCCCACCTCCCCCTTCATTAGGTAAGAGTAGATGAACTAGAATTTGGCTCATGCCTCCACCATCCCTTTGGGATTAGGGAAACCCCCTCCTTAGATTATCATATCTATTGTATCAAGGCACTCCTTATATGATTAGTCTCTCACACTTGTGATTCTACCACCGGTCTCTCACTCGTGTGATTCCACCGATCGTATACCGATCTTCCTCTCGGGGATTCTACCGCGTGTCTCTCCCTTGAGAGATTCTATCGGGATAGTGGTTCGGGCTATCGGGAGTAAACCGGAATTGTATCGGGTTGGTGTGTGTTTGCGTGTATTCATCGTGTTCATCGCCGTGTTCTTCGTGTTCTTCCTCTCCCCCGCCTTTCCTTCGGTCAATTCGTGAGATCGGGCAACCCACTGGCCTTAGGCCGCATCACTTATTTATAGCAAAAACCTCGAGGACCATGTGCAACATGTGAGAGAAGTCTTGTGCATCTTGCGCCATGAAAAGCTTTATGCTAACCTCCCCAAGTGCACATTTGCTCAAAACAAATTGGTTTTTCTTGGTTTTGTGGTTTCCGCTAATGGGATTGAAGTTGATTCTTCCAAGGTGGAGGCCATCCATAATTGGCCTACCCCTACAAATGTTGGCCAAGTCCGAAGCTTCCATGGACTTGCCGGGTTTTATCGCCGCTTTGTGAAAGACTTTAGCACCATCGCTTGCCCTTTGAATGAGCTTACCAAGAAGAATGTTCCGTTTGTTTGGGGCAAGGCCCAACAAAATGCTTTTGATGAGTTGAAGAAACGCCTTACCGAAGCTCCACTTCTTGTTCTTCCAAATTTTACCAAAACTTTTGAGATTGAGTGTGATGCTAGTGGGCTTGGTATTGGTGGTGTGCTTATGCAAGAGGGCAAACCCGTGGCATACTATAGTGAGAAGTTAGATGGCGCACGCCTCAACTATCCTATATATGACAAGGAGCTCTACGCTTTGGTTCGTGTTCTTGAAGTTTGGCAACATTACCTTTGGCCAAAAGAGTTTATCATTCATTCCGACCACGAGTCCTTGAAATATTTGAAAAGCCAACACAACTTGAACAAACGACATGCAAAATGGGTCGAGTTCATTGAGTCCTTCCCATATGTGATAAAATACAAGAAGGGCAAGGACAATGTTGTGGCGGATGCTCTTTCCCGCAAAAACACCCTTTTGCTAACTCGTTTGGATTTTCATGTTTTGGGACTCGAAGAGATCAAAGAACTCTATCCTTCCGATTCTTTCTTTGCTCCCATTTTTGAGAAGTGCTCCGTTGAGCGAGGAGTGGATGATTTCTATTTGCATGATGGATATTTGTTCAAAGCCAACAAGATTTGCATTCCCGCGTCTTCGCTTCGAAAATTGCTTTTGCAAGAGTCTCATGGAGGAGGTCTTATGGGCCACTTTGGCCGTGACAAGACATATGCCATGCTCTCAACCCACTACTATTGGCCAAAGATGAAGCGAGATGTGGAGCGCCTTTGCCGTCGGTGCACAACATGCTTACAAGCTAAGTCTACCTCCAACCCTTATGGTCTTTACATGCCATTGCCTATTCCTTATGCACCATGGACCGATATTAGCATGGATTTCGTTCTAGGCTTGCCTCGCACTAAGCATGGTCATGATTCCATATTCGTTGTAGTGGATAGATTCTCTAAGATGGCTCATTTCATACCTTGCCATAAGAGCGACGATGCTTCACACATTGCTTCATTGTTTTTCAGGGAAATCGTTCGCCTACATGGAGTACCACAAAGCATTGTGTCGGATCGAGACGTCAAGTTCATGAGTTATCTTTGGAAGTCGATCATGGCGAAGTTTGGAGTCAAGCTCTTGTTCTCATCATCATCGCACCCGCAAACGGACGGCCAAACGGAAGTGGTCAATCGAAGCCTCTCCACCCTCCTACGGGTCCTCGTGAAGAAAAACTTGAGGTCATGGGAGGAGTGCCTTCCCCACGCCGAGTTCGCCTACAACCGCGCCAAGCACAAGACTACATCAAGGAGCCCCTTCATGGTCGTCTATGGCTTCGAACCTTACACGGCACTCGACATACTTCCGCTTCCTCTCCACGAGCGCATCAACATGGACTTCGACAAGCGCGCCGCCGCCGTCAAGAAACTACATGAAGAGACAAGGGCAACCATACAAGAACATGTTCTTCGTCAAGCCAACCGCCTCAACGCCAAGAAGAAGGCAAGGATATTCGAAGAAGGAGACCTCGTTTGGATCCACCTCCGAAAGGAAAGGTTCCCTCATGAGCGCAACTCCAAGCTCAAGCCAAGAGGAGATGGCCCCTTCAAGGTCCTCAAGCGCATCAACGACAACGCTTACGTCATCGACATACCAACATCCAAGTACTTGGTGAGCAACACGTTCAACGTCTCGGACTTGTCACCCTATCATGGAGATGAGGAGGTGCAAGAGTCGAGGACGACTCTTTCCCAAGGGGGGGGAGATGATGTAGCCCGGTCACCGACGTTGCTACACCAAGACCAACAAGTCCCCCAAGTGGACCGATGACACGAGCCCGAGTCAAAGCTCTTCATGATGAGGTGAACTCGCTCCTCACCACCCTTGATCTTGGTACCCCTTTGGATGGATTGCTACCTCATGCCGACGTGCTATGTGTCATTAGGTACAAGGCGCGTCAAGACCACGGAGAGGAGGAGACGCCAAGGTCAAGGGAAGGAGAGAAGCAACTGGACATGGAGATGATCATGAAGCCAAAGCCAACGTCGCACGAAGCGCTCCAAGGAAGAGACGGACGCTGGCCGGTCCAGGACCCGGTCAAACCGGACCTACAACCGGACGCCCCGGTCATAGGCCCGGTCGACCGGGCGCAAACCGGGCCAGCTCCCTCGTACTGGACGACGACCGGAAACTTCGCGAGTTTCCCGGTTTGCGCCCGGTCGACCGGACCCATGACCGGACGGCCCGGTCCCGAGCCAGTCAGACCGGCCCCAAACCGGACCTGACGAGAATGCCCCACCAAACTGCCTTAACTTATCCATTCGCGTACCTGTTCGCCCTTGCTGGCCATGTATGACTATATAAGTAGCTGGGACCCCTCATTAGCTCTTTAGACTTGTTGTGAACTCAAACCTAAATTTGAGCTTAGTCTCCCTTGGGTATCATCCCTCTGTAATCAAGGCACCTTGGTTGTTGATTTGGAACTTGTTGAGTGAGATTCTAGTACAAGATACTCTCTCTCCCTCACCAAGCTCTTCTTCTCCAATCCCAATCTCTCCCCGGGGAATTCTACCGCGTGTCTCTTCCTCGGAGATTCTATTGGCGTGGTCCATCGAGCCACGGAGGTAAGCATCGGGTGTATCGGGGTGTGTGTGTGCGTGAGTCTCGGAGTTCCTCGTGTTCATCGCCGTGTTCTTCGTGTTCCTCGCGTTTTCCCATCTTCCCCCCCTTGGTTTCGAAGTCAATCCGCGAGATCGGGCCACACACGGGGTCTTAGACCTCATCATGTGGCACCCAAGGTCACAAATCGTTTGAGTGCAAGAACACCAAGGTCATGATCACTATGGAGAATGGTGACATCGAGACTCTTGATGAAGATGAATATGAAGCCCTTGTGCAAGCCGCCGTGGAAAGTGAAGAAGCTTATGAGCAAGAAAGTGGAGAAGATCCTCTCTTATGTGAGCATGACCCAAGTCCCTCACTTGTGGTCACAAGGGTGCTAACCACACAACCTCATGCTATGGAAGAACAACGGTGCAACATCTTCCAAACCCGTGCCGGAATTGGTGGCAAGTCGATCAAGGTCATCATAGATGGTGGAAGTTGCCATAACCTTGCAAGCACCGAGTTGTGTGAGAAGCTCAACCTCACTCTCCGCAAGCATCCTCACCCTTACCATATCCAATGGTTGAGTGACAAGGGCAACGTCAAGATACAACATACCGTCACCGTCACTTTCAAGATTGGACCTTATGAGGACACTATCGAGTGTGACGTGGTACCCATGACGGTGTGCCACATGTTGCTTGGCCGCCCTTGGCAATATGACAAGAAGGCTATACATGATGGACTCTCCAACACATACACCTTCAAGGTCAACGACAAGAAGTTCGAGTTGCGCCCGATGACTCCTAGCCAAATCATCGCGGATAATGCGAAGGCTTTAGCGAGGGCACAACTCCACACCCACCATAGTGAGATGAGAGGAGAGGGAGCGACCCACCACAAAGAGAGTGAGCGCCACAAGCCATATATGAGTGAGTCCAAGAGTGTCCTTCTAACCACCAAGAGTGAGTGGAGAGAGCTCCAAGAGAACCCATCCACCATATTGCACTACGTGCTCATATGCAAGGGACCATCATCGGCGACTAACGACTTAACCAACATTCCTTCGTCTTTGTTGTCTCTTTTGAAGGAGTTTCAAGACGTCTTCCCCGACGAGCTCCCTCATGGACTACCACCACTCCGAGGCATAGAACACCGCATCGACCTCATACCCGGCGCCCCGCTTCCAAACCGTGCCGCCTACCGCACCAACCCTGAAGAGACCAAAGAGATCAACCGCCAAATTCAAGATCTCCTCGCCAAAGGGTACGTCCGCGAAAGCCTTAGCCCCTTGTGCGGTTCCCGTGATTCTTGTGCCTAAACCGGATGAGACGCAACGGATGTGTATGGATTGTCGCCCCATCAATGCCATTACCGTCCGTCACCGCCATCCCATTCCGCGTTTAGATGACATGCTTGATGAACTTAGTGGTGCCACGATTTTCTCTAAAGTCGATTTGCGTAGTGGTTACCATCAAATCCGCATGGCTATTGGTGATGAATGGAAAACGGCATTCAAGACCAAACTCGGTCTCTATGAATGGCTCGTTATGCCTTTTGGTCTTTCCAATGCTCCATCAACTTTCATGCGCCTCATGAATCACATCTTGCGTCCTCTCATTGGCAAGAGCGTGGTTGTCTACTTCGATGATATTCTTATTTATAGCAAAAACCTCGAGGACCATGTGCAACATGTGAGAGAGGTCTTGTGCATCTTGCGACATGAAAAGCTTTATGCTAACCTCCCTAAATGCACATTTGCTCAAAACAAATTGGTTTTCCTTGGCTTTGTGGTTTCCGCTAATGGGATTGAAGTTGATTCTTCCAAGGTAGAGGCCATCCACAATTGGCCTACTCCTACAAATGTTGGTCAAGTCCGAAGCTTCCATGGACTTGCCGGGTTTTACCGCCGCTTTGTGAAAGACTTTAGCACCATTGCTTGCCCTTTGAATGAGCTTACCAAGAAGAATGTTCCGTTTGTTTGGGGCAAGGCCCAACAAAATGCTTTTGATGAGTTGAAGAAACGCCTTACCGAAGCTCCCCTTCTTGTTCTTCCAAATTTTGCAAAAACTTTTGAGATTGAGTGTGATGCAAGTGGGCTTGGTATTGGTGGTGTTCTTATGCAAGAGGGCAAACCCGTGGCATACTATAGTGAGAAGTTAGATGGCGCACGCCTCAACTATCCTATATATGACAAGGAGCTCTACGCTTTGGTTCGTGTTCTTGAAGTTTGGCAACACTATCTTTGGCCAAAAGAGTTTATCATTCATTCCGACCATGAGTCCTTGAAATATTTGAAAAGCCAACACAACTTGAACAAACGACATGCAAAATGGGTCGAGTTCATTGAGTCCTTCCCATATGTGATCAAATACAAGAAGGGCAAGGACAATGTTGTGGCGGATGCTCTTTCCCGCAAAAACACCCTTTTGCTAACTCGTTTGGATTTTCATGTTTTGGGACTTGAAGAGATCAAAGAACTCTATCCTTCCGATTCTTTCTTTGCTCCAATTTTTGAGAAGTGCTCCGTTGAGCGAGGAGTGGATGATTTCTATTTGCATGATGGCTACTTGTTCAAAGCTAACAAGATTTGCATTCCCGAGTCTTCGCTTCGAAAATTGCTTTTGCAAGAGTCACATGGAGGTGGTCTTATGGGACACTTTGGTCGAGAGAAGACATATGCCATGCTCTCAACCCACTACTATTGGCCAAGAATGTACCGCGACGTCGAACGCCTTTGCCGCCGGTGCACCACATGCTTACAAGCTAAGTCTACCTCCAACCCTTATGGCCTTTACACTCCTTTGCCTATTCCACATGCACCATGGACCGATATTAGCATGGATTTTGTTCTAGGATTGCCTCGCACTAAGCATGGTCATGATTCCATATTCGTGGTAGTGGATAGATTCTCTAAGATGGCTCATTTCATACCTTGCCATAAGAGTGACGATGCTTCACACATTGCTTCTTGGTTTTTCAGGGAAATTGTTCGCCTACATGGAGTACCGCAAAGCATTGTGTCGGATCGAGACGTCAAGTTCATGAGTTATCTTTGGAAGTCGCTCATGGCAAAGTTTGGAGTGAAGCTCTTATTCTCATCATCCTCGCACCCGCAAACGGACGGCCAAACGGAAGTGGTCAATCGAAGCCTCGGCACCCTCCTACGCATTCTCGTGAAGAAGAACTTGAAGTCATGGGAAGAATGTCTCCCACACGCGGAGTTCGCCTACAACCGCGCCAAGCACTCGACTACATCAAGGAGTCCCTTCATGGTCGTCTACGGATTTGAGCCGCTCACGGCACTCGACATACTCCCGCTCCCCCTTCATGAGCGGATCAACATGGATTTCGACAAGCGCACCGCCGCCGTGAAGAAACTTCATGAAGAAACAAGAGCTACCATTCAAGAACATGTGCATCGTCAAGCTACCCGCCTCAACGCCAAGAAGAAGGAACGCATATTTCAAGAAGGCGACCTCGTTTGGATCCACCTCCGGAAGGAAAGATTCCCTCATGAACGCAACTCGAAGCTCAAGCCAAGAGGAGATGGCCCCTTCAAGGTCCTCAAACGCATCAACAACAACGCTTACATCATCGACATCCCCACCTCCAAGTACTTGGTGAGCAACACATTCAACGTTGCGGACTTATCGCCATATCATGAAGATGAGGAGGAACAAGAGTCGAGGACGACTCTTTCCCAAGGGGGGGGAGATGATGCGGGGTGGCCTTCGTTCACTCCCACACCAAGACCAACAAGTCCCCCAAGTGGACCAATGACGCGAGCCCGAGTTAAAGCTCTTCATGATGAGGTGAACTCGCTCCTCACCACCCTTGATCTTGGTACCCCTTTGGATGGATTGCTACCTCATGCCGACGTGCTATGTGTCATTAGGTACAAGGAGCATCAAGATCACGGAGAGGAGGACACACCATGGTCAAAGGGAGGAGAGGAGCAGCTGGACGTGAAGATGGACATGGAGCTGGACCGGAAGTCGCCCGAAGAGCACAACGAAGAGAAGTTGGCCGGCCGGTCCAGAACCCGGTCTGACCGGCCTCCTGACCGGGCCACCCGGTCCAAACCGGATTTTGCGCTTGTGCCATCCGGGCGCTATCCCGGGGCCTCGGAACCTCGTCCGGTTGCCGCCCGGTCCCAGGCCCGGTCTGGACCGGCCTGCCCGGTTCCAGGCCCGGTCTGACCGGCCTCCTGACCGGCCTGCACGACTTAAGTCGCCAACTCGGCCCGAACTTGTTTCCTTTGTACCTTTTCGGCCCGTGACGCCTTGTAAGACTATATAAGCACCCTAGACGCCCCTTTACCTCTTTAGACTTGTTTTGAACTCAAACCTACCTTTGAGCTTAGTCTCCCTAGGGTTATCATCCCTCTGTAATCAAGGCACCTTGGTTGTTGATTTGGATCTTGTTGAGTGAGATTCTAGTACAAGCTACTCTCTCTCCCTCACCAAGCTCTTCTTCTCCAACCCCAATCTCTCTCCGGGAATTCCGCCTCGTGCCTCTTCCTCGGAGATTCTATTGGCGTGGTCCATCGAGCCACGGAGGTAAGCATCGGGTGTATCGGGTTGGTGTGCGTGCGTGAGTCTCGGAGTTCCTCGTGTTCGTCGCGTTCTTCGTGTTGCTCGCGTTCTCCCATCTCTCCCCCTTGGTTTCGAAGTCAATCCGCGAGATCGGGCCACACACGGGGTCTTAGACCTCATCATCCCATCTCTTGATACAACCGCTGTACCTACAGTGATGTAGCCCCGGTCACCGACGTTGCTACACCAAGACCAACAAGTCCCCCAAGTGGACCGATGACACGAGCCCGAGTCAAAGCTCTTCATGATGAGGTGAACTCGCTCCTCACCACCCTTGATCTTGGTACCCCTTTGGATGGATTGCTACCTCATGCCGACGTGCTATGTGTCATTAGGTACAAGGCGCGTCAAGACCACGGAGAGGAGGAGACGCCAAGGTCAAGGGAAGGAGAGAAGCAACTGGACATGGAGATGATCATGAAGCCAAAGCCAACGTCGCACGAAGCGCTCCAAGGAAGAGACGGACGCTGGCCGGTCCAGGACCCGGTCAGACCGGACCTACAACCGGACGCCCCGGTCATAGGCCCGGTCGACCGGGCGCAAACCGGGCCAGCTCCCTCGTACCGGACGACGACCGGAAACTTCGCAGTTTCCCGGTTTGCGCCCGGTCGACCGGACCCATGACCGGACGGCCCGGTCCCAGGCCCGGTCAGACCGGCCCCAAACCGGACCTGACGAGAATGCCCCACCAAACTGCCTTAACTTATCCATTCGCGTACCTGTTCACCCTTGCTGGCCATGTATGACTATATAAGTAGCTGGGACCCCTCATTAGCTCTTTAGACTTGTTTTGAACTCAAACCTAAATTTGAGCTTAGTCTCCCTTGGGTATCATCCCTCTGTAATCAAGGCACCTTGGTTGTTGATTTGGAACTTGTTGAGTGAGATTCTAGTACAAGATACTCTCTCTCCCTCACCAAGCTCTTCTTCTCCAATCCCAATCTCTCCCCGGGGAATTCTACCGCGTGTCTCTTCCTCGGAGATTCTATTGGCGTGGTCCATCGAGCCACGGAGGTAAGCATCGGGTGTATCGGGGTGTGTGTGTGCGTGAGTCTCGGAGTTCCTCGTGTTCATCGCCGTGTTCTTCGTGTTCCTCGCGTTTTCCCATCTTCCCCCTTGGTTTCGAAGTCAATCCGCGAGATCGGGCCACACACGGGGTCTTAGACCTCATCATATGGTATCAGCAGCTCTTGGTTACCGCGGATTTGACCTCCCACCCACCCGATTTCGTCCCTAGAAAATTTTCCAAAAAAATTCCCAAAAATAGCCCTAAATTGCCTCTTGACCGATCTGTGATTTGGTTGCGTTTTGAGTGGTTTTGGTCCGTGGATCTGGTGTTGTTGTGCTTGATCTACTATTTCCCCAACTTTTAGCCTCCAATTCCATCGTTTCCCTTCGATTTGGTCGATTTGGTTTGGTTTTCGTGAAGAACAGGAGAGAGAAAGCTTCTTCCCGCGAAACCCGGTTTCGGCCCCGGTCAACCGGGCCACAGACCGGACGAGCCAGCACAGAACCCGGTCGACCGGGCGGCAACCGGACAGGCCGGTCCAGGAGCCGGTCCAACCGGACCCCAGACCGGGCGCATCTTCGCGCCCTCCTTCGACCTCGACATCCGGCGATCTCCACCACCACCACCACCACCACCATCATCGCAGGTATAACTTGCAGGTCACCTTGTAACCCCTCTTCCTTTTGCGATCTATCCCATCGAGCATTGCTTGTCTAGTGTTGCGAGACATTGCACGTGGCCCCGCATTGTGAGGTGTGTGTCGCGTTGAGTAAGGCACCCAAGCAAACACTCGTGTGGCAAGATAGCAAAAGCGAGGCTAACGCTAACATAGTGCGTCAAAAAGCCCCAAAAACACAAAAAGAGTGCGAGTAGCACCATACATCCATACATCCATACATCCATACGCCCATATACACAAAAGTGTCCACGTGCCACCAAAGATACAAACGAGTGCAAGTGCCGCCATATACAAAAGAAAAAAAAAAAAAAGCTTGTAAGCAAAGAGAGATAGGAGAAGAGAGGCCACGTGTGAATCTTGTTGTCTCTTCCTTTGCAACCAAAGCTTTGGCTCTCCTTGTGTTAGTGTGACACCGAGCACTTATACATACACTTTTCCGCTCACTTTTGGTTGCACTAACCCCATTTATCTCGTGTGTGTGTTCCACATCTTTTTCCGTGTTTATAGTGATCTTCACATTGACATTTGGATTTTTGGACCTCACCCACTTTTGACAACATACTCGATCTTGGATTTGTCTTTTGGCTTTCCACAACACTCGCCTAACACCATATTTGCTAGCTTTTGCGTGTGGTTTTGCGTGTGTTCCCGATACACTTGATCTTGCTTTCGGTTTGGTGGATTGCCTCAATACTATCTTACCTTGGTAAGAGTGCGAGGTAGTCTCCTTCCACTAACATACACAACATAGTTCTTGTCTTTGCATCATGGATAGGAACGGAGATACCAATAGGGATGAAGAGATCCTTCGCAACACCGAGAGGTTGGCTACCCAACACAACCTATGGACGCAACGACAAGAGTTCAAGGAGCAACTCTCCCTCTTCGAGACGCGCATCGATGAGCAATACGATGAAGTGGCTCACAACTTCTCCACCGTGAACCACGACTTGGCCCTTCTTCGTGAAGCTACGGACAACTTGAATGGCCAAATGGCGGCCAATGATGCCAACATGGAGCGGCGCATGGATAGCCTCGAGCGCGCCATCACCAACTTGGGTCGCCCTCGTCGACACCGCTCTACTTCCTCTTCATCAAGCTCTTCCTCAAGGCATGAAGACCATTACTCTCATGGTGGCCTTTCGTCCCCAAGCTCTTCTTCAAGGCGTGAAGACCATCATCGACCTCATCGCTCACATGCTCGTCATGAAGACTCCCGCTCCAACTCTAGGCGTGGAGAAATACATCGCCATGCTCGTCCACATGAGCGTCCTCCACAAGCTCAAGACCTTCAACAAGATCGTCACCAAGTGGATCGCCATGCTCACCATGGGCGTGATGGCCATCCCCAAGACCAAGATCCTCAAGATCCACCTCGGCGAGATCTTCGTCGCCACCCTCGTCATGACCAACGTGGCCGAGGAGAGCTTCACCATGATCAAGATGAGAGACCCAACATTGAGCATCGTCCTCAACCGCGACAAGATCTTCAACCACATCCTCACCGTGAACCAAGTGAAGCAAGTGTTCAACTCCAACGCCAACCCAATGCTATGGTTGGCCGTAGAAGACCTCCTATCCCACCTCTAGCCGCAAGAGATGAAGGCGCCCCTCCTCGTAGAAGAACCTTGGAGGATGAAGAGAACATGTTTGGAAGACTCAAGTTCACCATGCCAAAGTTCAAGGGAGAAGAAGATGCCGAGGCCTACCTCTCATGGGCACTCAAGGTGGACAAGATCTTCCGCATCCACAACTACTCTGGTGCCAAGAAAGTGGCTATGGCATCACTCGAGTTTGAAGACTACGCCAACACTTGGTGGGAGCAAGTCCTCACTCTTCGAGAAGAAAAGGGTGAACCTCCTATTGACACTTGGGAAGATATGAAGAAGGAGATGCATGCTCGTTTTGTCCCCGCACACTACATGACCGACCTCTTCAACAAGCTCCAAAAGTTGAAGCAAGGCACCAAGACCGTTGAGGAGTTCTACAAGGAGATGGAGCTCACTATGATGCGAGCCAACATCCAAGAGTCCGAAGAACAAACCATTGCTCGCTTCTTCAATGGCCTTACTTATCCCATCAAGAGGATTGTCGAGTTCCAACCTTACTCCAACATGGTTGAGCTAGTCCACCAAGCATCGAAGGCCGAGCGCCAAGTGATTGAGGACATCAAGTACTCCAAGGCCAAGTCCTATTTCTCCTCCAAGCTCGCTACATCGACTCCTCCTACTACATCAACTCCTTATGCTACAAGTGCCAAGGCCGACGCATCCTCTACACCTTCCAAGAAACCGACTATCCAAAGTCGCATGAAGCCCTCCACCGCCTCCTCTAAGGCATCCACGGGACCCTCTAGTGTCACTTGCTTCAAGTGTGGCACCCAAGGTCACAAATCGTTTGAGTGCAAGAACACAAAGGTCATGATCACTATGGAGAATGGTGACATCGAGACTCTTGATGAGGATGAATATGAAGCCCTTGTGCAAGCCGCCGTGGTAAGTGAAGAAGCTTATGAGCGAGATAGTGGAGAAGATCCTCTCTTATGTGAGCATGACCCAAGTCCCTCACTTGTGGTCACAAGGGTGCTAACCACACAACCCCATGATATGGAAGAACAACGGTGCAACATCTTCCAAACCCGTGCCGGAATTGGTGGCAAGTCTATCAAGGTCATCATCGATGGTGGAAGTTGCCATAACCTTGCGAGCACCGAGTTGTGTGAGAAGCTCCATCCCCCTCTACGCAAGCATCCTCACCCCTACCATATCCAATGGTTGAGTGACAAGGGCAACGTCAAGATACAACATACCGTCACCGTCAACTTCAAGATCGGCCCTTATGAGGACACCATCGAGTGTGACGTGGTACCCATGACGGTGTGCCACATGTTGCTTGGCCGCCCTTGGCAATATGACAAGAAGGCCATACATGATGGACTCTCCAACACATACACCTTCAAGGTCAACGACAAGAAGTTCGAGTTGCGCCCGATGACTCCTAGCCAAATCCTCGCGGATAATGCGAAGGCTTTAGCGAGGGCACAACTCCGCACCCATAGTGAGATGAGAGGAGAGGGAGAGACCCACCACAAAGAGAGTGAGCGCCACAAGCCATATATGAGTGAGCCCAAGAGTGTCCTTCTAGCCACCAAGAGTGAGTGGAGAGAGCTCCAAGAGAACCCATCCACCATATTGCACTATGTGCTCATATGCAAGGGACCCGCGTCGGAGACTAACGACTTAACCAACATTCCTCCGTCTTTGTTGTCTCTTTTGCAGGAATTTCGAGACGTCTTCCCCGACGAGCTCCCTCATGGACTACCACCACTCCGCGGCATAGAACACCGCATCGACCTCATACCCGGCGCTCCGCTTCCAAACCGTGCCGCCTACCGCACCAACCCCGAAGAGACCAAGGAGATCAATCGCCAAATTCAAGATCTCCTCGCAAAAGGGTACGTCCGAGAAAGCCTTAGCCCTTGTGCGGTTCCCGTGATTCTTGTGCCTAAACCGGATGAGACGCAACGGATGTGTATGGATTGTCGCCCCATCAATGCCATTACCGTCCGTTACCGCCATCCCATTCCGCGTTTAGATGACATGCTTGATGAACTTAGTGGTGCCACGATTTTCTCTAAAGTCGATTTGCGTAGTGGTTACCATCAAATCCGCATGGCTATTGGTGATGAATGGAAAACGGCATTCAAGACCAAACTTGGTCTCTATGAATGGCTCGTTATGCCTTTCGGTCTTTCCAATGCACCATCTACTTTCATGCGCCTCATGAATCACATCTTGCGTCCTCTCATTGGCAAGAGCGTGGTTGTCTACTTCGATGATATTCTTATTTATAGCAAAAACCTCGAGGACCATGTGCAACATGTGAGAGAAGTCTTGTGCATCTTGCGCCATGAAAAGCTTTATGCTAACCTCCCCAAGTGCACATTTGCTCAAAACAAATTGGTTTTTCTTGGTTTTGTGGTTTCCGCTAATGGGATTGAAGTTGATTCTTCCAAGGTGGAGGCCATCCATAATTGGCCTACCCCTACAAATGTTGGCCAAGTCCGAAGCTTCCATGGACTTGCCGGGTTTTATCGCCGCTTTGTGAAAGACTTTAGCACCATCGCTTGCCCTTTGAATGAGCTTACCAAGAAGAATGTTCCGTTTGTTTGGGGCAAGGCCCAACAAAATGCTTTTGATGAGTTGAAGAAACGTCTTACCGAAGCTCCACTTCTTGTTCTTCCAAATTTTGCCAAAACTTTTGAGATTGAGTGTGATGCAAGTGGGCTTGGTATTGGCGGTGTTCTTATGCAAGAGGGCAAACCCGTGGCATACTATAGTGAGAAGTTAGATGGCGCACGCCTCAACTATCCTATATATGACAAGGAGCTCTACGCTTTGGTTCGTGTTCTTGAAGTTTGGCAACATTACCTTTGGCCAAAAGAGTTTATCATTCATTCCGACCATGAGTCCTTGAAATATTTGAAAAGCCAACACAACTTGAACAAACGACATGCAAAATGGGTCGAGTTCATTGAGTCCTTCCCATATGTGATCAAATACAAGAAGGGCAAGGACAATGTTGTGGCGGATGCTCTTTCCCGCAAAAACACCCTTTTGTTAACTCGTTTGGATTTTCATGTTTTGGGACTTGAAGAGATCAAAGAACTCTATCCTTCCGATTCTTTCTTTGCTCCCATTTTTGAGAAGTGCTCCGTTGAGCGAGGAGTGGATGATTTCTATTTGCATGATGGCTATTTGTTCAAAGCCAACAAGATTTGCATTCCCGCGTCTTCGCTTCGAAAATTGCTTTTGCAAGAGTCTCATGGAGGAGGTCTTATGGGCCACTTTGGCCGTGACAAGACATATGCCATGCTCTCAACCCACTACTATTGGCCAAAGATGAAGCGAGATGTGGAGCGCCTTTGCCGTCGGTGCACAACATGCTTACAAGCTAAGTCTACCTCCAACCCTTATGGTCTTTACATGCCATTGCCTATTCCTTATGCACCATGGACCGATATTAGCATGGATTTCGTTCTAGGCTTGCCTCGCACTAAGCATGGTCATGATTCCATATTCGTTGTAGTGGATAGATTCTCTAAGATGGCTCATTTCATACCTTGCCATAAGAGCGACGATGCTTCACACATTGCTTCATTGTTTTTCAGGGAAATCGTTCGCCTACATGGAGTACCACAAAGCATTGTGTCGGATCGAGACGTCAAGTTCTTGAGTTATCTTTGGAAGTCGATCATGGCGAAGTTTGGAGTCAAGCTCTTGTTCTCATCATCATCGCACCCGCAAACGGACGGCCAAACGGAAGTGGTCAATCGAAGCCTCTCCACCCTCCTACGGGTCCTCGTGAAGAAAAACTTGAGGTCATGGGAGGAGTGCCTTCCCCACGCCGAGTTCGCCTACAACCGCGCCAAGCACAAGACTACATCAAGGAGCCCCTTCATGGTCGTCTATGGCTTCGAACCTTACACGGCACTCGACATACTTCCGCTTCCTCTCCACGAGCGCATCAACATGGACTTCGACAAGCGCGCCACCGCCAGCAAGACACGACATGAAGAGACAAGGGCAACCATACAAGAACATGTTCTTCGTCAAGCCAACCGCCTCAACGCCAAGAAGAAGGCAAGGATATTCGAAGAAGGAGACCTCGTTTGGATCCACCTCCGAAAGGAAAGGTTCCCTCATGAGCGCAACTCCAAGCTCAAGCCAAGAGGAGATGGCCCCTTCAAGGTCCTCAAGCGCATCAACGACAACGCTTACGTCATCGACATACCAACATCCAAGTACTTGGTGAGCAACACGTTCAACGTCTCGGACTTGTCACCCTATCATGGAGATGAGGAGGTGCAAGAGTCGAGGACGACTCTTTCCCAAGGGGGGGGGGAGATGATGTAGCCCCGGTCACCGACGTTGCTACACCAAGACCAACAAGTCCCCCAAGTGGACCGATGACACGAGCCCGAGTCAAAGCTCTTCATGATGAGGTGAACTCGCTCCTCACCACCCTTGATCTTGGTACCCCTTTGGATGGATTGCTACCTCATGCCGACGTGCTATGTGTCATTAGGTACAAGGCGCGTCAAGACCACGGAGAGGAGGAGACGCCAAGGTCAAGGGAAGGAGAGAAGCAACTGGACATGGAGATGATCATGAAGCCAAAGCCAACGTCGCACGAAGCGCTCCAAGGAAGAGACGGACGCTGGCCGGTCCAGGACCCGGTCAAACCGGACCTACAACCGGACGCCCCGGTCATAGGCCCGGTCGACCGGGCGCAAACCGGGCCAGCTCCCTCGTACCGGACGACGACCGGAAACTTCGCAGTTTCCCGGTTTGCGCCCGGTCGACCGGACCCATGACCGGACGGCCCGATCCCAGGCCCGGTCAGACCGGCCCCAAACCGGACCTGACGAGAATGCCCCACCAAACTGCCTTAACTTATCCATTCGCGTACCTGTTCACCCTTGCTGGCCATGTATGACTATATAAGTAGCTGGGACCCCTCATTAGCTCTTTAGACTTGTTTTGAACTCAAACCTAAATTTGAGCTTAGTCTCCCTTGGGTATCATCCCTCTGTAATCAAGGCACCTTGGTTGTTGATTTGGAACTTGTTGAGTGAGATTCTAGTACAAGATACTCTCTCTCCCTCACCAAGCTCTTCTTCTCCAATCCCAATCTCTCCCCGGGGAATTCTACCGCGTGTCTCTTCCTCGGAGATTCTATTGGCGTGGTCCATCGAGCCACGGAGGTAAGCATCGGGTGTATCGGGGTGTGTGTGTGCGTGAGTCTCGGAGTTCCTCGTGTTCATCGCCGTGTTCTTCGTGTTCCTCGCGTTTTCCCATCTTCCCCCTTGGTTTCGAAGTCAATCCACGAGATCGGGCCACACACGGGGTCTTAGACCTCATCATACAGCCACACAAATACAAGGACCAATCACTCGAGCTCGTGCCAAACAACTTAACTATCAGGTACTTTCGTTTCTTGGAACTATTCCTCACATACATGAGAATATGATGCTGCCTAAATCAGATATGTTTGTTACTCTTAGGAATGATGGACCAAGCATTGGAGCATGATCACGCATGGAGGAGATGGCAGCAAGCGTTTGAGGATTGAAGATGACGCCGCAAGTGGAGATTTCAGAACTTTGAAGCCACCATAAGAAGAGATGAAGACATGGACGAAATATAGAGTTTTCCACTTCATAATTTCGTCCATAGCATGTTATGGTGCTGCGTCACCTTTAGTTTTGGGCCAGGCCCATGTCATTTTCGCAGGAATTAAGTCAGCCACTTTTTAGAGTCCGTATTGAAGGGGGAAAGGCCTTCTAGGGTTTGGTTCGACCACCATACGTATGGTTGGCCGAAACCCCACCTTTTCCTCCTTTAAATACCCCCATAGCCGTCACGTTTAGACTCGGATTTTGATTAGACTAAAAGTTAGCCATTGCTGCAACTCTCGTGTACTTCTTTTGAGGCCAACGCCCAGAACAAGACCGACTATTCGGAATCCCACCTTTTCAATAAAGCTTTCATCTATATCCGCAATATTCTAATTGCAATATTAGTTCTTACTTGTTCTCGATTTCAGGTAGGAATTAAGACCCTCGCTGGTCAGGCTGATCGTGCTCCCGCAAGATCAGTAACTCCCGGAGATTGTCCTAGCGATTGCATTGGCGCACGAGCTTTGCACGTGTAGTCGGATCGTCAAGCACGAACTCCACCAACAAATCGAATTATCTCCATCTCATCGAAAGATCGGACACCTTTGCTCTATCAAGTGGTATCAGATTTCAGGTTGCTCGGTGAGATTTACAGTTTTCCTAGTGTAGATTGCATCTGCCATCATACCCATAAACCACGAAAAAGCCAAAAAAAAAATACAGTTAGGGTTTAGATCATATCGTCCCATAAACCCTCTGCCACGCCTTGCTTTGTCTTTTCAGTTTTGCATAGTTGAATTTGTGTCTGCATCTTCGTGTCGAGTTGCTGGTCTTAGCGTCTAGTTCCGTTAGAGTTTCGAGCTCTGGTCACATTAGTTACGCCGCCGCCGCCACTCGCACCTTTCGCAGATCACCGCCATCATCGCCATATACACCTGCCACATACTTCCGCCATTGCCATATACACCTGTCATATACTTCCGCCATCACCATATACCTCTGTATACACGCACCACCATTATCGTGTCCATAGTCGTGTCCAGATAATCGCCGCCTTCCGGTTGTGAGTAGAAGAGCAAAAAAAAAAAAAAAGTTGCGAAAAAAAAAATCGCAAAAAAAAAGAAAAAATCGCAAAAAAAAAAAAGTCAAATCCGCATCCCAGTCGGGTTTGACCCGATTTCCACTAGTCAGGTCGATTTTAGTCCGAATTGGGCAGTTTTCGACCGCAAACTTTGACCGAGCATAACTTTTGCATACGAACTCCGTTTTCGACGTTTTACCAGTCAAAATCACCGGGAGAAAAAGTTCTATCCAGCCACAACAACTTCGTAGTTGTGCGGCTTCCGGAACTCTCAGAATTGCCAAAAAACGTCGGGAAGGTTGAGATTTTTGACGTTTAAGTTTATTACCCGGAAATTCCTGTGTTCTTCACTTATATCTTGCTTTTGAGCTTCTCCTTTGTGCTTGTTGGAGCCAACCACCACCATATATCACTCCATAGCTGCTCGTTGCTTGTGTGCCGCGCCGTGACATCGTTGGTGAACTAGGCTCGCGTCTCTAGTACGGTCTAGCCTAGGACCAGCACAGTACCGTTGTTGAGCATACTTTCAATATTGCATTGCTGTTTTGACAATTGCTGTTTTGCTACCATACTAGCCTTCCTACAGCTCTACATATTGTCTCCACGTGCACTGTGTCGACACCTGGTAATCGCTTTGGCAATCTTTGGAGACGCTGATCCTTGCTGGTTGTTACATCGCCTTCCTCCTGTTTGGTAAGAACTTGTAAGAGCTTTGTATTTTGCTTGACGAATTGCGCGTGAACCACCATATTCCGTAGTTTTGTAAGCATATACAGTTCTGCTTTTGTCTGTACTAACCATGTCAGGACCAGTTAATCCGGCCGCTGTTGACCCGGCCAAGATGACGTCTGAGCAGTTACATGCTCACTTCACCCACCTTTTGGGCGGGCATGCACGCGACACCGATGCGCGCATTGGTGACGTGGATGCCAAACTCACCGACGCGCTGGACAAGCTGGATGGCCTCGAGGCAGCTTTCAATTCCAAGCTCGACGCCAAGTTCCAGGAGCTTTTGACTCGGTTGCCGCCACCTCGCGACAACGTGCAACGACGCGCACGCCGCGTTCCTCGTGCGGATGTGCCCGCGGGTACCGCTCCTGCTGCAGCAGCCGCACCTGACGCGCCTTCTGATGAGGGATACGAAGACTATGAAGCGGACGCGGACGAGCAGGTCGAGGAGAATGTGCTGGACGGCGAGGAAGTCGAACAACCTGCACCGGGTCGTCCACGACAACTGAACCGCAACGCTCGTCCACCTCCACGCCCGGTACGTAATGATGATGATCATGTTGCTAAACTTAAATTGAATATTCCGCCATTTGAGGGTAGATATAATCCTGATGCATATCTTACATGGGAATTGGAAGTAGAACAACGCTTTGCATGTTTAAAATACCCTGATCACTTGCGTGTTAGTGCTGCTACTTGTGAGTTCAAAGATTTTGCTTCTATTTGGTGGTCTGAACATTGTAGAGCACGTCCTGCTAATATTCCTACTACTTGGGTTGGTTTAAAACTTGCTATGCGTACTCGTTTTGTTCCTCCACATTATCAGCGTGATTTACTTAAGAAATTGTCTCGCTTAGAACAAGGGAAAAATTCTGTAGAAGACTATTATCAAGAATTGCAAACTGGTATGATTCGCTGTGGTGTTGTAGAGGATAATGAGGCTATGCTTGCACGTTTCTTTGGTGGTTTGAATAAAGAGATTCAGCATATTTTAGATTATAAGGAGTACAACACTATTACTCGCTTGTTTCATCTTGCTTGCAAAGCTGAACGTGAAGTGCAGGATCGTCAACCACCATGGAGAAGAGCTAATGTTTCTGCAGGTCGTACATCGTCGTGGTCTCCGCGACAATCAGCGCCACCATCGCGTGGGACTGCACCAGCACCTACTACTTCCAAGTACACCGCGCCTGCATCACGAGCACCACCTGCTGCGACTCCACCACCATCTGCTGGTCCTCCTCGGAGTTCATCTTCCATGGCCTCCACAGGGAAGACACGCGACATTCAATGTCGCAAATGCTTGGGATTTGGTCACATAGAGAGAGAATGCAGAACAAAGCGTGTGATGTTGGTGCGTGAAGATGGAGAATATGATTCTGCAAGTGACTTTGATGAAGATACATTGGCCCTTATTGCTGCACGTGATGGTGCCAATTCTGATTCTGAGAGAGAGATAGAGGTAATGGATGCTGACACTGCTGATCAGTACAGGAGCTTAGTTGCACAGCGTGTGTTGAGCGTGCAATTGAGCAAAGCTGAGCATGATCAACGCCACAATCTGTTTCAAACAAGAGGCGTTGTAAAAGAGCGAGCTATAAGGATCATTATTGATGGAGGGAGCTGCAATAATCTGGCTAGCGTTGACATGGTGGAGAAGCTTTCTCTTTCTACAAGACAGCGCACACATCCATACTACATTCAATGGTTTGAGAGCTCTCGGAAGGTCAAGGTAACAAGAACTACACGTGTGCATTTTACTATTGGTACATATTCTGATTTTGTTGATTGTGATGTTGTACCTATGCAAGCTTGTTCTTTGTTACTTGGTAGACCTTGGCAATTTGATAAAGAATCTGTTCATAATGGTAGAACTAATCAGTATTCTCTTATGCATGATGGAAAGAAAATTGGTCTCAAACCTATGACTCCTGAACAAATAGTAAAAGATGATCTTGCTAGAGCTAGTAGAGTAAAAAACGAGGAGAAACATAAGAGTGAAAATCAGATTGTTGCTGCAGATTTTGTGCCACATAAGACTAATACTAAATCTGATTCGAACCATGCTACTGAAATTCGTTTGAAGAATCCTTGTTTGCTTGCTAGCAAATCTGATATTGCTGAACTTGATGTGAACACTACTCAATGCTATGCTATTATTTGCAAAGAAGTTCTGTTTTCATTTGAGGATATGCCTCCTTCTTTGCCACCTGCGGTTGCTAACCTTTTGCAGGAATTCATTGATGTGTTTCCACAAGATGTTCCACCTGGATTGCCACCTATTCGTGGGATAGAACATCAGATTGACTTGATTCCAGGAGCTTCGCTGCCCAACCGTGCACCATACCGTACCAATCCTGAAGAGACGAAAGAGATTCAGCGACAAATTCAGGTTCTACAAGATAAAGGTTACATTCGTGAGTCTCTTAGTCCATGTGCTGTTCCTATTATCTTGGTACCTAAGAAGGATGGTTCGTCACGCATGTGTACTGATTGTAGAGCTATTAATAATATTACCATTCGATACCGTCATCCTATACCTCGTTTAGATGATATGCTTGATGAATTGAGTGGTTCTATTATGTTCTCTAAAGTTGATTTGCGTAGTGGTTACCACCAGATTCGGATGAAATTAGGAGATGAATGGAAAACAGCGTTTAAAACTAAGTTCGGCTTATATGAGTGGTTAGTAATGCCCTTTGGTTTAACTAATGCACCTAGTACTTTCATGAGACTGATGAACGAAGTTTTACGTGCTTTTATTGGACGTTTTGTGGTGGTATACTTTGATGATATTCTGATTTATAGCAAATCTTTGGAGGAACATTTGGATCATTTACGTGATGTTTTCAATGCTTTACGTGATGCACGTTTGTATGGTAATCTTGAGAAGTGCACCTTTTGCACCAATCGAGTTGCGTTTCTTGGCTATGTTGTTACTGCACAGGGAATTGAAGTTGATCCAGCCAAGATTGAGGCAATTGAGAGTTGGCCGCAGCCAAAGACGGTCACACAAGTGAGGAGTTTTCTTGGCCTCGCTGGCTTCTATAGGCGCTTTGTGAAAGATTTTGGATCCATTGCTGCGCCGCTGAATGAGCTTACAAAGAAGGATGTGCCCTTTGTGTGGGGCGATGCACAACAAGACGCCTTCATGATTCTGAAAGATAAGTTAACACATGCTCCATTACTCCAACTTCCTGATTTCAATAAGACTTTTGAGCTTGAATGTGATGCTAGTGGAATTGGTTTGGGAGGTGTGTTATTACAAGAGGGCAAACCTGTTACATATTTTAGTGAAAAATTGAGTGGGCCTAGTCTGAACTATTCTACTTATGATAAAGAATTATATGCGCTGGTTCGGACATTAGAAACTTGGCAACATTATTTATGGCCTAAAGAATTTGTTATACATTCTGATCATGAATCTTTGAAGCATATTCGTAGTCAAGCTAAGTTGAATCGTCGCCATGCAAAGTGGGTTGAGTTTATAGAGTCTTTTCCTTATGTTATCAAACACAAAAAGGGTAAAGATAATGTTATTGCTGATGCTTTGTCGCGCCGTTATACTATGCTATCTCAACTTGACTTCAAGATTTTTGGATTAGAAACCATAAAGGAACAATACTTGCTTGATGCTGATTTTAAAGATGTGCTGCTGAATTGTAAAGATGGTAGAACATGGAACAAATTCGTCCTCAATGATGGATTTGTGTTCCGTGCTAACAAGCTATGCATCCCAGATGGTTCCGTTCGTCTTTTGTTGTTACAGGAGGCGCATGGAGGAGGATTGATGGGTCACTTCGGTGTGAAGAAGACGGAGGATGTACTTGCTGCACACTTCTTTTGGCCACGTGATGAGGTCTAAGACCCCGTGTGTGGCCCGATCTCGCGGATTGACTTCGAAACCAAGGGGGAAGATGGGAAAACGCGAGGAACACGAAGAACACGGCGATGAACACGAGGAACTCCGAGACTCACGCACACACACACCCCGATACACCCGATGCTTACCTCCGTGGCTCGATGGACCACGCCAATAGAATCTCCGAGGAAGAGACACGCGGTAGAATTCCCCGGGGAGAGATTGGGATTGGAGAAGAAGAGCTTGGTGAGGGAGAGAGAGTATCTTGTACTAGAATCTCACTCAACAAGTTCCAAATCAACAACCAAGGTGCCTTGATTACAGAGGGATGATACCCAAGGGAGACTAAGCTCAAATTTAGGTTTGAGTTCAAAACAAGTCTAAAGAGCTAATGAGGGGTCCCAGCTACTTATATAGTCATACATGGCCAGCAAGGGTGAACAGGTACGCGAATGGATAAGTTAAGGCAGTTTGGTGGGGCATTCTCGTCAGGTCCGGTTTGGGGCCGGTCTGACGGGCTCGGGACCGGGCCGTCCGGTCATGGGTCCGATCGGCCGGGCGCAAACCGGAAATCGCGAAGTTTCCGGTCGTCGTCCGGCACGAGGGAGCTGGCCCGGTTTGCGCCGGTCGACCGGGCCTATGACCGGGGCGTCCGGTTGTAGGTCCGGTCTGACCGGGTCCTGGACCGGCCAGCGTCCGTCTCTTCCTTGGAGCGCTTCGTGCGACGTTGGCTTTGGCTTCATGATCATCTCCATGTCCAGTTGCTTCTCTCCTTCCCTTGACCTTGGCGTCTCCTCCTCTCCGTGGTCTTGACGCGCCTTGTACCTAATGACACATAGCACGTCGGCATGAGGTAGCAATCCATCCAAAGGGGTACCAAGATCAAGGGTGGTGAGGAGCGAGTTCACCTCATCATGAAGAGCTTTGACTCGGGCTCGTGTCATCGGTCCACTTGGGGGACTTGTTGGTCTTGGTGTAGCAACGTCGGTGACCGGGGCTACATCATCTCCCCCCCCTTGGGAAAGAGTCGTCCTCGACTCTTGCACCTCCTCATCTCCATGATAGGGTGACAAGTCCGAGACGTTGAACGTGTTGCTCACCAAGTACTTGGATGTTGGTATGTCGATGACGTAAGCGTTGTCGTTGATGCGCTTGAGGACCTTGAAGGGGCCATCTCCTCTTGGCTTGAGCTTGGAGTTGCGCTCATGAGGGAACCTTTCCTTTCGGAGGTGGATCCAAACGAGGTCTCCTTCTTCGAATATCCTTGCCTTCTTCTTGGCGTTGAGGCGGTTGGCTTGACGAAGAACATGTTCTTGTATGGTTGCCCTTGTCTCTTCATGTAGTTTCTTGACGGCGGCGGCGCGCTTGTCGAAGTCCATGTTGATGCGCTCGTGGAGAGGAAGCGGAAGTATGTCGAGTGCCGTGTAAGGTTCGAAGCCATAGACGACCATGAAGGGGCTCCTTGATGTAGTCTTGTGCTTGGCGCGGTTGTAGGCGAACTCGGCGTGGGGGAAGGCACTCCTCCCATGACCTCAAGTTTTTCTTCACGAGGACCCGTAGGAGGGTGGAGAGGCTTCGATTGACCACTTCCGTTTGGCCGTCCGTTTGCGGGTGCGATGATGATGAGAACAAGAGCTTGACTCCAAACTTCGCCATGATCGACTTCCAAAGATAACTCATGAACTTGACGTCTCGATCCGACACAATGCTTTGTGGTACTCCATGTAGGCGAACGATTTCCCTGAAAAACAATGAAGCAATGTGTGAAGCATCGTCGCTCTTATGGCAAGGTATGAAATGAGCCATCTTAGAGAATCTATCCACTACAACGAATATGGAATCATGACCATGCTTAGTGCGAGGCAAGCCTAGAACGAAATCCATGCTAATATCGGTCCATGGTGCATAAGGAATAGGCAATGGCATGTAAAGACCATAAGGGTTGGAGGTAGACTTAGCTTGTAAGCATGTTGTGCACCGACGGCAAAGGCGCTCCACATCTCGCTTCATCTTTGGCCAATAGTAGTGGGTTGAGAGCATGGCATATGTCTTGTCACGGCCAAAGTGGCCCATAAGACCTCCTCCATGAGACTCTTGCAAAAGCAATTTTCGAAGCGAAGACGCGGGAATGCAAATCTTGTTGGCTTTGAACAAATAGCCATCATGCAAATAGAAATCATCCACTCCTCGCTCAACGGAGCACTTCTCAAAAATGGGAGCAAAGAAAGAATCGGAAGGATAGAGTTCTTTGATCTCTTCAAGTCCCAAAACATGAAAATCCAAACGAGTTAACAAAAGGGTGTTTTTGCGGGAAAGAGCATCCGCCACAACATTGTCCTTGCCCTTCTTGTATTTGATCACATATGGGAAGGACTCAATGAACTCGACCCATTTTGCATGTCGTTTGTTCAAGTTGTGTTGGCTTTTCAAATATTTCAAGGACTCATGGTCGGAATGAATGATAAACTCTTTTGGCCAAAGGTAATGTTGCCAAACTTCAAGAACACGAACCAAAGCGTAGAGCTCCTTGTCATATATAGGATAGTTGAGGCGTGCGCCATCTAACTTCTCACTATAGTATGCCACGGGTTTGCCCTCTTGCATAAGAACACCGCCAATACCAAGCCCACTTGCATCACACTCAATCTCAAAAGTTTTGGCAAAATTTGGAAGAACAAGAAGTGGAGCTTCGGTAAGACGTTTCTTCAACTCATCAAAAGCATTTTGTTGGGCCTTGCCCCAAACAAACGGAACATTCTTCTTGGTAAGCTCATTCAAAGGGCAAGCGATGGTGCTAAAGTCTTTCACAAAGCGGCGATAAAACCCGGCAAGTCCATGGAAGCTTCGGACTTGGCCAACATTTGTAGGGGTAGGCCAATTATGGATGGCCTCCACCTTGGAAGAATCAACTTCAATCCCATTAGCGGAAACCACAAAACCAAGAAAAACCAATTTGTTTTGAGCAAATGTGCACTTGGGGAGGTTAGCATAAAGCTTTTCATGGCGCAAGATGCACAAGACTTCTCTCACATGTTGCACATGGTCCTCGAGGTTTTTGCTATAAATAAGAATATCATCGAAGTAGACAACCACGCTCTTGCCAATGAGAGGACGCAAGATGTGATTCATGAGGCGCATGAAAGTAGATGGTGCATTGGAAAGACCGAAAGGCATAACGAGCCATTCATAGAGACCAAGTTTGGTCTTGAATGCCGTTTTCCATTCATCACCAATAGCCATGCGGATTTGATGGTAACCACTACGCAAATCGACTTTAGAGAAAATCGTGGCACCACTAAGTTCATCAAGCATGTCATCTAAACGCGGAATGGGATGGCGGTAACGGACGGTAATGGCATTGATGGGGCGACAATCCATACACATCCGTTGCGTCTCATCCGGTTTAGGCACAAGAATCACGGGAACCGCACAAGGGCTAAGGCTTTCTCGGACGTACCCTTTTGCGAGGAGATCTTGAATTTGGCGATTGATCTCCTTGGTCTCTTCGGGGTTGGTGCGGTAGGCGGCACGGTTTGGAAGCGGAGCGCGGGTATGAGGTCGATGCGGTGTTCTATGCCGCGGAGTGGTGGTAGTCCATGAGGGAGCTCGTCGGGGAAGACGTCTCGAAATTCCTGCAAAAGAGACAACAAAGACGGAGGAATGTTGGTTAAGTCGTTAGTCTCCGACGCGGGTCCCTTGCATATGAGCACATAGTGCAATATGGTGGATGGGTTCTCTTGGAGCTCTCTCCACTCACTCTTGGTGGCTAGA
Source organism: Lolium perenne (assembly GCF_019359855.2). NCBI lineage: Eukaryota > Viridiplantae > Streptophyta > Magnoliopsida > Poales > Poaceae > Lolium > Lolium perenne. The sequence goes on from NC_067246.2 coordinate 161,963,445, forward strand.
AGGACACTCTTGGGCTCACTCATATATGGCTTGTGGCGCTCACTCTCTTTGTGGTGGGTCTCTCCCTCTCCTCTCATCTCACTATGGGTGCGGAGTTGTGCCCTCGCTAAAGCCTTCGCATTATCCGCGAGGATTTGGCTAGGAGTCATCGGGCGCAACTCGAACTTCTTGTCGTTGACCTTGAAGGTGTATGTGTTGGAGAGTCCATCATGTATGGCCTTCTTGTCATATTGCCAAGGGCGGCCAAGCAACATGTGGCACACCGTCATGGGTACCACGTCACACTCGATGGTGTCCTCATAAGGGCCGATCTTGAAGTTGACGGTGACGGTATGTTGTATCTTGACGTTGCCCTTGTCACTCAACCATTGGATATGGTAGGGGTGAGGATGCTTGCGTAGAGGGGGATGGAGCTTCTCACACAACTCGGTGCTCGCAAGGTTATGGCAACTTCCACCATCGATGATGACCTTGATAGACTTGCCACCAATTCCGGCACGGGTTTGGAAGATGTTGCACCGTTGTTCTTCCATATCATGGGGTTGTGTGGTTAGCACCCTTGTGACCACAAGTGAGGGACTTGGGTCATGCTCACATAAGAGAGGATCTTCTCCACTATCTCGCTCATAAGCTTCTTCACTTACCACGGCGGCTTGCACAAGGGCTTCATATTCATCCTCATCAAGAGTCTCGATGTCACCATTCTCCATAGTGATCATGACCTTTGTGTTCTTGCACTCAAACGATTTGTGACCTTGGGTGCCACACTTGAAGCAAGTGACACTAGAGGGTCCCGTGGATGCCTTAGAGGAGGCGGTGGAGGGCTTCATGCGACTTTGGATAGTCGGTTTCTTGGAAGGTGTAGAGGATGCGTCGGCCTTGGCACTTGTAGCATAAGGAGTTGATGTAGTAGGAGGAGTCGATGTAGCGAGCTTGGAGGAGAAATAGGACTTGGCCTTGGAGTACTTGATGTCCTCAATCACTTGGCGCTCGGCCTTCGATGCTTGGTGGACTAGCTCAACCATGTTGGAGTAAGGTTGGAACTCGACAATCCTCTTGATGGGATAAGTAAGGCCATTGAAGAAGCGAGCAATGGTTTGTTCTTCGGACTCTTGGATGTTGGCTCGCATCATAGTGAGCTCCATCTCCTTGTAGAACTCCTCAACGGTCTTGGTGCCTTGCTTCAACTTTTGGAGCTTGTTGAAGAGGTCGGTCATGTAGTGTGCGGGGACAAAACGAGCATGCATCTCCTTCTTCATATCTTCCCAAGTGTCAACAGGAGGTTCACCCTTTTCTTCTCGAAGAGTGAGGACTTGCTCCCACCAAGTGTTGGCGTAGTCTTCAAACTCGAGTGATGCCATAGCCACTTTCTTGGCACCGGAGTAGTTGTGGATGCGGAAGATCTTGTCCACCTTGAGTGCCCATGAGAGGTAGGCCTCGGCATCTTCTTCTCCCTTGAACTTTGGCATGGTGAACTTGAGTCTTCCAAACATGTTCTCTTCATCCTCCAAGGTTCTTCTACGAGGAGGGGCGCCTTCATCTCTTGCGGCTAGAGGTGGGATAGGAGGTCTTCTACGGCCAACCATAGCATTGGGTTGGCGTTGGAGTTGAACACTTGCTTCACTTGGTTCACGGTGAGGATGTGGTTGAAGATCTTGTCGCGGTTGAGGACGATGCTCAATGTTGGGTCTCTCATCTTGATCATGGTGAAGCTCTCCTCGGCCACGTTGGTCATGACGAGGGTGGCGACGAAGATCTCGCCGAGGTGGATCTTGAGGATCTTGGTCTTGGGGATGGCCATCACGCCCATGGCGAGCATGGCGATCCACTTGGTGACGATCTTGTTGAAGGTCTTGAGCTTGTGGAGGACGCTCATGTGGACGAGCATGGCGATGTATTTCTCCACGCCTAGAGTTGGAGCGGGAGTCTTCATGACGAGCATGTGAGCGATGAGGTCGATGATGGTCTTCACGCCTTGAAGAAGAGCTTGGGGACGAAAGGCCACCATGAGAGTAATGGTCTTCATGCCTTGAGGAAGAGCTTGATGAAGAGGAAGTAGAGCGGTGTCGACGAGGGCGACCCAAGTTGGTGATGGCGCGCTCGAGGCTATCCATGCGCCGCTCCATGTTGGCATCATTGGCCGCCATTTGGCCATTCAAGTTGTCCGTAGCTTCACGAAGAAGGGCCAAGTCGTGGTTCACGGTGGAGAAGTTGTGAGCCACTTCATCGTATTGCTCATCGATGCGCGTCTCGAAGAGGGAGAGTTGCTCCTTGAACTCTTGTCGTTGCGTCCATAGGTTGTGTTGGGTAGCCAACCTCTCGGTGTTGCGAAGGATCTCTTCATCCCTATTGGTATCTCCGTTCCTATCCATGATGCAAAGACAAGAACTATGTTGTGTATGTTAGTGGAAGGAGACTACCTCGCACTCTTACCAAGGTAAGATAGTATTGAGGCAATCCACCAAACCGAAAGCAAGATCAAGTGTATCGGGAACACACGCAAAACCACACGCAAAAGCTAGCAAATATGGTGTTAGGCGAGTGTTGTGGAAAGCCAAAAGACAAATCCAAGATCGAGTATGTTGTCAAAAGTGGGTGAGGTCCAAAAATCCAAATGTCAATGTGAAGATCACTATAAACACGGAAAAAGATGTGGAACACACACACGAGATAAATGGGGTTAGTGCAACCAAAAGTGAGCGGAAAAGTGTATGTATAAGTGCTCGGTGTCACACTAACACAAGGAGAGCCAAAGCTTTGGTTGCAAAGGAAGAGACAACAAGATTCACACGTGGCCTCTCTTCTCCTATCTCTCTTTGCTTACAAGCTTTTTTTTTTTCTCTTTTGTATATGGCGGCACTTGCACTCGTTTGTATCTTTGGTGGCACGTGGACACTTTTGTGTATATGGGCGTATGGATGTATGGATGTATGGATGTATGGTGCTACTCGCACTCTTTTTGTGTTTTTGGGGCTTTTTGACGCACTATGTTAGCGTTAGCCTCGCTTTTGCTATCTTGCCACACGAGTGTTTGCTTGGGTGCCTTACTCAACGCGACACACACCTCACAATGCGGGGCCACGTGCAATGTCTCGCAACACTAGACAAGCAATGCTCGATGGGATAGATCGCAAAAGGAAGAGGGGTTACAAGGTGACCTGCAAGTTATACCTGCGATGATGGTGGTGGTGGTGGTGGTGGTGGTGGAGATCGCCGGATGTCGAGGTCGAAGGAGGGCGCGAAGATGCGCCCGGTCTGGGGTCCGGTTGGACCGGCTCCTGGACCGGCCTGTCCGGTTGCCGCCCGGTCGACCGGGTTCTGTGCTGGCTCGTCCGGTCTGTGGCCCGGTTGACCGGGGCCGAAACTGGGTTTCGCGGGAAGAAGCTTTCTCTCTCCTGTTCTTCACGAAAACCAAACCAAATCGACCAAATCGAAGGGAAACGATGGAATTGGAGGCTAAAAGTTGGGGAAATAGTAGATCAAGCACAACAACACCAGATCCACGGACCAAAACCACTCAAAACGCAACCAAATCACAGATCGGTCAAGAGGCAATTTAGGGCTATTTTTGGGAATTTTTTTGGAAAATTTTCTAGGGACGAAATCGGGTGGGTGGGAGGTCAAATCCGCGGTAACCAAGAGCTGCTGATACCATATGATGAGGTCTAAGACCCCGTGTGTGGCCCGATCTCGCGGATTGACTTCGAAACCAAGGGGGAAGATGGGAAAACGCGAGGAACACGAAGAACACGGCGATGAACACGAGGAACTCCGAGACTCACGCACACACACACCCCGATACACCCGATGCTTACCTCCGTGGCTCGATGGACCACGCCAATAGAATCTCCGAGGAAGAGACACGCGGTAGAATTCCCCGGGGAGAGATTGGGATTGGAGAAGAAGAGCTTGGTGAGGGAGAGAGAGTATCTTGTACTAGAATCTCACTCAACAAGTTCCAAATCAACAACCAAGGTGCCTTGATTACAGAGGGATGATACCCAAGGGAGACTAAGCTCAAATTTAGGTTTGAGTTCAAAACAAGTCTAAAGAGCTAATGAGGGGTCCCAGCTACTTATATAGTCATACATGGCAAGCAAGGGTGAACAGGTACGCGAATGGATAAGTTAAGGCAGTTTGGTGGGGCATTCTCGTCAGGTCCGGTTTGGGGCCGGTCTGACCGGGCCTGGGACCGGGCCGTCCGGTCATGGGTCCGGTCGACCAGGCGCAAACCGGAAAGCTGCGGGTTTCCGGTCGTCGTCCGGTACGAGGGAGCTGGCCCGGTTTGCGCCCGGTCGACCGGGCCTATGACCGGGGCGTCCGGTTGTAGGTCCGGTCTGACCGGGTCCTGGACCGGCCAGCGTCCGTCTCTTCCTTGGAGCGCTTCGTGCGACGTTGGCTTTGGCTTCATGATCATCTCCATGTCCAGTTGCTTCTCTCCTTCCCTTGACCTTGGCGTCTCCTCCTCTCCGTGGTCTTGACGCGCCTTGTACCTAATGACACATAGCACGTCGGCATGAGGTAGCAATCCATCCAAAGGGGTACCAAGATCAAGGGTGGTGAGGAGCGAGTTCACCTCATCATGAAGAGCTTTGACTCGGGCTCGTGTCATCGGTCCACTTGGGGGACTTGTTGGTCTTGGTGTAGCAACGTCGGTGACCGGGGCTACATCACCACGTATGCGTCGAGATGTTGAGAGATTTGTGGCACGCTGCACTACATGTCAAAAAGCTAAGTCTCGACTTAATCCACATGGTTTATATATGCCTCTTCCTGTTCCTAGTGTACCGTGGGAGGATATTTCTATGGATTTCGTTTTGGGTTTGCCTCGTACACAGAAGGGGAGGGATAGTATCTTTGTTGTCGTGGATAGGTTTTCTAAGATGGCACACTTTATTCCATGTCACAAAACTGATGATGCTACACATGTTGCTGATTTGTTCTTTCGCGAAATTGTGCGTTTACATGGTGTGCCAAATACTATTGTTTCTGATCGTGATACTAAATTTCTTAGCCACTTTTGGAGATGTTTATGGGCTAAGTTGGGGACTAAATTGCTGTTTAGTACTACATGTCATCCCCAAACTGATGGACAAACTGAAGTAGTAAATAGAACTTTGTCTACTATGCGGCGGGCTGTTTTGAAGAAGAACTTAAAATTGTGGGAAGAATGTTTACCTCATGTTGAATTTGCTTACAATCGTTCACTGCATTCTACCACTAAGATGTGCCCATTTGAGATTGTTTATGGTTTTGTACCACGTGCACCCATTGATTTGTTGCCTTTACCATCTTCTGTGCAAAATAATTTGGATGCTACAGACCGTGCTGAATTGATACTAAAATTGCATGAGACTACTAAAGACAACATAGCACGCATGAATGCTAAGTATAAAATTGCTGGGGATAGAGGAAGAAAGCATGTTGTGTTTGATGTTGGTGATCTTGTTTGGTTGCATTTGCGCAAAGATCGTTTTCCTGAATTGCGCAAGTCTAAGCTAATGCCACGCGCTGCTGGTCCTTTTAAGGTGATAGAGAAAATAAATGATAATGCATATAAACTTGAGCTTCCTGCAGAATTGGGTCCGGTTAGTCCTACATTTAACATTGCAGATTTGAAGCCTTACTTTGGTGAAGAAGAGGAGCTTTCGTCGAGGACGACTTCAATTCAAGAAGGGGGGCATGATGAGGACATCCCATCTCTTGATACAACCGCTATACCTACAGCCACACAAATACAAGGACCAATCACTCGAGCTCGTGCCAAACAACTTAACTATCAGGTACTTTCGTTTCTTGGAACTATTCCTCACATACATGAGAATATGATGCTGCCTAAATCAGATATGTTTGTTACTCTTAGGAATGATGGACCAAGCATGGATGAGGAGGACAAGCATTGGAGCATGATCACGCATGGAGGAGATGGCAGCAAGCGTTTGAGGATTGAAGATGACGCCGCAAGTGGAGATTTCAGAACTTTGAAGCCACCATAAGAAGAGATGAAGACATGGACGAAATATAGAGTTTTCCACTTCATAATTTCGTCCATAGCATGTTATGGTGCTGCGTCACCTTTAGTTTTGGGCCAGGCCCATGTCATTTTCGCAGGAATTAAGTCAGCCACTTTTTAGAGTCAGTATTGAAGGGGGAAAGGCCTTCTAGGGTTTGGTTCGACCACCATACGTATGGTTGGCCGAAACCCCACCTTTTCCTCCTTTAAATACCCCCATAGCCGTCACGTTTAGACTCGGATTTTGATTACACTAAAAGTTAGCCATTGCTGCAACTCTCGTGTACTTCTTTTGAGGCCAACGCCCAGAACAAGACCGACTATTCGGAATCCCACCTTTTCAATAAAGCTTTCATCTATATGCGCAATATTCTGATTGCAATATTAGTTCTTACTTGTTCTCGATTTCAGGTAGGAATTAAGACCCTCGCTGGTCAGGCTGATCGTGCTCCCGCAAGATCAGTAACTCCTGGAGATTGTCCTAGCGATTGCATTGGCGCACGAGCTTTGCACGTGTAGTCGGATCGTCAAGCACGAACTCCACCAACAAATCGAATTATCTCCATCTCATCGAAAGATCGGACACCTTTGCTCTATCAAAACTCCTAGTTGATAGGCCTTGAGCTAAACTAGTAAACACATGTGTAGTTTTATTCCGCCTAGTTTAGCTCTCGAGTAGAAGTTTTTATACACCGCCTATTCACCCCCCCCCCCCTGATACGGGGCGACCTTCGGTCTTCACCGCATCATGTGCTTCATCGCCAAGACGGCACGCTAAGGTGAATCTTCTCCTTTACGCGTGCCTCGAGTCGCCTATTTGGAACGATATACTACTTCATACTCCGACATATCTTGATGATAGGAACTCGACGACAAGTACGGAGAGAAGAGGGGATGCCATGGAGACCCGAGGACGCAAGGCCGATGTCACGGAAGCATGGAAGAGAAGGAGAAAGAGGAGCTGGACGCTCCAGGCCGGAACTTCCGCCCATGACCGGAACTTCCGCCTCGGAGGACCGGAACTTCCGCCCGCCGGAACTTCCGCCCAAGTTCCGCCCAAGTTTCGAAAGTCCGTCAAAACCATACTGGATGTTACTGCGAGGAAATGGCCGAATTCCGGAACAAGGCCAGGACTTGACCGGAACTTCTGGCCCGACCGGAACTTCCGGCCTCCAGGACCGGAACTTCCGCCCAGATGCTTCGAAGATGCTGTCTAAAAGGAATCCAGCCGGAACTTCCGCCCAGGACGACCGGAACTTCCGCCCGACCGGAACTTCCGCTCATCAGGACCGGAACTTCCGCCCATACGTGTTTCAGCACCAAAACTGGCAGATTCAGCTTGTAACTTATCCCTTCACCCCACCTACTATAAATAGCCTAGTTGGCTCAGATCTGAGATTAGACTTGATGTGAAATTAAACCTGAGCTTAGCTCACCCTTGTGGGAACCCTACCTAGATCTTTGATCTTGTACCCACCCGGGCTCCTTATCGACTTGTCAAGATCTCTTTGGTGACTTCTACCGTTTGTTTGATCTTTTGCTTGCACTTCTACCTATTTGGTCTTTTGCTTGCACTTCTATCAACCTTCCGGTCTTTTCACCCTTCTAGATCTTGCGAGCTTCGATTTGTCGATCTCTTTGCGGGACTTCTACCGGAAGGTCTTTTCTCGCAACCTCTATCGAGTTGGTGTATCAGGCCAACGAGGGAAAACCGGTTTGTGTGCGTGTGTGTGTGTTGTATCCCCACGACTCCCCCTCGCGTTCTTCGTGTTCATCGCGTTCATCCACCAACCCCCACGAGTTCCACCCAAATCCGTGAAGATCGGGCACATCCTTGGACTTAGTCCTCATCATATGGTATCAGCAGCTCTTTGGTTGCCACGGATTTGACCCCCACATCACCCAATTCCACCAATTTCGCCCAAAAAAATTCCAAAATTTTTCCCAAAAAATAGCCCCAAATTGGCCTTGGATCGATATCTCGATTTGTTGAGTTTTTGGTGGTTTTGCTCCAATAGAAACTTGCCTTTGGTGTTGATCTGCAATTCCCCCACCTTCCCACAGCTTTTAGTGCCAAATTTTCCTCGAATTCAAAGGATTTCGGCCCGAATTTCCGCCCAAATCGACGAACAGCCCGCAGATCTGATTGCGACCGGAAGTTCCGCCTCGGAGGACCGAAAGTTCTGCCCGGGGACCGGAAGTTCTGCCCCTCAGGACCGGAAGTTCCGCCTGGCCGAAATTTTGACAGCAACCTTCGTTTTTCGTTTTGGTACTAACCCCCTTGTGTTTGGACTTCGGTTTGAGTGCCATTTCAGCTACCACAAAGCTTCCGCAACATCGACAACGACGACGGCACCCCGAGGCTCCAAGCGGTTCATTTGACACCTCCACCATAGCAAGTTCAAGATCGTTGGCCACCATCATCAAGTGGTATAACTTGCTCCTAACTTGTAGCCCTAGCCTCTTTTGCGTACCTTTCCTATCGAGAGTGGCTTTCTAGTGTTGCGAAGCATTGCGCAAGCGTCCCGACCGTGAGGGTGTGCGTGTGTTGAGCAAAGCTTTGAAGCAAGCTCGTGTGAAAAGATAAGCAAAAGAAGTGTGACATACTTACATAGATAGTAGTATCCTTACATAGTGAGAAAAAGGAAAGAAAAATAAAAAAAGAAAAAGTGTGTGAGTGACACCTATACACAAAAGAGTACAAAGCTTTTAAGCAAAAGAGAGAAAAGAGAAGAGAGGCGTCTTGCGCAAATCTTGTTGCTTCTCAATTTTGCAACCAAGCCACGGTCTCTCTTGCGTTAGCGTGACACCGAGCTAGTAGTCTTCGTTAGGACCTTTTTGTTCTTGCTCATTTTCCAAGTCGCGCTAACCCCATTTTGTCCCACGCGTGTGTTCCTCATTGTGTATGCCTTTTGTGATCACCGCCTTTGACTTGTGACTTTTGGATCTTACCCACTTTTGACAATAGACTTTTCGTTTGGTTCTTCCATTTGGCTTTCCACATCCATACCTAACACCATATAGAGTTTTGTTTTTGTGTGTGTGCATACATATCGGTTGCCCTCCAACTTGAAACACCTTTTCGATTTTGGTTTGCAAGTTTTGACCCTTTTGGTAGTTTTCCTTCCACCAAATATACACCAATACTATAGACTAACATGGATAGTGAGGATGAACCTACGGAGGACGACATGGAGTCCGATGAGGGTGATAGCTCCGCAAGCACCGCGGATATGGAGGACCATGTGGAGCTCGACACCGACAATGGCTCCGCATGCATTGGCGACGTGACCGACATCGAGAATCTCTACACCGACCATGACTCGCCAAGCATGGACAACATGGTGGACCACCACTCCAAGCTCGACTACGACTACGACGACATGGTGGAGCACTACCTCGACCACGACTACGACCACGACGACATGGTGGAGCACTACCTCGACTACGACTACGACACCATGATGGAGTACCGCACCGAGCACTACCTCGATTACGACTACGACACCATGATGGAGCATCGCACCGAGCACTACCTCGAGCACGACATCGACACCATGGTGGAGCCTAGCTTCGACCCCACCTTGAACAAGACCGATGCCTACAAGTTCCCCATCTTGGCAAATGGAACTACATATGAAGATAGAGGACCTCCAAGACGGCGCAACCATGAGAGTGCTCATGCACATGATCATCTACACCGAGCTCATCCTAGGGAACATCAAGAAAGCCACCACCATGATCGCCATCGACACTCTCCTCCGAGCTCAAGAAGGCGCCACAAGCAAAGTGCCAAGCCTCATGATCATCGTCGACCATCACCACCTCATGACCACCATTGACATGCATTACCACATGACCGTCGCCAACACAAGTCACCTCATGATCATCGTCGACCATCACGACCTCATGACCACCATCGACATGCATCACCACATGACCATCGCCGACACAAGTCACCTCATGATCGTCGTCGACCTTCACCACCTCATGACCACCATCGACATACATCACCACATGACCGTCACCGACACAAGTCACCTCATGTTCGCCATCGACCAACACCTACCAAGGATCTTCGACGACACCCCCCAAGACATGGTGATGATGCAAGAAGACGAGATCCTCGACATGAAGCGGCCAAGGCTACAAAGAACAACAACACCAACCATATGGTGTCCACAAAGCCTAGCGCCACCACCAAAATGGCATCTCCAAGACCGCCTACACATGAGAAGATCTCCAATGGTGCGAGACAAGATACTACATCAACAAGGAAGATGGTGCCAAGTGCAAAGAAAGAGGAACCACATCTTATGGTGCTTCCCTCTCCTACCACCACCACATTGAAATCTCCAAGACCACCTACACATGAGAAGATCTCCAATGGTGCAAGACAAGGCGCTAAACCAACAAGCAAGATGGTGCCAAGTGCCAAGAAAGAGGGACCACATATCATGGTGCTTCTCCCTCCTACCGTGATGAGGTCTAAGACCCCGTGTGTGGCCCGATCTCGCGGATTGACTTCGAAACCAAGGGGGGAAGATGGGAAAACGCGAGGAACACGAAGAACACGGCGATGAACACGAGGAACTCCGAGACTCACGCACACACACACCCCGATACACCCGATGCTTACCTCCGTGGCTCGATGGACCACGCCAATAGAATCTCCGAGGAAGAGACACGCGGTAGAATTCCCCGGGGAGAGATTGGGATTGGAGAAGAAGAGCTTGGTGAGGGAGAGAGAGTATCTTGTACTAGAATCTCACTCAACAAGTTCCAAATCAACAACCAAGGTGCCTTGATTACAGAGGGATGATACCCAAGGGAGACTAAGCTCAAATTTAGGTTTGAGTTCAAAACAAGTCTAAAGAGCTAATGAGGGGTCCCAGCTACTTATATAGTCATACATGGCCAGCAAGGGCGAACAGGTACGCGAATGGATAAGTTAAGGCAGTTTGGTGGGGCATTCTCGTCAGGTCCGGTTTGGGGCCGGTCTGACCGGGCCTGGGACCGGGCCGTCCGGTCATGGGTCCGGTCGACCGGGCGCAAACCGGGAAACTGCGAAGTTTCCGGTCGTCGTCCGGTACGAGGGAGCTGGCCCGGTTTGCGCCCGGTCGACCGGGCCTATGACCGGGGCGTCCGGTTGTAGGTCCGGTCTGACCGGGTCCTGGACCGGCCAGCGTCCGTCTCTTCCTTGGAGCGCTTCGTGCGACGTTGGCTTTGGCTTCATGATCATCTCCATGTCCAGTTGCTTCTCTCCTTCCCTTGACCTTGGCGTCTCCTCCTTTCCGTGGTCTTGACGCGCCTTGTACCTAATGACACATAGCACGTCGGCATGAGGTAGCAATCCATCCAAAGGGGTACCAAGATCAAGGGTGGTGAGGAGCGAGTTCACCTCATCATGAAGAGCTTTGACTCGGGCTCGTGTCATCGGTCCACTTGGGGGACTTGTTGGTCTTGGTGTAGCAACGTCGGTGACCGGGGCTACATCATCTCCCCCCCCTTGGGAAAGAGTCGTCCTCGACTCTTGCACCTCCTCATCTCCATGATAGGGTGACAAGTCCGAGACGTTGAACGTGTTGCTCACCAAGTACTTGGATGTTGGTATGTCGATGACGTAAGCGTTGTCGTTGATGCGCTTGAGGACCTTGAAGGGGCCATCTCCTCTTGGTTTGAGCTTGGAGTTGCGCTCATGAGGGAACCTTTCCTTTCGGAGGTGGATCCAAACGAGGTCTCCTTCTTCGAATATCCTTGCCTTCTTCTTGGCGTTGAGGCGGTTGGCTTGACGAAGAACATGTTCTTGTATGGTTGCCCTTGTCTCTTCATGTAGTTTCTTGACGGCGGTGGCGCGCTTGTCGAAGTCCATGTTGATGCGCTCGTGGAGAGGAAGCGGAAGTATGTCGAGTGCCGTGTAAGGTTCGAAGCCATAGACGACCATGAAGGGGCTCCTTGATGTAGTCTTGTGCTTGGCGCGGTTGTAGGCGAACTCGGCGTGGGGAAGGCACTCCTCCCATGACCTCAAGTTTTTCTTCACGAGGACCCGTAGGAGGGTGGAGAGGCTTCGATTGACCACTTCCGTTTGGCCGTCCGTTTGCGGGTGCGATGATGATGAGAACAAGAGCTTGACTCCAAACTTCGCCATGATCGACTTCCAAAGATAACTCATGAACTTGACGTCTCGATCCGACACAATGCTTTGTGGTACTCCATGTAGGCGAACGATTTCCCTGAAAAACAATGAAGCAATGTGTGAAGCATCGTCGCTCTTATGGCAAGGTATGAAATGAGCCATCTTAGAGAATCTATCCACTACAACAAATATGGAATCATGACCATGCTTAGTGCGAGGCAAGCCTAGAACGAAATCCATGCTAATATCTGTCCATGGTGCATAAGGAATAGGCAATGGCATGTAAAGACCATAAGGGTTGGAGGTAGACTTAGCTTGTAAGCATGTTGTGCACCGACGGCAAAGGCGCTCCATATCTCGCTTCATCTTTGGCCAATAGTAGTGGGTTGAGAGCATGGCATATGTCTTGTCACGGCCAAAGTGGCCCATAAGACCTCCTCCATGAGACTCTTGCAAAAGCAATTTTCGAAGCGAAGACGCGGGAATGCAAATCTTGTTGGCTTTGAACAAATAGCCATCATGCAAATAGAAATCATCCACTCCTCGCTCAACGGAGCACTTCTCAAAAATGGGAGCAAAGAAAGAATCGGAAGGATAGAGTTCTTTGATCTCTTCAAGTCCCAAAACATGAAAATCCAAACGAGTTAACAAAAGGGTGTTTTTGCGGGAAAGAGCATCCGCCACAACATTGTCCTTGCCCTTCTTGTATTTGATCACATATGGGAAGGACTCAATGAACTCGACCCATTTTGCATGTCGTTTGTTCAAGTTGTGTTGGCTTTTCAAATATTTCAAGGACTCATGGTCGGAATGAATGATAAACTCTTTTGGCCAAAGGTAATGTTGCCAAACTTCAAGAACACGAACCAAAGCGTAGAGCTCCTTGTCATATATAGGATAGTTGAGGCGTGCGCCATCTAACTTCTCACTATAGTATGCCACGGGTTTGCCCTCTTGCATAAGAACACCACCGATACCAAGCCCACTTGCATCACACTCAATCTCAAAAGTTTTGGCAAAATTTGGAAGAACAAGAAGTGGAGCTTCGGTAAGGCGTTTCTTCAACTCATCAAAAGCATTTTGTTGGGCCTTGCCCCAAACAAACGGAACATTCTTCTTGGTAAGCTCATTCAAAGGGCAAGCAATGGTGCTAAAGTCTTTGACAAAGCGGCGGTAAAACCCGGCAAGTCCATGGAAGCTTCGGACTTGGCCAACATTTGTAGGGGTAGGCCAATTATGGATGGCCTCCACCTTGGAAGAATCAACTTCAATCCCATTAGCGGAAACCACAAAACCAAGAAAAACCAATTTGTTTTGAGCGAATGTGCACTTGGGAAGGTTAGCATAAAGCTTTTCATGGCGCAAGATGTACAAGACTTCTCTCACATGTTGCACATGGTCCTCGAGGTTTTTGCTATAAATAAGAATATCATCGAAGTAGACAACCACGCTCTTGCCAATGAGAGGACGCAAGATGTGATTCATGAGGCGCATGAAAGTAGATGGTGCATTGGAAAGACCAAAAGGCATAACGAGCCATTCATAGAGACCAAGTTTGGTCTTGAATGCCGTTTTCCATTCGTCACCAATAGCCATGCGGATTTGATGGTAACCACTACGCAAATCGACTTTAGAGAAAATCGTGGCACCACTAAGTTCATCAAGCATGTCATCTAAACGCGGAATGGGATGGCGGTAACGGACGGTAATGGCATTGATGGGGCGACAATCCATACACATCCGTTGCGTCTCATCCGGTTTAGGCACGAGGATCACGGGAACCGCACAAGGGCTAAGGCTTTCACGGACATACCCTTTGGCGAGGAGATCTTGAATTTGGCGGTTGATCTCCTTGGTCTCTTCGGGGTTGGTGCGGTAGGCGGCACGGTTTGGGAGCGGAGCGCCGGGTATTAGGTCGATGCGGTGTTCTATGCCGCGGAGTGGTGGTAGTCCATGAGGGAGCTCGTCGGGGAAGACGTCTTGAAATTCCTGCAAAAGAGACAACAAAGACGGAGGAATGTTGGTTAAGTCGTTAGTTGCCGACGAGGGTCCCTTGCATATGAGCACGTAGTGCAATATGGTGGATGGGTTCTCTTGTAGCTCTCTCCACTCACTCTTGGTGGCTAGAAGGACACTCTTGGACTCACTCATATATGGCTTGTGGTGCTCACTATCTTTGTGGTGGGTCGCTCCCTCTCCTCTCATCTCACTATGGTGGGTGCGGAGTTGTGCCCTCGCTAAAGCCTTCGCATTATCCGCGATGATTTGGCTAGGAGTCATCGGGCGCAATTCGAACTTCTTGTCGTTGACCTTGAAGGTGTATGTGTTGGAGAGTCCATCATGTATAGCCTTCTTGTCATATTGCCAAGGGCGGCCAAGCAACATGTGGCACACCGTCATGGGTACCACGTCACACTCGATGGTGTCCTCATAAGGGCCGATCTTGAAGTTGACGGTGACGGTATGTTGTATCTTGACGTTGCCCTTGTCACTCAACCATTGGATATGGTAAGGGTGAGGATGCTTGCGGAGAGTGAGGTGGAGCTTCTCACACAACTCGGTGCTCGCAAGGTTGTGGCAACTTCCACCATCGATGATGACCTTGATAGACTTGCCACCAATTCCGGCACGGGTTTGGAAGATGTTGCACCGTTGTTCTTCCATATCATGAGGTTGTGTGGTTAGCACCCTTGTGACCACAAGTGAGGGACTTGGGTCATGCTCACATAAGAGAGGATCTTCTCCACTTTCTTGTTCATAGGCTTCTTCACTTGCCACGGCGGCTTGCACAAGGGCTTCATATTCATCTTCATCAAGAGTCTCGATGTCACCATTCTCCATAGTGATCATGACCTTGGTGTTCTTGCACTCAAACGATTTGTGACCTTGGGTGCCACACTTGAAGCAAGTGACACTAGAGGGTCCCGTGGATGCCTTAGAGGAGGCGGTGGAGGAGACCGTTTGCTTCATGCGACTTTGGATAGTCGTCTTCTTGGACGGTGTAGAGGATGCGTCGGCCTTGGCACTTGTAGCATAAGGAGTTGATGTAGTAGGAGGAGTCGATGTAGCGAGCTTGGAGGAGAAATAGGACTTGGCCTTGGAGTACTTGATGTCCTCAATCACTTGGCGCTCGGCCTTCGATGCTTGGTGGACTAACTCAACCATGTTGGAGTAGGGTTGGAACTCGACAATCCTCTTGATAGGATAAGTAAGGCCATTGAAGAAACGAGCAATTGTTTGTTCTTCGGACTCTTGGATGTTGGCTCGCATCATAGTGAGCTCCATCTCCTTGTAGAACTCCTCAACGGTCTTGGTGCCTTGCTTCAACTTTTGGAGCTTGTTGAAGAGGTCGGTCATGTAGTGTGCGGGGACAAAACGAGCATGCATCTCCTTCTTCATATCTTCCCAAGTGTCAATTGGAGGTTCACCCTTTTCTTCGCGAAGAGTGAGGACTTGCTCCCACCAAGTGTTGGCGTAGTCTTCAAACTCGAGTGATGCCATAGCCACTTTCTTGGCACCGGAATAGTTGTGGATGCGGAAGATCTTGTCCACCTTGAGTGCCCATGAGAGGTAAGCTTCGGCGTCGTCTTCACCTTTGAACTTGGGCATGTTGAACTTGAGCTTGCCATACATGTTCTCTTCATCCTCCAAGTTTCTTCTACGAGGAGGGGCGCCGTCAACTCTTGCGGCTAGAGGTGGAATAGGAGGTCTTCTACGGCCAACCATAGCATTGGGTTGGTGGTGGAGTTGAACACTTGCTTCACTTGGTTCACGGTGAGGATGTGGTTGAAGATCTTGTCGCGGTTGAGGACGATGCTCAATGTTGGGTCTCTCATCTTGATCATGGTGAGGCTCTCCTCGTCCACGTTGGTCATGGTGAGGGTGGCGACGAAGATCTCGCCGAGGTGGATCTTGAGGATCTTGGTCTTGTGGATGGCCATCACGCCCATGGTGAGCATGGCGATCCGCTTGGTGACGATCTTGTTGAAGGCCTTGAGCTTGTGGAGGACGCTCATGTGGACGAGCATGGCGATGTATTTCTCCACGCCTAGAGTTGGAGCGGGAGTCTTCATGACGAGCATGTGAGCGATGAGGTCGATGATGGTCTTCACGCCTTGAGGAGGAGCTTGGGGACGAAAGGCCACCATGAGAGTAATGGTCTTCATGCCTTGAGGAAGAGCTTGATGAAGAGGAAGTAGAGCGGTGTCGACGATGGCGACCCAAGTTGGTGATGGCGCGCTCGAGGCTATCCATGCGCCGCTCCATGTTGGCATCATTGGCCGCCATTTGGCCATTCAAGTTGTCCGTAGCTTCACGAAGGAGGGCCAAGTCGTGGTTCACGGTGGAGAAGTTGTGAGCCACTTCATCGTATTGCTCATCGATGCGCGTCTCGAAGAGAGAGTTGCTCCTTGAACTCTTGTCGTTGCGTCCATAGGTTGTGTTGAGTAGCCAACCTCTCGGTGTTGCGAAGGATCTCTTCATCCCTATTGGTATCTCCGTTCCTATCCATGATGCAAAGACAAGAACTATGTTGTGTATGTTAGTGGAAGGAGACTACCTCGTACCCTTACCAAGGTAAGATAGTATTGAGGCAATCCACCAAACCGAAAGCAAGATCAAGTGTATCGGGAACACACGCAAAACCACACGCAAAAGCTAGCAAATATGGTGTTAGGCGAGTGTTGTGGAAAGCCAAAAGACAAATCCAAGATCGAGTATGTTGTCAAAAGTGGGTGAGGTCCAAAAATCCAAATGTCAATGTGAAGATCACTATAAACACGGAAAAAGTTGTGGAACACACACACGAGATAAACGGGGTTAGTGCAACCAAAAGTGAGCGGAAAAGTGTATGTATAAGTGCTCGGTGTCACACTAACACAAGGAGAGCCAAAGCTTTGGTTGCAAAGGAAGAGACAACAAGATTCACACGTGGCCTCTCTTCTCCTATCTCTCTTTGCTTAAAAGCTTTTTCTCTTTTGTATATGGCGGCACTTGCACTCGTTTGTATCTTTGGTGGCACGTGGACACTTTGTATGTATGGGCGTATGGATGTATGGATGTATGGATGTATGGTGCTACTCGCACTCTTTTTGTGTTTTTGGGGCTTTTTGACGCACTATGTTAGCGTTAGCCTCGCTTTTGCTATCTTGCCACACGAGTGTTTGCTTGGGTGCCTTACTCAACGCGACACACACACCTCACAATGCGGGGCCACGTGCAATGTCTCGCAACACTAGACAAGCAATGCTCGATGGGATAGATCGCAAAAGGAAGAGGGGTTACAAGGTGACACCGCAAGTTATACCTGCGATGATGGTGGTGGTGGTGGTGGTGGTGGTGGAGATCGCCGGAAGACGAGGTCGAAGGAGGGCGCGAAGATGCGCCCGGTCTGGGGTCCGGTTGGACCGGCTCCTGGACCGGCCTGTCCGGTTGCCGCCCGGTCGACCGGGTTCTGTGCTGGGCCGTCCGATGCCGTGGCCCGGTTGACCGGGCTCGAAACCGGATTTCGCGGGATGAAGGTTTCTCTCTCCTGTTCTTCACGAAAACCAAGCCAAATCGACCAAATCGAGGGGAAACGATGGAATTGGAGGCTAAAAGTTGGGGAAATAGTAGATCAAGCACAACAACACCAGATCCACGGACCAAAACCACTCAAAACGCAACCAAATCACAGATCGGTCAAGAGGCAATTTAGGGCTATTTTTGGGGATTTTTTTTTTGGAAAATTTTCTAGGGACGAAATCGGGTGGGTGGGAGGTCAAATCCGCGGTAACCAAGAGCTGCTGATACCATATGATGAGGTCTAAGACCCCGTGTGTGGCCCGATCTCGCGGATTGACTTCGAAACCAAGGGGGAAGATGGGAAAACGCGAGGAACACGAAGAACACGGCGATGAACACGAGGAACTCCGAGACTCACGCACACACACACCCCGATACACCCGATGCTTACCTCCGTGGCTCGATGGACCACGCCAATAGAATCTCCGAGGAAGAGACACGCGGTAGAATTCCCCGGGGAGAGATTGGGATTGGAGAAGAAGAGCTTGGTGAGGGAGAGAGAGTATCTTGTACTAGAATCTCACTCAACAAGTTCCAAATCAACAACCAAGGTGCCTTGATTACAGAGGGATGATACCCAAGGGAGACTAAGCTCAAATTTAGGTTTGAGTTCAAAACAAGTCTAAAGAGCTAATGAGGGGTCCCAGCTACTTATATAGTCATACATGGCCAGCAAGGGCGAACAGGTACGCGAATGGATAAGTTAAGGCAGTTTGGTGGGGCATTCTCGTCAGGTCCGGTTTGGGGCCGGTCTGACCGGGCCTGGGACCGGGCCGTCCGGTCATGGGTCCGGTCGACCGGGCGCAAACCGGGAAGCCGCGAAGTTTCCGGTCGTCGTCGTCCGGTACGAGGGAGCTGGCCCGGTTTGCGCCCGGTCGACCGGGCCTATGACCGGGGCGTCCGGTTGTAGGTCCGGTCTGACCGGGTCCTGGACCGGCCAGCGTCCGTCTCTTCCTTGGAGCGCTTCGTGCGACGTTGGCTTTGGCTTCATGATCATCTCCATGTCCAGTTGCTTCTCTCCTTCCCTTGACCTTGGCGTCTCCTCCTTTCCGTGGTCTTGACGCGCCTTGTACCTAATGACACATAGCACGTCGGCATGAGGTAGCAATCCATCCAAAGGGGTACCAAGATCAAGGGTGGTGAGGAGCGAGTTCACCTCATCATGAAGAGCTTTGACTCGGGCTCGTGTCATCGGTCCACTTGGGGGACTTGTTGGTCTTGGTGTAGCAACGTCGGTGACCGGGGCTACATCATACCGCCACCACCATAATGGTGCCTACAAGAAGCTCAAGCCCCAAGATGAAGACCATGGGGTCTACACTTCAAGATGAAAGACGGTCTACACAACTTTATGCCAACATGACAATGATTTGTCCACCAAGACCACGTAGCTCCCAATGCCTTCGTTGCACACAAGACGGTCATCATATTTGGGAATACCCCAATCTCCATTGTGATGTGTGCACATCCAACAAGCACATGACATGGGAGTGCAACACATCTCAAGCCCACAAGCTCTACTTCGCCCAATTGGATGCCCAATTCAACAACAAGACACTTCAAGATACCATTGTCTTCAAAGAATGGTGCAAGGAAATGGCCAAGAGGACGACTATGAAGTCCACACTTCAAGATGAAGCACAAGAAGGCCAAGTCAAGGGTGACGTTGATTCGAGCCTAGCTCTCAACAACACCATAGCGCCATCAAACGGTGTCAACATGGGAGGCGATGGAGTTGAGACGGTTGAGCATGGGATTCTCCCTTCAACCAAGGAGGCGAATGGAGTTGAGAATGGTGAGCATGGGATGATCCCTTCACCAATGGAGGCGCATGGAGATGAGAAAATCGAGCCTACTCCAATATGCTTGAATAAGGAGATGGTACCAATCCCATGTGAGAATGAGAGCCACTTAGCCCACTTGAGTGAGAGTGATAGTGAGTTGAGTGACTCCCACCCCATATGTGAGTTTGAGTGCTTCCATTTGGAGAGCAAGAGTGACACACCACATGAGTTGAGTGAGGACGCTTTGATTTCTAACACATTAACCTCTACTCCTCTTGTGTTGTCTTCCTCTTTGCTAGGTTGCTCGGACATCGACGACGCCATTGCCATGAAGATTAGGGACTCCACTATATGTGAGATAAGCGACTCCACTATATATGAGATGAGCGACTCCACTATATGTGAGATGAGCAACTCCACTATATGTGAGATGAGTGAATCCACTATACATGAGCTTGAGTGCCTCCACCTTGAGGATATGAGTGATACACCGAGTGAGATGAGAGTGGTAGTTGATAGGTCATGTGAGGCCATTTCGAATTCTAACAACTTACCCTCTACCTCTAGTGTGTTTCCTTGTGTCTCATTAGGTACCATGGATGATGAGTTCCCGATCATGGAGAAGATGTACATGGTGCATGAAGATGATGCTATCACACCATGCTTGATTGAAGATGAACATGGAGGCCACATGGAGCCTACCTCTTCCACAACACCCACTTCAAATGAGTCGGACTACAAAGGTACCTATATGGGTGTTGATGATGCCATGATCCCACTAGTGGACATGATGATTTGTGAGTTCATGCATGATGATGATGATACAATTGCTATGTCATATGCTTCGTTCATTCCTCCATGTGATGCTTTGCTTGATAACATTGTTGATCATGTGGAATTACTTGCTTGTGACAATATGATCATGCCATGCGATGAATGTTTCAATATATCTTCCATTGCATGCAACTTGCCGAACTATTTTTCTTTCCCATGTGTTGCTTGCAATGACGAGAATGAGAATGCTAATACTTGTGTTGTGACAACCTTGCCGAACAATTGCTCTTTCCATAGGTTTGTCAACAACGATGATAACATGTTGAACATGATGCTTGATGAGTGCTTGCATGAGTTGGATGATCCTATTTCCATGTCATATGCTTCTTTCACTTTCCCTTGTGATACTTGTGATACCACCATTGTTGATCATGTGGAAGTAGTTGCTTATGATAATATCACCATGCCATGCTATGAGAGTTTCGATTTCTATCCCATTGCTTGCAATATGTCGAACAATTGCTCTTTCCCATGTATTGCTTGCAATGAAGATGATGATGCTAATTCTTGTGTTGTGACACCCTTGATGAACAATTGCTCTTTCCCTAGGTTTGTCGACAACCATGATACAAGGTTGAACATGTTTTGTGCTACATGCTTGCAATACTATCCCATTAATGCAACCAAAATGTTGAATACTTGCTCTTTCCAATGCTTGGTTTGCAATGATGTTAATATGCTTGTAAATGAGATTGCCCCCATAGCTCTCTCAAATTTTGGAGACTTTGCATATATCCATGTTGAGCATGTTCCCATGTTTACTCCGCATATTCACCATATCTATTATGATGCTTCGCTTAACGCTAATGGTGATGTGCAAAAGAGATGGACCATCATGATGGATGATGTGTTCATATACCATGCACACACGTTCTTTGCTTTGCCTATTGTGTGTGTAGGTACACGGAAGACACGGTCAACCTCGATTGAGCACGAGTTGACCAAACGAGCTCTTGAGAGCATAATTCAAGTGAGTACAAGATCGAACCCGGCTCTAATACCTTTCCCATGCTTTGCATTGAACATGCCGAACAATTTCTCTTTCTTGTGGTTCTTTTGCAAGCATGATGATGTGATTCTTACCGTTGGTGTTGCCTCAAACAAGTTGAGCAATTTCTCTTTCCTTTGGTTTGTTGGCATGCACGGTTGTGAAAAATTCTACTTGGTGAACTTTTTGGATGATATGTTGTGTGTTACACCAAATATGAGGACCAATTTCTCTTTCAAATGGTTTGTGTGCACACATGTTGATGATATTTTGGACACTCTTCCGTATGTGTTTTTGCCAAATTCTCCACTTGTTGCTTCAAGGATGTTGAATAATTTCTCTTTCCGATGCCTTGAGTGCAACAATGAATATGAGTTTCTACTTGTTTTTTTGACCGGAAGACCTAGACCTAACTATCGAGACTTTGGGCTATCCGGACACGTACTTCGAGAGATGGTTTATGAATGTTTGTTACCAGGTGCAACAAGATCTAGTTGGTAAGGATAAAATCTCCTTTCGGATGGACACCATGGTCGTCTCACAATTTGGAGTTTTTGTGTTTCCGCATTTGGAAGATGTTCATATGGAGTTCTTACACATTGACCTTGCACATGCATTATTCTTGATAAATTTGTGTTGTGCTAACGGTGTTGTGAACATGAATGGACATGTCGTTGATGATATGCTCCTCTATCACACACACATATACTTTGCTTGGTCTTTATTGTGTGAAGGTACACGTGACATATGGATGAGCAACAACGTTTGGGTTCAACCCCATACATCTACTACACAAGATCTTTCAATGAGAGCACTCCGACATCATGCTAAGGTGACCTCCTTCTACTTGCGGTCTCTTGCTAAACCCGTGGAACATTGGCTATGCTTTGAGTGTTGTTTGGCTTTTCTTGTGCTATTCATAGCGCTCTTGACAAGCGAAGCGACACTCAAGCGTGGTTGTCATCTACCTCCTATACAAGTTCATGAAGAGCTATCGTCGAGGACGACTCTTTTTCAAGTGGGGGGAGATGATACGGGGCGACCTTCGGTCTTCACCGCATCATGTGCTTCATCGCCAAGACGGCACGCTAAGGTGAATCTTCTCCTTTACGCGTGCCTCGAGTCGCCTATTTGGAATGATATACTACTTCATACTCCGACATATCTTGATGATAGGAACTCGACGACAAGTACGGAGAGAAGAGGGGATGCCATGGAGACCCGAGGACGCAAGGCCGATGTCACGGAAGCATGGAAGAGAAGGAGAAAGAGGAGCTGGACTGATGCGGGCTAAGCCCGTGTGGGTTGCCCGATCTCACGAATTGACCCGGGTGAGTGTGATTGCGGAGGAGGATTCGCGGGGAAGTGGATGAACGCGAAGAACACGATACAAACACACGCACACACACAATCGGTTATCCTCGTTGGCCCGATACACCAACTCGATAGAGGTTGCGAGAAAAGACCTTC
The DNA here is from genome assembly GCF_019359855.2 of Lolium perenne. Taxonomy (NCBI): domain Eukaryota; kingdom Viridiplantae; phylum Streptophyta; class Magnoliopsida; order Poales; family Poaceae; genus Lolium; species Lolium perenne. The sequence continues at coordinate 161,986,232 of NC_067246.2, forward strand.
CGGTAGAAGTCCCGCAAAGAGATCGACAAATCGAAGCACGCGAGATCTAGAAGGGTGAAAAGACCGGAAGGTTGATAGAAGTGCAAGCAAAAGACCAAAAGGTAGAAGTGCAAGCAAAAGATCAAACAAACGGTAGAAGTCACCAAAGAGATCTTCACGAGTCGATAAGGAGCCCGGGTGATACAATAGGAATTAACCTAAGGTGGGGGTTACCCAAATCCACAAAGGGATAGTAGAGGCATAAGCCAATTCATCTAAACATCATCTCTCCCTCATGAAGGTGGGGGTGGAGGTCTATTTATAGGGAACCACTAAGGAGGGGTAGTTTGGGGAAACTAAGATACAAGCACAGCCATACATGTGGCAACTTAGGGTTAGGTTCGGTAGTGGTCACGACCACGGCGGCAAGCAGCGGCGTGGGGAGGGCGGCAGTGCCGGCCCCGGCGGCAGTGCCGGCTGTGTAGGGCGGCAGTGCCGGCCCTGGAGCTTCCAGCTCCTCTTCCTCCTTCTCTTCCAAGCTTCCGTGACATCGGCCTTGCGTCCTCGGGTCTCCGTGCCATCCTTCCTTCTCCCCGTACTTGTCGTCGAGTTCCTATCATCAAGATATGACGGGGTATGAAGTAGTATATCATCCCAAATAGGCGATTCGAGGCACGCGTAAAGGAGAAGATTCACCTTAGCGTGCCGTCTTGGCGATGAAGCACATGATGCGGTGAAGACCGAAGGTCGCCCCGTATCATCTCCCCCCACTTGAAAAAGAGTCGTCCTCGATGATAAATCTTCATGAATGTGTAGAGGAGGTAGATGACACCAACGCTTGAATGTCGCTTCACTTTTCAAGAGCCCTATCAATAGCACAAGAAAAGCCAAACAACACTCAAAGCATAGCCAATGTTCCACGGGTTTAGCAAGATAGCGCAAGTAGAAGGAGGTCACCTTAGCAAGATGTCGGTGTGCTCTCATTGAGAGATCTTGTGTAGTAGATGTATGGGGTTGAACCCATTCGTTGACGCTCATCCATATGTCACATGTACCTTCACACAACAAAGACCAAGCAAAGTATGTTTGTGTGTGATATTGGAGCACATCATCTATGACATGTCCTTTCATGTTCACAACACCGTTAGCACAACACAAATTTATGAAGAATGATGCATGTGCAAGGTCAATGTGTAAGAACTCCGTATGAACATCTTCTAAATGCGGGAACACAAAAACTCCAAGATGTGAGACGACTATGATGTCCATCTCATGTAGAAACTCATGTGCATTGTTGCACTCAAGGCATCGGAAAGAGAAATTGTTCAACATCCTTGACGCAACAAGAGGAGAAATTGGCCAAAATGCATAAGTGGAAGTGTCCAAAATATCATCAACATGTGTGCACACAAACCATTTGAAAGAGAAATTGGTCCTCATATTTGGTGCAACACACGACATATCTTCCAAAAAGTTCACCAAGAAAACATTTACACAACCGTGCGTGCCAACAAACCAAAAGAAAGAGCAATTGGTCAACTTGTTTGAGGCAACACCAACGGTAAGAATCACATCATCATGCTTGCAAAAGAACCATAAGAAAGAGAAATTGTTCGGCATGTTCAATGCAAAGCATGGGAAAGGTATTAGAGCCGGGTTCGATCTTGAACTTACGTGTATTATGCTCTCTAGAGCTCTCTTTGTCAACTCGTGCTCAATCGAGGTTGACATTGGCATTCTTGTACCTACACACACAATAGGCAAAGCAAAGAACGTGTGTGCATGGTATATGAACACATCATCCATCATGATGGTCCATCTCTTTTGCACATCACCATTAGCGTTAAGCAAAGCATCATAATAGATATGGTGAATATGCGGAGTAAGCATGGGAACATGCTCAACATGGATATATGCAAAGTCTCCAAAATTTGAGAGAGCTATGGGGGCAATCTCATTTACAAGCACATTAACATTATGGCAAACCAAGCATTGGAAAGAGCAAGTATTCAACATTTTGGTTGCATTAATGGGAGAGTATTGCAAGCATCTAGCACAAAACATGTTCAACATTTGATCATGGTTGTCGACAAACCTAGGGAAAGAGCAATTGTTCATCAAGGTTGTCACAACACAAGCATTAGCGTCATCATTTTCATTGCAAGCAATACATGGGAAAGAGCAATTGTTCAACATATTGCAAGCAATAGGAGAGAAAGTGAAACTCTCATAGCATGGCATGGACATATTATCATAAGCAACTACTTCCACATGATCAACAATGGTGGTATCGCAAGTATCACAAGGGAAAGTGAAAGAAGCATATGACATGGCAATAGGATCATCCAACTCATGCAAGCACTCACAAATCATCATGTCCACTAGTGGGATCATGGCATCATCAACACCCATATAGGTACCTTTGTAGTCCGACTCATTTGAAGTGGGTGTTGTGGAAGAGGTAGGCGCCATGTGGCCTTCATGTTCATCTTCAATCAAGCATGGTGTGATAGCATCGTCTTCATGCACCATGTACATCTTCTCCATGATCGGGAACTCGTCATCCATGGGACCTAATGAGACACAAGGAAACACACTAGAGGTAGAGGGTAAGTTGTTAGAATTCGAAATGGCCTCACATGACCTATCAACTACCTCTCTCAACTCACGTGGTGTATCACTCATGCTCTCGAAGTGTATGCACTCAAGCTCACATATAGTGGATGCACTCATCTCACATATAGTGGAGTCGCTCATCTCACATATAGTGGAATCGCTCATCTCACATATAGTGGAGTCGCTCATCTCACATATAGTGGAGTCGCTCATCTCACATATAGTGGAGTCCCTCATCTCACATATAGTGGAGTCCCTCATCTCCATGGCAATGACGTCGTCGATGTCCGAGCAACCTAGCAAAGAGGAAGACAACACAAGAGGAGTAGAGGTTAATGTGTTAGAAATCAAAGCGTCCTCACTCAACTCATGTGGTGTGTCACTCTTGCTCTCAAGGTGTTTGAAGTAGTATTTGCACTCGTCTTTGTCTTGGAGGGTCATTGTGGCTTCTCGAGCCTCTAGGTCGGCAAAGTAGGCTCTCATCTCGGCCTTTTCTTGTGGGGTCATATTGGATAGCGCTCACTAGGAAGGGTGTGTATGTATGTGGTGGAAGGAAAACTACCAAAAGGTCAAAGCTAGCAAACCAAAATCGAGAAAATGGTTCAAGTTAGAGAATAACCGATATGTACTCACACACACACTCAAAGCACACGCAAAAGGCTAAGAACTCTATATGGTGGTAGGTGAGGAAGTGGATAGCAAACGAAAAGAACCAAAGAAAATGTCTATTGTCAAATGTGGGTAAGATCCAAAGTCAAATGTCAAAAGTGGTGATCTATGTCAAGGAAACACGGAAACACACACAAGGAAGAACAATGGGGTTAGCGCGACCAAGGAAGTGAGCAAGTAACAAAGATGGTCCTAACGAAGACTATTAGCTCGGTGTCGCGCCAACACAAGAGAGACCGTAGCTTGGTTGCATATGAGAGAAGCAACTAGATTTGCACAAATGCCACTCTTCTCTTTTCTCTCTTAGTGCTCACAAGCTTTGCACTCCTTTGTATCGGTGGATACACACTCTTTTTGTATTTCTTTTTCTTTTTCTCCCTTTTTTTTCACTTTTTTTTTTCTATGCTTAGAAGCTTTATTTTTCTCTATGTCACACTTTTTCTTCTTTTGTGTATCTTTCTCACCGAGCTTGCTTCGGAGCTTTGCTCAACACAACGCACACACACCCTCTCACGGTCGTGACACTTGTGCAATGCTTCGCAACACTCGGAAAGCCACTCTCAATGGGATAGGTACACAAAGAAAGAAACGAGGCTACAAGGGGTGGGGCAAGTTATACCTATTGATGTTAGGCGGTGTCAATCACACGAACTTGCGATGGCGAAGTGGTGGTGTCGATGACGATGGTGAAGTTGCACCGGAATCCGGGGTGCCAACGGTGTCGTCGCGGTGTTGATGTAGGCGCGGAAGCGGAATAGACAACCGATGCACTCCAAATCGGAAACCGAGCAAATTAAGTCAATGCCCGAAAAGTTGGGTCGAAACGAGCGGTCAAAAGTTGGGCTCCAAAAATCGTCAAAAATTAGGGGTGAGCTATGTGGAGTATTTGGGGAATGATGTGAAAATTTGGAGTCAAACGGACGCCGGAAAGTTGTCAAGATTTGGGGCAAAATTAGGTGTCCAAAGTGAACGAAATTGGAACCAATGTGTGCGAAAACAGCACAGGCCGGCAGTGCCGGTGTGTATACAGCGGCAGTGCCGTGGTGCGGTGGCCGGTAGTGCCGGTCAGATCGGGCCGGCAGTGCCGTTGAAGGATTTTGCTGCGCGAGGAAGTGGAGCAGATCGAGCGGAGGGGCCAGCGGGCGGACGTCGAGCTGATGCACGCGGATCAGAGGCTGTAGGCGATGGTGTTGCTCGCGGGGTTGGCGGCGTGTGCGCGCTGTGCGGCCAGGAGATGGTGCTGCGTGGGTGATTGGGGAAGCAGGGCGTTGACCCGGGGATGAGCGAGGCGCGCGCGCGTGGTGCTGGACTTGGAGGGGCGCGGGCGGGAGTAGCGGATGGGTGGCGGCCGGCGTATGCGGAGGTTGAGCGGGGCGGACGAAGGCCAGTGGCGGCGCGCGTGGTCGCGTGGGCGTGCGTGGCCTCGGGCCGGATGGAAGCCAGGGGTGGCGGCGGCTTGGAAGTTTGAGGCGAGCGGGGCCTTGGGCCTAGGCTGGGCGGGGGCAGCGGATGGCGGTGGTGGCCTGCAGCGGCGGATGCGAGGTAGCTGGCGGCGTGGGCGAGCGGCAGTGCCGCCGAGGATAGCCCGGCAGTGCCAGCCAGGAAATTTCGAAGATGAACTCGATGAACAGCACGACGCAGGCAGCGGAAATTCGGACGGAAAAACGTCGATTCTGAGAGATTGACAAGGAATTAGGCCACGAAATTTGGAGGAGATGTAGATCAGCACTAGAGACAACAGATCTGTGGACCAAAACCATAAAAAACTCAACAAATCCAGAGATCCAAATTCGAGCTATTTTTTGGGGCAAATTTTTTGGGGAAATTTTTTGGGCGAAATTGGTGAAATTGGAGGGTCAAATTCGTGGCAACCTGTGCTTTGATACCATATGGTGCGGGCTAAGCCCGTGTGGGTTGCCCGATCTCACGAATTGACCCGGGTGAGTGTGATTGCGGAGGGGGATTCGCGGGGAAGTGGATGAACGCGAAGAACACGATACAAACACACGCACACACACAATCGGTTATCCTCGTTGGCCCGATACACCAACTCGATAGAGGTTGCGAGAAAAGACCTTCCGGTAGAAGTCCCGCAAAGAGATCGACAAATCGAAGCACGCGAGATCTAGAAGGGTGAAAAGACCGGAAGGTTGATAGAAGTGCAAGCAAAAGACCAAAAGGTAGAAGTGCAAGCAAAAGATCAAACAAACGGTAGAAGTCACCAAAGAGATCTTCACGAGTCGATAAGGAGCCCGGGTGATACAATAGGAATTAACCTAAGGTGGGGGTTACCCAAATCCACAAAGGGATAGTAGAGGCATAAGCCAATTCATCTAAACATCATCTCTCCCTCATGAAGGTGGGGGTGGAGGTCTATTTATAGGGAACCACTAAGGAGGGGTAGTTTGGGGAAACTAAGATACAAGCACAGCCATACATGTGGCAACTTAGGGTTAGGTTCGGTAGTGGTCACGACCACGGCGGCAGTGCCGGCGTGGGGAGGGCGGCGCAGCCGGCCACAGCGGCGATGCCGGCCTGTGTAGGGCGGCAGTGCCAGCCCTGGAGCTTCCAGCTCCTCTTCCTCCTTCTCCTCCAAGCTTCCGTGACATCGGCCTTGCGTCCTCGGGTCTCCGTGCCATCCTTCCTTCTCCCCGTACTTGTCGTCGAGTTCCTATCATCAAGATATGACGGGGTATGAAGTAGTATATCATCCCAAATAGGCGATTCGAGGCACGCGTAAAGGAGAAGATTCACCTTAGCGTGCCGTCTTGGCGATGAAGCACATGATGCGGTGAAGACCGAAGGTCGCCCCGTATCATGGACGCTCCAGGCCGGAACTTCCGCCCCTGATGGCCGGAACTTCCGCCCATGACCGGAACTTCCGCCTCGGAGGACCGGAACTTCCGCCCGCCGGAACTTCCGCCCAAGTTCCGCCCAAGTTCCGAAAGTCCATCAAAACCATATTGGATGTTACTGCGAGGAAATGGCCGAATTTCGGAACAAGGCCGGGACTTGACCGGAACTTCCGGCCCGACCGGAACTTCCGGCCTCCAGGACCGGAACTTCCGCCCAGATGCTTCGAAGATGCTGTCTAAAAGGAATCCAGCCGGAACTTCCGCCCAGGACGACCGGAACTTCCGCCCGACCGGAACTTCCGCTCATCAGGACCGGAACTTCCGCCCATACGCGTTTCAGCACCAAAACTGGCAGATTCAGCTTGTAACTTATCCCTTCGCCCCACCTACTATAAATAGCCTAGTTGGCTCAGATCTGAGATTAGACTTGATGTGAAATTAAACCTGAGCTTAGCTCACCCTTGTGGGAACCCTACCTAGATCTTTGATCTTGTACCCACCCGGGCTCCTTATCGACTTGTCAAGATCTCTTTGGTGACTTCTACCGTTTGTTTGATCTTTTGCTTGCACTTCTACCTATTTGGTCTTTTGCTTGCACTTCTATCAACCTTCCGGTCTTTTCACCCTTCTAGATCTTGCGAGCTTCGATTTGTCGATCTCTTTGCGGGACTTCTACCGGAAGGTCTTTTCTCGCAACCTCTATCAAGTTGGTGTATCGGGCCAACGAGGGAAAACCAGTTTGTGTGAGTGTGTGTGTGTTGTATCCCCACGACTCCCCCTCGCGTTCTTCGTGTTCATCCACCAACCCCCACGAGTTCCACCCAAATCCGTGAAGATCGGGCACATCCTTGGACTTAGTCCTCATCACGCGCCCCCCCCCCCCCTCTAGGCGACGTCCTAGAACATTCAGTAGCGCTCGCTCCATTGGAGATCTTCTCATGTGTAGGCGGTCTTGGAGATGCCATTTTGGTGGTGGCGCTAGGCTTTGTGGACACCATATGGTTGGTGTTGTTGGTCTTTGTAGTCTTGGGCGCTTCATGTCGAGGCTCTCGTCTTCTTGCATCATCACCATGTCTTGTGGGGTGTCGTCGAAGATCCTTGGGATTGATTGGTCGATGGCGATCATGAGGTGACTTGTGTCGGCGACGGTCATGTGGTGATGCATGTCGATGGTGATCATGAGGTGGTGATGGTCGACGACGATCATGAGGCGACGTGTGTTGATGACGAACCTCGGCATGCCTAGATGATGGTTCATGTGGCTTGGCACTTTGCTTGTGACGCCTTCTTGAGCTCGGAGGAGAGTGTCGATGGCGATCATGAGGCAACGTGTGTTGATGACGATCCTCGGCATGCCTAGATGATGGTTCATGTGGCTTGGCACTTTGCTTGTGGCGCCTTCTTGAGCTCGGAGGAGAGTGTCGATGGCGATCATGGTGGTGGCGCTCTTGATGTTCCATAGGGTGAGCTCGATGTAGATGATCATGTGCATAAGAACTCTCATGGTTGCGCCGTCTTGAAGGTCCTCTATCTTCATATGTAGTTCCATTGGCCAAGATGGGGAACTTGTAGGCACCGGTCTTGTTCAAGGTGGAGTCGAAGCTAGGTTCCACCATGGTGTCGATGTCATGCTCGAGGTAGTGCTCGGTGCGGTGCTCCATCACGGTGTCGTACTCGTAGTCGAGGTAGTGCTCCACCAAGTCGTCGTAGTCGTAGTCGTGGTCGAGGTGGTGCTCCACCATGTCGTCGTAGTCGTAGTCGTGGTCGAGGTGGTGCTCCACCATGTCGTCAATGTTGTAGTCGAGCTCGGAGTGGTGGTCCACCATGTTGTCCATGCTTGGCGAGTCATGGTCGGTGTAGAGATGCTCGATGTCGGTCATGTCGCCAATGCTTGTGGACCCATAGTCGGTGTCGGGCTCCACATGGTCCTCCATATCTGCGGTCCTTGCGGAGCTATCACCCTCATCGTACTCCATGTCGTCCTCCGTAGGTTCATCCTCACTATCCATGTTAGTCTATAGGATTGGTGTATATATGGTGGAAAGAAAACTACCAAAAGGTCAAAACTTGCAACAAAATCGAGAAAATGGTTCAAGTTAGAGAATAACCGATATGTACTCACACACACACTCAAAGCACACGCAAAAGGCTAAGAACTCTATATGGTGGTAGGTGAGGAAGTGGATAGCAAACGAAAAGAACCGAAGAAAATGTCTATTGTCAAATGTGGGTAAGATCCAAAGTCAAATGTCAAAAGCGGTGATCTATGTCAAGGAAACACGGAAACACACACAAGGAAGAACAATGGGGTTAGCGCGACCAAGGAAGTGAGCAAGTAACAAAATGGTCCTAACGAAGACTATAAGCTCGGTGTCGCGCCAACACAAGAGAGACCGTAGCTTGGTTGCATATTCGAGAAGCAACAAGATTTGCACAAATGCCACTCTTCTCTTTTCTCTCTTAGTGCTTACAAGCTTTGCACTCTTTTGTATCGGTGGACACACACTCTTTTTCTATTTCTTTTTCTTTTCTCTTTTTTCACTTTTTTCTATGCTTAGAAGCTTTATTTTTCTCTATGTCACACTTTTTCTTCTTTTGTGTATCTTTCTCACCGAGCTTGCTTCGGAGCTTTGCTCAACACAACACACACACACACCCTCTCACGGTCGTGACACTTGTGCAATGCTTCGCAACACTCGGAAAGCCACTCTCAATGGGATAGGTACACAAAGAAAGAAACAGGGCTACAAGGGGTGAGGCAAGTTATAACTATTGATGTTAGGCGGTGTCAAGCACACGAACTTGCGATGATCAAGGTGGTGTCGATGATGATGTCGAAGTTGCGCCGGAATCCGGGGTGCCAAAGGTGTCGTCGCGGTGTTGATGTAGGCACGAAAGCGGATTAGACAACCAATGCACTCCACAAGGAAATCCGAACACAAAAGTCAATGCTCGAAAATTTTGGTCAAAATGAGCGGTCAAAGTTGGAGTCAAGATGGATGGTCAAACTGGTCGAAATTTGAGGTCAAACGGGCTCCGGAAAGTTGGTTAAGTTACATGTTGAATCTGCCAGTTTTAGTGTTGAAAGTCGTGCTGGTGGAAGTTCCGGTCGCTCGGGGCGGAAGTTCTGGTCCTGAGGGGCGGAAGTTCCGGTCGGGGCGGAAGTTCCAGCCAACTTCCGGTCTAGTTCCGGAAATGGTCGTTTTCGTTACAGAACCATCCAGGGTTGTTTTGGCGCAATTTTGAAACTAGGCCGGAACTTGGGCGGAAGTTCCGGTCTCTCGGGGCGAAAGTTCCGGTCCTGAGGGGCGGAAGTTCCGGAAATACGAGAAAATTTCAGATCTGAATCTGAGCGACGAACAGCACGAACGCGGGCGGAAAATGGGCAAAAAATCATCGGATTAGAGGGGTAAACGGTGGAATTTGACGGTGAAAATTGGAGAGATGATAGATCAACACCAAAGACAATAGATCTGTGGACCAAAATCAGAAACAACGCAACAAATCCTGAGATCCAAATTCGAGCTATTTTTTGGGGAAAAATTTTGGCGAAATTGGTGGAATCGGAGGGTCAAATCCGTGGCAACCTTTGCTCAGATACCATATGATACGGGCTAAGCCCGAGGGTGTGCCCAATCTTCACGGTTTGACCCGGGTGAGTGTGATTGCGGAGGGGGATTCGCGGGGAAGTGGATGAACGCGAAGAACATGATACAAACACACGCACACACATAAATTGGTTATCCTCGTTAGCCCGAACCACCAACTCGATAGAAGTGCGAGAGAAAGACCAAAGGTAGAATCTCTTGCAAAAGATCGACAAATCCAAATAGAAGTCCAAAGAGTAAAAGACCAACTAAGAATAGAGTTGCAAAGCAAGAGATTCTCAATTGATAGAATTACTAGAATGGAAAAGATCTGGATAAGGAGGGATACAATAGATGGATCATCTAAGGTGGGGGTTTCCCAAATCCACTAAGGGATAATAGAGGCATAAGCCAATTCATCTAAACATCATCTCTCCCTCATGAAGGTGGGGGTAGGTTCCTATTTATAGGTAGGGGGCCGAAGGGGTAAGTTACAAGCCAATGGGGGCTGAGATCTGGCTGAGGTTCGACAGGGCGGAAGTTCCGGCTCCTGGGGGCGGAAGTTCCAGCCATCAGGGGCGGAAGTTCCGCTGCATCTCCACTGTGCGAGCATCTTTGGTCTTGGCAGCATCTGGGCGGAAGTTCCGGCAAGGTCGGGTGAAAGTTCCGGCCTGGGGCGCGTCTGGGCGGAAGTTCCGGCGAGGTCGGGCGGAAGTTCCGGCCTGAAACGTTCAGCTCCTCTTTCTCCTTCTCTTCCATGCTTCCGAAAGTCTGATGAGGTCTAAGACCCCGTGTGTGGCCCGATCTCGCGGATTGACTTTGAAACCAAGGGGAGAGATGGGAGAACGCGAGGAACACGAAGAACACGACGAACACGAGGAACTCCGAGACTCACGCACGCACACCAACCCGATACACCCGATGCTTACCTCCGTGGCTCGATGGACCACGCCAATAGAATCTCCGAGGAAGAGGCACGTGGCAGAATTCCCGGAGAGAGATTGGGGTTGGAGAGGAAGAGCTTGGTGAGGGAGAGAGAGTAACTTGTACTAGAATCTCACTCAACAAGATCAAAGTCAACAACCAAGGTGCCTTGATTACAGAGGGATGATACCCAAGGGAGACTAAGCTCAAAGGTAGGTTTGAGTTCAAAACAAGTCTAAAGAGCTAAGGAGGGGTCTAGGCTACTTATATAGGCACACATGGCCAGCAAGGGCGAATAGGTACGCGAATGGATAAGTTAAGGCAGTTTGGTGGGGCATTCCTGTCAGATCCGGTTTTGGTCCGGTCTGACCGGGCCTGTGACCGGGCTGTCCGGTCATGGGTCCGGTCCGACCGGGCTCGTGGACTGGCTGTCCGGTCATGGAGTCCGGTCGACCGGCGCAAACCGGAATCTGCGAAGAATCCGGTCACGGGTCCGGTCGTCATCCGGTACGAGGGAGCTGGGCCGGTTTGCGCCCGGTTGACCGGGCCTGTGACCGGGGCGTCCGGTTGTGGGTCCGGTCTGACCGGGCCTGTGACCGGCCAGCTTCCGTCTCTTCCTTGGAGCGCTTCGAGCGACGTCGGCTTCGGCTTCACGATCATCTCCATGTCCAGATGCTTCTCTCCCTCCCTTGACCTTGGCGTCTCCTCCTCTCCGGGGTCTTGATGTGCCTTGTACCTAATGACACATAGCACGTCGGCATGAGGTAGCAATCCATCCAAAGGGGTACCAAGATCAAGGGTGGTGAGGAGCGAGTTCACCTCATCATGTAGAGCCTTGACTCGGGCTCGTGTCATCGGTCCACTTGGGGGACTTGTTGGTCTTGGTGTGGAGGTGACCGAAGGCCACCCCGCATCATCTCCCCCCCCCTTGGGAAAGAGTCGTCCTCGACTCTTGTTCCTCCTCATCTTCATGATATGGCGATAAGTCCGCAACGTTGAATGTGTTGCTCACCAAGTACTTGGAGGTGGGGATGTCGATGACGTAAGCGTTGTTGTTGATGCGTTTGAGGACCTTGAAGGGGCCATCTCCTCTTGGCTTGAGCTTCAAGTTGCGTTCATGAGGGAACCTTTCCTTCCGGAGGTGGATCCAAACGAGGTCGCCTTCTTGAAATATGCGTTCCTTCTTCTTGGCGTTGAGGCGGGTGGCTTGACGAAGGACATGTTCTTGAATGGTAGCTCTTGTTTCTTCATGTAGCTTCTTCACGGCGGCGGTGCGCTTGTCGAAATCCATGTTGATCCGCTCATGAAGGGGGAGCGGGAGTATGTCGAGTGCCGTGAGCGGCTCAAACCCGTAGACGACCATGAAGGGACTCCTTGATGTAGTCGAGTGCTTGGCGCGGTTGTAGGCGAACTCCGCGTGTGGAAGGCATTCCTCCCATGACTTCAAGTTCTTCTTCACGAGGATGCGTAGGAGGGTGGAGAGGCTTCGATTGACCACTTCCGTTTGGCCGTCCGTTTGCGGGTGCGAGGATGATGAGAATAAGAGCTTCACTCCAAACTTTGCCATGAGCGACTTCCAAAGATAACTCATGAACTTGACGTCTCGATCCGACACAATGCTTTGCGGTACTCCACGTAGGCGAACAATTTCCCTGAAAAACAATGAAGCAATGTGTGAAGCATCGTCGCTCTTATGGCAAGGTATGAAATGAGCCATCTTAGAGAATCTATCCACTACAACAAAGATGGAATCATGACCATGCTTAGTGCGAGGCAAGCCTAGAACGAAATCCATGCTAATATCGGTCCATGGTGCATGTGGAATAGGCAAAGGAGTGTAAAGACCATAGGGGTTGGAGGTAGACTTAGCTTGTAAGCATGTAGTGCACCGGCGGCAAAGGCGTTCCACGTCGCGGTACATTCTTGGCCAATAGTAGTGGGTTGAGAGCATGGCATATGTCTTCTCTCGACCAAAGTGTCCCATAAGACCACCTCCATGTGACTCTTGCAAAAGCAATTTTTGAAGCGAAGACTCGGGAATGCAAATCTTGTTAGCGTTAAACAAGTAGCCATCATGCAAATAGAAATCATCCACTCCTCGTTCAACGGAGCACTTCTCAAATATGGGAGCAAAGAAAGAATCGGAAGGATAGAGTTCTTTGATCTCTTCAAGTCCCAAAACATGAAAATCCAAACGAGTTAGCAAAAGGGTGTTTTTGCGGGAAAGAGCATCCGCCACAACATTGTCCTTGCCCTTCTTGTATTTGATCACATATGGGAAGGACTCAATGAACTCGACCCATTTTGCATGTCGTTTGTTCAAGTTGTGTTGGCTTTTCAAATATTTCAAGGACTCATGGTCGGAATGAATGATAAACTCTTTTGGCCAAAGATAGTGTTGCCAAACTTCAAGAACACGAACCAAAGCGTAGAGCTCCTTGTCATATATAGGATAGTTGAGGCGTGCGCCATCTAACTTCTCACTATAGTATGCCACGGGTTTGCCCTCTTGCATAAGAACACCACCAATACCAAGCCCACTTGCATCACACTCAATCTCAAAAGTTTTGGCAAAATTTGGAAGAACAAGAAGGGGAGCTTCGGTAAGGCGTTTCTTCAACTCATCAAAAGCATTTTGTTGGGCCTTGCCCCAAACAAACGGAACATTCTTCTTGGTAAGCTCATTCAAAGGGCAAGCAATGGTGCTAAAATCTTTCACAAAGCGGCGGTAAAACCCGGCAAGTCCATGGAAGCTTCGGACTTGACCAACATTTGTAGGAGTAGGCCAATTATGGATGGCCTCCACCTTGGAAGAATCAACTTCAATCCCACTAGCGGAAACCACAAAGCCAAGGAAAACCAATTTGTTTTGAGCAAATGTGCATTTAGGGAGGTTAGCATAAAGCTTTTCATGTCGCAAGATGCACAAGACCTCTCTCACATGTTGCACATGGTCCTCGAGGTTTTTGCTATAAATAAGAATATCATCGAAGTAGACAACCACGCTCTTGCCAATGAGAGGACGCAAGATGTGATTCATGAGGCGCATGAAGGTAGATGGAGCATTGGAAAGACCGAAAGGCATAACGAGCCATTCATAGAGACCGAGTTTGGTCTTGAATGCCGTTTTCCATTCATCACCAATAGCCATGCGGATTTGATGGTAACCACTACGCAAATCGACTTTAGAGAAAATCGTGGCACCACTAAGTTCATCAAGCATGTCATCTAAACGCGGAATGGGATGGCGGTAACGGACGGTAATGGCATTGATGGGGCGACAATCCATACACATCTGTTGCGTCTCATCCGGTTTAGGCACAAGAATCACGGGAACCGCACAAGGGCTAAGGCTTTCGCGGACATACCCTTTGGCGAGGAGATCTTGAATTTGGCGTTGGATCTCCTTGGTCTCTTCGGGGTTGGTGCGGTAGGCGGCGCGGTTTGGAAGCGGAGCGCCGGGTATGAGGTCGATGCGGTGTTCTATGCCTCGGAGTGGTGGTAGTCCATGAGGGAGCTCGTCAGGGAAGACGTCTTGAAATTCCTGCAAAAGAGACATCAAAGACGGAGGAATGTTGGTTAAGTCGTTAGTCGCCGACGAGGGTCCCTTGCATATGAGCACATAGTGCAATATGGTGGATGGGTTCTCTTGGAGCTCTCTCCACTCACTCTTGCTGGCTAGAAGGACACTCTTGGACTCACTCATATATGGCTTGTGGCGCTCACTTTCTTTGTGGTGGGTCGCTCCCTCTCCTCTCCTCTCATCTCACTATGGTGGGTGCGGAGTTGTGCCCTCGCTAAAGCCTTCGCATTATCCGCGATGATTTGGCTAGGAGTCATCGGGCGCAACTCGAACTTCTTGTCGTTGACCTTGAAGGTGTATGTGTTGGAGAGTCCATCATGTATAGCCTTCTTGTCATATTGCCAAGGGCGGCCAAGCAACATGTGGCACACCGTCATGGGTACCACGTCACACTCGATAGTGTCCTCATAAGGTCCAATCTTGAAAGTGACGGTGACGGTATGTTGTATCTTGACGTTGCCCTTGTCACTCAACCATTGGATATGGTAAGGGTGAGGATGCTTGCGGAGAGTGAGGTTGAGCTTCTCACACAACTCGGTGCTTGCAAGGTTATGGCAACTTCCACCATCGATGATGACCTTGATCGATTTTCCACCAATTCCGGCACGGGTTTGGAAGATGTTACACCGTTGTTCTTCCATAGCATGAGGTTGTGTGGTTAGCACCCTTGTGACCACAAGTGAGGGACTTGGGTCATGCTCACATAAGAGAGGATCTTCTCCACTTTCTTGCTCATAAGCTTCTTCACTTTCCACGGCGGCTTGCACAAGGGCTTCATATTCATCCTCATCAAGCGTCTCGGTGTCACCATTCTCCATAGTGATCATAACCTTGGTGTTCTTGCACTCAAACGATTTGTGACCTTGGGTGCCACACTTGAAGCAAGTGACACTAGAGGGTCCCGTGGATGCCTTAGAGGAGGCGGTGGAGGAGACCGTTTGCTTCATGCAACTTTGGATAGTCGGTTTCTTGGATGGAGTAGAGGACACGTCGGCCTTGGCACTTGCAGCATGAGGAGTTGATTTAGTAGGAGGAGTCGATGTAGCGAGCTTGGAGGAGAAGTAGGTCTTGGCCTTGGAGTACTTGATGTCCTCAATCAGTTGGTGCTCGGCCTTCGATGCTTGGTGGACCAACTCAACCATGTTGGAGTAGGGTTGGAACTCGACGATCCTCTTGATGGGGTAAGTGAGGCCATTGAAGAAGCGAGCAATGGTTTGTTCCTCGGACTCTTGGATGTTGGCTCGCATCATAGTGAGCTCCATCTCCTTGTAGAACTCCTCAACGGTCTTGGTGCCTTGCTTCAACTTTTGGAGCTTGTTGAAGAGCTCGGTCATGTAGTGCGTGGGGACAAAGCGAGCATGCATCTCTTTCTTCATCTCTTCCCAAGTGTCAATTGGAGGTTCATCCTTCTCTTCTCGAAGAGTGAGGACTTGCTCCCACCAAGTGTTGGCGTAGTCTTCAAACTCAAGAGACGCCATAGCCACCTTCTTGGCACCGGAGTAGTTGTGGATGCGGAATATCTTGTCAACCTTGAGTGCCCATGAGAGGTACGCCTCGGCATCTTCTTCTCCCTTGAACTTTGGCATGGTGAACTTGAGTCTTCCAAACATGTTCTCTTCATCCTCCAAGGTTCTTCTACGAGGAGGGGCGACTTCATCTCTTGCGGCTTGAGGAGGAAGAGGAGGTCTTCTACGGCCAACCATAGCATTGGGTTGGCGTTGGAGGTGCACACTTGCTTCACTTGGTTCACGGTGAGGATGTGGTTGAAGATCTTGTCGTGGTTGATGACGATGCTCAAGGTTGGGTCTCTCATCTTGATCATGGTGTGGCTCTCCTCGTCCACGTTGGTCATGGCGAGGGTGGCGGCGGAGATCTCGCCGAGGTTGATCTTGAGGACCTTGGTCTTGGGGTTGGCCGTCACGCCCATGGTGGGCATGGCGATCCGCTTGGTGACGATCTTGTTGAAGGACTTGGTCTTGTGGAGGACGCTCATGTGGGCGAGCATGGCGATGGATTTCTCCGCGCCTAGAGTTGGAGCGAGAGTCTTCATGACGAGCTTGTGGGCGATGAGGTCGATGATGGTCTTCATGCCTTGAGGACGAGCTTGAGGACGAAAGGCCACCATGAGAGTAATAATCCTGTGGCGAGCTTGAGGACGATGAAGTAGGGCGGTGTCGACAATGACGACCCAAGTTGGTGATGGTGCGCTCGAGGCTATCCATGCGCCGCTCCATGTTGGCATCATTGGCCGCCATTTGGCCATTCAAGTTGTCCGTAGCTTCACGAAGAAGAGCCAAGTCTTGGTTCACGGCGGAGAAGTTGTGAGCCACCTCATCGTATTGCTCATCGATGCGCGCCTCGAAGAGGGTGAGTTGCTCCTTGAACTCTTGTCGTTGCGTCCATAGGTTGTGTTGAGTAGCCAACCTCTCGGTGTTGCGGAGGATCTCTTCATCCCTTGTGGTATCTCCGTTCCTATCCATGATGGAAATACAAGAACTATGTTGTGTATGTTAGTGGAAGGAGACTACCTCGCACTCTTACCAAGGTAAGATAGTATTGAGGCAATCCACCAAGCCGAAAGCAAGATCAAGTGTATCGGGAACACACGCAAAACCACACGCAAAAGCTAGCAAATATGGTGTTAGGCGAGTGTTGTGGAAAGCCAAAAGACAAATCCAAGATCGAGTATGATGCGGGCTAAGCCCGTGTGGGTTGCCCGATCTCACGAATTGACCCGGGTGAGTGTGATTGCGGAGGGGGATTCGCGGGGAAGTGGATGAACGCGAAGAACTCGATACAAACACACGCACACACACAAATCGGTTATCCTCGTTGGCCCGAACCACCAACCGATAGAATTGCGAGAGAAAGACCAAAGGTAGAATCTCTTGCAAAAGATCGACAAATCCAAATAGAATTCCCAAAGAGCAAAAGACCAACTAAGAATAGAGTTGCAAAGCAAGAGATTCTCAATTGATAGAATTACTAGAATGGGAAAAGATCCGGATAAGGGGGGATACAATAGATGGATAATCTAAGGTGGTGGTTTCCCAAATCCACTAAGGGATAATAGAGGCATAAGCCAATTCATCTAAACATCATCTCTCCCTCATGAAGGTGGGGGTGGAGGTCTATTTATAGGGAACCACTAAGGAGGGGTAGTTTGGGGAAACTAAGATACAAGCACAGCCATACATGTGGCAACTTAGGGTTAGGTTTGGGACTGGTCACGACCTCGGCGGCAGTGCCGGCGTGGGGAGGGCGGCAGTGCCGGCCCAGGCGGCAGTGCCGGCCTGTGTAGGGTGGCAGTGCCGGCCCTGGAGCTTCGAGCTCCTCTTCCTCCTTCTCTTCCAAGCTTCCGTGACATCGGCCTTGCGTCCTCGGGTCTCCGTGGCGTCCTCTCTTCCCTCCGTTCTTGTCGTCAAGTTCCTTAGCGTGACGTCTTGGCGATGAAGCATATGATGTGGCGAAGACCGAAGGTCGGGCTACATCATCTCCCCCCACTTGAAAAAGAGTCGTCCTCGATGATAAATCTTCATGAACGTGTAGAGGAGGTAGATGACACCAACACTTGAATGTCGCTTCACTTGTCAAGAGCCCTATCAATAGCACAAGAAAAGCCAAACAACACTCAAAGCATAGCCAATGTTCCACGGGTTTAGCAAGAGAGCGTAAGTAGAAGGAGGTCACCTTAGCAAGATGTCGGTGTGCTCTCATTGAGAGATCTTGTGTAGTAGATGTATGGGATTGAACCCTTTCATTGACGGTCATCCATATGTCACGTGTACCTTCACACAACAAAGACCAAGCAAAGTATATGTGTGCGTGATAGAGGAGCATATCATCAATGACATGTCCATTCATGTTCACAACACCGTTAGCACAACACAAATTTATCAAGAATAATGCATGTGCATGGTCAATGTGTAAGAACTCCATATGAACATCTTCTAAGTGCGGGAACACAAAAACTCCAAAATGTGAGACGACCACGGTGTCCATCTCATGTAGAAATCCATTTTCATTGTTGCACTCAAGGCATCGGAAAGAGAAAGTGTTCAACATCCTTGAAGCAATAAGTGGAGAATTTGGCAAAAACACATACGGAAGAGTGTCCAAAATATCATCAACATGTGTGCACACAAACCATTGGAAAGAGAAATTGGTCCTCATATTTGTTGCAACACATGTCATATCATCCAAAAAGTTCATCAAGAAGACATTTGCACAACCGTGCGTGCCAACAAACCAAATGAAAGAACAATTGGTCAACTTGTTTGAGGCAACACCAACGGTAAGAATCACATCATCATGCTTGCAAAAGAACCATAAGAAAGAGAAATTGTTCGGCATGTTCAATGCAAAGCATGGGAAAGGTATTAGAGCCGGGTTCGATCTTGAACTTACTTGTATTATGCTCTCTAGAGCTCTCTTTGTCAACTCGTGCTCAATCGAGGTTGACATTGGCATTCTTGTACCTACACACACAATAGGCAAAGCGAAGAACGTGTGTGCATGGTATATGAACACATCATCCATCATGATGGTCCATCTCTTTTGCACATCACCATTAGCGTTAAGCAAAGCATCATAATAGATATGGTGAATATGCGGAGTAAACATGGGAACATGGTCAACATGGATATATGCAAAGTCTCCAAAATTTGAGAGAGCTATGGGGGCAATCTCATTTACAAGCATATTAACATTATGGCAAACCAATCATTGGAAAGAACAATTGTTCAACATTTTGGTTGCATTAATGGGAGAGTATTGCAAGCATCTAGCACAAAACATGTTCAACATTTTATCATTGTTGTCGACAAACCTAGGGAAAGAGCAATTGTTCGGCAAGGTTGTCACAACACAAGCATTAGCATCATCATTTTCATTGCAAGCAATACATGGGAAAGAGCAATTGTTCAACATATTGCAAGCAATAGGAGAGAAAGTGAAACTCTCATAGCATGGCATGGACATATTATCATAAGCAACTACTTCCACATGATCAACAATGGTGGTATCACAAGTATCACAAGGGAAAGTGAAAGAAGCATATGACATAGCAATAGGATCATCCAACTCATGCATGCACTCATCAAGCATCATGTCCACTAGTGGGATCATGGCATCATCAACACCCATATAGGTACCTTTGTAGTCCGACTCATTTGAAGTGGGTGTTGTGGAAGAGGTAGGCTCCATGTGGCCTCCATGTTCATCTTCAATCAAGCATGGTGTGATAGCATCATCTTCATGCACCATGTACATCTTCTTTTCCGTGATCGAGAACTCGTCATCCATGGGACCTAATGAGACACAAGGAAACACACTAGAGGTAGAGGGTAAGTTGTTAGAATTCGAAATGGCCTCACATGACCTATCAACTACCTCTCTCATCTCATGTTGTGTATCACTCATGCTCTCCAAGTGTATGCACTCAAGCTCACATATAGTGGATGCACTCATCTCACATATAGTGGAGTTGCTCCTCTCACATATAGTGGAGTCCTTCATCTCCATGGCAATGGCGTCGTCGATGTCCGAGCAACCTAGCAAAGAGGAAGACAACACAAGAGGAGTAGAGGTTAATGTGTTAGAAATCAAAGCGTCCTCACTCAACTCATGTGGTGTGTCACTCTTGCTCTCAAGGTGTTTGAAGTAGGATTTGCACTCGGCTTTATCTTGGGTGGTCATATTGGCTTCAAGAGCTTCTAGCTCGGCAAAGTAGGCCCTCATCTCGGCCTTATCTTGTGGGGTCATTTTGGGTGGCTCTCACTAGGAAGTGTGTATGGATGGTGGAAAGAGAACTACCAAAAGGTCAAAACTCGCAAACCAAAATCGAGAAAGTGGTTCAAGTTAAAGAATAACCGATATGTACTCACACACACACTCAAAGCACACGCAAAAGGCTAAGAACTCTATATGGTGGTAGGTGAGGAAGTGGATAGCAAACGAAAAGAACCAAAGAAAATGTCTATTGTCAAATGTGGGTAAGATCCAAAGTCAAATGTCAAAAGCGGTGATCTATATCAAGGAAACACGGAAACACACACAAGGAAGAACAATGGGGTTAGCGCGACCAAGGAAGTGAGCAATTAACAAGGATGGTCCTAACGAAGACTATTAGCTCGGTGTCGCGCCAACACAAGAGAGACCGTAGCTTGGTTGCATATTCGAGAAGCAACAAGATTTGCACAAATGCCACTCTTCTCTTTTCTCTCTTAGTGCTCACAAGCTTTGCACTCCTTTGTATCGGTGGACACACACTCTTTTTGTATTTCCTTTTTCTTTTTCTCTTTTTTTTCACTTTTTTTTTCTATGCTTAGAAGCTTTCTTTTTCTCTATGTCACACTTTTTCTTCTTTTGTGTATCTTTCTCACCGAGCTTGCTTCGGAGCTTTGCTCAACACAACGCACACACACACCCTCTCACGGTCGTGACACTTGTGCAATGCTTCGCAACACTCGAAAAGATACTCTCAATGGGATAGGTACACAAAGAAAGAAACGGGGCTACAAGGGGTGGGGCAAGTTATACCTATTGATGTTAGGCGGTGTCAAGCACACGAACTTGCGATGATCGAGGTGGTGTCGATGATGATGAGGAAGTTGCGCCGGAATCCGGGGTGCCAACGGCATCGTCGCGGTGTTGATGTAGGCGCGGAAGCGGAATAGACAACCGATGCACTCCAAATCGGAAACCGAGCAAATTATGTCAATGCCCGAAAAGTTGGGTCAAAACGAGCGGTCAAAAGTTGGGCTCCAAAAATCGTCAAAAATTAGAGGTGAGCTATGTGGAGTATTTGGGGAATGATGTCAAAATTTGGAGTCAAACGGGCGCCGGAAAATTGTCAAAATTTGGGGCAAAAAGATGGATCGGAATTGGATAGAAGTTGAGTCAAATTGTGCGAAAACAGCACATGAGCGGCAGTGCCGCTGAGGTATGGCCGGCAGTGCCGGAGTGGTTGGCCCGGCAGTGCCGGTGTGATGTCCCCGGCAGTGCCGGTCGAGGATTTTCTGCGCTGAATCAATTGGAGAATCGAATGGAGCAGTTGATGGCGCGCGTGAGGAGCAAGCTGATCAGAGGAAATTGGACGCGTGAGGAGCAGCTTCTGGTGTTTCTTGGCCTGCGCGGCTGATGCGGGCGGTGTGGTGGCGTGCGGGGGCCAGGGGAGGAACCAGGGCGGGGCAAGCAGCGCTGGTGGTAGTGCCGTGGAGGGCCGGCAGGGAGCGGAGGCTGGCGCGTGCTTGCGTGGCTGGCTGGCGGCCTGGCCGGGGATTGGAGTTGGGGCGGCGCGGCGTTTGCTGTGGTGGCTGAGCGGAGCGGCAGCGGCCAAGGTTGAGCGGGGCGAACGTGGAGGCGGAGGCGCGCGGCCTGGTGGCGGAGGAGCTAGGAGGCGGGGCGGCCTGGGCGCAGGTGGTTGCAGGCGGGAGCTGCAGGCGCGCGCGCGATGCGGAGGTGGTTGGCCCTGGCGGCGGCCTGTGCGAGCGGAGGGCGGAGGTGGCTCGGTGGCTGGCGGCGCAGGCGGGAGTTTGGGGCGGGCCTGCGCGTGGCTGGTGCGGAGGTGGTGGGCGGCCGGGAGCAGCGTGAGCGGAGGAAGGCCAGCGGCTGGTGGAGGGTTGTGGTGGTGCGGCCGGGAGTAGGGAGGCCACGGGGCGAGCGACCGCGGGGCGAGCGGAGGAAGAAGGCGCAGCGGCAGTGCCGGTGAAACGGGCCGGCAGTGCCGGTCACGCACGAACAGGACGAACAGGACGAACACGGGGGCGGAAAATTGAGCAGAAAATCGTCGATTCACGGAGATATACAAGGAATTTGACGGTGAAAATTGGAGGGGACGTAGATCAACACAAGAGACAACGGATCTGTGGATCAAAACCACAAAAGACTCAACAAATGCAGAGATCCAAATTCGAGCTATTTTTTGGGGCAAAATTTTTGGGGAAATTTTTTGGGCGAAATTGGTGGAATTGGAGGGTCAAATTCGTGGCAACCTTTGCTCTGATACCATATGATGCGGGCTAAGCCCGTGTGGGTTGCCCGATCTCACGAATTGACCCGGGTGAGTGTGATTGCGGAGGGGGATTCGCGGGGAAGTGGATGAACGCGAAGAACTCGATACAAACACACGCACACACACAAATCGGTTATCCTCGTTGGCCCGAACCACCAACCGATAGAATTGCGAGAGAAAGACCAAAGGTAGAATCTCTTGCAAAAGATCGATAAATCCAAATAGAATTCCCAAAGAGCAAAAGACCAACTAAGAATAGAGTTGCAAAGCAAGAGATTCTCAATTGATAGAATTACTAGAATGGGAAAAGATCCGGATAAGGAGGGATACAATAGATGGATAATCTAAGGTGGGGGTTTCCCAAATCCACTAAGGGATAATAGAGGCATAAGCCAATTCATCTAAACATCATCTCTCCCTCATGAAGGTGGGGGTGGAGGTCTATTTATAGGGAACCACTAAGGAGGGGTAGTTTGGGGAAACTAAGATACAAGCACAGCCATACATGTGGCAACTTAGGGTTAGGTTTGGGACTGGTCACGACCTCGGCGGCAGTGCCGGCATGGGGAGGGCGGCAGTGCCGGCCCAGGCGGCAGTGCCGGCCTGTGTAGGGTGGCAGTGCCGGCCCTGGAGCTTCGAGCTCCTCTTCCTCCTTCTCTTCCAAGCTTCCGTGACATCGGCCTTGCGTCCTCGGGTCTCCGTGGCGTCCTCTCTTCCCTTCGTTCTTGTCGTCGAGTTCCTTAGCGTGACGTCTTGGCGATGAAGCATATGATGTGGCGAAGACCGAAGGTCGGGCTACATCAGAGTATGTTTTTAAAAGTGGGTGAGGTCCAAAAATCCAAATGTCAATGTGAAGATCACTATAAACACGGAAAAAGTTGTGGAACACACACACGAGATAAGCGGGGTTAGTGCAACCAAAAGTGAGCGAAAAAGTGTATGTATAAGTGCTCGGTGTCACACTAACACAAGGAGAGCCAAAGCTTCGGTTGCAAAGGAAGAGACAACAAGATTCACACGCGGCCTCTCTTCTCGTATCTCTCTTTTGCTTAAAAGCTTTTTCTCTTTTGTATATGGTGGCACTTGCACTCGTTTGTATCTTTGGTGGCACGTGGACACTTTTGTATGTATGGGCGTATGGATGTATGGATGTATGGTGCTACTCGCACTCTTTTTGTGTTTTTGGGGCTTTTTCACGCACTATGTTAGCGTTAGCCTCGCTTTTGCTATCTTGCCACACGAGTGTTTGCTTGGATGCCTTACTCAACGCGACACACACACCTCCCAATGCTCGATGGGATAGATCGCAAAAGGAAGAGGGGTTACAAGGTGAAAGCTGCAAGTTATACCTGCGATGGTGGTGGTGGTGGTGGTGGTGGTGGTGGTGGAGATCGCCGGAAGTCGAGCTCGAAGGAGGGCGCGAAGATGCGCCCGGTCTGGGGCCCGGTTGGACCGAATACTGGACCGGCCTGTCCGGTTGCCGCCCGGTCGACCGGGTTCTGGGCTGGCTCGTCCGGTCGTGGGCCCGGTTGACCGGGTTCGAAACCGGATTTCGCGAGCTGGAGCTTTCTCTCTCCTGTTCTTCCCCAAACCAAATCCAAATCGACCAAAACGAAGGGAAACGATGGAATTGGAGGCTCAAAGTTGGGGAAATAGTAGATCAAGCACAACAACACCAGATCCACGGACCAAAACCACTCAAAACGCAACCAAATCACAGATCGGTCAAGAGGCAATTTGGGGCTATTTTTGGGGATTTTTTGGAAAATTTTCTAGGAACGAAATCGGGTGGGTGGAAGGTCAAATCCGCGGTAACCAAGAGCTGCTGATACCATATGATGAGGTCTAAGACCCCGTGTGTGGCCCGATCTCGCGGATTGACTTCGAAACCAAGGGGAGAGATGGGAGAACGCGAGGAACACGAAGAGCACGACGAACACGAGGAACTCTGAGACTCACGCACGCACACCAACCCGATACACCCGATGCTTACCTCCGTGGCTCGATGGACCTCGCCAATAGAATCTCCGAGGAAGAGGCACGTGGCAGAATTCCCGGAGAGAGATTGGGGTTGGAGAGGAAGAGCTTGGTGAGGGAGAGAGAGTAACTTGTACTAGAATCTCAGTCAACAAGATCAAAGTCAACAACCAAGGTGCCTTGATTACAGAGGGATGATACCCAAGGGAGACTAAGCTCAAAGGTAGGTTTGTGATGTAGCCCCGGTCACCGACGTCGCTACACCAAGACCAAGAAGTCCCCCAAGTTGACCGATGACACGAGCCCGAGTCAAAGCGCTACATGATGAGGTGAACTCGCTCCTCACCACCCTTGATCTTGGTACACCTTTGGATGGATTGCTACCTCATGCCGACGTGTTATGTGTCATTAGGTACAAGGAGCATCAAGGTCACCAAGAGGAGGATACGCCATGGTCAAAGGGAGGAGAGGAGCAGCTGGACCAGAAGATGGACACGAAGATGGACATGGAGCTGGACAGGAAGTCGCCCGAAGAGCACAAGGAAGAGAAGACGGACGACCGGTCCAGAACCCGGTCAGACCGGCCCCCTGACCGGATCACCCGGTCCACAGCCCGGTCTGACCGGCCTCCTGACCGGGCCGCCCGGTCAGAAACCGGGATTCGCGCTCGTGACATCCGGGCGCCATCCAGGGGACTTGGAGCCTCGTCCGGTCTCCGCCCGGTCACAGGCCCGGTCTGAAACCGGCCTGCCCGGTCACAGTGATGAGGACATCCCATCTCTTGATACAACCGCTGTACCTACAGCCACACAAATACAAGGACCAATCACTCGAGCTCGTGCCAAACAACTTAACTATCAGGTACTTTCGTTTCTTGGAACTATTCCTCACATACATGAGAATATGATACTGCCTAAATCAGATATGTTTGTTACTCTTAGGAATGATGGACCAAGCATGGATGAGGAGGACAAGCATTGGAGCATGATCACGCATGGAGGAGATGGCAGCAAGCGTTTGAGGATTGAAGATGACGCCGCAAGTGGAGATTTCAGAACTTTGAAGCCATTATAATGGAGCAACGATGATTGGACGAATTCTACAAGTTTCCCCATCATAAAATTCGTCCAAGAGTTATTATTGGTGCTGCGTCACCTTATTTAATGGGCCAGGCCCATGTATTTTCGGATTAGGTATTTTAGGGGATTTTAAGAGGCCATATAAGTGGAGGAAGGCCCATTTAGGGGTGTTTTTGGCCAACCCTAGCTGGTTGGACGAAAATCCCTTGACTTCCCCCATATATATCCCTCCGTAGCCGTCATTAGAACTTGGATTTTGATTAGATTAAAAGTTAGCCAATTGCTGCAACTTCGTGTACTTCTTTTGAGGCCAACGCCCAGAACAAGACCGACTATTCGGAATCCCACCTTTTCACTAAAGCTTTCATCTATATCCGCAATATTCTGATTGCAATATTAGTTCTTACTTGTTCTCGATTTCAGGTAGGAATTAAGACCCTCGCTGGTCAGGCTGATCGTGCTCCCGCAAGATCAGTAACTCCCGGAGATTGTCCTAGCGATTGCATTGGCGCACGAGCTTTGCACGTGTAGTCGGATCGTCAAGCACGAACTCCACCAACAAATCGATTTATCCCCATCTCATCGAAAGATCGGACACCTTTGCCCTATCAAGTGGTATCAGATTTCAGGTTGCTCGGTGAGATTTACAGTTTTACTAGTGTAGATTTGTTTTACCTATAACCCAGAAAAAGCTCCACAAAAATATATTAGGTTTAGATCATCCGTCCCATAGCCCCTGCCAAGCCATTGCATGATCTTTTCAGTTTTTGCTTTTTGAGTCTTTGTCTGCAATCGTTGTGTCGCGTGCTGGTCTTAGCGTCTAGAGTCGTTAGAGTTTCGAGTTCTGATCATAGTAGTCGCGTCGCCGCCGCACCATCTCCGCTTGCAGTCCTCGCCATATCACCGCCACCATACACTTCCGCCACATCTGCCATCAACTCTTTGTTGTCCCCCTTTGATTCCCATCATCGTAGGGTCTTTCTTGATCTTTGTTTCTGAGTTTTTTCGGGTTTTAGATCCGTTTTCTTGGTCAATTTCGCGTTTTCCGTCGGAATCCTGAAAGCAATCTAGCTGCAAAAAAAAAAAAAAAAAAAAAAAAAAAAAATTCCGGTCGCCCGACCATAGAGACCTCTGTGGTCTAGCGCCACAGTAGAGTCCAAAAAAAAAAAAAAAAAAAAAAAAAATTCCGGTCGCCCGACCATAGAGACCTATGTGGTCTAGCGCCACAGTATATTCCCCCGAAAGAAAAAAAAAAAAAATTTCCGGTCCCGACCATAGAGACCTCTCGTGGTCTAGCGCCACGAGATTCCCCCCAAAAAAAAAAAAAAAAAAAAAAAAAAAAAAAAAAAAATTTCCTTCCCATAGGTTGCTCTATCCTTCTGCGCCAGTTCCGCTGTCCTTTGCATCTTGTGCCGCGTCGTGACCTCGTTGGTGATTTAGGCTCGCGTCTCTAATACGATCTAGCCTAGGACCAGCACAGTACCTTCGTTGAGCATTTACTCAATTTGCATCGCTGATTTGATTATTGTGCCACCATATCACTATACTTTGCCTTCCCAGAGCTCTACATATTGTCTCCACGTGCACTGTGTCGACACCTGGTAATCGCTTTGGCAATCTTGGGAGACGCTGATCCTTGCTGGTTGTTACATCACCTTCCTCCTGTTTGGTAAGAACTTGTAAGAGCTTTGTATTTTGCTTGACGAATTGCGCGTGAACCACCATATTCCGTAGTTTGTAGGCATATACATTTGTGCTTTTCGTGTACTAACCATGTCAGGACCAGTTGATCCGACCGCTGTTGACCCGGCCAAGATGACGCCTGAGCAGTTGCATGCTCACTTCACCCACCTTTTGGGCGGGCATGCACGTGACACCGATGCGCGCATTGGTGACGTGGATGCCAAACTCACCGACGCGCTGGACAAGCTGGATGGCCTCGAGGCAGCTTTCAACTCCAAGCTCGACGCCAAGTTCCAGGAGCTTTTGACTCGGTTACCGCCGCCTCGCGCCAACGTGCAACGCCGCGCACGCCGCGTTCCTCGTGCGGACGTTCCTGCGGGTACCGCTCCTGCTGCAGCAGCCGCACATGACGCGCCTTCTGATGAGGGATACGAAGACTATGAAGGGGACGCGGACGAGCAGGTAGATGAGAACATACTGGACGGCGAGGAAGTCCAACACCCTGCACCTGGTCGTCCACGGCAGCTGAACCGCAACGCTCGACCACCTCCTCGCCCGGTACGTAATGATGATGATCATGTTGCTAAACTGAAACTGAACATTCCGCCATTTGAGGGTAGATATAATCCTGATGCATATCTTACATGGGAATTGGAAGTAGAACAACGCTTTGCATGTTTAAAATACCCTGATCACTTGCGTGTTAGTGCTGCTACTTGTGAGTTCACAGATTTTGCATCTATTTGGTGGTCTGAATATTGTAGAACACATGCAGCAAATATTCCTGCTACTTGGACTGGGTTAAAACTTGCTATGCGTACTCGTTTTGTTCCTCCACATTATCAACGTGATTTGCTGAAAAAATTGTCTCGCTTAGAACAAGGAAAAAATTCTGTAGAAGACTATTATCAAGAATTGCAAACTGGCATGATTCGCTGTGGTATTGTAGAGGATAATGAGGCTATGCTTGCACGTTTCTTTGGTGGTTTGAATAAAGAGATTCAGCATATTTTAGATTATAAGGAGTACAACACTATTACTCGCTTGTTTCATCTTGCTTGCAAAGCTGAACGTGAAGTGCAGGATCGTCAACCACCATGGAGAAGAGCTAATGTTTACGCAGGTCGTACATCGTCATGGTCTCCGCGACAATCAGCGCCACAATCTCGTGGTACTGCACCAGCACCTACTACCTCCAAGTACACCGCGCCTGCCTCACGAGCACCTCCTGCCACTACACCAACACCATCGGCTGGTCCTCCTCGGAGTTCATCTTCCATGGCCTCCACGGGGAAGACGCGCGACGTTCAATGTCGCAAATGCTTGGGATTTGGTCACATAGAGCGAGAATGCAGAACCAAGCGTGTGATGTTGGTGCGAGAAGATGGAGAATATGATTCTGCAAGTGACTTTGATGAAGATACATTGGCCCTTATTGCTGCACGTGATGGTGCCAACTCTGATTAGAGAGAGAGATGGAGGTAATGGAAGGCGACATCGCTGATCGGTACGGGAGCTTAGTTGCACAGCGTGTGTTGAGCGTGCAATTGAGCAAAGCTGAGCATGATCAACGCCACAATCTGTTCCAAACAAGAGGTGTTGTAAAAGAGCGAGCTATAAGGATCATCATTGATGGAGGGAGCTGCAATAATCTGGCTAGCGTTGATATGGTAGAGAAGCTTTCTCTCCCTACAAGACAGCGCACACATCCATACTACATTCAATGGTTTGAGAGCTCTCGGAAGCTCAAGGTAACAAGAACTACACGTGTGCATTTTACTATTGGTACATATTCTGATTTTGTGGATTGTGATGTTGTACCTATGCAAGCTTGTTCTTTGTTACTTGGTAGACCTTGGCAATTTGATAGAGAATCTGTTCATAATGGTAAAACTAATCAATATTCTCTTATGCATGATGGAAAGAAAATTGGTCTCAAACCTATGACTCCTGAACAAATACTAAAAGATGATCTTGCTAGAGCTAGTAGAGTAAAAAACGAGGAGAAACTTAAGAGTGAGAATCAGATTGTTGCTGCAGATTTTGTTCCACATAAGACTAATACTAAATCTGATTCGAACCATGCTACTGAAATTCGTTTGAAAAATCCTTGTTTGCTTGCTAGCAAATCTGATATTGCTGAACTTGATGTGGACACTACTCAATGCTATGCTATCATTTGCAAAGAAGTTCTGTTTTCATTTGAGGATATGCCTCCTTCTTTTCCACCTGCGGTTGCTAACCTTTTGCAGGAATTCATTGATGTGTTCCCACAAGATGTTCCCCTGGACTACCACCTATCCGTGGCATAGAACACCAGATTGACTTGATTCCAGGAGCGTCGCTGCCCAACCGTGCACCATACCGTACCAATCCTGAAGAGACGAAAGAGATTCAGCGACAAATTCAGGTTCTCCAAGATAAAGGTTACATTCGTGAGTCTCTTAGCCCATGTGCTGTTCCTATTATCTTGGTACCTAAGAAGGATGGTTCTTCACGCATGTGTACTGATTGTAGAACTATTAATAATATTACCATTCGATACCGTCATCCAATACCTCGTTTAGATGATATGCTTGATGAATTGAGTGGTTCTGTTATGTTCTCTAAAGTTGATTTGCGTAGTGGTTACCACCAGATTCGTATGAAATTAGGAGATGAATGGAAAACAGCGTTTAAAACTAAGTTCGGCTTATATGAGTGGTTAGTAATGCCCTTTGGTTTAACTAATGCACCTAGTACTTTCATGAGACTGATGAACGAAGTTTTACGTGCTTTTATTGGACGTTTTGTGGTGGTATACTTTGATGATATTCTGATTTATAGCAAATCTTTGGAGGAACATCTAGATCATTTACGTGCTGTTTTCAATGCGTTACGTGATGCACGTTTGTATGGTAATCTTGAGAAGTGCACCTTTTGCACCAATCGAGTTGCGTTTCTTGGCTATGTTGTTACTGCGCAGGGAATTGAAGTTGATCCAGCCAAGATTGAGGCAATTGAGAGTTGGCCGCAGCCAAAGACGGTCACACAAGTGAGGAGTTTTCTTGGCCTCGCTGGCTTCTATAGGCGCTTTGTGAAAGATTTTGGATCCATTGCTGCGCCGCTGAATGAGCTTACAAAGAAGGATGTGCCCTTTGTGTGGGGCGATGCACAACAAGACGCCTTCATGATTCTGAAAGATAAGTTAACACATGCTCCATTACTCCAACTTCCTGATTTCAATAAGACTTTTGAGCTTGAATGTGATGCTAGTGGAATTGGTTTGGGAGGTGTGTTATTACAAGAGGGCAAACCTGTTGCATATTTTAGTGAAAAATTGAGTGGGCCTAGTCTGAACTATTCTACTTATGATAAAGAATTATATGCGCTGGTTCGGACATTAGAAACTTGGCAACATTATTTATGGCCTAAAGAATTTGTTATACATTCTGATCATGAATCTTTGAAGCATATTCGTAGTCAAGCTAAGTTGAATCGTCGCCATGCAAAGTGGGTTGAGTTTATAGAGTCTTTTCCTTATGTTATCAAACACAAAAAGGGTAAAGATAATGTTATTGCTGATGCTTTGTCGCGCCGTTATACTATGCTATCTCAACTTGACTTCAAGATTTTTGGATTAGAAACCATAAAGGAACAATACTTGCTTGATGCTGATTTTAACGATGTGTTGCTGAATTGTAAAGATGGTAGAACATGGAACAAATTCGTCCTCAATGATGGATTTGTGTTCCGTGCTAACAAGCTATGCATCCCAGATGGTTCCGTTCGTCTTTTGTTGTTACAGGAGGCGCATGGAGGAGGATTGATGGGTCATTTCGGTGTGAAGAAGACGGAGGATGTACTTGCTGCACACTTCTTTTGGCCACGTATGCGTCGAGATGTTGAGCGATTTGTGGCACGCTGCACTACATGTCAAAAAGCTAAGTCTCGACTTAATCCACATGGTTTATATATGCCTCTTCTGTTCCTAGTGTACCGTGGGAGGATATTTCTATGGATTTCGTTTTGGGTTTGCCTCGTACACAGAAGGGGAGGGATAGTATCTTTGTTGTTGTGGATAGGTTTTCTAAGATGGCACACTTTATTCCATGTCACAAAACTGATGATGCTACACATGTTGCTGATTTGTTCTTTCGCGAAATTGT
Organism: Lolium perenne; assembly: GCF_019359855.2. NCBI lineage: Eukaryota > Viridiplantae > Streptophyta > Magnoliopsida > Poales > Poaceae > Lolium > Lolium perenne. The sequence goes on from NC_067246.2 coordinate 162,017,346, forward strand.
GCGTTTACATGGTGTGCCAAATACTATTGTTTCTGATCGTGATACTAAATTTCTTAGCCACTTTTGGAGATGTTTATGGGCTAAGTTGGGGACTAAATTGCTGTTTAGTACTACATGTCATCCCCAAACTGATGGACAAACTGAAGTAGTAAATAGAACTTTGTCTACTATGCTGCGGGCTGTTTTGAAAAAGAACTTAAAATTGTGGGAAGAATGTTTACCTCATGTTGAATTTGCTTACAATCGTTCGCTGCATTCTACCACTAAGATGTGCCCATTTGAGATTGTTTATGGTTTTGTACCACGTGCACCTATTGATTTGTTGCCTTTACCATCTTCGTGCAAAATAATTTGGATGCTACAGACCGTGCTGAATTGATACTAAAATTGCATGAGACTACTAAAGACAACATAGCACGCATGAATGCTAAGTATAAAATTGCTGGGGATAGAGGAAGAAAGCATGTTGTGTTTGATGTTGGTGATCTTGTTTGGTTGCATTTGCGCAAAGATCGTTTTCCTGAATTGCGCAAGTCTAAGCTAATGCCCCGCGCTGCTGGTCCTTTTAAGGTGTTAGAGAAAATAAATGATAATGCATATAAACTTGAGCTTCCTGCAGAATTGGGTCCGGTTAGTCCTACATTTAACATTGCAGATTTGAAGCCTTACTTTGGGGAAGAAGAGGAGCTTTCGTCGAGGACGACTTCAATTCAAGAAGGGGGGCATGATGAGGACATCCCATCTCTTGATACAACCGCTGTACCTACAGCCACACAAATACAAGGACCAATCACTCGAGCTCGTGCCAAACAACTTAACTATCAGGTACTTTCGTTTCTTGGAACTATTCCTCACATACATGAGAATATGATGCTGCCTAAATCAGATATGTTTGTTACTCTTAGGAATGATGGACCAAGCATGGATGAGGAGGACAAGCATTGGAGCATGATCACGCATGGAGGAGATGGCAGCAAGCGTTTGAGGATTGAAGATGACGCCGCAAGTGGAGATTTCAGAACTTTGAAGCCATTATAATGGAGCAACGATGATTGGACGAATTCTACAAGTTTCCCCATCATAAAATTCGTCCAAGAGTTATTATTGGTGCTGCGTCACCTTATTTAATGGGCCAGGCCCATGTATTTTCGGATTAGGTATTTTAGGGGATTTTAAGAGGCCATATAAGTGGAGGAAGGCCCATTTAGGGGTGTTTTTGGCCAACCCTAGCTGGTTGGACGAAAATCCCTTGACTTCCCCCATATATATCCCTCCGTAGCCGTCATTAGAACTTGGATTTTGATTAGATTAAAAGTTAGCCAATTGCTGCAACTTCGTGTACTTCTTTTGAGGCCAACGCCCAGAACAAGACCGACTATTCGGAATCCCACCTTTTCACTAAAGCTTTCATCTATATCCGCAATATTCTGATTGCAATATTAGTTCTTACTTGTTCTCGATTTCAGGTAGGAATTAAGACCCTCGCTGGTCAGGCTGATCGTGCTCCCGCAAGATCAGTAACTCCCGGAGATTGTCCTAGCGATTGCATTGGCGCACGAGCTTTGCACGTGTAGTCGGATCGTCAAGCACGAACTCCACCAACAAATCGATTTATCCCCATCTCATCGAAAGATCGGACACCTTTGCCCTATCACACAGGCCCGGTCTGACCGGCCCCCTGACCGGCCTGCACGACTTAAGTTATATTTTCAGCCCGAACTTACCTTTTCGGCCTGTGACGCCTTGTAAGACTATATGAGGTCCCCATGCACCCCTTTAGCTCTTTAGACTTGTTTTGAACTCAAACCTACCTTTGAGCTTAGTCTCCCTTGGGTATCATCCCTCTGTAATCAAGGCCATCCTTGTTGTTGATTTGGATATTGTTGAGTGAGATTCTAGTACAAGCTACTCTCTCTCCCTCACCAATCTCTTTTCTCCAACACCAATCTCTCACCGGGAATTCTGCCGCGTGCCTCTTCCGGGTGATTCTATTGGCGTGGTCCATCGAGCCACGGGGGTAAGTATCGGGTGTATCGGGTTGGTGTGCGTGCGTGAGTCTCGGAGTTCCTCGTGTTCATCGTGTTCTTCTTGTTCCTCGCGTTTTCCCATCTCCCCTCTTGGTTTCGAAGTCAATCCGCGAGATCGGGCCACACACGGGGTCTTAGACCTCATCATATGGTATCAGCAGCTCTTGGTTACCGCGGATTTGACCTCCCACCCACCCGATTTCGTTCCTAGAAAATTTTCCAAAAAAAATAGCCCTAAAGTGCCTCTTGACCGATCTGTGATTTGGTTGCGTTTTGAGTGGTTTTGGTCCGTGGATCTGGTGTTGTTGTGCTTGATCTACTATTTTCCCAACTTTTAGCCTCCAATTCCATCGTTTCCCCTCGATTTGGTCGATTTGGCTTGGTTTTCGTGAAGAACAGGAGAGAGAAAGCTTCATCCCGCGAAATCCGGTTGAGCAGCCGGTCAACCGGGCCCACGACCGGCCGAGCCAGCCCAGAACCCGGTCGACCGGGCGGCAAACCGGGCAAGCCGGTCCACAACCCGGTCCAACCGGGCCTCAGACCGGGCGACGCAACGCCCCTCCTTCGACCTCGTCTTCCGGCGATCTCCACCACCACCACCACCACCACCACCATCATCGCAGGTATAACTTACAGGTCACCTTGTAACCCCTCTTCCTTTTGCGATCTATCCCATCGAGCATTGCTTGTCTAGTGTTGCGAGACATTGCACGTGGCCCCGCATTGTGAGGTGTGTGTGTCGCGTTGAGTAAGGCACCCAAGCAAACACTCGTGTGGCAAGATAGCAAAAGCGAGGCTAACGCTAACATAGTGCGTCAAAAAGCCCCAAAAACACAAAAAGAGTGCGAGTAGCACCATACATCCATACATCCATACATCCATACGCCCATACATACAAAGTGTCCACGTGCCACCAAAGATACAAACGAGTGCAAGTGCCAACATATACAAGAGAGAAAAGCTTTTAAGCAAAGAGAGATAGGAGAAGAGAGGCCGCGTGTGAATCTTGTTGTCTCTTCCTTTGCAACCAAAGCTTTGGCTCTCCTTGTGTTAGTGTGACACCGAGCACTTATACATACACTTTTCCGCTCACTTTTGGTTGCACTAACCCCGCTTATCTCGTGTGTGTGTTCCACATCTTTTTCCGTGTTTATAGTGATCTTCACATTGACATTTGGATTTTTGGACTTTACCCACTTTTAACAACATACTCGATCTTGGATTTGTCTTTTGGCTTTCCACAACACTCGCCTAACACCATATTTGCTAGCTTTTGCGTGTGGTTTTGCGTGTGTTCCCGATACACTTGATCTTACTTTCGGTTTGGTGGATTGCCTCAATACTATCTTACCTTGGTAAGAGTGCGAGGTAGTCTTGATGTAGCCCCGGTCACCGACGTCGCTACACCAAGACCAACAAGTCCCCCAAGTGGACCGATGACACGAGCCCGAGTCAAAGCGCTACATGATGAGGTGAACTCGCTCCTCACCACCCTTGATCTTGGTACGCCTTTGGATGGATTGCTACCTCATGCCGACGTGTTATGTGTCGTTAGGTACAAGGAACATCAAGGTCACCAAGAGGAGGATACGCCATGGTCAAAGGGAGGAGAGGAGCAGCTGGACAAGAAGATGGACACGAAGATGGACATGGAGCTGGACAGGAAGTCGCCCGAAGAGCGCAAGGAAGAGAAGACGGACGGCCGGTCCAGAACCCGGTCAACCGGCTCCCTGACCGGATCACCCGGTCCACAGCCCGGTCTGACCGGCCTCTTGACCGGACCGCCCGGTCAGCAACCGGGATTTGCGCTCGTGACATCCGGGCGCCATCCAGGGAACTTGGAGCCTCGTCCGGTCGCCGCCCGGTCCCAGGCCCGGTCTGAAACCGGACTGCCCGGTCACAGGCCCGGTCGACCGGCCCCCTGACCGGCCTGCCCGGTCACAGGCCCGGTCTGACCGGCCCCCTGACCGGCCTGCACGACTTAAGTTATCTTTTCGGCCCGAACTTACCTTTTCGGCCTGTGACGCCTTGTAAGACTATAAATACCCCCAGGACGCCCCTTTAGCTTTTTAGACTTGTTTTGAACTCAAACCTAAATTTGAGCTTAGTCTCCCTTGGGTATCATCCCTCTGTAATCAAGGCACCTTGGTTGTTGATTTGGAACTTGTTGAGTGAGATTCTAGTACAAGATACTCTCTCTCCCTCACCAAGCTCTTCTTCTCCAATCCCAATCTCTCCCCGGGGAATTCTACCGCGTGTCTCTTCCTCGGAGATTCTATTGGCGTGGTCCATCGAGCCACGGAGGTAAGCATCGGGTGTATCGGGGTGTGCGTGTGCGTGAGTCTCGGAGTTCCTCGTGTTCATCGCCGTGTTCTTCGTGTTCCTCGCGTTTTCCCATCTTCCCCCTTGGTTTCGAAGTCAATCCGCGAGATCGGGCCACACACGGGGTCTTAGACCTCATCATATGGTATCAGCAGCTCTTGGTTACCGCGGATTTGACCTCCCACCCACCCGATTTCGTTCCTAGAAAATTTTCCAAAAAATCCCCAAAAATAGCCCCAAAGTGCCTTTTGACCGATCTGTGATTTGGTTGCGTTTTGAGTGGTTTTGGTCCGTGGATCTGGTGTTGTTGTGCTTGATCTACTATTTCCCCAACTTTTAGCCTCCAATTCCATCGTTTCCCTTCGATTTGGTCGATTTGGCTTTGTTTTCGTGAAGAACAGGAGAGAGAAAGCTTCAACCCGCGAAATCCGGTTGAGAAGCCGGTCAACCGGGCCCACGACCGGCCGAGCCGGCCCAGAACCCGGTCAACCGGGCGGCAAACCGGGCAAGCCGGTCCACAACCCGGTCCAACCGGGCCTCCGACCGGGCGACGCAACGCCACTCCTTCGACCTCGTCTTCCGGCGATCTCCACCACCACCACCACCACCACCACCATCATCGCAGGTATAACTTGCAGGTCACCTTGTAACCCCTCTTCCTTTTGCGATCTATCCCATCGAGCATTGCTTGTCTAGTGTTGCGAGACATTGCACGTGGCCCCGCATTGTGAGGTGTGTGTGTCGCGTTGAGTAAGGCACCCAAGCAAACACTCGTGTGGCAAGATAGCAAAAGCGAGGCTAACACCATCATAGTGTGTGAAAAAGCCCCAAAAACACAAAAAGAGTGCGAGTAGCACCATACATCCATACATCCATACGCCCATACATACAAAGTGTCCACGTGCCACCAAAGATACAAACGAGTGCAAGTGCCGCCATATACAAAAGAGAAAAAGCTTTTAAGCAAAGAGAGATAGGAGAACAGAGGCCACGTGTGAATCTTGTTGTCTCTTCCTTTGCAACCAAAGCTTTGGCTCTCCTTGTGTTAGTGTGACACCGAGCACTTATACATACACTTTTCCGCTCACTTTTGGTTGCACTAACCCCATTTATCTCGTGTGTGTGTTCCACATCTTTTTCCGTGTTTATAGTGATCTTCACATTGACATTTGGATTTTTGGACCTCACCCACTTTTAACAACATACTTGATCTTGGATTTGTCTTTTGGCTTTCCACAACACTCGCCTAACACCATATTTGCTAGCTTTTGCGTGTGGTTTTGCGTGTGTTCCCGATACACTTGATCTTGCTTTCGGTTTGGTGGATTGCCTCAATACTATCTTACCTTGGTAAGAGTGCGAGGTAGTCTCCTTCCACTAACATACACAACATAGTTCTTGTCTTTCCATCATGGATAGGAACGGAGATACCAATAGGGATGAAGAGATCCTTCGCAACACCGAGAGGTTGGCTACTCAACACAACCTATGGACGCAACGACAAGAGTTCAAGGAGCAACTCTCCCTCTTCGAGACGCGCATCGATGAGCAATACGATGAAGTGGCTCACAACTTCTCCACCGTGAACCACGACTTGGCCCTTCTTCGTGAAGCTACGGACAACTTGAATGGCCAAATGGCGGCCAATGATGCCAACATGGAGCGGCGCATGGATAGCCTCGAGCGCGCCATCACCAACTTGGGTCGCCATCGTCGACACCGTTCTACGTCCTCTTCATCAAGCTCGTCCTCAAGGCATGAAGACCATTACTCTCATGGTGGCCTTTCGTCCCCAAGCTCTTCTTCAAGGCACGAAGACCATCATCGACATCATCGCTCACATGCTCGTCATGAAGACTCCCGCTCCAACTCTAGGCGTGGAGAAATACATCGCCATGCTCGTCCACATGAGCGTCCTCCACAAGCTCAAGGCCTTCAACAAGATCGTCACCAAGCGGATCGCCACGCTCACCATGGGCGTGATGGCCATCCCCAAGACCAAGATCCTCAAGATCCACCTCGGCGAGATCTTCGTCGCCACCCTCACCATGACCAACGTGGACGAGGAGCGCCTCACCATGATCAAGATGAGAGACCCAACATTGAGCATCGTCCTCAACCGCGACAAGATCTTCAACCACATCCTCACCGTGAACCAAGTGAAGCAAGTGTTCAACTCCACCACCAACCCAATGCTATGGTTGGCCGTAGAAGACCTCCTATTCCACCTCTAGCCGCAAGAGTTGACGGCGCCCCTCCTCGTAGAAGAAACTTGGAGGATGAAGAGAACATGTATGGCAAGCTCAAGTTCAACATGCCCAAGTTCAAAGGTGAAGACGACGCCGAAGCTTACCTCTCATGGGCACTCAAGGTGGACAAGATCTTCCGCATCCACAACTACTCCGGTGCCAAGAAAGTGGCTATGGCATCACTCGAGTTTGAAGACTACGCCAACACTTGGTGGGAGCAAGTCCTCACTCTTCGCGAAGAGAAGGGTGAACCTCCAATTGACACTTGGGAAGATATGAAGAAGGAGATGCATGCTCGCTTTGTCCCAAAGCACTACATGAAAGACCTCTTCAACAAGCTCCAAAAGTTGAAGCAAGGCACCAAAACCGTTGAGGAGTTCTACAAGGAGATGGAGCTCACTATGATGCGAGCCAACATCCAAGAGTCCGAGGAACAAACAATTGCCCGCTTCTTCAATTGCCTTACTTATCCTATCAAGAGGATTGTCGAGTTCCAACCCTACTCCAACATGGTTGAGCTAGTCCACCAAGCATCGAAGGCCGAGCGCCAAGTAATTGAGGACATCAAGTACTCCAAGGCCAAGTCCTATTTCTCCTCCAAGCTCGCTACATCGACTCCTCCGACTTCATCAACTCCTTATGCTACAAGTGCCAAGGCCGACGCCTCCTCTACACCTTCCAAGAAACCGACTATCCAAAGTCGCATGAAGCAAACGGTCTCCTCCACCGCCTCATCTAAGGCATCCACGGGACCCTCTAGTGTCACTTGCTTCAAGTGTGGCACCCAAGGTCACAAATCGTTTGAGTGCAAGAACACCAAGGTCATGATCACTATGGAGAATGGTGACATCGAGACTCTTGATGAGGATGAATATGAAGCCCTTGTGCAAGCCGCCGTGGAAAGTGAAGAAGCTAATGAGCAAGAAAGTGGAGAAGATCCTCTCTTATGTGAGCATGACCCAAGTCCCTCACTTGTGGTCACAAGGGTGCTAACCACACAACCTCATGATATGGAAGAACAACGGTGCAACATCTTCCAAACCCGTGCCGGAATTGGTGGCAAGTCTATCAAGGTCATCATCGATGGTGGAAGTTGCCATAACCTTGCGAGCACCGAGTTGTGTGAGAAGCTCCACCTCACTCTCCGCAAGCATCCTCACCCCTACCATATCCAATGGTTGAGTGACAAGGGCAACGTCAAGATACAACATACCGTCACCGTCAACTTCAAGATCGGCCCTTATGAGGACACCATCGAGTGTGACGTGGTACCCATGACGGTGTGCCACATGTTGCTTGGCCGCCCTTGGCAATATGACAAGAAGGCTATACATGATGGACTCTCCAACACATACACCTTCAAGGTCAACGACAAGAAGTTCGAGTTGCGCCCGATGACTCCTAGCCAAATCATCGCGGATAATGCGAAGGCTTTAGCGAGGGCACAACTCCGCACCCATAGTGAGATGAGAGGAGAGGGAGCGACCCACCACAAAGAGAGTGAGCGCCACAAGCCATATATGAGTGAGCCCAAGAGTGTCCTTCTAGCCACCAAGAGTGAGTGGAGAGAGCTCCAAGAGAACCCATCCACCATATTGCACTATGTGCTCATATGCAAGGGACCCTCGTCGGAGACTAACGACTTAACCAACATTCCTCCGTCTTTGTTGTCTCTTTTGCAGGAATTTCAAGACGTCTTCCCCGACGAGCTCCCTCATGGACTACCACCACTCCGCGGCATAGAACACCGCATCGACCTCATACCCGGCGCTCCGCTCCCAAACCGTGCCGCCTACCGCACCAATCCCGAAGAGACCAAGGAGATCAACCGCCAAATTCAAGATCTCCTCGCCAAAGGGTACGTACGCGAAAGCCTTAGCCCTTGTGCGGTTCCCGTGATCCTTGTGCCTAAACCGGATGAGACGCAACGGATGTGTATGGATTGTCGCCCCATCAATGCCATTACCGTCCGTTACCGCCATCCCATTCCGCGTTTAGATGATATGCTTGATGAACTTAGTGGTGCCACGATTTTCTCCAAAGTCGATTTGCGTAGTGGTTACCATCAAATCCGCATGGCTATTGGTGATGAATGGAAAACGGCATTCAAGACCAAACTTGGTCTCTATGAATGGCTCGTTATGCCTTTCGGTCTTTCCAATGCTCCATCAACTTTCATGCGCCTCATGAATCACATCTTGCGTCCTCTCATTGGCAAGAGCGTGGTTGTCTACTTCGATGATATTCTTATTTATAGCAAAAACCTCGAGGACCATGTGCAACATGTGAGAGAAGTCTTGTGCATCTTGCGCCATGAAAAGCTTTATGCTAACCTCCCCAAGTGCACATTTGCTCAAAACAAATTGGTTTTTCTTGGGTTTGTGGTTTCCGCTAATGGGATTGAAGTTGATTCTTCCAAGGTGGAGGCCATCCATAATTGGCCTACCCCTACAAATGTTGGCCAAGTCCGAAGCTTCCATGGACTTGCCGGGTTTTACCGCCGCTTTGTCAAAGACTTTAGCACCATTGCTTGCCCTTTAAATGAGCTTACCAAAAAGAATGTTCCGTTTGTTTGGGGCAAGGCCCAACAAAATGCTTTTGATGAGTTGAAGAAACGCCTTACCGAAGCTCCACTTCTTGTTCTTCCAAATTTTGCCAAAACTTTTGAGATTGAGTGTGATGCAAGTGGGCTTGGTATCGGTGGTGTTCTTATGCAAGAGGGCAAACCCGTGGCATACTATAGTGAGAAGTTGGATGGCGCACGCCTCAACTATCCTATATATGACAGGGAGCTCTACGCTTTGGTTCGTGTTCTTGAAGTTTGGCAACATTATCTTTGGCCAAAAGAGTTTATCATTCATTCCGACCATGAGTCCTTGAAATATTTGAAAAGCCAACACAACTTGAACAAACGACATGCAAAATGGGTCGAGTTCATTGAGTCCTTCCCATATGTGATCAAATACAAGAAGGGCAAGGACAATGTTGTGGCGGATGCTCTTTCCCGCAAAAACACCCTTTTGCTAACTCGTTTGGATTTTCATGTTTTGGGACTTGAAGAGATCAAAGAACTCTATCCTTCCGATTCTTTCTTTGCTCCCATTTTTGCGAAGTGCTCCGTTGAGCGAGGAGTGGATGATTTCTATTTGCGTGATGGCTATTTGTTCAAAGCTAACAAGATTTGCATTCCCGAGTCTTCGCTTCGAAAATTGCTTTTGCAAGAGTCTCATGGAGGAGGTCTTATGGGCCACTTTGGCCGTGACAAGACATATGCCATGCTCTCAACCCACTACTATTGGCCAAAGATGAAGCGAGATGTGGAGCGCCTTTGCCGTCGGTGCACAACATGCTTACAAGCTAAGTCTACCTCCAACCCTTATGGTCTCTACATGCCATTGCCTATTCCTTATGCACCATGGACCGATATTAGCATGGATTTCGTTCTAGGCTTGCCTCGCACTAAGCATGGTCATGATTCCATATTTGTTGTAGTGGATAGATTCTCTAAGATGGCTCATTTCATACCTTGCCATAAGAGCGACGATGCTTCACACATTGCTTCATTATTTTTCAGGGAAATCGTTCGCCTACATGGAGTACCGCAAAGCATTGTGTCGGATCGAGACGTCAAGTTCATGAGCTATCTTTGGAAGTCGATCATGGCGAAGTTTGGAGTCAAGCTCTTGTTCTCATCATCATCGCACCCGCAAACGGACGGCCAAACGGAAGTGGTCAATCGAAGCCTCTCCACCCTCCTACGGGTCCTCGTGAAGAAAAACTTGAGGTCATGGGAGGAGTGCCTTCCTCACGCCGAGTTCGCCTACAACCGCGCCAAGCACAAGACTACATCAAGGAGCCCCTTCATGGTCGTCTACGGCTTCGAACCTTACACGGCACTCGACATACTTCCGCTTCCCCTCCACGAGCGCATCAACATGGACTTCGACAAGCGCGCCGCCGCCGTCAAGAAACTACATGAAGAGACAAGGGCAACCATACAAGCACATGTTCTTCGTCAAGCCAACCGCATCAACGCCAAGAAGAAGGCAAGGATATTCGAAGAAGGAGACCTCGTTTGGATCCACCTCCGGAAGGACCGATTTCCCCATGAGCGCAACTCCAAACTCAAGCCAAGAGGAGATGGCCCCTTCAAGGTCCTCAAGCGCATCAACGACAACGCTTACGTCATCGACATACCAACATCCAAGTACTTGGTGAGCAACACGTTCAACGTCTCGGACTTGTCACCCTATCATGGAGATGAGGAGGTGCAAGAGTCGAGGGCGACTCTTTCCCAAGGGGGGAGATGATGTAGCCGGTCACCGACGTCGCTACACCAAGACCAACAAGTCCCCCAAGTGGACCGATGACACGAGCCCGAGTCAAAGCGCTACATGATGAGGTGAACTCGCTCCTCACCACCCTTGATCTTGGTACGCCTTTGGATGGATTGCTACCTCATGCCGACGTGTTATGTGTCGTTAGGTACAAGGAACATCAAGGTCACCAAGAGGAGGATACGCCATGGTCAAAGGGAGGAGAGGAGCAGCTGGACAAGAAGATGGACACGAAGATGGACATGGAGCTGGACAGGAAGTCGCCCGAAGAGCGCAAGGAAGAGAAGACGGACGGCCGGTCCAGAACCCGGTCAACCGGCTCCCTGACCGGATCAACCGGTCCCACAGCCGGTCGACCGGCCTCTGATCGGACCGCCTTGGTCAGCAACCGGGATTTGCGCTCGTGACATCCGGGCGCCATCCAGGGAACTTGGAGCCTCGTCCGGTCGCCGCCCGGTCCCAGGCCCGGTCTGAAACCGGACTGCCCGGTCACAGGCCCGGTCTGACCGGCCCCCTGACCGGCCTGCACGACTTAAGTTATCTTTTCGGCCCGAACTTACCTTTTCGGCCTGTGACGCCTTGTAAGACTATAAATACCCCCAGGACGCCCCTTTAGCTCTTTAGACTTGTTTTGAACTCAAACCTAAATTTGAGCTTAGTCTCCCTTGGGTATCATCCCTCTGTAATCAAGGCACCTTGGTTGTTGATTTGGAACTTGTTGAGTGAGATTCTAGTACAAGATACTCTCTCTCCCTCACCAAGCTCTTCTTCTCCAATCCCAATCTCTCCCCGGGGAATTCTACCGCGTGTCTCTTCCTCGGAGATTCTATTGGCGTGGTCCATCGAGCCACGGAGGTAAGCATCGGGTGTATCGGGGTGTGCGTGTGCGTGAGTCTCGGAGTTCCTCGTGTTCATCGCCGTGTTCTTCGTGTTCCTCGCGTTTTCCCATCTTCCCCCTTGGTTTCGAAGTCAATCCGCGAGATCGGGCCACACACGGGGTCTTAGACCTCATCAAGTCTCCTTCCACTAACATACACAACATAGTTCTTGTCTTTGCATCATGGATAGGAACGGAGATACCAATAGGGACGAAGAGATCCTCCGCAACACCGAGAGGTTGGCTACTCAACACAACCTATGGACGCAACGACAAGAGTTCAAGGAGCAACTCTCACTCTTCGAGACCCGCATCGATGAGCAATACGAAGAGGTGGCTCACAACTTCTCCACCGTGAACCAAGATTTGGCTCTTCTTCGTGAAGCTACGGACAACTTGAATGGCCAAATGGCGGCTAATGATGCCAACATGGAGCGGCGCATGGATAGCCTCGAGCGCGCCATCACCAACTTGGGTCGTCATCGTCGACACCGCTCTACTTCCTCTTCATCAAGCTCGCCACAAGATTACTATTCTCATGGTGGCCTTTCGTCCTCAAGCTCCTCTTCAAGGCATGAAGACCATCATCGACCTCATCGCTCACATGCTCGCCATGAAGACTCCCGCTCCAACTCTAGGCGTGGAGAAATACATCGCCATGCTCGTCCACATGAGCGTCCTCCACAAGCTCAAGACCTTCAACAAGATCGTCACCAAGCGGATCGCCATGCCCACCATGGGCGTGATGGCCATCCCCAAGACCAAGATCCTCAAGATCCACCTCGGCGAGATCTTCGTCGCCACCCTCGCCATGACCAACGTGGCCGAGGAGAACTACACCATGATCAAGATGAGAGACCCAACATTGAGCATCGTCCTCACCCGCGACAAGATCTTCAACAACATCCTCACCGTGAACCAAGTGAAGCAAGTGTTCGACTCCAACGCCAACCCAATGCTATGGTTGGCCATAGAAGACCTCCTATTCCACCTCTAGCCGCAAGAGTTGACGGCGCCCCTCCTCGTAGAAGAAACTTGGAGGATGAAGAGAACATGTATGGCAAGCTCAAGTTCAACATGCCCAAATTCAAAGGAGAAGACGACGCCGAAGCTTACCTCTCATGGGCACTCAAGGTGGACAAGATCTTCCGCATCCACAACTACTCCGGAGCAAGAAAGTGGAGAAGATCCTCTCTTATGTGAGCATGACCCAAGTCCCTCACTTGTGGTCACAAGGGTGCTAACCACACAACCTCATGATATGGAAGAACAACGGTGCAACATCTTCCAAACCCGTGCCGGAATTGGTGGCAAGTCTATCAAGGTCATCATAGATGGTGGAAGTTGCCATAACCTTGCGAGCACCGAGTTGTGTGAGAAGCTCCACCTCACTCTCCGCAAGCATCCTCACCCTTACCATATCCAATGGTTGAGTGACAAGGGCAACGTCAAGATACAACATACCGCCACCGTCAACTTCAAGATCGGCCCTTATGAGGACACCATCGAGTGCGACGTGGTACCCATGACGGTGTGCCACATGTTGCTTGGCCGCCCTTGGCAATATGACAAGAAGGCTATACATGATGGACTCTCCAACACATACACCTTCAAGGTCAACGACAAGAAGTTCGAGTTGCGTCCGATGACTCCTAGCCAAATCATCGCGGATAATGCGAAGGCTTTAGCGAGGGCACAACTCCGCACCCACCATAGTGAGATGAGAGGAGAGGGAGGGATCCACCACAAAGAGAGTGAGCGCCACAAGCCATACATGAGTGAGCCCAAGAGTGTCCTTCTAGCCACCAAGAGTGAGTGGAGAGAGCTCCAAGAGAACCCATCCACCATATTGCACTATGTGCTCATATGCAAGGGACCCACGTCGGAGACTAACGACTTAACCAACATTCCTCCGTCTTTGTTGTCTCTTTTGCAGGAATTTCGAGACGTCTTCCCCGACGAGCTCCCTCATGGACTACCACCACTCCGCGGCATAGAACACCGCATCGACCTCATACCCGGCGCTCCGCTTCCAAACCGTGCCGCCTACCGCACCAACCCCGAAGAGACCAAGGAGATCAACCGCCAAATTCAAGATCTCCTCGCCAAAGGGTACGTCCGAGAAAGCCTTAGCCCTTGTGCGGTTCCCGTGATCCTTGTGCCTAAACCGGATGAGACGCAACGGATGTGTATGGATTGTCGCCCCATCAATGCCATTACCGTCCGTTACCGCCATCCCATTCCGCGTTTAGATGACATGCTAGATGAACTTAGTGGTGCCACGATTTTCTCTAAAGTCGATTTGCGTAGTGGTTACCATCAAATCCGCATGGCTATTGGTGATGAATGGAAAACGGCATTCAAGACCAAACTTGGTCTCTATGAATGGCTCGTTATGCCTTTCGGTCTTTCCAATGCACCATCTACTTTCATGCGCCTCATGAATCACATCTTGCGTCCTCTCATTGGCAAGAGCGTGGTTGTCTACTTCGATGATATTCTTATTTATAGCAAAAACCTCGAGGACCATGTGCAACATGTGAAAGAAGTCTTGTGCATCTTGCGCCATGAAAAGCTTTATGCTAACCTCCCCAAATGCACATTTGCTCAAAACAAGTTGGTGTTTCTTGGTTTTGTGGTTTCCGCTAATGGGATTGAAGTTGATTCTTCCAAGGTGGAGGCCATCCATAATTGGCCTACCCCTACAAATGTTGGCCAAGTCCGAAGCTTCCATGGACTTGCCGGGTTTTATCGCCGCTTTGTGAAAGACTTTAGCACCATCGCTTGCCCTTTGAATGAGCTTACCAAGAAGAATGTTCCGTTTGTTTGGGGCAAGGCCCAACAAAATGCTTTTGATGAGTTGAAGAAACGCCTTACCGAAGCTCCACTTCTTGTTCTTCCAAATTTTGCCAAAACTTTTGAGATTGAGTGTGATGCAAGTGGGCTTGGTATTGGTGGTGTTCTTATGCAAGAGGGCAAACCCGTCGCATACTATAGCGAGAAGTTAGATGGCGCACGCCTCACCTATCCTATATATGACAAGGAGCTCTACGCTTTGGTTCGTGTTCTTGAAGTTTGGCAACACTATCTTTGGCCAAAAGAGTTTATCATTCATTCCGACCATGAGTCCTTGAAATATTTGAAAAGCCAACACAACTTGAACAAACGACATGCAAAATGGGTCGAGTTCATTGAGTCCTTCCCATA
This sequence comes from Lolium perenne, assembly GCF_019359855.2. Lineage (NCBI taxonomy): Eukaryota > Viridiplantae > Streptophyta > Magnoliopsida > Poales > Poaceae > Lolium > Lolium perenne. Next base: position 162,032,365 of record NC_067246.2, read on the forward strand.
TGTGATCAAATACAAGAAGGGCAAGGACAATGTTGTGGCGGATGCTCTTTCCCGCAAAAACACCCTTTTGCTAACTCGTTTGGATTTTCATGTTTTGGGACTTGAAGAGATCAAAGAACTCTATCCTTCCGATTCTTTCTTTGCTCCCATTTTTGAGAAGTGCTCCGTTGAGCGAGGAGTGGATGATTTCTATTTGCATGATGGCTATTTGTTTAAAGCTAACAAGATTTGCATTCCCGAGTCTTCGCTTCGAAAATTGCTTTTGCAAGAGTCTCATGGAGGAGGTCTTATGGGCCACTTTGGCCGTGACAAGACAAATGCCATGCTCTCAACCCACTACTATTGGCCAAAGATGAAGCGAGATGTGGAGCGCCTTTGCCGTCGGTGCACAACATGCTTACAAGCTAAGTCTACCTCCAACCCTTATGGTCTTTACATGCCATTACCGATTCCTTATGCACCATGGACCGATATTAGCATGGATTTCGTTCTAGGCTTGCCTCGCACTAAGCATGGTCATGATTCCATATTTGTTGTAGTGGATAGATTCTCTAAGATGGCTCATTTCATACCTTGCCATAAGAGCGACGATGCTTCACACATTGCTTCATTATTTTTCAGGGAAATCGTTCGCCTACATGGAGTACCACAAAGCATTGTGTCGGATCGAGACGTCAAGTTCATGAGTTATCTTTGGAAGTCGCTCATGGCGAAGTTTGGAGTCAAGCTCTTGTTCTCATCATCATCGCACCCGCAAACGGACGGCCAAACGGAAGTGGTCAATCGAAGCCTCTCCACCCTCCCTACGCATCCTCGTGAAGAAAAACTTGAAGTCATGGGAGGAGTGCCTTCCTCACGCCGAGTTCGCCTACAACCGCGCCAAGCACAAGACTACGTCAAGGAGCCCCTTCATGGTCGTCTATGGCTTCGAACCTTACACGGCACTCGACATACTTCCGCTTCCCCTCCACGAGCGCATCAACATGGACTTCGACAAGCGCACCGCCGCCGTCAAGAAACTACATGAAGAGACAAGGGCAACCATACAAGAACATGTTCTTCGTCAAGCCAACCGCCTCAACGCCAAGAAGAAGGAAAGAATATTCGAAGAAGGAGACCTCGTTTGGATCCACCTCCGGAAGGAAAGGTTTCCTCATGAGCGCAACTCCAAGCTCAAGCCAAGAGGAGATGGCCCCTTCAAGGTCCTCAAACGCATCAACAACAACGCTTACGTCATCGACATTCCAACATCCAAGTACTTGGTGAGCAACACGTTCAACGTCTCGGACTTGTCACCCTATCATGGAGATGAGGAGGTGCAAGAGTCGAGGACGACTCTTTCCCAAGGGGGGGGAGATGATGTAGCCCCGGTCACCGACGTCGCTACACCAAGACCAACAAGTCCCCCAAGTGGACCGATGACACGAGCCCGAGTCAAAGCGCTACATGATGAGGTGAACTCGCTCCTCACCACCCTTGATCTTGGTACACCTTTGGATGGATTGCTACCTCATGCCGACGTGTTATGTGTCATTAGGTACAAGGAGCATCAAGGTCACCAAGAGGAGGATACGCCATGGTCAAAGGGAGGAGAGGAGCAGCTGGACCAGAAGATGGACACGAAGATGGACATGGAGCTGGACAGGAAGTCGCCCGAAGAGCGCAAGGAAGAGAAGACGGACGACCGGTCCAGAACCCGGTCAGACCGGCCCCCTGACCGGATCACCCGGTCCACAGCCCGGTCTGACCGGCCTCCTGACCGGGCCGCCCGGTCAGAAACCGGGATTCGCGCTCGTGACATCCGGGCGCCATCCAGGGGACTTGGAGCCTCGTCCGGTCTCCGCCCGGTCACAGGCCCGGTCTGAAACCGGCCTGCCCGGTCACAGGCCCGGTCTGACCGGCCCCCTGACCGGCCTGCACGACTTAAGTTATATTTTCGGCCCGAACTTACCTTTTCGGCCTGTGACGCCTTGTAAGACTATATGAGGTCCCCAAGCACCCCTTTAGCTCTTTAGACTTGTTTTGAACTCAAACCTACCTTTGAGCTTAGTCTCCCTTGGGTATCATCCCTCTGTAATCAAGGCCATCCTTGTTGTTGATTTGGATATTGTTGAGTGAGATTCTAGTACAAGCTACTCTCTCTCCCTCACCAATCTCTTTTCTCCAACACCAATCTTTCACCGGGAATTCTGCCGCATGCCTCTTCCGGGTGATTCTATTGGCGTGGTCCATCGAGCCACGGGGGTAAGTATCGGGTGTATCGGGTTGGTGTGCGTGCGTGAGTCTCGGAGTTCCTCGTGTTCATCGTGTTCTTCGTGTTCCTCGCGTTTTCCCATCTCCCCTCTTGGTTTCGAAGTCAATCCGCGAGATCGGGCCACACACGGGGTCTTAGACCTCATCAGTTTGAGTTCAAAACAAGTCTAAAGAGCTAAGGAGGGGTCCATGCTACTTATATAGGCACACATGGCCAGCAAGGGCGAACAGGTACGCGAATGGATAAGTTAAGGCAGTTTGGTGGGGCATTCCCGTCAGATCCGGTTTTGGTCCGGTCTGACCGGGCCTGTGACCGGGCTGTCCGGTCATGGGTCCGATCCGACCGGGCCTGTGACCGGGCTGTCCGGTCATGGGTCCTATCGACCGGGCGCAAACCGGGAATCTGCGAAGAATCCGGTCCTGGGTCCGGTCGTCATCCGGTACGAGGGAGCTGGGCCGGTTTGCACCCGGTTGACCGGGCCTGTGACCGGGGCGTCCGGTTGTGGGTCCGGTCTGACCGGGCCTGTGACCGGCCAGCTTCCGTCTCTTCCTTGGAGCGCTTCGAGCGACGTCGGCTTCGGCTTCACGATCATCTCCATGTCCAGATGCTTCTCTCCCTCCCTTGACCTTGGCGTCTCCTCCTCTCCGGGGTCTTGATGTGCCTTGTACCTAATGACACATAGCACGTCGGCATGAGGTAGCAATCCATCCAAAGGGGTACCAATATCAAGGGTGGTGAGGAGCGAGTTCACCTCATCATGTAGAGCCTTGACTCGGGCTCGTGTCATCGGTCCACTTGGGGGACTTGTTGGTCTTGGTGTGGAGGTGACTGCATCAACATCGGCCTTGCGTCCTCGGGTCTCCATGGCATCCTCTCCTCTCCCCGTACTTGTCGTCTCGTTCCAAATAGACGATTCGAGGCACGCGTAAAGGAGAAGATTCACCTTAGCGTGCCGTCTTGGCGATAAAGCACATGATGCGGTGAAGACCGAAGGTCGCCCCGTATCAGTCTAGGTGGGAGAGATCGGCAATGGGAGGGAGAAACAAAAGAAGCAACGGGAGGAAGAAATGAGTAACCAGGAGGGAGAAATGAGTAAACGGTTGGAAGGAGTGGATGGAGGGATAAAATTGTTTTGTGCCTCTAACGAATCAGGCCCGCAACTCACCACGTCAATTTTGGTTCCGTCCAGCGACCCTTGTATATAGCGGAGATAGGCTCAAGGCGCCAGACGCCGTATTGGTCACGCCGGATGGAAAAGGAATTTGGGACGCCAGCAGCTAGGAGTGGTGAAACGTCCAGCGTGCCGCAAATCCCTTTGGGGACGGGGGACACATATGGAAATGGGGAAATGCTCTGAATTGGTTTACTGAACGTACAAAGAAATGGCATTTAAATCTTGAGGTATGTGGGAAAGGCCCCCTTTCTGAGTACTCAGTATAATGCATACATGATTTTACTCAAAACTGTTATGCTACAAAATCCCAAGAACAAGGGTACAGCTCACAAGACACAATGCTTAATGTACAATATTGGGGCGCACATGCTGATATAGATGAATAATAAAAATTTCAGGCTCTCTTGTCTGATCTATTAAGATTTAGATTAAACCACTTCTTTTTGCTCGATTTGTCTCTGCCGTCTATGTTACCATTCTCAGGACTCTCGGTTCTGCTCTGCTCAGCTGGATATCTACTGCTGCTGCTAGAAGGCCCAACAGAGCTCAGGATAGTTCGTTCTGTTGTGAACGCAGAGTGGATGTCATCCCTTTCTCTCAACATATCATCAACCTGTAGAGATTGAGAATCTTTAGCAACATGTTCATCAAATGTATGTACTGAATGTCACAATATATTGTGTTCAATCATCAAGATCAACATACAAATTGTAATAAAAATATCGTATTTGTGGGCGTACTGGTAGGTGGATCACTATCTCAGACAATTTTGTGCGAGGAAGACATCAGTAAGCTGATCCTGATGGCTGGAAACAAATACGATAGTTATGTCTACCTTTTCCCATTTGCACAGTTCAGTAAGCTGCTAGACTATACATTCCAAAGCGGCAGTTGATGAAAACTATGTTATTAGTATGCTACTCGTAATAAGTTGAGGTTGACTGCATGTGAAATGCTACTCTTTCACAAGCCAAGTCGTAAGAATACTGTTTAAATATTAGTTGCCTCTAGTTCAATTATTAAGTGCACTTCTCGTGCATAATCTCACCAAGGATGCCTAAACATAACTCATTCTAAATATGAGTGGACAGGTATAAATCAACATAATTGCTGGCAATCAATATTACCAGCGACTGGCTGGTATCTGCAAATGCTATAACAATGAAAATAACTAAAGGACATAACAAGAGATATACGCAAAGCAACAAGAAAAAGGGCATCTCATATGATAGTTAAAAACACATAGGCAACACAGTTACAAAAGACTTCTTCCCCTAGCAAAGGATGTGCCTTTTCTGAAGTAGAACAACACTGTTAATAGCTTTCTAAAGTACCTTATGTAGGCCAGTTTCAAATCATGTCATAGTTTAACTTGTTTCCTAGGTAAGAAAAGCAATCATCTGTACAAGAGGGCCAAGTAAAATGCCGCCATGTAAGAAAAAACATAGCGCAGACATTTTCTGAATGCTAGATTAAGATCTTTTTATTTAAAAGAGGCTACATGACTACATCTATTTAGCTCCGTTAGGCATGGTAATGGACTATGATATTGTTTGCCTGATAAGAGCATCTCCACCAGTCCTCCTAAATGCCCCCAATGGCAAATAGGCCTATTTGGGGGCCGGACGAAGAAACAGATCCCACCGTTACCCCCAACTCCCCAAGTTACTGCTGGCAGTTGGGCCAGTCCCAAATCACTGTCCGGCATCCCGCTTCACCCCCGGCACATAGTGTGGTTTTTGGGAGTGCCGGCAGCAACTCCAGCTCAGCTGCATGCAGCTGTGGCCCACCACCAGCAACCCACACTCTCTATTCCCCACCCACCCCTCTCTCCTCTCGTTTTCTCATCTTTCCCACCTAGCACACAGAACCGCGCGAGGAGAGCTGGAACGCTGGCTCCAGCCACGCTCTGGCTGCCCAAGGAGGATGCAGCTGTCGGAGGCGATGCTGCTCGCAGTCCGCCCGCTTGCGCAGCGCATCGGACAGCCTGCTGCTCACCACCGCGGCAATGGACGTGTCCATGGCCATTGAGGGCACGCGGCGCAGGCTCATCGGCGTTCTGCGGCGACCCCAAACGGAAGAGATCGAGAGCAGAGTGTCATTGTCCAAAGGGATGGATACAACTGAAGAAAAAAAATTCCATTCTTCTCCCACCACCGCCGCCCCAGAGATCAACCCGACCATGGACAGAAGCTCCCCGCGCTCCTGCTGCCCCTGGCTGGCACCACAGGGGCAGCTCAGCAGCTCACCGCCGGACGCATCTCCTGCTGCCCCTGACGAGTTGCTGCACCCGCCCACACTTGTTCGTGCGCTTGCCCGCGTTGCCGGCCTGGAGCGCGTCAGCGGTGGGTGGCGCCTCCTGCTGCGTGGGCGTCGTGCGCATCCGCCAGGCATCATGCTCCTCCTGCTGCAGCTGGCCGAGCGTGCCCACTGGTGTCGTACGCGTGCCAGGGAGTCTCCTTCCCTGACGCAGACATGCACAAGGAGGCCTCCATCCTTGAGCTCGACCCTGCCACTGTTCTGAAGCGGCCTCCATAGCGGCGAACAGGAAGTGGCGGATGCGGGCACCACGCTGCGGCTGCCTCTGCACGTTTCCCTCGCGCTGCTGCAGGCGTGTCTGCCTTGTGCACTACCTCGTTGTCATGCCATTGTCAAGCTGTTTGTGGCAATGCCAATGAAATAGATAGCTAAAGAAAAACAAAAAATAATAAAATACTAGGCCTCCCAAAAGTCTGTCACCATTTGGGGGACGGGCGAATTATTTAGACGTTTGGGAGAGGATGCTCTAAGCTTTTGCTTACTCTGCTGTTTACTAACCTAGTTTTGCCTATTACTGCACGTACTTTCTCACAGCAGGTTATAAAGTAAGTACAGCACAACATGGTTCGTTGACCTTAGTCAATATGCTACCATATGGATTAGATCTTCCATACCTACATGTAATCTGCTTCAACCCATTGTACAATTAGAGGGTAACAACAGGAAATCCCTTTCGTATGACCACAACATTCACAATTCTACAATAATTTATAGACACATTCAGAGGTTGGGTGGGGGGGGGGGGGGGGGGGGGGGCAAAACCGCTTCTTTTTCCTGCGTATATCTGGTGGTCACTTCCTGAAACCGTGCCAAAGCCTGCATAGCCGTTTTATTCTGTCAATGCTTTCCTCAAATGGGGTAAATGTGTCACATTATTGTTATATTCGTAACAAAAATAATGGAACTGACTTTTCTGTACTCCGTTTCGAACTGGCGCAGATCATTTCTTTTCTCTAGAATTTTAGACTCTATCTCTTTTAGCCTCTCTGTTGTCTCTTCATAACTCTTTGCACACATTGCTTCAATTGTATAGCTAGCTGGCTTGAAAAAATTGTCACCTAATAAACATATAAATTTGGATAGGTCAGAACAGAGAATGCCATGGATATAAACAGAGAAGACAGGAATGCATACCATATACAGCAAATATATGAGTTCCGGGTTTGAGAGTCGACACTTCACAAGGTTGGAGACCTTCCAATCTTTTAAAGAATGCAGCCTCGGGATCCTTGGCCATTGCCAACTGTAGTACACAGCAACTCCCTTTAGTTCCAATAAGCATAAAAGGACTAAAGCCACAAAACAGAACATACATACCGCATTCACTGTCGAGTCCATACGGTACACTTGAAAATGCAAGAAATACATGCCGGCAGATGTCACCTTGCCAGTCTTCTGACTATCTTCCTGGAGGTAAGAGACAATAGACAAGATATTATTAAACTAGACCTCTGGTTTTATTTTCATCTGAAATCTTACATGAAATGTGTTCATAACAAACAGTATGTGCAGACTACAGAACAGGTGATGCCGGCATTTTGCCATGAAGGTTCTGGGGATAAACCACCAGAGGCCAGGGCCACTGTTTGATGCCATTGTCGGCAGCAATTCATCAGAAGGTAGGAACATTAGGCAGAGAATTGGAGATTTAGAGGGATCTGAAAATAAAAGAATGGGAAGAAGATAACCTTACTGCTTGATTCCCAAAGGGGGGTAAAGCTAGCTAGGGGGCACCCGTGGGCATGGTCAAAACTCCTATAGCCCACGGGTGTTGTTTAGCTGTCTGAACAGAGGGGGAGAAGAGGAGGGAGAGGCACTGTTGCCGCCTGCTGGAGAGAAGAAAAAGGAAAGACACCGCACCGCCACCACCTCCATCTCCCCTACCGCCATCACCAACCGAACCGCCACCCACCACCACCCGCTGCCGGCACGCTGCCATGACGCCTCGCCACCCCACCCTGCCCAAATCTCCACCTCCATCGGTCCACCGCCACCCCCAGCCATCGCTCTAAGCCTGACTGCCCTTCGCCCCAGCTGGCGCCGTCGCTTGCGGTGAGGTCCAGGCTCGTTGTCGACCGTGGCGTCACCAGCTCTAGCAAGGTGGACGGTTGCTGCATGCTCTCCCTCTCTCTGGCTCTCTCTCGTGCAGGTGCTGGAGTGGTCGCATAGGAAGAAGATGAAGGGATAAAGGAGAGAGAACGAGAAGAGGAGAGATGAGAGAGGGTAAGTGGTGGGCCACTGGGCCTAACGCTGGACGCAGACGAATGTCGGCGAGTGATCATTTTGCCACAATAACCCGCATAAGAGCCGCTCTATTCCCTAAGATACAGTGGTCTCCCTTACAACAACTAAACAAATCCAGATAGAACCAAACTTCCAAAGTTTCAAAAATTCAAAACATTATCAGATGTATGTGAAGGTGTTTGCTATACAGAGAAAAAAATGAAGATCAAAAATCAATTACATAAAGTATATGTAACAGTTAAAAACAAGTGAAAATACTAGTTCGGCAAGAACTTGTCCTTTCGTACCTCTCAAGTCCCAGTTTGATATTGAAATTTTGCATGGAGTGGAACATGTACTTCGCTGCATCTATTTGTTTGAGAATCTAACTTCTAAGTTAGATTTAACTTTCATCGATACTACTCCCTCCGATCCTAAAAACGTGTCGGAAACCACAGTCTAATTACGTTTTGTAATTATCTCCTTTTGAATTAATCAAATTGATTGGCTGCATGTGCGTACATGGTCCACACAGTACGGAAACGAACTGCTGTACATGCATGCGCCCCACTGTCCAGCGCGATTTGCATTCAGATGGGAGTGCGGGTTGATAAGACAGAAAGAGCAAGGGTGTGTTTGCAAAATTGCATATTAGACACTTTTCTAGGATTAGAGGGAGTACTAAAGAAATTTAGAGTGTGGTACATGTGTACTCAAGTTATGAACTTTGCACGTATTTTGCCCAAAATTAATTTATGGTGTGGAAAAATAGTGAGGAAATTTTTGTACAACTTTTCAAACTGAAAGTTGTATATGCACCATTCTGAGAGATGTAACGACAAAGGAATGCCCTGCAAGACAGCCATTGTATTTAATTCAATTTGCTACTTCAATCTGCAATGCCTCGTTCCAAAGTCGGACAGGCACTTGATTGATCCTCCACATGTGGGCCAACCTAATGATATAATCTCCATCTTATCTTCCGTTTTGGTTGTTTTGTGCTAGCTAGGTGCTTGATGAAATTCTCATCTCAAGCATGCGTTCGCAACTAAATGTAGATTAATCGATGAAATTCCATGCAAATGGATGCATCTTAATGGAGTAGATGAGGCGAAGAAACGCAGTTGAAGCCTTGAAGTTCCTTTTCCATGGTTGTGCGTCAGTAAAAAAAATCTTGATAGTTTGAATACTACTTGTGGCTTGAAATTTATGGCGCTCCTGTTGCATTGTAATAGTTTTCTCCATGCCATGCAACGGTGTCTCACTCAAATTTGAAAAACAATCAACGGTGTTCCAATACCACTCCCCATTCCTTATCGATCTTTTTATGTTGAATTGTAAGTTTATTGCTTAGTCCTTTGTTAGATGCAGGCAGAAGCATGACTGTACATTTCTGGGAGTTGGCAAATTACATTAAACGAATGACTGATGCTGACGATACATTGACCCTCTTCTGTTGCTGCTCACTGCCAGAATGTAAATAAATGGAACTTTATTTGTTGCTCGCTGATTGACACTAAATAAATGGTATGTTGTTGAGATTTATCCCTCTTTTGTTTCATATGTAATTTGAGAATATGGGTGACATTGATCTGTTTTTTACTACTGAAGTTTTGTCCGGCAAAGCTCCAGGCCACCAACATCATTGAGTAAATGCTCGTTGGCTTCCCTGTTTTTTTATGTAATAAGATTGGATATGTTCATTTTTCAACACTTTGAATGAGGCTTCTACAACTTACTTGATGCAAGCCACTGACTAGTTTGAGGAGCTCTGATAATGTTATCATTTGATATACGGTTATTTGCACAGCTTTGTTGTCTTTTATACAGTTTTTATTACATTGCTGGTTTATAATACTTCTGGTCACAAAATGTGCCAGTTTGCCAACATGACTAAAGGCTATACACGTTGGAACAGCAAGGAGCATATCCATTCATCGATTATATTAGCTGAGAAATGCATACATTTATATTATCTAAAAACTGTGAATATTGACTGCAGAAAGCATCTTTGGCTCCCGAGCTCTAGTGATATTTTCGTTTCTAAAAAAAATTCAAAAAACATATTTACATGTTTTAAAAAATTCTGAAAAAATATGGGCATTGTCAATGATGTAACCTATACAAGCATGAAAAATCGCAATACGAAATTCTTTGTATTATGGGCCACACAAAAATGACAAAATCAAATTTGGAGATTTGAAAATATACATACTCAGATCCACATGTTTGTTATCTTTTATGTAGCTCAGCATACAAAGTATTTGAAATTAATATTTGGCACGTTTGTGGGATAAATCATTGGCTACATCCGGAAAAAAAACTTTTTTTTTTAACTCGTAAACGTGAGTTTTGACAACGGGATCACTGGTGCCCAGGCGCAAAAACCTCCACTCATATTGACTGTCTGAACAATGTTGTCTAGATTCACCAAATATATTTTATGATTTCCCAAAAAAATATGAACTAGTTCAGTAGTAACTTTTCATGTTAATCTTCCTATCTTAACTTGCTTCATCTAGCAATATAGTTTTTGTTGGACAGTATATGGGCTACATTCTATCTAGCAGTCTGTCTTCCTATTCTGGCCCATGTGGCCCATTAGCCCAAGTGACCTAGGATGGTATATAAGTGAGGCTGTTGCCTCCAGGTTAGCCACTCTTCCTCTTCTACATGATATCAGAGCCACCGGCGGCGGTGGTGGCGCTGGTGGGGACAACCAGGGGACGATGATGGTGCTCCTCTGAGGGGCAAGTGTGGGGTGGTGCAGGATCTCGTGGCAGCAGATCCAAAGGAGGTTGAAGGCACTGGTGCTTGTGGTGAAGTTGTGTTGCTGTGATTGGGCCAACTGGCTAGCTGCAAAGACAGCAGATGGGGCATCTTCTGCTACTTCTGGGAGAAGGCCAGGAAGGCTGCCCCACATGGGGAGATGCAGTATAAGCTTGAGCTCATGCCAAATGAGATCAAGCTCGATTGGGTTGGAAGTTATCTGAGTTGGTCTAGGAGGGGGATGTTGATTCTAAGGACAAAGTCGATGGAAGGGTACGTGTTAGGAAAGGTTCTTGAGCCTGAAGAAAAGGAGGGGCTAGAGTGGAAGAATGGAATGCTACAGATTCACTAGTTCTCACTTGGTTGCTGAATTCTTTGACACCAGTGGAAGCTCTTTCCACATCAACAGAGGTATGAGATGCCCTGTCAAAGATCTATTTGGGCAAGGGAAATGTCATGCTAGTCTCCCAAATTGAAGACACAATACACAATTTAATTCAAGGTGAAAAATCAGTGATGACATATGTGGGAGAGTTGAGACGTGCATGGGCAGATCTGGATCACCTTGCCCCCTTGGTGCTGCCTCATTTAGAATGTGTGGCAGCAGTGAAGAAGTGAATTGAGGACAGAAAGGTGATGGAATTTTTGAAGGGACTAATCTTGCATTTGAGGGCGGGAGGGCTGCGCTGATGCATCTTCATCAGCTTCCTACACTGGAAGAGGCAATTGTAGCTATGGCACAAGAAGAAACTAGGCTGAAACAAATGGAGAAAGTGGAGGTTGATCCTAAACCAGCTTACTATGTGTCAAATAGGCAAGAGACACGTGATTGCCACAATTGTGGCATAAAAGGGCATCTGAGTCATAATTGTTTTGCTCCAAGACGTGGCCACGGAAGGGTGTATGGCCGAGGAAATTTCAGGGGAGTTAAGAGGCAGGAATGCAAGGTATTCCAACCATCAAGTGAGTGCTAGAGCAAACATGTCAGCCATGAATGAAGGGCAAGGACAGCCTAGTTCAAGCCCAGTGAAGTGAAGATGGGAGAGCAGCAAGCTGATGCAAGTTTTGGGCACTTTGCCCACTTTGTCTACTCGGATGAAGGTAATACTGAAAGTGCCTCTATAGCTATACATAGACTAAATTCAGAATGGATACTAGACTCTGGAGCCTCCAAACATGTTGCTGGTAGCATTGGAGAGTTCAAATCATATAGGCCAGCCACTCCAATGCATCAAGAAACAATTCAGACCGATGATGGTATAGCTCAACCAATCAAAGGAACTGGAGGAGTTGTTCAGTGCATGAGAAATATTAAGCTATCATCAGCCTGCATTTCCTGTGAATTTACTCTCTCATCAAATAGACTGTCGTGTAATTGTTGATAGATACATATTCTTTATACAGGAGAGGAAGATTGGAAGCGGAACCAAGCATAGAGGCCTTTGGTACATGGACCATGATGAATCATGCAAGCTAGAATGTTCAGCACTTGTTGTACTGCTGGAGAAGGAGAAAATTGCTATGATGTATCATTGTAAAATGGGGCATGTTGCTTTTGATAAAATGACTAAAGTCTTTCCGGATGTAATGAGTGAAGTTGATAAGAACAATCTGAAGTGTGAAGCATGTGAGTATGCTGAACATACTAGAAACGCCTATGTGAGTAAGGGACTCAGAAGTATATCCCCATTTATGCTTGTGCATTCTGATGTGTGGACATGTCCTATTTCCTCTATCAATGGGATTCATCCGGGCTTGGCTTCAGCTGAAACTGAAGGTAAAGTGTGCAGGCTAAAGAAGTCGGTGTATGGTTTAAAACAATCTCCTAGAGCTTGGTTTGATCGATTTAGAAGAGTTGTGTGCGAGATGGGATATGGAGTGTAATGGAGACCGCACTGTATTCCATAGACATTCAAATCAAAAAATAACAATTCTAGCAGTCTACATGGATGACAGGAGATGATGTAGCACAAATAAACAGGGTAAATAATTGTTTAAGCAAAGCCTTTGAAGTCAAAGATCAGGGGCAACTTAGATACTTTCTTGGAATACAGGTTGCAAGGTTAAAGAAGGGAATAGTTCTATCATAGCGCAAGTACATCTTGGACCTTCTGAGTGACATGGGGATGATGGATTGCTGGGTAGCTCCAACACCCATGAATCAAAATCAAAAGGTAACAGCTCAATGCGGCGAACTCGTAGACAAGGAGAAATATCAGAAAGTGGTGGGAAGATTGTTATACTTGTGTCACACAAGACCAGATATTGCATATGCAGCTGGTGTAGTGAGCAGATATATGCATGAGCCAAGAAGTGGCCACATGGATATTGTTCATCGAATCCTAAGATACTTAAAAGGAACTCCATGAGAAGGGTTATGGTTTAAAGCAAATGGACATCTAACAGTTGATGGTTATAGTGATGCTGATTGGGCAAGTTGTTTAGACGATAGAAGGTCAACTTCTGGTTATTGTATATTTGTTGGGAGGGACTTGGTAGCATGGAGAAGTAAAAGAACAACACAGAGTCATGTCTCTAGGATTAAGTGAGATGCTATGGGTAAGAAACCTTCTGAGTGAGTTGAAGATCTTAAAGGATGGACACTTGAAACGTGTGGTGTGATAACAAGTCAGCAATATGCATAGCAAACAATTTAGTCCAACATGATAGGACAAAGCACATTGAGATTGACAGATTCTTCATTAAAGAGAAGCTACATGCTGAAATTATCAAGATCAACTATGTGAGCACAGGGGAGCAAATTGTTGTTTGTCTGACAAAAGGTTTGGCTGCCAAGGAGTGTGATCAAGCTTGTGACAAGATGGGGATGATAGATATCTATCACCCATCTTGAGGGGGAGTGTTGGAGAGTATATGGGCTGCATTCTATCTAGCAGTCTGTCTTCCTACAAGTTAGCAATATGCATAGCAAAAACTGTGTTTGATTGCTAAGGTGCAGACTGAACTGACTCGGAGGAAAAACATGGTAATTCAAGTGCCAAATTTCATTACCAATTCCACCGGTATGCAGTTTCAAGAGATGCATCTTAACTTGCAAGAAAATATTTCTTCTGACATTATAAGATTTGTCCTTCAACAAATATAACTTGCCTACCTACGAGCCTCCACAGCGATTTTGGATTCTACACCGTAGGGTCTAACACCAAGAGACAAGAGTCCAGATCTTCCCCGCATACTGAAACATCACTGGATCCGGTTCAGTCGTCGATCGCGTCAAAAAGGCCAACCAAACATTGCAGGGTTTCTACTTTGAAGGTTGAGTTATGCTTTTTCTTATTAATCAGGCCGAGAATACATGTAAACAGGCTGCAGCCACAGAAGCCCGTCTAGCATCGATTGGAGTAATCATGCGTTAACAACCAATTCAACCTGATGAAAGATGCCTGTCCTTCTCCTTTCCCCACGTTGATGTCAGCCTAGGGCTAAACCATCGCCGCTAGCATAATGACATGATGACTTGTGGTTAGTTGTTTGGCCTATGCTTTAAGCTGTAGTCACTATTTGTATGTTTATTAACTTCTCTTGTACAAACTTTTTACGCAACTCAACATTATCTCTTAATGTTGCTGTTTTAAAATTGATCAGGGAATTTAGTTCCTCAATTGGTTGCCTGATTCGCAGGAATTCATTTGGTTGTTGTATGTGGATGGCTGGATGCTTGATTTACTTATAGGATTTGCAAATTTTCTTATTACTTGTTATTTGTTGCAGATCCCACATTTCTAATCCCCAACAACTTTGGATGTCTCTTATACCGATGGCTGCTAGCCTAAATTAGTTGTAGATTTGCAGGGTTGGTGATTGTACGTATGTGCATATTTGATTTAGTTCTCAACGACGTGGCTCTGTTTCTGAATTTTGTATATATTGACAATGCGGATCGAAATAGCCGTACAGATACTAGAAACATCATAAGAAAATACATAATGACCTCATCCTCCATGTCATTATAGACCAATGATCGATTTTTCAATGTTGCATTGCTTGTTCTGACATATGCAAACATACCTATTTTTTTATTTGTACACACAAGCAGCATCTACAATGATTTTGTGTGCGTGTTGCGAGAGTTTCCATGTCACAATGATCAGGCAGTCCATATTTGACACTTAAGTGGATTGGATGACTGGGGAGGTAGCCTACCAGGTGCGCTTCCCTCACCTAAGCAGCAGCAGCAACAACAAAGCCTTTTTCCCAAGCAAGTTGGGGTAATCTAGATATGAAACCTTAGGAAAACATAAGGAAACAGAAAACAAGGAGAGGGAGAGAAAAAAACAAGTAAACTAAGATTTCGGCACATGGATCGCTGAGACATTCCAGTCCCTCCAGTCTCTTTTTACCGCCTCCGCTCATGTCAACTTTAGTCGTCCTTTGCCCCTCCTTGTATTTTCCATAGTACTTAGAATTCCTTCTGGAGCCTCCATTAGATATGACCAAACCACCTTAGTCGATGTTAGACTAGCTTCTCTTCCATCGGTGCCACCCCTAGCCTATCACGTATTACCTCGTTCCTAGTCCGGTCCTTCCTTGTTTGGACATACAGCCACCGTAGCATGCGCATCTCCGCAGCACTCATTTATTGGATGTGTTGTCTTTTATTGGGCCAACATTCTTTTAGCCTTTGTGAGACCTTGTAACATAGGATGCAAGATGATTCTCGCCACTTCATCCATCTTGCCTAGAACATGTGGCAAACATCCTCATCGATATCACCATTGATTTGCAACATTGATCCCAAGTATCGGAGCATGTCCCTCTTAGACACTATTCTAAACTAACATCTCCGCCTTCACACCTAACACCACTAAAGTCACATCGCAAGTACTCGGCATTGGTCCTAAGTCTAAACCCCTCTGATTCGAAAGTCTGCCTCCGTAGCTCTAACTTCATATTTACACCAACTCTTGTTTTACCCACTGCCACCACATCATCAGCAAAGAGCATACACCAAGGAATATCTCCTTGTATATTATTTGTCACCTCATCCATCACTAAGGAAAACATGTATGGGCTCAAGGTTGACCCTTGATGTAGTCCTATCGCGATTGGAAGGTATCGTGTCACTATCACCTACGAGAACACTTGTCACAACATTATCATACTTATCTCTTATAAGGGTAATGCACTTTGTCGGAACTTCGTATTTCTCTAGCACCCATCACATGACCGTCCTTGGTATGATAATATCCATGGAAGTCCATTGCCAAACAATGGCAGGCTGTAAAACACATTAACCAGAAAATGATGTAAGCAGAATGTACCTGCAGAGCTAGTCCATAGCCTCCACTAACTTCGTGTTCGAAAAAAAGAAGCTGTACACAGCATTGGGAAACTAAGAGTGAATAATATCTCAAAACTCACACCAAAACCAACACAGCAAAGCTTCAGTTCAAGAGAAAAATGAAGAATCAAACTCATACCTTAAATTTACTTTGTGCAACAGAGGCAACTCTAATAACTATTCCTAAATGAGCTTGTTCTTCACTTATTGTTATACCAAAAAAATGAGCAGATTGTTTTTCAACCTACATACAAAAAGGATATTTCACAGCCTTCTTATCATAAACAATACCACAAGAATGGCAGCAGCCTAACCTTTCCCGTAGCTGATGTCCCAACTGGGAGTGGTCGTACTGTAACTGTTCCATTCATAGCTTCTTCGAGAACAGTAGGAGATACCGTGGTCTTGATTGGAACTCCAAGCTTGCTAAAAGTAGTATAAGGAAAACAGCAGGTAATTAGGAACCTTCAACTGTCACTGCAAAAGAATTCTCATCAATTTTACAATTACCTAAAAAGTGCAGCAAACATTGTGTTGACAGTTCCAAGATTGGACAAATCAATCTCCATATCCATTCCTTCATTTTCCAACGCCTGAAAATAAAAATGCAGGAGTTGTAACTAATACAATTTTTGTCCCAAAATAAGGTGTGTCTGACTTTTCAGAGTCTCCAATGCACGACTTTCATTTATATTATGCTAATGGATTAGTAAAAGGAGATATGACATAAAAGACTTTTGCAAGACAAATCAAAGATATTATTCTTACATGCCCAATTCATATACTTCCGCACGTATTAGTAGTCAAAGTTTTAAAGCATTGTCCGCATGCATAAAAATACGGCTTATATTTTGGGACAGAGCAAGTATACATCTTATATTCTCCATTTCAACAAGAGATCCATTAAAATGCGGAATATGTGAGATTTAGCAAACACGACTTAACAAAATAACAAAAAAAACATCAGTATATATAATTTCATTTCTATAATCCTGCAATAATTCATTTTAATGATGTAGATCTGAGTTCTACTTGTCAAGCTACTTGGTATAATCATTATCTTGCATAATTATCCAGAAAAGAAGATTCAGTCAGATAGTTATAATTCAATAGCAGAAGTTAGTGAAAGTGCTCCCTTGCTGGTCAATAGAGGTTCTTGTTGCACCTTCAGCAGTTTTGACAGAGAAATGCCTGTCTATGACATGACACCCTGTATTTCATTAACCACAGCTTAGGTTCATCTTGTAACACAAGAAAGGGACTGAATCTTCGGCCACTGTCTCATAGATACAGTCAACACCATGATTCTAGTAGATACAGTGCAGTCAGAAATCACATCCAAATGACAGATCTTATCATATGGCAATTGTAGTATCACTCAAGAGCCAACCCTACAAAATTTGAAGGTGAATGCTCGGCTAGAGGTTTCTTCGTACAGCCAACAAATTACAAAGCTACCAAAGGGCCAATTCGTCAATTAAAATAAATCATTTCTGGTGTAACTCTAAAAAAGATGGCAGTGATTGAATAGTTAAAGAGCACTATAGACTTATACTGGATACTGAAGTTAAAGAAACCTGTAGAGCTTTACTGGATACAAACCTGCCAAACAATTTGCAGCTTGGCCTCTAGATTGACTCAAATTGAGCTCGTTCATTTTATAATATGAGTTGAGCTGAAGTTAGACTAGATTGCTCAAACTCGACATGTTTGCAGCCCTATTCCGCTTATGCAAACATTGGTCCTAAACAGGTAGGGACGTTTGTGCTAACCCAAAGCCTCCAACTAAAGCACAATCTTAACTTCAGTAAAGCAATTAAAAATTCCACTCTGAAATTTTCATAATAAACCACAGTAACAAAATATAGTATCTAGCGGGTTTCTTTCTGACCTCATTATTATGAGAAAATGTGACAAAATGCAGACCCATTAAGAGTGAAAATAAAATATGTGCACAGATAAAAAAAATGGTACTCAAAAGCAGTCTATACTCGATGAGAGAACCGCACCTCAAAACCAGCAGTATCATATTGCCTTCGTTTCTCAGGATCTGAAAGGATACTGTATGAATATGCAACTTCTTTGAAGAGATCTGACGCTTCTGGGTTGCTAGCATTCTTGTCCGGGTGATACCTGACAAATATAATAGGGACTATAAACATCGGAAACTACATTTGGAGCCTGAGCTCACTAGAGCCCTTTATTTTGAAAAATTCAAAAATAACATACTGAAGCTTCAAAAAGTTCAATAATATGTCCATATAGGAACAAATGTATATATACTTCAAGCATGCAATATCTCAATCTGAAATACATCATATTATGGGCTACACACAAAAAAAAAATCTAACAAGGTCTGAAGGTGCACTGTTCACATATCTAGATCTATAATTTTGTCCTTTTTGTGTAGAGTAGAGTACAATGTATTTCAGATTGCTACTTTGCAAACTCAAAGCATAAATCTTTGAATATATGCATATTTTTAAGAGTTTTTTGGAACTTTAAAAAACTTTTGTTAAAAATAAAGGGTTCCAGTGAGCCCGGTAGCCAAATCGATGCATTTCCCATAATAGGAGTTATCCAGTTATCGACACTACAAAAATATTGAAAACAACGTAAATATAATTGATCTCTTTTGTCCAAAAAAGACACTAAATTTTGTGGTAACAGTGTAAAAACTAGGAGTATACAAGACCTAATATGAACTGAACCGCAATCACGTCTGTACCATCGTGATAACATTGCGACACAAAAACCACGCAACTTCGCTAATGACCAATGAAGCCGAACAATATGTTCCGCTAAGGTGCCGTATTGTTCTTCTGCCTAGACGAATAGAAAGAGCAGGAACAGTGGAATGAGAAACCGTAGGAGGGGTGAGCACGAACTTGAGCGCGAGCTTGCGATAGGCAGACTTGATTTCCTGGTCGGAGGAGTCCCTTGATACGGAGAGCACCTCGTATGGGTCCCGCCGAAGCGCTGGCGCCGACGGCCCCTCCATCTTCCCCGACGAAGCCATCAGGCGGCAAAACCCTAGACATGGAGCAACAAATCGCAAAGCAAATTCAGCGGAAGTCAGCATGAAATCTGGTAGGCGTGGGCTCACCTCACGCGAGGGCGGCCAGATCTCGTCGCCTCCAATATACCAAGAAAAAGATACGGACGATGAGACGGAGAGAGAGGGGTGCGCAAGAAGTATCGGTCCGAAGAGAATTTCCGTTCCCTTCTACTCCCTCCTCCGCGAATGAACCTTTTCCTCTTCTTTTTTGAAGCTAAACATTTTTAATATATTTACAAAAAATAGCAACATATGTAATATTAAATTAACGTGCTACTATGTAAACTGTGAAGATAAATCTAACTATACTAATTTTGTGTTACTTTCTTTTAAAACATTATAATTAAAGTATATTAATATTATAGCTCAAGAGTACAACATGTGTCGGCGATAAAGCGGCAAACAAATATGAAAGGTGCATATACATACATAAACAAAGAGGGATGATCTAAACACTTGTAGTTGATACCAAAGGTTGCCAGCCAAATAGCGATCGGTCATCCGCCAACCATACGGATTCGATATTGCTGCATCTGCAACCTTATCAATTGATGCTTCGTGGGTGGCTCTTCTGACGGTCTATCTAGCGTATGCACACGAGGCTTAGGGGTTGAGCTGAAGATTTTTGATGAACCATCACCGAGCTCGACCTCGAAGATCCCCTCTGTTAAATCTGGGGATAAACAACAGAAAAGTTGTTATCCATCTCTGGTGAAACAACCTGAACGGCAAAAGAACATTTTCTTCTACAAGATCATCTAGCAATAAAAACCATGTGCCTTTAAAACTCATGAAGAGATAATCCTGCTCGTAAGATGAAGAGGTGCCTGTGTTGATGGCACTGCAAACATACATGCAGTTCCAAGATCTTTGCTGCTCATGTATGTCATTCATTGCGAGTGTCAGCGTAACTGATATTTGAAAACTGTTGCTACTATATTGGCTTGGTTCCACAAACTCACACTATGAAAATTATTCCAGTTCTGATATTGCAAAGTTTGAGCAACCGTAACCATAGGCCAGAAGAATATATCCAGGATCTCCAAAAATGGAGCACATTGAAAGTTTAACTGATACGGGGTGGCCTTCGGACACCACCGCCTTGATACGTCCAATTTGCATCACTATTTTATATCATAATTTGCTGTTATTCATTGATATATTTCATATTGGGACACAATACTTATGTTATTTCATCTATTTTGCATGTTTCATCATTATTGGGAGATCAAGCACCGGAGCCAGGATTCTGCTAGAAAAAGCACCGTCAGAACGCAATATTTCGGAAGATCAACTGTGGGAGGAAATTATACCAAAAATCCTATTTTTCAAGATGATGAAGGAAGCCAGAAGGAGGAGCCAGGAGGAGCCAGGGTGGGCCCACACCCTAGGGCGGCGCGGCCCAGGCCCTAGCCGCGCCGCCATGTGGTGTGGAGGGCCCACGGCCCCTTTCGCCTCCTTTTCTTCGCCAAACCCTTCGTCCCGAAGAGCTAAGCCACAGAGGGTACCTCGCGAGGAGTTACAGCCGCCTCTGCGGGGCGGAGAACACCAGAGAGAAAAGAGCTCTCCGGCGGGCGAGAATCCGGGGAAATTCCCTCCGGGAGGGGGAAATCGACGCCATCGTCACCGTCATCGAGCTGGACATCATCACCATCACCATCATCATCATCTCCACCATCATCACCGCCATCTCCTCCGCAGCACCTCGTCACCGCTGTAGCAATTTGGGTTTGATCTTGATTGTTTGATAGGGGAAACTCTCTCGGTATCGATCTCTACTTGTTGTTGATGCTATTGAGTGAAACCATTGAACCAAGTTTATGTTCAGATTGTTATTCATCATCATATCACCTCTGATCATGTTCCGTATGATGTCTCGTGAGTAGTTCGTTTAGTTCTTGAGGACATGGGTGAAGTCTAAATGTTAGTAGTGAACTATGGTTGAGTAATATTCAATGGTGTGATATTTAAGTTGTGGTGTTATTCTTCTAGTGGTGTCATGTGAACGTCGACTACATGACACTTCACCATTTATGGGCCTAGGGGAATGCATCTTGTATTCGTTTGCTAATTGCGGGGTTGCCTGAGTGAGAAACCTAAACCCCCGTTGGTATATCGATGCGGGAGGGATCGCAGGGATCTCGAGTTTAAGGCTGTGGTTAGATTTAATTCTTAATTACTTTCTTGTAGTTGCGGATGCTTGCAAGGGGTATAATCACAAGTATGTATTAGTCCTAGGAAGGGCGGTACATTAGCATAGGTTCACCCACACAACACTTATCACAACAATGAAGATTATTTAGCCGTATGTAGCGAAAGCACTAGACTAAAATTCCGTGTGTCCTCGAGAACGTTTGGTCATTATAAGTAAACAAACCGGCTTGTCCTTTGTGCTAAAAAGGATTGGGCCACTCGCTGCAATTATTACTCTCGCACTTTACTTACTCGTACTTTATTCAACTGTTACATCAAAACCCCCTGAATACTTGTCTGTGAGCATTTACAGTGAATCCTTCATCGAAACTGCTTGTCAACACCTTCTGCTCCTCGTTGGGATCGACATTCTTACTTATCGAAGATACTACGATACACCCCCTATACTTGTGGGTCATCAAGACTATTTTCCGGCGCCGTTGCGGGGAGTGAAGCGCTATTGGTAAGTGGAATTGGTAAGGAAAACCTTTCTTGTTGTGCTGATTTTATTTACTCATTGCTATAAGTCATTATGGAGAGATCTTCTCTTCAATTTCTATTTGGGAAATCTACTACTACTGCAACGGTGGTGGATGAAGCGTCAGGTGAGGAAGTAATACCATATAAAATACCTATGAAAATTATTGAACGTGTTATGGATAACCGCTATGAAGGGGATGGAACTGTCCATCCTGGTGATCATTTACTGTTTTTGCATGAATTATGCGGGTTATTCAAATGTGCAGGTATTGCTATGGATGAAGTGAGGAAGAAACTATTCTCTTTATCGCTGTCTGGTAAAGCGGCGCATTGGTATAAATTACTGGATAATGGGGATTCTCTTGAATGGAATGATATTGTGCCCCGGTTTTATTCTAAGTTGATAGGGCAAAGGTGGCCGATCTTTCGATGAGAGTAAGATAGCGTCGATTTGTTGGTGGAGTTCGTGCTTGACGATCCGACTACACGTGCAAAGCTCGTGCGCCAATGCAATCGCTAGGACAATCTCCGGGAGTTACTGATCTTGCGGGAGCACGATCACCGACAACAAGGGTCTTAATTCCTACCTGAAATCGAGAACAAGTAAGAACTAAAGATGCAATCAGAATATTGCGAATAGAGATGAAAGCTTGATTGATAATAGTGGGATTCCGAATAGTCGGTCTTGTTCTGGGCGTTGGCCTCAAAAGAAGTACACGAAGTTGCAGCAATTGGCTAACTTTTAATCTAATCAAAATCCAAGTTCTAATGACGGCTACAGAGGGATATATATGGGGGAAGACAAGGGATTTTCGTCCAACCAGCTAGGGTTGGCCAAAAACACCCCTAAATGGGCCTTCCTCCACTTATATGGCCTCTTAAAATCCCCTAAAATACCTAATCCGAAAATACATGGGCCTGGCCCATTAAATAAGGTGACGCAGCACCAATAATAACTCTTTGGACGAATTTTATGATGGAGTAACTTGTATAATTCATCCAAGCATCATTGCTTCACTATGGTGGCTTCAATGTTCTGAAATCCTCGCTTGCAACGCCATCCAGAATCCTTGCAGGTCTGCTGCCATCTCCATGCACGTTCCTAATCCAATGCTTGGCGTCCATGCTAGATCCATTCCTAAATAATATAAATACATTTGATTTAGGCAGCATCATATTCTCATATATATCAGGAAGGATTCCTAGTAACGAATGTACCTGAGATGTGGTTGTAGGAGTATTGGTTGTATCTATCATAGAGATGTCCTCATCATCCTCCCCTACTTGAATTGAAGTCGTCCTCGACGTAGTCTCATCTTTTTCACCAAGATATGCCTTCAAATCGCAGGTAATCATGTCCTCATCATAAGTTCTATCCTCCAAGTGAAATTCATAAGGATCGGAATCGCATATATAATTTTTGGCCTCATGATGGAGAGAGTATTGCCCAAGCTTGGGGGAGATTGAAGTCTTTAATGCTCAAATGCCCCATTCATGAGCTTCCTGGTAATGTTATTATTGATAATTTCTATGCAAGACTTTCTTTTCAAGACAAGACCTTGCTGGACACTTCTTGTTCTGGATCATTTACACGCAACAAAGAAGAGTTTAAAAGGGACCTTCTTGATCGGATCCAAGAAAATACTGAAGGTTGGGAGAACGACAAGGATAGAGAATCAGGTATAATTTATGATTATAAATGCATTGAAACTTTTATGGATACTGATAAATTTCGTAATATGAGTGCTACATATGGTCTTGATTCTCAAGTTGCTGTAAATCTTTATAAAGCTTTTGCCTCTCATTATGAATTGCCAAAGAAGAATTTTGATAAGTATCATGAACCGTATAAAGATAAAATTGATTCATCTATTAATAAATGCGTTGTAGTTGAAACTGCTGATCATGTTATTCCTGAAGCTTACATTGAAAAAACTCCTTTTCCTGTTAAAATGAAAGAGTACTCTGTTATAAATAGTGCGATTCATAAAAGTGAAAAGAAACACCGTAGAGCTGAAGAACAAATAAAAGTTGAACTCTTGTTGCAATAATTAAAGATCTTGTGACTGAAAATGTGGAGGATGGTCATATTATTTTCTGTGAAGATGCTTCTAATATTGTTTCACATCCTAATAAACCCAAAAAAGCTAGTGTTCCTATGCTATCTGTTAGAATTGGTGATCATTGCTATTATGGATTATGTGATATTGGTGCAAGTGTTAGTGCTATTCCGTATGAGCTTTACACGGAGATTATGCACGAAATTGATTCTTGTGAACTTGAAGATATTGATGTGGTTATTCAGCTGGCTAATAGAGAAACTATTTCTCCAATTGGTATTGTTCGAGATGTGGAAGTTTTATGCGGTAAGATTAAATATCCCGCTGACTTTTTGGTACTTGGTTCTCTGCTAGTGATTATTGTCCTATTATTTTTGGTAGACCTTTTCTAAATACTTGTGGAGCTATTATAGATTGCAAGAAAGAGAAAATTTTGACTAAATTTGCTGGTGAATCTTATGAGTTTAACTTCTCTAAATTTACTAAAACTCCTTATAAAGCTGATTTGCCTAGTAATGATTTTAAAATGGAGCAATGTGCATCTATTGTTCTTGTTCCTAATAATCCTTTGCAGCAACATTTGGAGGATAGCGAGAGCGAAATTTTTAGGAAAGAAAGAGATGAGCTTGAGGAAAATTTTCTTCGCCAACCTATTCTCAAGCATGATTTACCGGTGGAAGATTTGGGTACAACACCGCCACCAAAGGAAGATCCTGTTTTTGATTTAAAGCCTTTACCTGATAATCTTAAATATGCTCATATTGATGATAAGAAAATATATCCTGTTATTATTAGTTCTAAGCTTTCAGAGATTGAGGAAGAAAGGTTATTGGAAATATTGAAGAAGCACCGAGGAGCTATTGGCTACACTCTTGATGATTTGAAAGGGATTTCTCCTTCTATTTGCCAACATGCTATTAATATGGAAGATGATGCAAAACCTGTTGTTGAACATCAGCGTCGTCTAATTCCTAAGACGAAGGAAGTGGTAAGGAATGAGGTATTACGACTTCTTGAAGCTGGTATTATATATCCTATTGCTGATAGTAGATGGGTTAGTCCTGTGCATTGCGTTCCCAAGAAAGGAGGAATGACTGTTGTGCCTAATGATAATGATGAGCTCATCCCTCAAAGAGTAGTTGTAGGGTATAGAATGTGCATTGATTTTCGAAAAGTTAATAAAGTTACTAAGAAAGATCATTACCCTTTACCATTTATTGATCAAATGCTAGAAAGATTGTCTAAAAATACTCATTTTTGCTTTCTTGATGGTTATTCTGGGTTTTCGCAAATTGCTGTTAAAGCTAAGGATCAAGAGAAAACCACTTTTACTTGTCCCTACGGAACTGATGCTTATAGACGCATGCCTTTTGGTTTATGTAATGCTCCTGCTACTTTTCAAAGATGCATGTCTGCTATTTTTCATGGTTTTTGTGAAAGTATTGTAGAGGTATTCATGGATGATTTTTCCGTCTATGGGAATTCTTTTGATAGTTGCTTGCGAAATCTTGATAAAGTTTTGCAGAGATGTGAAGAAACTAACCTTGTTCTTAATTGGGAGAAATGCCACTTTATGGTTAATGAAGGAATTGTATTGGGACATAAAATTTCTGAGAGAGGTATTGAAGTTGATAGAGCTAAAGTTGAAGCAATTGAGAAGATGCCCTATCCGAGGGACATTAAAGGTATTCGTAGTGTTCTTGGTCATGCTGGGTTTTATAGGAGATTTATTAAAGATTTCTCCAAGATTTCAAAGCCTCTTACTAATCTTCTTCAAAAAGATGTACCATTTGTTTTTGATGATGATTGTAAGGAAGCTTTGAAACTCTTAAGAAAGCCTTAACAACTGCTCCTATAGTTGAACCTCTGATTGGAATTTACCCTTTGAAATTATGTGTGATGCTAGTGATTTTGTGTAGGCTGTTCTTGGACAATGAGTAGATAAAAAACTGAATGTTATTCATTATGCTAGTAAAACTCTTGATCTGCTCAAAGAAATTATGCTACAACTGAAAAGGAATTATTAGCTGTAGTTTTTGCTTGTGATAAATTTAGATCTTATATTGTTGATTCAAAAATTACTATTCATACTGATCATGCTGCAATTAGATACCTAATGACAAAGAAAGATGCTAAGCCTAGGCTTATTAGATGGGTACTTCTTTTGCAAGAATTTGATTTACATATTGTAGATAGGAAAGGTCTTGATAATCCTGTTGATAATTTGTCTAGATTGGAAAATATTGCTTATGATCCTGTTCTCGTTAATGATAGTTTTCCAAATGAACAATTGGCTGTAATAAAGGTGAGCTCGCGAGACAGGTCCTTGGTATCTTGATTATGCTAACTTTATTGTTTCCAAGTACTTGCCTCCAACCTTTTATTTCAAAGCAAAGGAGGAAATTCTTTTATGACTTGAGGCATTATTTCTGGGATGACCCACACTTATATAAAGAAGGAGTGGATGGTATTATGCGAAGATGTGTCCCCGAATATGAACAACAGGAGATATTGAGTAAATGTCATGGTAGTGCTTATGGAGGACATCACCTGTGGGAGAAAGAACCGCGCAAAAGGTTCTACAGTTAGGTTTTTATTGGCCAACTCTCTTCAAGGATGCGAGAAAGTTTATTCTATCTTGTGATGAATGCCAAAGGGTTGGTAATATCTCCAGACGCAATGAAATGCCTATGAATTATACTCTTGTTATTGAACCGTTTGATTGTTGGGGATTTGACTTCATGGGACCTTTTCCGTCTTCGGAAGGTAACACTCATATACTTGTTGCTGTTGATTATGTTACTAAATGGGTGGAAGCTATACCTACAAAAGTCTTGACGGTGAGACCTCTTTAAGAATGCTTTTAGATATTATTTTTCCTAGATTTGGAGTACCTAGATATATTATGACTGATGGAGGTTCTCATTTTATTCATGGAGGTTTTAGAAAAACTCTTGCTAAGTATGGTATTAATCATAGAATTGCTTCCGCTTATCATCCTCAAACTAGTGGTCAAGTAGAATTATCAAATAGAGAGATTAAATCTATTTTGGGAAAGACCGTTAATAAAACTAGAAAGAATTGGGCTAGTAAATTGAAGGATGCACTTTGGGCATATAGAACTGCTTATAAAAATCCCATGGGAATGTCACCTTATAAAATGGTTTATGGGAAAGCTTGTCATTTACCTTTAGAACTAGAGCACAAAGCTTATTGGGCTGTTAGAGAATTAAATAAAGATCCTAAACTTAGGTGATAAGAGGTTGTTGCAATTGAGTTCTCTAGATGAGTGGAGAAGTGAAGCTTATGAGAATGCTAAACTCTTTAAAGAGAAAGTTAAAAAATGGCATGATAGGAGGATTATCAAAAGAGAATTTAATATTGGGGATAAAGTCCTATTGTATCGGTCTCGTCTCAGATTCTTTGCAGGGAAATTACTCTCGAAATGGGAAGGACCATATGTTGTCGAGGAGGTGTATCGTTCAGGAGCAATCAAAATTAGCTCTCTCCAAGGCAATGCTACGCAAGTGGTGAATGGACAAAGACTCAAGCATTATATCTCAGGTGATTCTTATAATGTTGATGTTGATATTATTCAAGTGGAAACACCGGAAGCTTACATCAAAGGGCAAATTGACAGTCCGCCAGAACTCGACTTTGAATAGGTAACAGTACTGGTAATGAAAAGTACGCAATTTACTTTCCGAACAATATATTCGCTGTTTTTGGAAAATATGAGAAATTACGAGTTCGAAACGGAGTGGAAAGGACGCACGAGGGCGTGGCACCATAGGCCGGCGCGGCGTGACCAGGGGCCGCGGCGCCCTAGGGTCTGGCCGCCCGTCGCTCCTTTCCGACTACGGTTCGATCCGGTGCTTTCCTTTTGACGAGAAAATTTTTGCTATATAATCCCAGGACCCACGGAGGTCCGTATATCGTGTTCTCGACGTGTTTTGTTTCGAGCTGTTTTTTGCCAGGATTTGCTTCGGATCTAGAGCCATCATGTCTTCGTCGGAAACTCCGAAGGACAGCTCCAGCAAGGATGTTGGCAACTTGTACATGGAGGAGCTGAGGATGCACCCCAAGGAGTTGCTGCTCGTTGAAGGAGAACTGCAAGTCAAGGATGTCCAGGGTCCTAAAGGAGAAGGAAGCCTGGAAGACAGGATGGAGAAGCTAGAACAAGAGGTTTTCAAGTACAAGAAGATGGCCGAGCGTGAGGTGGATATCTTCCACAGGATTGTGTCTGAACTCATTGCTGAACATGAGAAGGAAACTGCAAAGCTTTGGAGCGACATCCTCTCACTTCACGACACCACCAACAAGCTCCAAGCACAACTCTATGATTTTCGTAATCGAACCGTGAGTATGAAAACAGGTTTAAATACATAAGCCGTGCTGCTAGTTTCAGGATCCCCGAGACCAAGATGTCATTTCTTGATGGAGAGCCTCTTCCTTGGAAGTTTGATGACGGGAATTCATCACCACCATCGCCGCAGGAGTAATTCATCATCGGTATTGGCATCCCCTTGGTTTGTTCCAAGCTTGGGGGAGTGCCGCGGTATCACATTATCACTACCTTTTACTTTTATTGTCAAGTAGTGTCATATCATGAGTAGGGAAGTTATCATATAAGATGGGTTGCAGTTGGAAGTATCTCTCTTTAGTTGGTTATCTATGTATCCCTTGGTGTGAGTTATCGTTA
Organism: Lolium perenne; assembly: GCF_019359855.2. Taxonomy (NCBI): domain Eukaryota; kingdom Viridiplantae; phylum Streptophyta; class Magnoliopsida; order Poales; family Poaceae; genus Lolium; species Lolium perenne. The sequence goes on from NC_067246.2 coordinate 162,060,899, forward strand.
TGGAATATTAATGAGAAGTCTTATCATTTACATATTGCACATCTTATTTTAGCTTGCAATCTCTACTATATGATTCACCTTGTTGTTAGTATTGGTATCACTTTGGGAGCATTGAATAAATCTATTTGGTTTTGGCAAACTTAGCATTGGTCAATAGCAACAACACTTTGAGGTTTAGTTAGAAAAGAGAAATACATGTAGATGTTTCATTGTCTTTCTTTCTTGTTAGCTCATAGCTTATTATTCTGAAGATTAAAACTGTTTGTGCTTGCAAGGAAGATGCATGATTGTTTCTATCACATGTATATTTGTTTGTTTCCTTCGACTCTTATGCTTGCTAATTAACCTTGCTAGCCAAAGACCTGTACCGAGAGGGAATGCTTCTCGTGCATCCAAACCTTAGCCCAAACCTATGTCATTTGTGTCCACCATACCTACCTACTATATGGTATTTTCCGCCATTCCAAGTAAATACTTCATGTGCTACCTTTAAACAATTCAAAACTTAGTATCTCTTATTTGTGTCAATGTTTCATAGCTCATGAGGAAGTATGTGGTGTTTATCTTTCAATCTTGTTGGGCAACTTTCACCAATGGACTAGTGGCTTCATCCGCTTATCCAATAATTTTGCAAAAAGAGCTGGCAATGGGATTCCCAGTCCCAAATTAATTAAACTAAATAGACACTCCTCCATGGTATGTGATTGATGGACGGCACCCGAAGGATTCGGTTAGCCATGGCTTGTGTAAGCAAAGGTTGGGGGGAGTGTCATCATCATAATAAAGCTAAAATAAAAAGGCACTCCTTCATGGTATGAGATTGTTGGCAGGCACCCGAGGATTCGGTTAGCCATGGTTTGTGAAAGAAAAGGTTGGAAGGAGTGCCACACAAAATGAAAATAATATGGGAGCCGCTCTTAGGAGGTTGTCTGGCAAGGGGGTTAGAGTACCCGCTACCAGTCGTTGACAACAACAAACACCTCTCAAAATGTTACTTTTATTATCTCTATATATGATTTCAAAACTGAAAAAGCTCTAGCACATGATTTAATCCACCTTCCCTCTGCGAAGGGCCTGTCTTTTACTTTATGTTGAGTCAGTAAACCTATTTCCCTCCATCTTGAGCAAGCATTTGAGTTGTTGTGATCAAACTATTATATTGTGATTCACTTCATCATGTTTTTATTCTTCCTTGTTTAGTACAAGTTTTATCTGAATGAATATAGCTTTGCAAGTTATCAATGATCATTAAAAGACCATTATGATTGAGTATGCAAGTTGTGCCTTATAAACTTTAACATGAGAGCGCTGCTCAATGAGGTAAATATAATCTGTTAATTGTTCTCTGACCAAGAACGAAGTTTGCCATCACCAATTATGATTTCTTATGCACCTTTACTTGTGATTACCTTATACTTGTTTCAATATGAGTTATAAGAGGTTGTTTACTATAATGTCCTGTGTGAATGAATATGATGCTTCTTGTCCGTATTTTATTTATCGACTCTTCACTCCATAAACATGTGGTCATGTCTATCAAGTTCAGTTTCGCTTGGGGACAAGCGAAGTCTAAGCTTGGGGGGAGTTGATACGTCCAATTTGCATCACTATTTTATATCATAATTTGCTGTTATTCATTGATATATTTCATATTGGGACACAATACTTATGTTATTTCATCTATTTTGCATGTTTCATCATTATTGGGAGATCAAGCAGGGAGCCAGGGATTATTGGAAAAAGCACCGTCAGAACGCAATATTTCGGAAGATCAACTGTGGGAGGAAATTATACCAAAAATCCTATTTTTCAAGATGATGAAGGAAGCCAGAAGGAGGAGCCAGGAGGAGCCAGGGTGGGCCCACACCCTAGGGCGGCGCGGCCCAGGCCCTGGCCGTGCCGCCATGTGGTGTGGAGGGCCCACGGCCCCTTTCGCCTCCTTTTCTTCGCCAAACCCTTCGTCCCGAAGACCTAAGCCACAGAGGGTACCTCGCGAGGAGTTACAGCCGCCTCTGCGGGGCGGAGAACACCAGAGAGAAAAGAGCTCTCCGGCGGGCAGGAATCCGCCGGGGAAATTCCCTCCGGGAGGGGGAAATCGACGCCATCGTCACCGTCATCGAGCTGGACATCATCACCATCACCATCATCATCATCTCCACCATCATCACCGCCATCTCCTCCGCAGCACCTCGTCACCGCTGTAGCAATTTGGGTTTGATCTTGATTGTTTGATAGGGGAAACTCTCTCGGTATCGATCTCTACTTGTTGTTGATGCTATTGAGTGAAACCATTGAACCAAGTTTATGTTCAGATTGTTATTCATCATCATATCACCTCTGATCATGTTCCGTATGATGTCTCGTGAGTAGTTCGTTTAGTTCTTGAGGACATGGGTGAAGTCTAAATGTTAGTAGTGAACTATGGTTGAGTAATATTCAATGGTGTGATATTTAAGTTGTGGTGTTATTCTTCTAGTGGTGTCATGTGAACGTCGACTACATGACACTTCACCATTTATGGGCCTAGGGGAATGCATCTTGTATTCGTTTGCTAATTGCGGGGTTGCCGGAGTGACAGAAACCTAAACCCCCGTTGGTATATCGATGCAGGAGGGATCGCAGGATCTCAGAGTTTAAGGCTGTGGTTAGATTTAATTCTTAATTACTTTCTTGTAGTTGCGGATGCTTGCAAGGGGTATAATCACAAGTATGTATTAGTCCTAGGAAGGGCGGTACATTAGCATAGGTTCACCCACACAACACTTATCACAACAATGAAGATTATTTAGCCGTATGTAGCGAAAGCACTAGACTAAAATCCCGTGTGTCCTCGAGAACGTTTGGTCATTATAAGTAAACAAACCGGCTTGTCCTTTGTGCTAAAAAGGATTGGGCCACTCGCTGCAATTATTACTCTCGCACTTTACTTACTCGTACTTTATTCAACTGTTACATCAAAACCCCCTGAATACTTGTCTGTGAGCATTTACAGTGAATCCTTCATCGAAACTGCTTGTCAACACCTTCTGCTCCTCGTTGGGATCGACATTCTTACTTATCGAAGATACTACGATACACCCCCTATACTTGTGGGTCATCACGCCTCAAGACCGACAAGCCCTCCTCGTGGTCCAATGACACGAGCTCGAGCCCAAGCCCTACACCAAGAGGTGAATTCGCTCCTCTCCACGTATGCTTTTGATACCCCATTGGATGGCTTGCTACTTCATGCCAATACCCTATGTTCAATCAGGTACATTGACCAAGACGCAAGCCATGGAGACCAAGCCAATGGAGAGAGAGCTGGAAATGATGAAGATGGAGCTACAGCGCCCAGGCCGGAACCTCCGCCCCCAGGACCGGAACTTTCGGCCAGATGCCATCAAGATGCCTTCCAGCGCACAGGAAAAAGGCTCCAGCCGGAACTTCCGCCCCAGAGGACCGGAACTTTCGCCCACCGGAACTTCCGCCCAAGTTCCGCCCAAGTTCCGAAAGTCCGCGAAAACCATACTGGATGCTACTGCGGGACAATGGCGGAATTCCGGAACAAGGCCGGAACTTGGCCGGAACTTCCGCCCCGACCGGAACTTCCGCCCCTCCAGACCGGAACTTCCGCCCCTGACCGGAACTTCCACCCAAGATGACCGGAACTTCCGCCCCATCGAAATTCAGCACAACAGCACTTTTCAGCGTGTAACTTACCTCTTCGCCCCCACCTATAAATAGCCTTGTTGGCTCAGATCTGAGATTAGACTTGATGTGAAATTAAACCTGAGCTTAGCTCACCCTTGTGGGAACCCTACCTAGATCTTTGATCTTGTACCCACCCGGGCTCCTTATCGACTCGTGAAGATCTCTTTGGTGACTTCTACCGTTTGTTTGATCTTTTGCTTGCACTTCTACCTATTTGGTCTTTTGCTTGCACTTCTATCAACCTTCCGGTCTTTTCACCCTTCTAGATCTTGCGAGCTTCGATTTGTCGATCTCTTTGCGGGACTTCTACCGGAAGGTCTTTTCTCGCAACCTCTATCGAGTTGGTGGTTCGGGCCAACGAGGGAAAACCGATTTGTGTGCGTGTGTGTGTTGTATCCCCACGATTCCCCTACGTGTTCTTCGTGTTCATCGCGTTCATCCACCTCCCCCACGAGTTCCACCCAAATCCGTGAAGATCGGGCACATCCTTGGGCTTAGCCCTTATCATATGGTATCAGTAGCTCTTTGGTTGCCACGGATTTGACCCCCACCGCCCCCAATTCCACCAATTTCGCCCAAAAAATTTCCAACAAATTTCCCAAAAAATAGCCCCAAATTGGTCTTGGATCGATCTCTCGATTTGTTGAGTTATTTGTGGTTTTGCTCCAATAGAAACTTGTCTTTGGTGTTGATCTGCAATTCCCCCACTGATAACCCACAACTATAGGGGATCGCAGCAGTCTTCGCGGGTAGTATAACCCAATTTATTGATTCGACACAAGGGGAGACAAAGAACACTTGGAAGCCTTAACAGCGGAGTTGTCAATTCAGCTGCACCTGGAAACAGACTTGCTCGCAAGAGTTTATCAGTAGTAACAGTTTTATAGCAGTAGCAGTAGTGAAATAACAGCAGCAGAGTAACAGAGACAGCAGTAGTGATTATAGTAAACAGCAGGATTAAAATACTGTAGGCACGGGGACGGATGACGGGAGTTGCATGGATGAGAGAAACTCATGTAACAATCATAGCAGGGCATTTGCAGATAATAATAAAACGGTGTCCAAGTACAAAGCAATCAATAGGCATGTGTTCCAATTATAGTCGTACGTGCTCGCAATGAGAAACTTGCACAACATCTTTTGTCCTACCAGCCGGTGGCAGCCGGGCCTCAAGGGAATCTACTGGATATTAAGGTAATCCTTTTAATAGAGTACCGGAGCAAAGCATTAACACTCCGTGAACACATGTGATCCTCACATCACTACCATCCCCTCCGGTTGTCCCGATTTCTGTCACTTCGGGGCCATTGGTTCCGGACAGCGACATGTGTATACAACTTGCAGGTAAGACCATAAACAATGAATATCATGATGAAACAATAACATGTTCAGATCTGAGATCATGGCACTCGGGCCCTAGTGACAAGCATTAAGCATAACAAGTTGCAACAATATCATCAAAGTACCAAATACGGACACTAGGCACTATGCCCTAACAATCTTATGCTATTACATGACCAATCTCATCTAATCCCTACCATCCCCTTCGGCCTACAGCGGGGGAATTACTTACACATGGATGGGGGAAACATGGCTGGTTGATGGAGAGGCGTCGGTGGTGATGATGGCGATGATCTCCTCCAATTCCCCGTCCCGGCGGAGTGCCAGAACGGAGACTTCTGGCTCCCGAGACGGAGTTTCGCGATGTGGCGGCGTTCTGGAGGCTTTCTGGCGACTTCGACCTCTCCCCGTGCGTTTTTAGGTCGAAGGCAATATATAGTCCGAAGGAGGGCGTCGGAGGCCGGCCGAGGGAGCCACACCACAGGGCCGCGCTGGCCCCCCTGGGCCGCGCCGCCCTATGGTGTGGGGCCCTCGGGCCTCCACCTGGCTTGTCCTTCTGGCTCCGCCAATATTCTGTGAAAATAGGGCCTTCTGCATAAATTCCGAGGATTTTCCTGAAAGTTGGATTTCTGCACAAAAATGAGACACCAGAATAGTTCTGCTGAAAACAGCGTTAGTCCGTGTTAGTTGCATCCAAAATACACAAATTAGAGGCAAAACAATAGCAAAAGTGTTCGGGAAAGTAGATACGTTTTGGACGTATCAACTCCCCCCAAGCTTAGCTTATTGCTTGTCCTCAAGCAATTCAGTTAACAACTGAGCGATAAAAAAACTTTCACGAACACATTTGCTCATATGATGTATATATTCTCATGCTATGGCTAACACTTTGGCAGTTCATAATAAGATACATGCAAATAAGATCATCTAATAGCTATGTCAATCATGGAGAGGTACCAACAATTAATAATAAGCATCATGAATCATGTATATAAGCAGGATTGCAATGTTCATAAGAGAGTATGATAAAGTGGTATCTCGCTTGCCCATATTTGATCAGCAAAACATAAATGCTCAGGCACCTCTGAAGTTCATAAAAAGACTAGAAATAGTGATTGTCAAAGATAAAAGCATCAAAGTTATACCGCAATCAATCATATTTTGGGACAAGCATATTATACTAAGAATGACAGTTGTGCTCTCAAGATAGTGCTCAAAGAAAGAATGGAGACACAACATAAAAGTAAAAGATTGACCCTTCGCAGAGGGAAGCAGGGATTAACATGCGCTAGAGCTTTTCATTTTTAAAACAGGAGTAAGATTATTTTGAGAGGTGTTTGTTGTTGTCAACGAATGGTAATGGGTACACCAACTACCTCGTCAACCGGACTTCCAAGAGCGGCTCCCATGAATTATTTTTTTATGTTTATGTGGCACTCCTTCCAACCTTTCTTTCACAAACCATGGCTAACCGAATCCTCGGGTGCCTGCCAACAATCACATACTATGAAGGAGTGCCTTTTTATTTTAGTTTTATTATGATGACACTCCCCCCAACCTTTGCTTACACAAGCCATGGCTAACTGAATCCTTCGGGTGCCGTCCAACAATCACATACCATGGAGGAGTGTCTATTTAGGTTAATTAATTTGGGACTGGGAATCCCATTGCCAGCTCTTTTTGCAAAATTATCGGATAAGCGGATGTGCCACTAGTCCATGATGAAAGTCCGTCAAAAGTAAATGACAAGGTTGAAAGTTAAACACCACATACTTCCTCATGAGCTATGAAACATTAACACAAATTGAGAAGCATTTTGAAGGTTTTAAAGGTAGCGCATGAGAATTTACTTGGAATGGTTTGAAATGCCATGCATAGGTATTTATGGTGGACACTTTGGAACAACTTGGTTTTCAGGTGTTTGGAAGCACGAGCAGCGTTCCCGCTCAGTACATGTGAAGGCTAGCAAAAGACTAGGGAGCGACAAATCAAGAGAGCAGTAACTGTCATAATCATGCTTGCAGCAAAATAAATTAACGGAGGCATAAAAGTGATACAAGAACTCTGAAGCAATATAAATCATTGAGGCTTAATTGACTTTTGTTCAGTCATATGCATGCGTGAGCATGTGCCAAGTCGATATAAATGAATTATTCAGAGGAGGATACCACAATGCCATACTTACTTATGAATAAAACAATGCAAGCAAACATCCATGACATGCTACTCATATTAATAAATTGGAGCTAAACATGAGAGATCATGAACTACTAGACTTTCTCAAATGACATATACCTCACATGAACCAACTAAGCATGCTCACATGGATGAGTATATGTACAAAAATGAAAACAAATAGAGTTCATACCAGCCTCTCACCACAATCCAATTGTCGTAGATCGTCATTATTGCCTTTCACTTGTGTAGCTTGGATAATATTGTTATCACCAGAATTTGACCGGATCAGAAGTGGGCCGCGATCAAGATTGGGCTTGAAGAATATACATGGAAGATATACATGAAGCGGCCTTGTACACGAAGTTTGGGCTAATTTGCCCTTGTATCTGTAAACATAGTAGGATGCGTGTCGGTTAGTTAGAGTTTGGCTCGTGCACGGTTGGGATTATTCCCACGTTAGAAAGTCTACGGACTATAAATATGTATCTAGGGTTATCGAGAAAAACAACAATCACGTTCATCACAAACCAATCTAGGCGCATCGCCAACCCCTTTGTTTCGAGGGTTTTCTTCTGGGTAAGCATCATGCTGCCTAGATCGCATCTTGCGATCTAGGCAGTACACGTTTATTCGTTATTCATGCGTTGCTCGTGCTGAAGCCTTGTTGATGGCGAGCAACGTAGTTATCATAGATGTGTTAGGGTTAGCATTGTTTCATCGTGTCACATGCTTTCGTCCATGCAACCCTTAGACGTCTAGCCGCCCTTACACCTATCTTAGGTGTAAGGGCGGCACCTTGCTTGATCATTATTTAGTAGATCCGATCCGTTATGATTGCTCCTTGTTCTTCAAGGATTAGTTTAATATCTGCATAGTTAGGCCTTGCAAACGGGTTGAAGGATCCAAAGAGCACGTAGGGTGTAGTTTGCTAGCCCTAGATAAGATGTTCCGGGGATCAACTTCATGTTGGTTTTTAGGCCTTGTCTAGGGTTGGTTTATTATCACCGTGCGTGGCTGCCAGGCTCAATCACGCGTAGGATGTTCCGATTATGCGGTGAAAACCCTAAATCGTCGTAGGTCGTTTTAGCTATATATCGATCAAGCAGGACCACCATGTGATCGTAGACCTCATACGAACCATGGGTGGATCGGCTCCTTGAGCCGATTCACAGGACAACCTGAGAGCCGATCGAGGCTCGTATTTAATGTTTACGTGTATGCCATGCAGGAAACTAAGCGAAGCAAATCCATCACCTTCCTGATCAGGTATAGATCAGGTGGCACGCCCTTGCACCAGCATCGGGACGTGTGTACCAGGAGCTTTGCGGGCCGTCGCTCGGAGGGACCAGGGCCAGCCGCAGCCCTAGGTTGTTCCCGGCTCTTCGTGTTGCCAGCCGTTGCCCGCCGGTGGGTTTCGGACGCCAACACATTCTGGCACGCCCGGTGGGACAGTCTTCGACATCAACTACATCGCCATCTACATCTGAGATGGCGGAAGGTACTCCAGTCACGTACGAGGATCTGACCGAGGAGCTCAAGAAGAAGTATGACGAGGTCAAAGCTATCCTCGAAGCCGACCTCATCGGCTCTTTCCAGAGGACCCGCTCACACGGCATCAGGTGGAAAGGGTTCTCGCCTGAAGGCGCGCTCGATGGAGTGGACATGTCTACCCCTTCAGAAGAACGCACCAGGTCTCTGCGTCAGAAGATTAATTTCATGGTAGCGCATTCGCTACACCGCCATTCTGAGAACCCGGTGAACACTTTGGAGCGTGTCGCCCTTCGGGTGATCCAGGAAATCATGAGGCAACAGTACTCTCCGTCAGGACCTGCTCTAGGGACTCACCAAGGAGAGATACCACTCCAGTCCCGACCACCGCTGCCGTTCGCGTTGGCAGCACCGGAGGTGCCGAGTTCACCGGCATTCGTCGTCCACAAGATCGGTGGTGACCCTAGTGATTACCAGTTCTTGTATGAGGCGCCTAAGGAGATCCCTCACGGGTACACGTGCACATACGTGCCAGACTGCAGTAGCTGGGCACTCACGAACCAGACTACAACGGCAGGGACTTCTGGAACAGCAGGAGGAGCTTCTGGATCAGATCTGGAGAAGCAGACGTGGCTAGCTAAGTACGCCACTCCGACGAACCTCCAGAACTCAACTCCTGCAGCTGGCTCAGATCGTGAGAAGCAGACGTGGCTAGCTAAGTATGCTACGCCAACAAACCTCCAAAGCTCAACTCCTGCAGCTAACTCAGAGCTTGAGAAGCAAGCGTGGCTGGCTAAGTACGCCACTCCAGCGAATCTTCAGAGCTCGACTCCTGCAGCCAGCACCGCGGATCAGATCAGTACAATCTTGAGAGACCAGTTCGGCATGGTGCCGAAAAGGAGGGCAATCGGCTATTCCAAGCCGTACCCCAACGAGTACGATTTGATCCCACTACCACCCAAATATCGGCTCCCTGAATTCTCCAAGTTTAGTGGGTCGGATGGCTCCAGTTCAATCGAGCATGTGAGCCGATATTTGGCGCAGCTGGGCACGATCTCAGCATCGGATGAACTACGTGTGAGGTTCTTCGCACAGTCCCTCACAGGATCGGCTTTTGGGTGGTACACCTCGCTGCCACCAGATTCGATCCGGACTTGGAAGCAGATGGAAGAGCAGTTCCACATGCAGTATCACTCAGAGGCTTCCGAGGCTGGCATTGCCGATCTAGCACAAGTACGTCAGAAGCGCGGAGAAACAGTGTCAGAGTACATCCAGCGCTTCAGGACCGTTAGGAACCGATGCTATTCGGCTCGTTTGACTGAAAAAAAGCAGTCGAGTTGGCAGTAGTGGGTCTCGCATCGCCGATCAAGGATATGGCTTCCCAAGCAGACTACCCTTCGCTGGCGCATATGGTTCAGAAACTGTCACTATATGAACAGCGCCACCCAGACTTGTACCAGGACAAATTCAAGCGTGCGGTAGTCCTGGTTGAGGCAGATGAAGATGAAGGCTCTGCGGGAGATCAAGAGGTAGCAGTGGCTGAATGGACTCGGGGGGCAAGCCCCGTGTCCTGCAAGTGGGTTAAGCCACAAGGTCCTCCAAAAGGGTTCGACTTCGACGTGACCAAAGCCGAGCAAATTTTCGACCTCTTACTCAAGGAGAAGCAGCTAAAGTTACCCGAAGGCCTCAAAACCCCCACGGCACAGGAGTTGAACGGAAAGCCATACTGCAAATGGCATAACACGTTCACCCATACCACCAACGACTGCAGGGTGTGGCGTCAGCAGATCCAAATGGCGATAGAACAAGGGCGTCTAATCTTTAGCCAGTACGCCATGAAAGTCGACACGCACCCCTTCCCCGCCGTTAACATGGTGGAGTGCACTTACCCTGGGAGGCGCCAGCCAGGTTTCTCGTTCAGCATTAACAGGGTAGGGCCTGGGCACCACTCTGGTAAGGACAGAGACGAGGGCAGCCGCTCTCGTAGCAAGGACAAGGAGGAAGCCGTTCCGCGCGATCGGCTCCGACACGATGGCAAGCGCTACATCACAGAGGGAGAAGTGAAGAATGTGCGATATCAACGACCTCTCTCTGATCATCTCCTCAACAAATATGTGAGTCAGTACGACCAACGCCGACGATACGACGACGGTGACGAAAGAGATCGTCTGGCTAGCAGGGACGCCAGGAGTCATCGTCGGCATGATCGAGACGGGGAGAGATATGAGCGCCATGCCAAGAACAAGTCAAGAGAGCAAGATGACGTGGACAAACACTGGGACTGTCCCTTCTTCAAACACTGCTGGGATTCAGGAATGAGCCGATTGCCTACAATCGGCAACTGCCCAGAATGTAGACAGAAAAAGAAGAGCACAGGAGACGTGTCAGTGTTCAAGCGTCTAGGACCTCTCCCATCTCGGAACAAGCAAGCTGAGTCGTCTCGGGTGGAAGATCTCGAGGAGTTAGAAGATGACGATGATGAAGAAGAAGAAGAAGATAAGTACCACCGGCCAAGGTGGTGCCCTGATGGACTCAGCCGTTCCCAAAAGCGTAGGGTTCAGCGACTACGTGGCTTGGAGGAAGCCGAAAGGTTATACCTGCACACGTTAAGGAAGGCGCGGCCCGATCTGGCCGCGAAAATTCAACGAACCCTAGACGAAGAGGGTCGACCACAAAAAATGGAGTGGTGCCCCAAGCAAAGGAAAGCCGATGATGAGACATCGGCTGGTACAAACATGGTGTTCATCCTTCCAGCGGAGTTTTGTGCTCCAGGATTAGACGAAGCACCTGTGGCACAACTTGACTGCGGCCCACGGCCAGTTATCTTCGAGAAGCCACGAGAAAGAAGCTACAGGCACCTGAAGGCCCTGTACTTACGAGGTTACATCAATGGGCAGCCTGTCAACAAGATGCTGGTGGACACCGGAGCGGCAGTCAACATCATGCCATACTCCATGCTACGTCGGTTGGGACGCTCTAGCTCGGATCTGATCAAGACCAACGTTACACTGAGCGATTTCAACGGCCAAGCATCTGATGCACAAGGTGTTCTGAACGTGGATCTGACCGTAGGGAGGAAAACCATCCCTACAACATTCTTCATCGTCGATAGCAAGAGCACTTATGCTGTCCTGCTAGGGAGAGATTGGATCCACGCCAACTGTTGCATTCCATCCACGATGCACCAATGTCTAATTCAGTGGGATGGAGATGAAGTAGAGGTCGTCCACGTAGATGACTCAGCCGAGATTTCGACGGCTGGCATGAATGTTTGGGAGACGGCAGGCCAAGAGCCACTCTCAGGCATCACTTTGGACGACTGCGAGCGCATCGACGTGACAAAAAATGGGGTGAGGCTGGTCTTATCCACCGGCCTGACCGTGTAACAAGAGCAAAAGCTATGGACGTACGTGGCAAGGCCGATCCTTGTGATCGGCCCCAAAAAATAAAAAGTGATGATCTTGTCTCAAGCATGTCACGTAAGGCGCGAACACGATGTAAACCTTCATTGAGCAATGCAATCAAAATGGGGACGATTCCAGCAATCGGCCCATATTGTCCTTACCACACGTTTTCCCTGTGTTCAGTGTCGATCTAACAGGTGACGGAAAGCTAGGGTATGGGTTTACATCGGCTGATGAACTAGAAGAAGTCGACATTGGTCCTGGGGATAAGCCACGACCAACTTTCATCAGCAAAAAGCTAGATCCACACCTCAGGAGCCAGACGATAGCTCTGTTAAAAGAGTACCCAGATTGCTTTGCATGGGATTACACAGAGATGCCTAGGTTAGACAGGAGCATCATTGAGCATCGGCTCCCGCTCAAGAAGGGATTTCGGCCGTTCCAACAACGAGCACGCCAGATGAAGGCCGAAATCCTGGAAGAAGTCAAGAAAGAGATCGAGAAAATGTTGGCCGCCGGGTTCATCAGGCCATGCAGGTATGAAGAATGGATCTCCAAAGATCGCACTGTAGAGAAAAGGACGGCCGATGGCGTGTGGCAATAGATTTCTGAGATCTCAACAAAGCCACTCCAAAGGATGAATATCCAATGCCTGTGGCAGAAACATTGATCAATGCAGCTGCTGGCCACAAGGTGTTAAGCTTCATGGATGGCAATGCCGGCTACAACCAAATCTTCATGGCTCCAGAAGATATACACAAGACCGCATTCAGAGTACCAGGATCAGTGGGCTTGTTTGAATATGTGGTCATGACTTTTGGGCTGAAGAATGCCGGTGCAACGTACCAACGAGCCATGAATTATATTTTTCATGATCTGATCGGCAAGTTGGTGGAAATCTACATCGATGACGTGGTGGTCAAGTCTATCTCCATGGAGGGACACTTGGATGATTTGCGACGCATCCTAGACCGAACTCGGAAGTTCGGACTGAGAATGAATCCAAAGAAGTGTGCCTTTGGTGTGACGGCCGGTCAGTTCCTAGGGTTTCTGGTCCATGAACGAGGAATTGAGATCGGCCTGAAAAGTCAAGAGGCAGTACGTACCATGCAGCCGCCTACCACGAAGAAGGAGCTCCAACGTCTTATCGGCAAGATCAACTTCGTCCGACGATTCATCTCTAACCTGTTAGGACGAATTGAGCCGTTCATGGCGTTGGTGAAGATTAAATCCGATGACGAGTTTCACTGGGGGGTAGAACAGCAGCAGGCGTTTGACGAGATTAAGCGGTATCTAACAACGCCGCCTGTGCTAGTTCCACCCCAGCAAGACATGCCGTTCTATATCTACTTGTCAGTAGCTGACACGTCCATCGCTTCGGTGGTGGTGCAACTCTACGAGGGTGTTGAAAAGGTCGTTTTCTACCTCAGCAAAAGGATGTTGGATGCAGAGACAAGGTATCCCGAGGTCGAGAAGTTATGCCTCTGCCTATTCTTCACCTGCACCAAGCTTCATCATATCCTGTTGACGGCAGAGATCGTCGTCATATGCAAGTCAGACGTTGTCAAGCACATGCTGTCGGCTCCTGTTTTGAAAGGCCGACTTGGTAAGTGGATGTTTGCGTTATCGGAATTCGATCTCCGGTATCAGCCTGCAAAAGCAGTCAAGGGACAAGCGTTGGCCGACCTCATAGCTGAGCGGATTAATACTAATATAGCAGCACTATCGGTACGTGCATGGGCTATGTTCTTCGATGGATCGGCTTGTGACGACGGTTGTGGCATCGGCATTTTGCTCGTGTCGCCTCGGAGGACAAATTATTCCTTCTCCATCAGGCTATCTACCCCTTGCACTAACAATGTCGCTGAGTATGAGGCAGTACGCAAGGGAATGGAGTTGCTTTTGGAAGCCGGAGCAGAGGCGGTGGAACTTTTTGGAGACTCGAAGTTGGTAATCTCCCAGCTCACGGATGAGTATAAGTGCGAGAGTGAGTCACTCTTCCCATATTGGATGGAATGCCGCGAGCTTATGACAAAATTTCGGTACATCAACTTCAATTGGGTCCCAAGATCTCAAAATACCGAGGCCAACGATCTCGCACAGATGGCGTCAGACTATAAGGACATACCAGACGGATCGGAAGTTCAGGTGCAGTTCCTAGAACAGGATGACTGGAGAGCCGATATCTTCAATTACTTGAAGGATTCGGCTCGGGGGGCACCTAAACGGATAAGATACAAGGCCATGAAATATGTCCTTATAGGAGATGACATGTTCTACAGGATGTTGGAAGGGTTACTGCTCAAGTGCCTAGGACCAACTGAGTCTAATCAGCTCTTACATGAGGTGCATGAAGGCGCCTGTGGAACTCACCAATCGGCTCATAAGATGAAATGGCTGATTAGGCGATCAGGATTTTATTGGCCCACCATGCTTGAGGATTGCTTCAAGTACTACAAGGGATGCCAAGCGTGTCAGATGTTCGGGAAGATTCAGATGGTACCCGCATCAGCAATGAATCCCATCATCAAGCCTTGGCCATTCCGAGGTTGGGGCATGGATATGATCGGCAAAATCCATCCTGCGTCGAGCAAAGGCCACGAGTGGATCCTGGCCATTACAGATTACTTCACCAAATGGGTGGAGGCCGTCCCTATGAAGAAGGTAAAATCAGAAGATGTTATCAAATTTGTGAAAGAACACGTCATTCATAGGTTCGGGATTCCTCAAACCATCACGACCGATGGAGGTTCGGTCTTCATCTCTAAAGAATTCAGAAAATTCTGTGATGAGATGGGAATTAAGTTGATCCGATCATCTCCATACTATGCTCAAGCCAACGGGCAAGCTGAAGCGTCCAATCAGAGCCTGATCAAGCTGATTAAGAGGAAAATTGACGAGAACCCTAGGGTTTGGCATGAAACATTGTCATAAGCTTTGTGGGCCTATCGCATGTCATGCCATGGAGCTATAAAAACTTCGCCATACCAGCTCGTCTATGGGCAGGAAGCCGTATTGCCTTGGGAAATTACGGCTGGATCAAGACGGGTCACGTTTCAGAATGACCTGACAGCTGAAGAATATGCAGCTCTGATGAGTGATACTATTGAGGATGCAACGGAACTTAGACTTTGGTCGTTGGAGAAGATTAAAGAGAACAAAGCCAGGGTAGCTCATGCATACAATAAGAAGGTGAGACCAAAGGAGTTCCAAGTTGGTGATCTAGTATGGGAAGCAGTGTTGCCATTAGGAACCAAGGATAAAGCATATGGCAAATGGTCTCCTAATTGGCACGGTCCATACAAAGTCGTCCAGGTTTTGAAGGGTAATGCATATATGCTGGAGCAGCTGGACCGCGCTAAGTTCCCAGCAGCTGTCAATGGTCAGCACCTCAAGAAATATTTCCCAAGCATGTGGGACGATGGGCAGTGAAACATGGGGGCCGATTCATAAAATCGGCCGGAAAAAAAAATTTATATACAAATCACAGCCGATGTGCAGACATCGCAGCCGATGCACGGACATCGACTTCAGAATAATAAAAAAGCCGATGCATTGCCATCGACTCTAGACAGAACAAGCTCAATTGAGCAGGTTAACAGATCAGTTCCAAGCCAGAGCCCATGGCATTTGAGATGATTCTCTCGTTGGATTTCCTGAATCTGTGCGTTTGAAATTGGAGGATGGCGTGGACATGGATAAGATCCGTTTGACTGCATGAATAGGCAACCTGCTTGGCCTTGAATCGTGGTTATGATGCAAGCCGATACCCTGCCATCGGCTCTTTGTGCAGCAACTTCGTTTGACAATCGGAAAAATTGGCAAGGGAGCAAAAATTAATAGAGGAATATTTTCTTCATTAATAAAGGAGATTTCTTACAAGGAAAGAGCCGATTGCTCAAGGGAGGAAGAACAAAAGAAGGGCATATTGGCCAATCTGCTACTACTACTAGACCTATACTAGTAGACCCTACTCTACGGGCCGTCGCTGCCCTCGTCGTCGGAGCTCTCGTCGGCGCTGCTGCCGGCGAGCTCCTCGTCGCTGCTCCCATAGCCCTCTATGGGAGCCTCTTCCTCCTCGTCGTCGTCGTCGTCGTCATCATCCGATCCGGCGCGGAAGCGCTTCGCCGGCGGATAGTCCTCGAGGGAGTCGTCGTCGTATTCTTCTTCCTCCTCTTCGGAGGAAGTGTAGCCGTCCCAGTAGAACGAGTCGTCCTCGCTCGTCGCTTCCAGCTCCCCATCGGCGAGGAACTGAAGGTCGTCGTCGCCACTGGTCAAGGACTTGTCGTCCTCGGACCAGACGTAGGGCTCGTGGTCCTCCTTGTCCCACTCCGATGCGGCGAGGATGTCGTGCGCCGCCAGCGAGCCCCACTCCGGCGTCGGCTCACGAGATGAGGAAGAATCGGAGAAGACTGACGAGGTGGAGGAGGACGAAGAGGAGAAGGACTGGGAAGAAAGATCCGACGAGGCGGAGGAGGAAGAAGAGGAAGACATGGCTACGGGAGATGGGGAATTTTTTGGGTGCCGATGACCAGAACAGAGCAAGGGGATGAAGAGGCGAACTGTTCGGCGCGGTTAAATAAAAGGGGATATAGTGGAGATTTAATGCCACAACAGTTTCCGAGGAAGTGGTGCCCAAAAGAAGAAAAAAACAACGGTCAAATCACGCGGAGAAGTTGAGAAGGCAAGGCATCATGATGAAGGATACTGCGACGGTTTTGCTTTGCCACGACATGACCCGATGAAGAAAAAGCAGAGTGATTTTGGAATTATCAATTCCAAAACCAGGGGGGCATGTGTTATCACCAGAATTTGACCGGATCAGAAGTGGGCCGCGATCAAGATTGGGCTTGAAGAATATACATGGAAGATATACATGAAGCGGCCTTGTACACGAAGTTTGGGCTAATTTGCCCTTGTATCTGTAAACATAGTAGGATGCGTGTCAGTTAGTTAGAGTTTGGCTCGTGCACGGTTGGGATTATTCCCACGTTAGAAAGTCTACGGACTATAAATATGTATCTAGGGTTATCGAGAAAAACAACAATCATGTTCATCACAAACCAATCTAGGCGCATCGCCAACCCCTTTGTTTCGAGGGTTTTCTTCCGGGTAAGTATCATGCTGCCTAGATCGCATCTTGCGATCTAGGCAGTACACGTTTATTCGTTGTTCATGCGTTGCTCGTGCTGAAGCCTTGTTGATGGCGAGCAACGTAGTTATCATAGATGTGTTAGGGTTAGCATTGTTTCATCGTGTCACATGCTTTCGTCCATGCAACCCTTAGACGTCTAGCCGCCCTTACACCTATCTTAGGTGTAAGGGCGACACCTTGCTTGATCATTATTTAGTAGATCCGATCCGTTATGATTGCTCCTTGTTCTTCAAGGATTAGTTTAATATCTGCATAGTTAGGCCTTGCAAACGGGTTGAAGGATCCAGTAGCACGTAGGGTGTAGTTTGCTAGCCCTAGATAAGATGTTCCGGGGATCAACTTCATGTTGGTTTTTAGGCCTTGTCTAGGGTTGGTTTATTATCACCGTGCGTGGCTGCCAGGCTCAATCACGCGTAGGATGTTCCGATTATGCGGTGAAAACCCTAAATCGTCGTAGGTCGTTTTAGCTATATATCGATCAAGCAGGACCACCATGTGATCGTAGACCTCATACGAACCATGGGTGGATCGGCTCCTTGAGCCGATTCACAGGACAACCTGAGAGCCGATCGAGGCTCGTATTTAATGTTTACATGTATGCCATGCAGGAAACTAAGCGAAGCAAATCCATCACCTTCCTGATCAGGTATAGATCAGGTGGCACGCCCTTGCACCAGCATCGGGACGTGTGTACCAGGAGCTTTGCGGGCCGTCGCTCGGAGGGACCAGGGCCAGCCGCAGCCCTAGGTTGTTTCCGGCTCTTCGTGTTGCCAGCCGTTGCCCGCCGGTGGGTTTCGGACGACAACAAATATAAAATGAAAACCACGCTCCAGCCACCGAAGACCATTGAACTCATAATGAACTTTACAAACCAAAGAAGAACAACAAATATTTTTGGTGTTTTCGAATTGGAAACAAGAACAAAGGAAACAAGCAAACAAAGCAAAATCTTTTTGGGTTTTCTTGTAGCAGACTAGCAATAGCAAAATAAAGCGAAATAAATGCAAGAAACCAAAGCAAACAAATTATGAAGAGAAACAACATAAATATTTTTGGTCCTTTTGTGTTTTGGGAAAGAAACAAAGCAAAAACAAGAAATAGCAAACTAGAAGACTCACATAAACACAAAGCAGCAGAAATTCGTCAAACTTGACAGCAGTACAGTACCCGATTTTTAATAAATTCTTCCACTGCTCAAATCGAAAAGTGTTCAACTAATGAAAGTTAGATAACAACCTGGGGAACATGCACAAAAATTGGCTTCGCAAAATACTGTTCTGGCTATTTTTGAGAATTTTTTCGGTAACAGTCCAGAATCTGTTTTCAGGCAGCACTTCCCCAAATATCATCTCCCTCTCATTAGAAAACCACTCAAACAAACTAAACAAGTATATACAAGTATCCAGCAACCATAATATGCAAAGAATGAGTGATGCCGGTATACCTCCCCCCAAGCTTAGGCTTTTGGCCTAAGTGGAGTTCAACCCCAACGAGGGTCGCTATTCCTCGCCGGTGGATAATGCATGGCGTAATCATAGTAAGGTTCCTGTGCAGAAGAAAAGCGTGGAGGCTCCACATGCCCAACATGATGATGCGAGGAACTTACTGCATCGGATGATGAGTCGAGGTGTTCCTCGGCCTCCTCCGTGTTATCTCTTGCATGATGACCTCCTCCCTCTATGTGTGCATTCAGTGCACCTTCTGTGACTGACCAATCCTCCCTGGAATTAAGGTTAAATAGAACAGGCGCAGGCAATCTTACTAGTTTTTCAATTTTCTTAGTTATTCTCCAAACTTTCTTATAAAATGTCATCTTGTAGAATAGGTTACCCAAATTAGATGAATCAGAAACAAATTCATGTTTAATCATACAGACTATGTCAAGTTTTTCTATGGAAAGTTGAATATCAAGATGATGGGGTTCTACATTATGCAAAGCTAGTAAACGAGAGGCGATGAGACCTCCACAAATTCCACCTTTCTCACGGTTAGTAGCAAGTCTATAAGCTATCAATGCCCCCAAATTATAAGTCTTACTACCTTGCAGTGCAGCAGCTAGAAAAGCTAAATCCTGGATAGATAGTTTACCACCACTCTTTCTAGCAAGAACGCATTTAGTAATGAAATAAGCAAAGTAGCGGATAGCTGGGAGTTGAATGCTAGTGATTTTACCACCATCCTCTGAGAAACTTCTTCCATAACAAATCATCTCGAAGAGGCTTAAGAGCTCTCGCGGCGATCCCCTTATCTTCTCGCACGATCCCCATTGCGGTACTCTAATTGCTGTACAAAAATCATTGAATGGCAAGTTGATAGTTTTATTATAAATTTTATACTGAACCGTGGGGTTGGATCGCGACCAATTGAACTTAAAATCATGCACAACAGACATAGTCAATTTTGCATATTGGCATGGTTCTCCATCAACAAAATCATTCAACCCTGCACGAGAAATTAGATTCTGAACATCTTCCAGTATTCCTGCACTTCTCATGAAATCTGTGCACGGGTAGTAAGAGGGGTATACTCCCTCTTCGCGGTTCACTCTCATGACTTGTTGCACCTCCAATTCTTGTTGGTTTAGTTGATATCTATTCCACTCCATTTTCTGAAATTTTTCAACATACAATATAAAATTTGATTTGGTGACATATAATCAAGGGGAACTACTCTAGGAACTTGCTAGAGTGCTAATCATGCATCAAAACTAGTTTATTCAACTTAGAACAAGCATGCAAGCTCACTAAACATGTTACCTACAGCAGCAAAATATTCAAGATATACTCAACCAAACAAAATTCTACTTGGATGATCGGAGGAGTCACATACCGGAGAGCAAATGTGCCAAATTTCAGACAGAAATCTGGGCTGAGCAAAGAGATCGAAAAATCCTGAGCTCTTGAGCAAAAACGCGAGTGAGAGGAAGCTGGTGTTGATTTTTTCGGGAGAGAGAAGAGTCTGGGAGGAAGAGATGCTAAAGTGGGGCAAAGGGGGCCCCACACGCCAGGGTGGCGCGCCCCCCTTCCAGGTCGCGCTGGCCTGTGGTGTGCCACCCTGGGGTGCCCCACAGGTCATCCTCTGGTGCTCCCAGGTGCATTTTCGAAAAATAGGACCAACGGTATAATTTTCGTGAATTTTTGAAAACTTTGAAAAACACACATTTCTGGGTGTTAAGTTTATTATTACTGGCCAGGAAATTTTTTGAAATCTCTAATTAACTAAGGAGCTTTGCAAATCAATAGTGCTACAGCAAATAAAACAAGTGGAGGAAGAAAGAGATGTTGTTTACCTCCTCTATGCATATAAAAGGTATTTGTTAACAAGGTTGATCAAGTCTTGCCACCAAATAAATTTTACATAGCATATGAAGAAATAAACCTCAAATCAATCATGTTACCTTGAATTGTATTGATATGGATCCAATCATAAGATTTTGATATTCTTCTTTAGGCTCATATATAGGACAATCAATAGTTCCAATTTTGATAGTTCTCATATTAGAGATAGTATTGACTCCGCATATTTTATCAATCCTCTTGGGGAAATAAACGGTATGCTCCTTATCATCAACATTGAAAGTAACTTTTCCTTTATTGCAATCAATAACAGCCCCTGCGGTGTTAAGAAAAGGTCTCCCAAGAATAATAGACATATTATCATCTTCAGGCATTTCCAACACAACAAAATCAGTTAATATCAAGCAGTTATTAGTAACTTGAACAGGAACATCCTCACATATACCAACAGGAATAGCAGTAGATTTATCAGCCATTTGCAAAGATATATCAGTAGGTATCAACTTATCTAAATAAAGTCTCTTGTAAAGAGAAAAAGGCATAACACTAACACCGGCTCCCAAGTCACATAGAGCAGTTTTAACATAATTATTCTTAATATAACAAGGAATAGTAGGTATACCTGGGTCGCCCAGCTTCTTCGGCACTTTGCCATTGAAAGAGTAATTAGCAAGCATAGTGGAAATTTCCTCATTGGGGATTTTCCTTTTGTTAGTAACAATATCTTTCATATACTTTGAATAAGGAGGCAATTTAATAGCATCAGTCAAAGGGATTTGCAAGAATAAAGGTTTCATCCAATCACAGAATTTATTATAGTGTTCTTCTTCCTTTGATTTTAGTTTCTTAGCAGGAAAAGGCATTTGCTTTTGCACCCAAGGTTCCTTTCATTACCATGTTTCTTAGCGATAAAATCTTCTTTAGTATACTTTTTATTTTTATCATGCTTTTCAGGTTCATCTTCAACTTCTTCTTTATCAGAGGCATCATTCTTATCATTATCATTATCATGTTCATTACCACTTTCAGTTTCAGCATCGGAAATAGAAATACTATTAGGATCATTAACATGTTCAGAGGATTCTACAACATTTTTATGTTTCTTCTTCTTTTTCTTCTTAGAAGGAGCACTAGGTTCAATGCGTTGAGAATCTTGTTCAATTCTTTTGGGATGCCCTTCAGGATATAGAGGATCCTGGGTAGAGACACCACCTCTAGTTGTTACTTCATAAGCATGCTTCTCTTTAGAATTATTATTTAGCAAGTCATTTTGCACTTTAGTGAGTTGATCAATTTGAGTTTGAATCATTTGAAAATGTTTAACAAGCATCTTAACATCATTGGAGGTTCTCTCCACAATATCATGCAAATTGCTAATAGCTTGAGAATTTTCCATTAGATGATTCTCTACTCTCATATTAAAATTTTCTTGTTTAACAATATAATTATCAAACTCATCTAAGCATTGAGCAGGAGGTTTTGAATACGGAATATCTTCCCTAGTAAAGCGTTGAAGGGAGTTTACCTCAATCATGGGTGAAGGGGGAATTATCTCACATATATCTTCTATAGGAGGTAGATTCTTCACATCTTCGGATTTAATACCTTTCTCCTTGAGAGACTTCTTAGCTTCCCTCATATCTTCATCATTCAATTCAATTAAACCCCTCTTCTTCAATATTGGCGTTGGAGTTGGTTCAGGTGTATTCCAATCATCATGATTCCGGCTTATTCTAGCCAATAATTCTTCACTTCGTCGGAGTTCTTTTCCTGAAAACACAACCAGCACAACTATCCAAATATGCTCTAGATTCAATGGTTAGTCCACTATAAAATATATCAAGTAGATCATTCTTTTCTAAATCATGTCCAGGTCGAGCTCTGATAAGAGAACAAAATCTTGCCCATGCCGCAGGCAATTTCTCTTCATCTCCCTGGTCAAACCTATAAATTCTCTGTAAAGCAGCATGTTGAGCACTAGCAGGAAAATATTTTCGAAAGAAAACATCACGCAAATCAGCTGGACTTTTAATAGAACCAGGAGGCAAATTATTATACCAAGTTTTAGCATCATCCTTTAATGAGAAAGGAAATTTTTTAATGACAAAGTAAGTACGCATCTTGTCATCATCAGAAAACAAGCTACTCATAGAAGAAAGTTCATTCATGTGTTCTACATCACTTTCTTTTTCAGTACCACAAAAGGGTGCTTTCTCTACAATAGCTATATGAGATAGATCAAGAGAAAAATCATAATCTTTATCCTTAATTCATATAGGAGATGTGGCAAATTCAGGATCAGGAGATAGCTTATGTCTAACAGTATATGTGTAAGAAACTTTTTAATGTTTCTTGCATCAGCAGTAGCATTGCATCTATTAATAAGATCATCATTAAGCTCCACATAATCTTCATCAGGATCATCACTAGAATAATCAAGTTCAGGTGAACTAACAGGTGTAGTGGCATTTTCATTAGGAGTTTCAGCATTTTCAATTTGTCTAGACCTAGCAATTGTAGCATCTAGAAAGGATCCCAATGAACCACTATCATCAAGCACAGCAGAAACATTATCAATATTATGAGAGTTTTCAGATTCAGCAGAAGTACCATCAAATGAAGCTTGTGGCGGTGAAACAAGTTGACTTATCACAGATGGTGAATCAAGAGTGGCAGAGGTACTCAGAGTTGTACCTTTTCTTGTAGTGGATGGTAATATGGCGACTTTAGAATCGCGAGGTTTACCCATGATGGAGAATTTGCAGCGAACAATATCAATCCAAGTGAACTTCCAAATAAAGCTATGCTCCCCGGCAACGGCGCCAGAAAACAGTCTTGATAACCCACAAGTATAGGGGATCGCAGCAGTCTTCGCGGGTAGTATAACCCAATTTATTGATTCGACACAAGGGGAGACAAAGAACACTTGGAAGCCTTAACAGCGGAGTTGTCAATTCAGCTGCACCTGGAAACAGACTTGCTCGCAAGAGTTTATCAGTAGTAACAGTTTTATAGCAGTAGCAGTAGTGAAATAACAGCAGCAGAGTAACAGAGACAGCAGTAGTGATTATAGTAAACAGTAGGATTAAAATACTGTAGGCACGGGGACGGATGACGGGCGTTGCATGGATGAGAGAAACTCATGTAACAATCATAGCAGGGCATTTGCAGATAATAATAAAACGGTGTCCAAGTACAAAGCAATCAATAGGCATGTGTTCCAATTATAGTCGTACGTGCTCGCAATGAGAAACTTGCACAACATCTTTTGTCCTACCAGCCGGTGGCAGCCGGGCCTCAAGGGAATCTACTGGATATTAAGGTACTCCTTTTAATAGAGTACCGGAGCAAAGCATTAACACTCCGTGAACACATGTGATCCTCACATCACTACCATCCCCTCCGGTTGTCCCGATTTCTGTCACTTCGGGGCCATTGGTTCCGGACAGCGACATGTGTATACAACTTGCAGGTAAGACCATAAACAATGAATATCATGATGAAACAATAACATGTTCAGATCTGAGATCATGGCACTCGGGCCCTAGTGACAAGCATTAAGCATAACAAGTTGCAACAATATCATCAAAGTACCAAATACGGACACTAGGCACTATGCCCTAACAATCTTATGCTATTACATGACCAATCTCATCCAATCCCTACCATCCCCTTCGGCCTACAGCGGGGGAATTACTTACACATGGATGGGGGAAACATGGCTGGTTGATGGAGAGGCGTCGGTGGTGATGATGGCGATGATCTCCTCCAATTCCCTGTCCCGGCGGAGTGCCAGAACGGAGACTTCTGGCTCCCGAGACAGAATTTCGCGATGTGGCGGCGTTCTGGAGGCTTTCTGGCGACTTCGACCTCTCCCCGTGCGTTTTTAGGTCGAAGGCAATATATAGTCCGAAGGAGGGCGTCGGAGGCCGGCCGAGGGAGCCACACCACAGGGCCGCGCGGCCCCCCTGGGCCGCGCCGCCCTATGGTGTGGGGCCCTCGGGCCTCCACCTGGCTTGTCCTTCTGGCTCCGCCAATATTCTGTGAAAATAGGGCCTTCTGCATAAATTCCGAGGATTTTCCTGAAAGTTGGATTTCTGCACAAAAACGAGACACCAGAACAGTTCTGCTGAAAACAGCGTTAGTCCGTGTTAGTTGCATCCAAAATACACAAATTAGAGGCAAAACAATAGCAAAAGTGTTCGGGAAAGTAGATACGTTTTGGACGTATCACCCACCTTCCCACAGCTTCTAGTGCCAAATTTTCCTCGAATTCGAAGGATTTCGGCCCAGATTTCCGCCCAAATCGACGAACAGCCCGCAGATCTGATTGCGACCGGAAGTTTCGCCCGGTAGGACCGGAAGTTCCGCCCGGAGACCGGAAGTTCCGCCCCTCAGGACCGGAAGTTCCGCCTGGCCGAAATTTTGACAGCAACCTTCGTTTTTCGTTTTGGTACTAACCCCCTTGTGTTTGGACTTCGGTTGGAGTGCCATTTCAGCTACCACAAAGCTTCCGCAACATCGACAACGACGACGGCACCCCGAGGATCCAAGCGGTTCATTTGACACCTCCACCATAGCAAGTTCAAGATCATCGGCCACCATCATCAAGTGGTATAACTTGCTCCTAACTTGTAGCCTTCGCCTCTTTTGCATACCTTTCCTGTCGAGAGTGGCTTTTGCGAAGCATTGCGCAAGCGTCCCGACCGTGAGGGTGTGCGTGTGTTGAGCAAAGCTACGAAGCAAGCTCGTGTGAAAAGATAAGCAAAAGAAGTGTGACATACTTACATAGATAGTAGTATCCTTACATAGTGAGAAAAAGAAAGAAAAATACAAAAAGAAAAAGAAAAAGTGTGTGAGTGACACCTATACACAAAAGAGTCCAAATCTTTTAAGCAAAAGAGAGAAAAGAGAAGAGAGGCGTCTTGCGCAAATCTTGTTGCTTCTCCATCTTGCAACCAAGCCACGGTCTCTCTTGTGTTAGCGTGACACCGAGCTAGTAGTCTTCGTTAGGACAATTTTGTTCTTGCTCATTTTCCAAGTCGCGCTAACCCCATTTTGTCCCACGTGTGTATTCCTCCTTGTGTATGCCTTTTGTGATCACCGCCTTTGACTTGTGACTTTTGGATCTTACCCACTTTTGACAATAGACTTTTCGTTTGGTTCTTCCATTTGGCTTTCCACATCCATACCTAACACCATATAGAGTTTTGTTTTTGTGTATGTGCATACATATCGGTTGCCCTCTGCCTTGAAACACCTTTTCGATTTTGGTTTGCAAGTTTTGACACTTTTGGTAGTCTTTCCTAACCACCCACCACATAGTTCTTGTTTTAGTTGTAAACATGTCTAGTGGAGAAGGGAACCAACTACCGATGACGCGGCACCAACATTGGATAGCTACTCAAGCCGTCCACGCCAAGCTCAATCAATTTGAAGCCATGCTCAAGGATACCAATGTCCGCTATGAAGAAAGAGCTCAAGTGCAAAGGAATGACCTCAACAATCAAGTTCAAGACCTCAATGAGAAGATTGAAGCTCAAGGCAATGAGTTGAAGGCAACACTTGCCATACAAGGTCAAGAGACAAGGGAAATGAAGACGGCGTTGGACAATATCCTCCATACACTCAACCGTCAAGAAGATAGAAGACACCACTCAAAGTCTTCGCGCTCTCATAGCTCAAGGTCACGAGCCCCTACACCGTCTCACCATGATTCCAATGAAGACCCATGCCACCATAATGTGGATGTTCAAGTGCTTCACCAACAAGCTCAAGAAGCGGAGCAAGCTCGACTTCGACTTGTCCAAGAATGTCAACGCCTTGAAGAAGAGCGCCTTCACCAAGAGAACCTCAATGCTCAATTCCAACAAGAGCAAGAACGCCTTCGACATGATCAAGAGCTAGTTCGAGCAAGGGAACAAGAGCGCCTCTGCCATGAACAACAAGCACTTGAAGAACAAGAGCGGCAACGATAAGCACAAGAAGCTCAAGCTAGAAGACAACGCCTTCATGAAGAGGAACAAAGGCAAGCGCACCAAGAGCGCCAAATCATCAATGTTGTTCATCCTCAACGCCCTCATGGTCAAGACAATCGCCGCCATCATGATGATCATCCTCATGCTAGAAGACCTCCTCCAAGGGCAAGAAATGAAGAATCAAGTCATCACCAAGCATCAAGTGAAGAAAGTGTGATGCCTCGACGACGCCACAACAATGATGATCAAGATGAAGGTCATGGAAGACCACCTCCTCGTCAACAACATAGCAACAACAATAGAGATGCTCAAGGTCCACAACATCCACCTCAACAACGTCAAGACCTTGGTGAAGAAAGACCACCTCCTAGACGCAATGACCGCAATGAAGAGGAAATCTTTGGGAAGCTCAAGTTCACCATGCCCAAATTCCACGGAGAAGAAGACCCCGATGCATACCTATCTTGGGTTCTCAAGGTTGACAAGATTTTCCGCATACACAACTTCTCCGAAGCAAAGAAAGTGGCCATGGCATCACTAGAGTTTGAAGGGTATGCAAATGTTTGGTGGGAAGAAGTGAACAAGAAGCGTGACAAGGAAGAACTAGAACCCATTGCTACATGGGAAAAGATGCAAGAAGTCATGCACAAACGCTTTGTGCCCAACCACCACAAACGCTGATGAGGTCTATGACCCCGTGTGTGGCCCGATCTCGCAGCTTGACCCCGAAATCCAAGGGAAGAGGTGGGAGAGCGCGAAGAACACGAAGAACACGACGAACATGAGGAACTCCGAGACTCACGCACGCACACCAACCCGATACACCCGATACTTACCCCCGTGGCTCGATGGACCACGCCAATAGAATCACCCGGAAGAGGCACGCGGCAGAATTCCCGGTGAGAGATTGGTGTTGGAGAAGAAGAGATTGGTGAGGGAGAGAGAGTAGCTTGTACTAGAATCTCACTCAACAATATCTCAATCAACAACAAGGATGGCCTTGATTACAGAGGGATGATACCCAAGGGAGACTAAGCTCAAAATTAGGTTTGAGTTCAAAACAAGTCTAACCCTAATCTGGAGGAAGGGGTGAGGTACTTATAGGTCCAGATTCGTACAGGGGTAAAATCGGCACTACATAAATTATCCTGGTCCATAGATGCGAAATCAACGGCTGAGATGAAGTCAACATGGGCTTGGCCGGCAGTGCCGGTGATGGTTGGCGATCACCGGGGCCGGGCAGCGCTGGTCCGAGGTCGGGCAGCAGCCGCTGGTCGCGTCTGCAGCTGGTGGGGCCGGCGGTGCCAGAACCCTGAGGCCGGCAGTCTTGAGCGAGCAGGGCAGCGTGCTGGTTTGAGGCCGGCAGTCTGGGGTGAGCAGCCGGCAGCGTCGGTACCGGAGGCCGGCAGTGCCGGCCCTGAGGGGAGTCCTTCGGCGGCCACTCTTCTCCTCCTCCTTCCTTGTCCATCTTCGGGTCTGCTGCGACGTCCTTCTCCCGAGGTTTATATCTGATAACACAAAGCATATCGGCCTGAGGTAGCAGTCCGTCCAATGGGGTATCAAGATCAAGGGTAGTGAGGAGTGAGTTCACCTTATCATGTAGCGCTTTGACTCGGGCTCGTGTCATCGGTCCACTTGGGGGACTTGTTGGTCTTGGTGTAGCGACGTCGGTGACCGGGGCTACATCATCTCCCCCCCCTTGGGAAAGAGTCGTCTCGACTCTTGCACTTCCTCATCTCCATGATAGGGTGACAAATCCGAGACGTTGAACGTGTTGCTCACCAAGTACTTGGATGTTGGTATGTCGATGATGTAAGCGTTGTCGTTGATGCGTTTGAGGACCTTGAAGGGGCCATCTCCTCTTGGCTTGAGCTTGGAGTTGCGCTCATGGGGGAACCGTTCCTTCCGGAGGTGGATCAAAACGAGGTCTCCTTCTTCGAATATCCTTGCCTTCTTCTTGGCGTTGATGTGGTTGGCTTGACGAAGAACATGTGCTTGTATGGTTGCCCTTGTCTCTTCATGTAGTTTCTTGACGGCGGCGGCGCGCTTGTCGAAGTCCATGTTGATGCGCTCGTGGAGGGGAAGCGGAAGTATGTCGAGTGCCGTGTAAGGTTCGAAGCCGTAGACGACCATGAAGGGGCTCCTTGATGTAGTCTTGTGCTTGGCGCGGTTGTAGGCGAACTCGGCGTGAGGGAGGCACTCCTCCCATGACCTCAAGTTTTTCTTCACGAGGACCCGTAGGAGGGTGGAGAGGCTTCGATTGACCACTTCCGTTTGGCCGTCCGTTTGCGGGTGCGATGATGATGAGAACAAGAGCTTGACTCCAAACTTCGCCATGATCGACTTCCAAAGATAGCTCATGAACTTGACGTCTCGATCCGACACAATGCTTTGCGGTACTCCATGTAGGCGAACGATTTCCCTGAAAAACAATGAAGCAATGTGTGAAGCATCGTCGCTCTTATGGCAAGGTATGAAATGAGCCATCTTAGAGAATCTATCCACTACAACAAATATGGAATCATGACCATGCTTAGTGCGAGGCAAGCCTAGAACGAAATCCATGCTAATATCTGTCCATGGTGCATAAGGAATAGGTAATGGCATGTAGAGACCATAAGGGTTGGAGGTAGACTTAGCTTGTAAGCATGTTGTGCACCGACGGCAAAGGCGCTCCACATCTCGCTTCATCTTTGGCCAATAGTAGTGGGTTGAGAGCATGGCATATGTCTTGTCACGGCCAAAGTGGCCCATAAGACCTCCTCCATGAGACTCTTGCAAAAGCAATTTTCGAAGCGAAGACTCGGGAATGCAAATCTTGTTAGCTTTGAACAAATAGCCATCATGCAAATAGAAATCATCCACTCCTCGCTCAACGGAGCACTTCTCAAAAATGGGAGCAAAGAAAGAATCGGAAGGATAGAGTTCTTTGATCTCTTCAAGTCCCAAAACATGAAAATCCAAACGAGTTAGCAAAAGGGTGTTTTTGCGGGAAAGAGCATCCGCCACAACATTGTCCTTGCCCTTCTTGTATTTGATCACATATGGGAAGGACTCAATGAACTCGACCCATTTTGCATGTCGTTTGTTCAAGTTGTGTTGGCTTTTCAAATATTTCAAGGACTCATGGTCGGAATGAATGATAAACTCTTTTGGCCAAAGATAGTGTTGCCAAACTTCAAGAACACGAACCAAAGCGTAGAGCTCCTTGTCATATATAGGATAGTTGAGGCGTGCGCCATCCAACTTCTCACTATAGTATGCCACGGGTTTGCCCTCTTGCATAAGCACACCACCAATACCAAGCCCACTTGCGTCACACTCAATCTCAAAAGTTTTTGCAAAATTTGGAAGAACAAGAAGTGGAGCTTCGGTAAGGCGTTTCTTCAACTCATCAAAAGCATTTTGTTGGGCCTTGCCCCAAACAAACGGAACATTCTTCTTGGTAAGCTCATTCAAAGGGCAAGCAATGGTGCTAAAGTCTTTCACAAAGCGGCGGTAAAACCCGGCAAGTCCATGGAAGCTTCGGACTTGGCCAACATTTGTAGGGGTAGGCCAATTATGGATGGCCTCCACCTTGGAAGAATCAACTTCAATCCCATTAGCGGAAACCACAAAACCAAGAAACACCAATTTGTTTTGAGCAAATGTGCATTTGGGGAGGTTAGCATAAAGCTTTTCATGGCGTAAGATGCACAAGACTTCTCTCACATGTTGCACATGGTCCTCGAGGTTTTTGCTATAAATAAGAATATCATCAAAGTAGACAACCACGCTCTTGCCAATGAGAGGACGCAAGATGTGATTCATGAGGCGCATGAAAGTAGATGGTGCATTGGAAAGACCGAAAGGCATAACGAGCCATTCATAGAGACCAAGTTTGGTCTTGAATGCCGTTTTCCATTCATCACCAATAGCCATGCGGATTTGATGGTAACCACTACGCAAATCGACTTTGGAGAAAATCGTGGCACCACTAAGTTCATCAAGCATGTCATCTAAACGCGGAATGGGATGGCGGTAACGGACGGTAATGGCATTGATGGGGCGACAATCCATACACATCCGTTGCGTCTCATCCGGTTTAGGCACAAGAATCACGGGAACCGCACAAGGGCTAAGGCTTTCTCGGATGTACCCTTTTGCGAGGAGATCTTGAATTTGGCGGTTGATCTCCTTGGTCTCTTCGGGGTTGGTGCGGTAGGCGGCACGGTTTGGAAGCGGAGCGCCGGGTATGAGGTCGATGCGGTGTTCTATGCCGCGGAGTGGTGGTAGTCCATGAGGGAGCTCGTCGGGGAAGACGTCTCGAAATTCCTGCAAAAGAGACAACAAAGACGGAGGAATGTTGGTTAAGTCGTTAGTCTCCGACGCGGGTCCCTTGCATATGAGCACATAGTGCAATATGGTGGATGGGTTCTCTTGGAGCTCTCTCCACTCACTCTTGGTGGCTAGAAGGACACTCTTGGGCTCACTCATATATGGCTTGTGGCGCTCACTCTCTTTGTGGTGGGTCGCTCCCTCTCCTCTCATCTCACTATGGGTGCGGAGTTGTGCCCTCGCTAAAGCCTTCGCATTATCCGCGATGATTTGGCTAGGAGTCATCGGGCGCAACTCGAACTTCTTGTCGTTGACCTTGAAGGTGTATGTGTTGGAGAGTCCATCATGTATAGCCTTCTTGTCATATTGCCAAGGGCGGCCAAGCAACATGTGGCACACCGTCATGGGTACCACGTCACACTCGATAGTGTCCTCATAAGGGCCGATCTTGAAGTTGACGGTGACGGTATGTTGTATCTTGACGTTGCCCTTGTCACTCAACCATTGGATATGGTAGGGGTGAGGATGCTTGCGGAGAGTGAGGTGGAGCTTCTCACACAACTCGGTGCTAGCAAGGTTATGGCAACTTCCACCATCGATGATGACCTTGATAGACTTGCCACCAATTCCGGCACGGGTTTGGAAGATGTTGCACCGTTGTTCTTCCATATCATGAGGTTGTGTGGTTAGCACCCTTGTGACCACAAGTGAGGGACTTGGGTCATGCTCACATAAGAGAGAATCTTCTCCACTTTCTTGCTCATAAGCTTCTTCACTTGCCACGGCGGCTTGCACAAGGGCTTCATATTCATCCTCATCAAGAGTCTCGATGTCACCATTCTCCATAGTGATCATGACCTTGGTGTTCTTGCACTCAAACGATTTGTGACCTTGGGTGCCACACTTGAAGCAAGTGACACTAGAGGGTCCCGTGGATGCCTTAGAGGAGGCGGTGGAGGAGACCGTTTGCTTCATGCGACTTTGGATAGTCGGCTTCTTGGAAGGTGTAGAGGATGCGTCGGCCTTGGCACTTGTAGCATAAGGAGTTGATGTAGTAGGAGGAGTCGATGTAGCGAGCTTGGAGGAGAAATAGGACTTGGCCTTGGAGTACTTGATGTCCTCAATCACTTGGCGCTCGGCCTTCGATGCTTGGTGGACTAGCTCAACCATGTTGGAGTAAGGTTGGAACTCGACAATCCTGTTGATGGGATAAGTAAGGCCATTGAAGAAGCGAGCAATGGTTTGCTCCTCGGATTCTTGGATGTTGGCTCGCATCATAGTGAGCTCCATCTCCTTGTAGAACTCCTCAACGGTTTGGGTGCCTTGCTTCAACTTTTGGAGCTTGTTGAAGAGGTCTTTCATGTAGTGCTTTGGGACAAAGCGAGCATGCATCTCCTTCTTCATATCTTCCCAAGTGTCAATTGGAGGTTCACCCTTCTCTTCTCGGAGAGTGAGGACTTGCTCCCACCAAGTGTTGGCGTAGTCTTCAAACTCGAGTGATGCCATAGCCACTTTCTTGGCACCGGAGTAGTTGTGGATGCGGAAGATCTTGTCCACCTTGAGTGCCCATGAGAGGTAAGCTTCGGCGTCGTCTTCACCTTTGAACTTGGGCATGTTGAACTTGAGCTTGCCATACATGTTCTCTTCATCCTCCAAGTTTCTTCTACGAGGAGGGGCGCCGTCAACTCTTGCGGCTAGAGGTGGAATAGGAGGTCTTCTACGGCCAACCATAGCATTGGGTTGGTGGTGGAGTTGAACACTTGCTTCACTTGGTTCACGGTGAGGATGTGGTTGAAGATCTTGTCGCGGTGGATCTTGAGGATCTTGGTCTTGGGGATGGCCATCACGCCCATGGTGGGCATGGCGATCCGCTTGGTGATGATCTTGTGGAAGGTCTTGAGCTTGTGGAGGACGCTCATGTGGACGCGCATGGCGATGTATTTCTCCACGCCTAGAGTTGGAGCGGGAGTCTTCATGACGAGCATGTGAGCGATGAGGTCGATGATGGTCTTCACGCCTTGAAGAAGAGCTTGGGGATGAAAGGCCACCATGAGAGTAATGGTCTTCATGCCTTGAGGAAGAGCTTGATGAAGAGGAAGTAGAGCGGTGTCGACGATGGCGACCCAAGTTGGTGATGGCGCGCTCGAGGCTATCCATGCGCCGCTCCATGTTGGCATCATTGGCCGCCATTTGGCCATTCAAGTTGTCCGTAGCTTCACGAAGAAGGGCCAAGTCGTGGTTCACGGTGGAGAAGTTGTGAGCCACTTCATCGTATTGCTCATCGATGCGCGTCTCGAAGAGGGAGAGTTGCTCCTTGAACTCTTGTTGTTGTGTCCATAGGTTGTGTTGAGTAGCCAACCTCTCGGTGTTGTGAAGGATCTCTTCATCCCTATTGGTATCTCCGTTCCTATCCATGATGCAAAGACAAGAACTATGTCGTGTATGTTAGTGGAAGGAGACTACCTCGTACCCTTACCAAGGTAAGATAGTATTGAGGCAATCCACCAAACCGAAAGCAAGATCAAGTGTATCGGGAACACACGCAAAACCACATGCAAAAGCTAGCAAATATGGTGTTAGGCGAGTGTTGTGGAAAGCCAAAAGACAAATCCAAGATCGAGTATGTTGTTAAAAGTGGGTGAGTTCCAAAAAGTAAGTGTCCAAATGGTGATCATGAAAACACGGAAAAGTTGTGGAACACACACACGAGATAAGCGGGGTTAGTGCAACCAAAAGTGAGCGGAAAAGTGTATGTATAGTGCTCGGTGTCACACTAATACAAGGAGAGTCAAAGCTTTGGTTGCAAAGGAAGAGACAACAAGATTCACACGCGGCCTCTCTTCTCGTATCTCTCTTTGCTTAAAAGCTTGTTCTCTCTTGTATATGTTGGCACTTGCACTCGTTTGTATCTTTGGTGGCACGTGGACACTTTGTATGTATGGGCGTATGGATGTATGGATGTATGGTGCTACTCGCACTCTTTTTGTGTTTTTGGGGCTTTTTCACACACTATGTTAGCGTTAGCCTCGCTTTTGCTATCTTGCCACACGAGTGTTTGCTTGGATGCTTTACTCAACACGACACACACACCTCACAATGCGGGGCCACGTGCGATGTCTCGCAACACTAAACAAGCAATGCTCGGGAAGGTTGGATCGCAAAAGGAACGAGGAGTTGCAAGTTATACCTAGATGTGTCGTAGGCGGTGATGATCACGCGACTTGCAATATGGTGGAAGGATCAAGAGTACGTTTGCAAGTCGGGGTGCCGAGAGTGTCGTCGCTTGCGTCGTAGCTGCGGGTTAGATTTACACACAAGGCACTCAAACCAGAACAAGCAAACACAAAGGTGAAAACGTGGTCGAAATGTGGCTGGTGAGCTTGGCTGGTCCTCGGCGGCGATGCCGGCCTGAATCGGGCGGGCAGCCGGCCTAGGCGGCAGTGCCGGCCTGGATGCGGCGGCAGTGCCGGCCTGGACGGCAGCAGGCCGGCCTGATGGGGGCGGCAGTGCGGTCCCCGACGAACGGCTCGAGCTGTTCTTCGCGAAAAACGCCCAAATTCGACCAAAACGTCAGAAATCGATGGAATTGAGGTCTAGAAAGTGGGGAAAACGTAGATCAACCAGAGGGGCACGAAATCCATGGATCAAAACCACTCAAAACGCAACCAAATCACAGATCGGTCAAAAGGCAATTTGGGGCTATTTTTGGGAAATTTTCTAGAAACGAAATTGGGTGGGTGGAGGGTCAGATCTGCGGTAACCAAGAGCTGCTGATACCATATGATGAGGTCTAAGACCCCGTGTGTGGCCCGATCTCGCAGCTTGACCCCGAAATCCAAGGGAAGAGGTGGGAGAGCGCGAAGAACACGAAGAACACGACGAACACGAGGAACTCCGAGACTCACGCACGCACACCAACCCGATACACCCGATACTTACCCCCGTGGCTCGATGGACCACGCCAATAGAATCACCCTAAGAGGCACGCGGCAGAATTCCCGGTGAGAGATTGGTGTTGGAGAAGAAGAGATTGGTGAGGGAGAGAGAGTAGCTTGTACTAGAATCTCACTCAACAATATCTCAATCAACAACAAGGATGGCCTTGATTACAGAGGGATGATACCCAAGGGAGACTAAGCTCAAAATTAGGTTTGAGTTCAAAACAAGTCTAACCCTAACTGGAGGAAGGGGTGAGGTACTTATAGGTCCAGATTCATACAGGGGGTAAAATCGGCACTACATAAATTATCCTGGTCCATAGATGCGAAATCAACGGCTGAGATGAAGTCAACAGGGGCTTGGCCGGCGATCTGGTGATGGTTGGCCGGCAGTGCCGGTGGGGCCGGCAGTGCCGCTGGTCCGAGGCCGGCAGTGCCGCTGGTCGCGTCTGCAGCTGGTGGGGCCGGCAGTGCCGGTGTCCTGAGGCCGGCAGTGCCGGGGTGAGCAGGCCGGCAGTGCCGGTGCCTGGAGGCCGGCAGTGCCGGCCCTGAGGGGAGTCCTTCGGCGGCCACTCTTCTCCTCCTCCTTCCTTGTCCATCTTCGGGTCTGCTGCGACGTCCTTCTCCCGAGGTTTATATCTGATAACACAAAGCATATCGGCCTGAGGTAGCAGTCCGTCCAATGGGGTATCAAGATCAAGGGTAGTGAGGAGTGAGTTCACCTTATCATGTAGCGCTTTGACTCGGGCTCGTGTCATCGGTCCACTTGGGGGACTTGTTGGTCTTGGTGTAGCGACGTCGGTGACCGGGGCTACATCAAACGCGACCTCTTCAACAAGCTTACTCAACTCAAGCAAAGCTACAAGTCCGTTGAGGAGTACTACAAGGAGATGCACATGACCATGATGAGTGCCAATATGGATGGGCGAGAAGAGCAAACAATGGCAAGATTCTTGAATGGATTGAATATTCCCGTCAAGAGGATAGTGGAGTTCTTGCCTTACACCAACATGGTTGAGTTGCTTCATCAAGCTACAAGAGCCGAGCGCCAAGTGCGAGAAGACATAGCAAGTGCAAAAACAAAGTCCTTCTTCGCCGCGCGAAATGCAACAACCACCTCCTCAAGCATCAAGAACACAAGTGCTATTGCTCCCAAGGATCCCCCAAGCAAACGAAGAGTGCCTTCAAGACAACAAGCTTCAAGCCGGATCAACCAACTATGTCCTCCAAAGCTTCCACGGGATCTAGTAACATCACTTGCTTCAAGTGTGGAGCTCAAGGACATAAATCCTTTGAATGCAAGAACACAAGAGTTATGATAACTCGAGATGATGGAGATGTGGAGTACTTGAGTGAAGGAGAATATGAAGCCTTGGTACAAG
This sequence comes from Lolium perenne, assembly GCF_019359855.2. Classification (NCBI taxonomy): domain Eukaryota; kingdom Viridiplantae; phylum Streptophyta; class Magnoliopsida; order Poales; family Poaceae; genus Lolium; species Lolium perenne. Next base: position 162,097,069 of record NC_067246.2, read on the forward strand.
CCGCAACCAATCATGAAGATGATGACTTGGAAGACCAAGAGCAAGTCCTATGTGTGAATGATGCAAGCCCATCGCTTGTGGTGACCAAAGTGTTGACAACCCATGCACTACCCAATGAAGATCAAAGATGCAACATTTTCCAAACAAGAGCCGGAATCAATGGCAAGTCAATAAAGGTTATCATCGATGGAGGGAGTTGCCACAATCTTGCAAGCACCGAACTATGCTCCAAGCTCAACCTCACACTCCGGAAACACCCCCACCCTTACCATGTGCAATGGCTAAGTGACAATGGAAACGTCAAGATACAACACACCGTCTCCGTATCCTTCAAGATTGGCGCCTATGAAGACACCGTTGATTGTGATGTAGTGCCCATGACGGTGTGCCACATGCTACTTGGTCGCCCTTGGCAATATGACAAAAGAGCAAGCCATGATGGCTACACAAATGCCTATAGCTTCAAGGTCGGCGACAAGACATTCATCCTACGCCCAATGACTCCTAGCCAAGTAATTGCGGACAATGCAAAGGCTTTAGCGAGGGCTAAGGAAGCTACCATAACTAGTGAGATGAGTGGTGAGAGAGTGACCCACCAAAAATAAAGTGAGCGCCACAAGCCATATATGAGTGAGATGAAGAGTGATGAGGTCTAAGACCCCGTTTGTGGCCCGATCTTGCGAATTGACCCGGAAACGAAAGGGGAAAAGAGGAAGAACACGAAGAACACGACGAACGCGATGAACACGATGAACACGGGGACACACGCACGCACACCAACCCGATACAACGATGCTTACCCTCGTGGCTCGATGGACCACGCCGAATAGAATCACCCACGGAAGAGACCGCGGTAGAATTCCGAGGTGAGAGATACGGTGTTGGAGACGGAATCGGTGAGGGAGAGAGAGTGCACACACTAGAATCTCACTCACAAACTCAATCAACAACAAGGGTGGCCTTGATTACAGAGGGATGATACCCTAGGGAGACATAGCTCAAATCCTATTCTAAGCCAAATCTTGTCTAAACCTAGAAATGAGCAGCACAAGAGATACATATAGCCAGATTCGTCCAAGGGTAGTTTGGGGAAAGAGCTAAATAAGTTACAACCGTTGGATGAGAAGCAATGGTTCAGATTTGGTCACATACGCGCGCGGGCGGTACCTCGGGCGGAGGTACCGGCCATGGTACCGAAAACAGCCTCAAATTGGTTGAAAGCATCCAGTATGGTTGGGCGCATGGGCGGTACCTCGGCCGGTACCATGGCCGGAGGTACCGGCCTGGCCTCCTCTTCCCGCGGCGTCGACGTGGCCGCCTGTGGAGCACCAGGGCCGGCCGGTAGTACCGGCCAGGAGGGGCCGGTAGTACCGGTCCTGCCCTCCTTTCCCGCGTGGCCATCTCCAGGAGGAGGTACCGGCCATGGGGGGCCTGGAGGCTCCGGCCTCTCCTTGGTGGAGGCTCCGGCCCCCCCCCTTTCCCTCTTCTCTTCTTTGCTCTTCCTTCTTCTTCTTTCTTCTTCTCTCTTCTTTCTTCTTCTTCTTTCTTGTACAATGGGGTGTCCTCCTCCTCCTCCTCATGTCCTTGATGAGGCTTGCACCTAATGACACATACACTTGCATGAGGTAGTACACCATTCAAGTGGGTACCGAGATCGAGGGTAGAGAGGATAGGGTTCACCTTGTCGTGTATGGCTTTGGTTCGGGTTGTCGGTCCACTTGGGGAACACCTTGGCCATGGTGTAGCATCGACGATAGGCGGGGCTACATCATCTCCCCCCCCTTGGGGAAGAGTCGTCCTCGACTCTTGTTCTTTCTCACCGACGGTGTAGTCCATGACGACTCTCCCATGTTGTGGTAGAGGGATAAAGTCGCGGTCGAAGAAGAACTTGGGGAAAAACGAGTTGCAAATGGAAAGCTCGTGGATGCCAATTTCGTGATCGGCGAACAAGAGGCTCTCAATCCAATACGAAGCATCAAGTCGTTTCTCCAGGAGGCATTTGGCAAAAATGGGAAACAAAAGTGTGTCGATGTATCCAAAATGTGGTATGGCAAAAATTTGTGCATGTAAGAGTTGTATGGTGTGAAGAATGTATGGTGTGGCCTTGTCCCAAGCAAATGGAACAAACAAAAGGCAAGTATCGGCGGCAAAATTTGGGGCAAAATTGTTATGTGCAATGGCAAAGCGATGGAGACTTCGAACTTGGGAGAGTATGGTTGGCTTGAGCCGAGTATGAGTGTCCTCAAGTGTGAAAGAATCCATTGCAAATGCCAAAGATGAAATGAGAAATCCAAAGAAGAGCAACTCTTTGTGTGACATGTGGCACAAGATGCATAAGGTGTCTCTCACATGTATGACATGGTCCTTGAGATTCTCGGAATGTATGATGATAACATCAAGGCATACAACAATCATTGTGCCAACAAGATGTTTCAAGATAAGTTGCATAAGAAGCAAAAGAGGTGACGAGGCAACGGACCAAACCGGAAACTCGACAATGCAAGCCGGAAACACACGAGGGCGAAGGCGTTTGGGAACATACCCTTTGGCGTGAATCCCATTGGTCGGGTCATGTATCTCGTCCTTGTTGGGGTAGCTCTCAATTGCGCGTTTCATGAGCTCATGCTCCGTAGCGGTGGAAGTAGTCATGCGGGTACCTATACACACAAAGAGAAAACAAAAGCGTGTGTGCATGGTAAAGGAACACATCATCCATCATGATGTTCCATGTCTCGTGCACATCACCATGAGTGTCAAGCAAGATAGTATGAAATGCATGGCGATAGTGCAAATGGCAAGAAGGTGCATTCATGGCATGTGGCAACTCATGATCATCAAAAATAGAGAAGGCTATGGGGGCCATCTCATGGACAATGAAATAAGCATTTTTGCATACCCAGCATAGGAAAGAGCAATTGTTCACAATCTTGGATGCAAGGATCATGGAGTAGTGCAAACATTTGGGGCAAAGCATGCGGAAGCTAATGTCATCACTATCATTATCATTGCAAGCAATACATGGCAAAGAGCAAGTGGTCGACATATTGCAAGCAATGGTGGAAAAATTGAAGCTCTCATAGCATGGCATGGTCAAGGTATCACAAGCACTCAAGTCCACATGATCAACAATGTTATCAAGCAAAGTATCACATGGGCACATGAAAGTAGCATATGATGTATCAAATGTGTCATCAAGATCATGCATGCATTCAAAAGTCATCATGTCCACTAGTGGGATCATGGTATCACCAACACCTTTGTCGTTACCTTTGTAGTCCGACTCATTTGAAGTAGGTGTGGTGGAAGTAGGAGGATCCATGTGGTCGAGATGTCCATCTTGGAGCAAGCATGGTGAGATATCTTCATCGTCATGCACCATGTACATCGTCTCCATGATCGGGAACTCGTCCTCCGTGGAACCTAATGCAACATAAGGAGACACCAAAGAGGGAGAGGTTAATGTGTTAGCAAAATCGATGTCCTCCATGGACCTATCATCTACCTCTCGCAACTCACTCGGTGTATCACTCATGTCCTCCAATTGGAAGCACTCAAACTCACATGTGGAGTGGTAGTCACTCAACTCACTATCACTCTCGCTCAAGTGGGCTAGGTGGCTCTCATGCTCACATGGGCTTGGTACCAACTCATCAATCAAGCATATGGGAGTAGGCTCGACTTTCTCATTTCCATGCGCCTCCTTGGTTGAAGGGAGATTCCCATGCTCAACCATCTCAACTCCATGCGCCTCCATAGGTGAAGGGAAGATCCCATGCTCACCATGCTCAACTCCATGCGCCTCCATAGGTGAAGGGAAAATCCCATGCTCACCATGCTCAACTCCATCGCCTCCCAAGTCGTCCTCCATCGGTGGCGCCGTAGTGTCGTGGAGAGCTAGGCTCGTATCCACAACATCCTTGAGTTCACCTTGGTGATCTTCATCTTGAAGTGTGGGCGTCGAAGGCTTCTTGGTGGTTTGAGCTTGGAGCTTGTCGAAGAAGAGCGTCTTGGCGCTTGGCGTTGTGCATTGCCATGCCTCATGACCCTTGTCCTTGCACACCTCACATAGGAGATTGGGACATTCCCGTGGAGGGTGGCCTTGTTGCTTGCACTTGTAGCATCGGAGTCCATAGGCACGTGACGAGGTAGAGGCCATTGTGGTGGTGGCACTAGAGGTGGAAGTCGCCGTATGAGGAAGGTATGCGCGATTTGCACTTGCCATCCTCGGAGTGGTAGACACCGGATGATGGTGTTTGTCGTCTTCATGTCGAGGATCTCGTCTTCGGGCAACATCACCATGGCTTGAGGAGTGTCGTCGATGATCCGTGGAAGATGTGTGTCGATGGCGCTCATGGGGTGGCTTGTGTCGTCGATGATCACGTGGTGAACTATGTCGATGGGATCCATGAGACGATGGTGGTTGGCGACGACGATCATGTGATGGTGTGTGTCGATGACGATCCTCGACATGCCTAGATGATGGCTCATGTGGCGTGGCATGTCGCTTGTGGCGCCTTGTGGAGCTTGGAGAAAAGTGTCGATGACGATCATGTCGGGGACGCTCTTGATGCTCCATATGATGTACTTGAGGTCGACGATCTTGTGCATAAGCACTCTCATGGTGGCGCCTTGTGGAGCTCGAAGAAGTGTGTCGATGACGCTCATGTTGAGGACGCTCTTGGTGGTCCAAATGATGGTGCCATCGTGGATGTCCTCCATCTTCATATGTAGCTCCATTGGCTAAGTAGGGGTATGTGGGAGCATCGGCGTTGTTCAAGGTGGAGTCGAGGTGGGGCTCCGCCATGGTGTCGATGTCGTAGGCGTGGCGTTGCTCCACCATGTCGTCCATGCTTGATGAGCCAATGTCGATGTAGAGCTCGTCGATGTCGTCCTCCAAGTGGTGCTCCACCATGTCGTCCATGTGTGAGGAGCCATTGTCGATGTAGAGCTCCTCGATGTCATCCTCAAGGTGGTGCTCGACCATATCGTCCATGTCGGTGATGCTCGCGGAGCCATAGTCGGTGTAGAGCTCCTCGCGGTCGGACATGTCGATGATGCTTGTGGAGCCATGGTCGGTGTCGAGCTCCACATGTTCCTCCACATCCGCGGTGCTTGAGGAGGTGTCCTCCTCGAAGTACTCCATGTACTCCTCCGTGTCGTCTCCGTCGCTATACATGTTAGCACGATGGTATCTATATGGTGTATGTTAGTGGAAGAAGACTACCTCGCAATCTTACCGTGGTATGATAAGATCGGGGCGATCCAAAAAGCCGAGGTCAAAATCAATTGTATCGGGCACTCACACAAAAACACACGCAAAAGCTAGCAAAATATGGTGTTAGGTGAGTATGGTGGAAAGCCAAAAGACGAAATCCGAAATCAAGTGTATTGTCAAGAGTGGGTGAAATCCAAAAATTCAAATGTCAAAGTGATGATCACTATAAACACGGAAAGTATATGGAACGCACACACGAGATGAACGGGGTTAGTGCGACCAAGGAAAGAGCGGAAAAGTGTAAGAAGCCCTTAAGCAAGGGTGCTCGGTGTCACACTAACACAAGAAGAGATCAAAGCTTTGGTTGCAAATGAAGAGACAACAAGATTCACACGTAGCCTCTCTTCTCTTATCTCTCTTTTGCTTAAAAGCTTTTTCTCTTTTTGTATATGGTGGCACTTGCACTCTTTTGTATCTATGGTGGACACTTTTGTATGTATGATGGCACTTGCACTCTTTTTGTGCTTTTTTTTTTTTTTTTTTTTTTCACGCTCTATGTTAGCGTTAGCTCGCTTTTGCTATCTTGCCACACGAGTACTTGCTTATAAGCTTGACTCCACACTACACACACACCTCACAATCGGGGCCACGTGCAATGTCTCGCAACACTCAATAAGCAATGCTCGATAGGATAGATCGCAAAAGAAGAGGGGTTACAAGGGAATGCAAGTTATACCTAAGATGTTAGGCGGTGATGAACACACAACTTGCGATGATGGCGGTGATGTCAAGAGTACGGTTGCAAGTCCGGGGTGCCGAGGATGTCGTCGCTTGCTTCGTAGCTGCGGATTAGTGTCACAAGCAAGGCACTCAAACCGGAACAAGCAAACACAAGTTAGCGGAAGAAATGGGTCAAAGTAGCTTGGCGGCGGTGGCGGTGGTATGCCGGTGGTGATATCGATGAGCTTGTAGCGGCGGCGGTGGTGGTGGGGCCGCGGCGGTGTTTGCCGGTGGTATGCCGATGGCGGTATCGGTGAGCTTGCGGTGGCGGCGGTGGTGGTGGTTTGCCGCGGCGGTGTTTCCCGATGGTTTGGGAGGGTGGCGGTGCTTGCCGGTGATCAAGGGGGGTGGCGGTGCTTGCCGGTGATCAAGGGGGGTGGCGGTGCTTGCCGGCTGCGGAGAGGAGTGGTGGTGGTCGGCGGTGGTGGGGCGGACACGGTGGTGGTGGCCGGCTTGGGGAAGGAGGAGCGGTAGTGGAGGGTGGAGCCTCCACCCGGAGGTACCGCTCGTGCACGGGTGGAGCCTCCACCCGGAGGTACCGCTCGTGCCTCTTCTTCCTTGGCAGCTCACGTGCCCACCTCTTTCTCTCTCCTGTTCTTCCCCAAATCCAAACCAAATTGATCCAAACTCGAAAATTGATGGAATTGGAGGCTAAAAGGTGGGGGAAATAGTAGATCAACACTAGAGACACCAAATCCATGGACCAAAACCACTCAAAACGCAACAAAATCGCAGATCCATCAAAAGGCAAATTAGGGCTATTTTTGGGGAATTTTTTGGGAAATTTTTCAGAGATGAAATTGGGTGGGTGGGGGGTCAAATTCGCGGAAACCAAAGGCTGCTGATACCATATGATGAGGTCTAAGACCCCGTTTGTGGCCCGATCTTGCGAATTGACCCGGAAACGAAAGGGGAAAAGAGGAAGAACACGAAGAACACGACGAACGCGATGAACACGATGAACACGGGGACACACGCACGCACACCAACCCGATACAACGATGCTTACCCTCGTGGCTCGATGGACCACGCCGAATAGAATCACCCACGGAAGAGACCGCGGTAGAATTCCGAGGTGAGAGATACGGTGTTGGAGACGGAATCGGTGAGGGAGAGAGAGTGCACACACTAGAATCTCACTCACAAACTCAATCAACAACAAGGGTGGCCTTGATTACAGAGGGATGATACCCTAGGGAGACATAGCTCAAATCCTATTCTAAGCCAAATCTTGTCTAAACCTAGAAATGAGCAGCACAAGAGATACATATAGCCAGATTTGTCCAAGGGTAGTTTGGGGAAAGAGCTAAATAAGTTACAACCGTTGGATGAGAAGCAATGGTTCAGATTTGGTCACATACGCGCGCGGGCGGTACCTCGGGCGGAGGTACCGGCCATGGTACCGGAAACAGCCTCAAATTGGTTGAAAGCATCCAGTATGGTTGGGCGCATGGGCGGTACCTCGGCCGGTACCATGGCCGGAGGTACCGGCCTGGCCTCCTCTTCCCGCGGCGTCGACGTGGCCGCCCCAGGGAGCACCAGGGCCGGCCGGTAGTACCGGCCAGGAGGGGCCGGTAGTACCGGTCCTGCCCTCCTTTTCCGCGTGGCCATCTCCAGGAGGAGGTACCGGCCATGGGGGGCCTGGAGGCTCCGGCCTCTCCTTGGTGGAGGCTCCGGCCCCCCCCTTTCCCTCTTCTCTTCTTTGCTCTTCCTTCTTCTTCTTTCTTCTTCTCTCTTCTTTCTTCTTCTTCTTTCTTGTACAATGGGGTGTCCTCCTCCTCCTCCTCATGTCCTTGATGAGGCTTGCACCTAATGACACATACACTTGCATGAGGTAGTACACCATTCAAGTGGGTACCGAGATCGAGGGTAGAGAGGATAGGGTTCACCTTGTCGTGTATGGCTTTGGTTCGGGTTGTCGGTCCACTTGGGGAACACCTTGGCCATGGTGTAGCATCGACGATAGGCGGGGCTACATCAAAGAGTGTCCTCATAGCTACCAAGAGTGAGATGAGAGAATTGCACCACAACCCATCCACCATATTGCACTATGTGCTCATTTGCAAGGGACCATCTTCAGAGACTAACAACTTAACAACACTTCCTTCGTCTTTGTTTTCTCCTTTGAAGGAGTTCCAAGATGTCTTCCCCGACGAGCTTCCTCATGGACTACCACCGCTTCGAGGGATTGAGCACCGCATCGACCTCATACCCGGCGCTCCTCTACCAAACCGCGCCGCCTACCGCACCAACCCAGAAGACACAAAGGAGATCCAACGCCAAATACAAGACCTCCTCGAAAAAGGGTATGTTCGTGAAAGCTTAAGCCCTTGTGCGGTTCCCGTGATTCTTGTTCCTAAACCGGATGAGACGCAACGAATGTGTATGGATTGTCACCCCATCAATGCCATTACCGTTCGATACCGCCATCCCATTCCGCGTTTAGATGACATGCTTGATGAATTGAGTGGTGCCACGATTTTCTCTAAGATTGATTTGCGTAGTGGCTACCACCAAATTCGCATGGCAATAGGCGATGAATGGAAGACGACATTCAAGACCAAACTTGGTCTCCATGAATGGCTTGTCATGCCATTTGGTCTTTCAAATGCTCCATCTACTTTCATGCGTCTCATGAATCACATCTTGCGACCTCTCATTGGCAAGAGTGTGGTTGTCTATTTCGATGATATTCTCATTTATAGCAAAAATCTCGAGGACCATGTGCAACATGTGAGAGAAGTCTTATGCATCTTGCGTCATGAGAAGCTTTATGCAAACCTTCCCAAGTGCACCTTTGCTCAAAACAAGTTGGTTTTTCTTGGATTTGTGGTTTCCGCTAATGGTATTGAAGTTGATTCTTCCAAGGTTGAGGCCATCCACAATTGGCCCACTCCTACCAATGTTGGTCAAGTTCGAAGTTTTCATGGACTTGCCGGTTTCTACCGCCGCTTTGTGAAAGATTTTAGCGTGCCCTTTGAATGAACTCACCAAAAAGAATGTTCTGTTTGTGTGGGGCAAGGCACAACAAAATCTTTTGATGAGTTGAAAAAGAGACTTACCGAGGCACCACTTCTTGTTCTTCCAAACTTTTCCAAAACTTTTGAGATTGAGTGCGATGCGAGTGGACTCGGTATTGGCGGAGTTCTTATGCAAGATGGAAAACCCGTGGCATACTATAGCGAGAAGTTGGATGGCGCACGCCTCAACTATCCTATATATGACAAGGAACTTTATGCTTTGGTTCGTGTTCTTGAAGTTTGGCAACACTATCTTTGGCCAAAAGAGTTTGTCATTCACTCCGACCATGAGTCTTTGAAATATTTGAAAAGTCAACACAATTTGAACAAACGTCATGCAAAATGGGTTGAGTTCATTGAGTCCTTTCCATATGTAATCAAATACAAGAAGGGCAAGGACAATGTAGTTGCGGATGCTCTTTCCCGCAAGCTCACCCTTTTACTCACTCGTTTGGATGTCCATGTTTTGGGTCTTGATGAAATCAAAGATTTATATGCCTCCGATACTTTCTTTGGCCCAATCTTTGCAAAGTGTTCCAGTGAGAAGGGCATCGATGATTTCTATTTGCACCAAGGATTCTTGTTCAAGGGCAACAAACTTTGTATTCCCATGTCTTCGCTTCGCCTTTTGCTCTTACAAGAATCGCATGGTGGTGGTCTTATGGGACACTTTGGACGAGAGAAGACATATGCCATGCTCTCCACTCACTATTATTGGCCAAGAATGTACCGCGACGTGGAGCGCCTTTGCCGACGGTGCACAACATGCTTACAAGCTAAGTCAACTTCCAGCCCCTATGGTCTTTATACACCATTGCCTATTCCTCATGCTCCTTGGTCCGATATAAGTATGGATTTTGTGATAGGATTGCCTAGAACCAAATATGGTCATGATTCAATTTTTGTCGTGGTTGATCGATTCTCTAAAATGGCTCATTTCATACCATGCTCCCGAACGGATGATGCTTGACACATTGCTTCCTTGTTTTTTAGGGAAATTGTGAGACTCCACGGTGTACCAAGAAGCATTGTGTCGGATCGAGATGTCAAGTTCATGAGTTACCTTTGGAAGACACTAATGGCCAAGTTCAACGTCAAGCTTTTGTTCTCGTCATCCTCACACCCACAAACCGATGGGCAAACCGAAGTGGTGAATCGAAGCCTCTCCACACTTCTTCGCATCCTTGTCAAGAAGAATTTGAAGTCATGGGAAGATTGCATTCCGCATGCGGAGTTTGCCTACAACCGTGCCAAGCATTCTACAACAATGAGAAGCCCATTCATGGTTGTCTACGGGTTTGAACCACCTACGGCGATTGACCTCCTTCCTCTTCCACTACACGAGCAAGTAAACATGAACATCCACAAGCGAGCACAATACATGAAGAAGCTACATGAAGATACAAGGGCAACAATCGAGCAACAAGTTCTTCGCCAAGCAACACGCCTCAACATGATGAAAAAGGCACGGATCTTCAATGAAGGCGACCTAGTGTGGATACATCTTCGCAAGGACCGTTTCCCTCAAGAAAGAAACTCCAAGCTCAAGCCCCGAGGCGATGGTCCCTTCAAGGTCCTCAAGCGCATCAACGACAACGCTTACGTCATCGACATACCAACATCCAAGTACTTGGTGAGCAACACATTCAATGTGTCCGACATCTCACCCTATCATGGCGATGAGAAGAACATCGAGTCGAGGACGACTCTTTCCCAAGGGAGGGAGATGATACGGGGTAGCCTTCGGACACCACCGCCTCAAGACCGACAAGCCCTCCTCGTGGTCCAATGACACGAGCTCGAGCCCAAGCCCTACACCAAGAGGTGAATTCGCTCCTCTCCACGTATGCTTTTGATACCCCTTTGGATGGCTTGCTACTTCATGCCAATACCCTATGTTCAATCAGGTACATCGACCAAGACGCAAGCCATGGAGACCAAGCCAATGGAGAGAGAGCTGGAAATGATGAAGATGGAGCTACAGCGCCCAGGCCGGAACCTCCGCCCCCCCAGGACCGGAACTTCCGGCCAAATGCCATCAAGATGCCTTCCAGCGCACAGGAAAAAGGCTCCAGCCGGAACTTCCGCCCCAGAGGACTGGAACTTCCGCCCACCGGAACTTCCGCCCAAGTTCCGAAAGTCCGCGAAAACCATACTGGATGCTACTGCGGGACAATGGCGGAATTCCGGAACAAGGCCGGAACTTGGCCGGAACTTCCGCCCCGACCGGAACTTCCGCCCCTCCAGACCGGAACTTTCGCCCCTGACCGGAACTTTCGCCCAAGATGACCAGAACTTCCGCCCCATCGTACTTCAGCACAGCAGCACTTTTCAGCGTGTAACTTACCTCTTTGCCCCCACCTATAAATAGCCTTGTTGGCTCAGATCTGAGATTAGACTTGATGTGAAATTAAACCTGAGCTTAGCTCACCCTTGTGGGAACCCTACCTAGATCTTTGATCTTGTACCCACCCGGGCTCCTTATCGACTCGTGAAGATCTCTTTGGTGACTTCTACCGTTTGTTTGATCTTTTGCTTGCACTTCTACCTATTTGGTCTTTTGCTTGCACTTCTATCAACCTTCCGGTCTTTTCACCCTTCTAGATCTTGCGAGCTTCGATTTGTCGATCTCTTTGCGGGACTTCTACCGGAAGGTCTTTTCTCGCAACCTCTATCGAGTTGGTGGTTCGGGCCAACGAGGGAAAACCGATTTGTGTGCGTGTGTTGTATCCCCACGATTCCCCTACGTGTTCTTCGTGTTCATCGCGTTCATCCACCTCCCCCACGAGTTCCACCCAAATCCGTGAAGATCGGGCACATCCTTGGGCTTAGCCCTTATCATTAACTTAGCATACCATTGCTGGATATTAACAATAGACCGGTGGTAACTTCCGAAGTTAGATCGCTGAAAAACTGATGACAGTCACAACACCAAGCATCTGACCACATAACCATGGTAAAAACATCATCCCCACATTGGTGCGCATCCGCAACGAATTGAGGAGAAAAACAAGGAATAGGAGAACCATTCCTCATGTGCATATTATCAACCAGCATCACCATGCTCTCAATCAGATACTTGCGCCTCAGCCGTCATCACTTGGCATGGAATCCTTAATTTTTTTTGACAAGCAGGCCATCTTCAGAACGGTGAGCAGATTGCCCTTCTCTTGGCTTGATTTCCAGTTGCAGCAGCACACACGCCAGCGGCCGCTGCATGAAGGCGAGAAACTTGTTCATCATTGGTTTGCTGGGCATGTTGAGGAAGAAGATGAGGCTCGAGCCTACCGGCATGAACACCATGTCCTGCCCACTGCCAAGGGTGATGAGGACATCTCTATCGTTGATACAACTGTTGCACCTGCAGCAATACATACTCATGCACCACCACCATTACATGGACCTCTCACAAGAGCTCGTGAACGCCAACTTTTGGACACCTCCTCCTCAAGACCGACAAGCCCTCCTCGTGGCCCAATGACACGAGCTCGGGCCAAAGCCATACACCAAGAGGTGAATTCGCTCCTTTCCACGTATACATTTGACACGTCCTTGGATGCCATACTTCTTCATGCAAATACTGATGCAGCCCCGCCTAACGACGACGCTACACCATGGCCAAGGAGTCTACCAAGTGGACCGACAACCCGAACCCAAGCCATACACGTCAAGGTGAACTCTATCCTCTCTACCCTCGATCTCGGTACCCACTTGAATGGTATACTACCTCATGCCAATGTGTTGTGTGTCATTAGGTACGAATGTCGACAAGGAAGGATAGAGGAACCATTCATCATGTTCAAGGAAGAAGAAGAAGAATTGAGAACAGAAGAAGAAAGGAGAAAAGAAGAAGAAGAAGAAGAAGAAGAAGAAGAAGAAGAAGAAGGGAGGAAGAGTGAAGGAGAGAGGAGGCCGGCAACAGCAAGTGCTGCGCGCGGGAAGGGAGGACCGGCCCCTCCTGGCCGATTGACATAGGCATCCCAAATGGGCCTGCCGAAGATAGTACCCGGGGTTTACTGAAGGGCCATTACCCGAAGAATAAGAAGATTCGGGAGCCCAAGATATTATTAAGGAATGACTAGAGTTGTAATAGGAAGTGTTATTGGTAATCTTACGGGAAGAGTTAGAAACCTCCCCGGACTCTGTAACTTGTACGGCACGAATCCCTCGGCTCCGCCTCCTATATAAGGGGGAGTCGAGGGACTCAGAAATCATCGAATCATTGTTCTCAAACCCTAGTTTTATAATCGTCGAGTACTTTTCGGCTGAAACCTTCGAGATCTACTTGCCCTCTACTTCCAACTAAACCCTAGTCCACAATCCGTAGGCATTGACAAGTTAATACCTTGTCAATTGGCGCCGTCTGTGGGAACTAGAGGCGTCAAGGATCTGGTCTCGATGGCACGTTCAAGATCATCGACTTCATCAACCGGAAAATCATCGACTTCATCAATCGCAAGCAACGCAATGGATCGAGGTAAACAGATCGCTACTGGTTCTGTTGATTTTGTTCCTCACCCACCCTCCCGTTTGGATGCATATGCGTATCTGGCGGAGCCTATGGAGATGACGTTCGGAAGGTTTCACTTTCGCGTCGAGAAAGAAGGATCGTATCGTGTCAAAATTCCGATTTCGTCGGGATCGTCGGCGGTCGATTCCGATTTTTCAAGCTATACATCGTCAACAGAATCAGGAGAAGAAGAAATTTCATCATCACGCTACATCAGCACCAGGGCAAGAGAAAAACTCGCCAAGATCTTCAGCGACATGTCGTTTGAGTCATCTGCGGACTCATATATAAGCGATGGCTCAAGCAGTGTCGACAGTTACGACTTCATCGACAAATCTACTACAGTGGGCAAGGTCTTCACCAATCTCAACGATGGTGTCACCAAACCCAACATAGATCTGAATACAAAATATCATCAGATTTATGTCATTGGAGAGCCAAGCCAGGACCAAGAAGAAACATCTGAGGCTTTCGACGATCTGGGAAATCCATACGTCGATCCTCCGACCGCGGCGAGGCCTGGGCAATAAATACGTCGGGCCACAGCCGCGACACAGAGTTCGACTCCCGCAAGCAGCATGGGATAGAGCCGCGAGAGCTATGGACGGCTCAGAACCAATGGCCACCACAGCCACGCCAGAGGAATTACAAGCATATCAATATAGGCTCGCACGAGCTGCAAGGGAATTGGAAAAACAGACAGCTGAGTTAAACAGAAGAAAGGAGGCAGCTTCTGCATCCAGCAGGAGAAGGGCAGAGCTGAGTCGACAATCTAGAACTTCGGGTGATAGCCACAGGGAGGCTCGGAACAGAGCAAGATCAAGGTTACAACACATACCCGAAGCAGAAAGAGAGCACCTGGTCCAAAACCTCGACATGTCCTTTATGTCGATAGACACAAGAGGAAACATCATCCCTAAGACACCAGAGGCTGGGTATATGGCGACACATGCTTTTATCCTCGCATCTAAACCACCTCCAGGAGATCCAAGGGAAACACTGTACAACATGGCGATAGCAGGAGTTGGAGCCATGGGGACGGCGTTTGTATCAACACCTCCCGAAGGAACAGCAAGGCAAAATAGTCCACGACCTGCGGCAGCAGCAGCAGCAGCTCCTGAAGGACCAAGTGGAGCAAGAGATACGGCAGCACAAGCAAGGGTCGACAGAGCGCGACAAAGCAGAAGAGAACATCGGCAGTCCCCAGAGTTAAACGACGAGGATATGTGTGGTTTGCCGTGCTTCACGAGGAGAGTGCGGAAAACTCGAGTACCTTCGGGATTCAAGTTGCCTGATAATTTCAAAAAATTCGACGGCCTTCAAGATCCAGAAGATTGGCTAGTTGATTATCTCGAGACGGTGAAACTCACAGGAGGAACCAGAGCAACAGCTATGCAAAGCATCCAGGTGCATTTGAGTGGAGCCGCACGGTCTTGGATAAAGAAACTCCCTCCAGGATCTATCGACAGTTGGGAAAGCTTCGAGGACGTGTTCGTCAAGAACTTCAGGTCCACGTGCAAAAAACCTGCGTCATTAGAGGAGTTGAGAGCATGTCGACAAAAGCCAGACGAGCCAATGAGAAAATATATCCAAAGGTGGAACATCATCAAAAACTCGGCAGAAAATATATCTGACGAGAGAGCGATAGATGCGTTTGTCGCAGGAATCAGGCGTGGAGATTTTGTCGAGGACTTGGGGAGGACCAACCCAAAGACAGTATCCGCGTTAATGGAAATAGCAAACAGATGGGCAGATGGAGAAGATGCTGTCCACAACAAACGGCACAGGTCGCCAGAGGAGGATCGTGGTCGAAATTATCAACCGAGGCGACGATTTCCTCGGCAGTACCCAAGCTATGATGCTCCAGGACAAATTTCGGCAGGCTTTCGGGCAAACACAGGAGGAAACAACAGAGATGATTATCAGAGAAGCAATGAGCAGCGAGGCGATAATAGAGATGATTCTCGAAACAACAGGCAAAATAGTGGGCCTAGGCTCCCGAGGCCTTTCGTGTCTCCTGAAGAGATGATGAATGGGCCGTGCCAGATGCGCTTTTTCCTCGACAGCAACGGAAAAAGACAACAGACATCCGCAAAAGACTGTCGCAATTTTCAGGCAATGTTAAGGTGGGCAGAGCATGCTAATGCTCGGGCAGCACAGAGAAATCCTCGAGAACCCAGGAGTGAGATTCACTTGCCACCTCCTCCCGCGATTACGGAAGACAATCGACATCAGCTCAGAATAGCGGCAGCACCTCCACCACCACCTTACATTGATCCTAACTCCAACAGAGCGGTGTCGATGATTCAGAAGGGAAGGCCATCCAATAGGGCTCAGAAAGTAATCTCGCGACAGGTGTTCATGGCAGAAAAAATGCCCCCACCAACAGTCGAGTATCTTAATTGGTCAGGGCAAGATATTGGTTTCACCATAGCAGATCATCCGCAGCAAGTTCCTCGACCAGGGCAGTCAGCACTTATCCTACCAGCAGTCATTGCGGGATTTGACGTCTCTCGAGTATTCATAGATGGAGGCAGCAGCCTAAACCTGATGTATGCAGATACATTGAGAAAGATGAACATATCCCTAGCAAACTTGAAGCCAACAGACACAAGGTTCCATGGTATCACACCGGAGAAACCAAGTTATCCATTGGGGAAGATTAATCTCGACGTTCAGTTTGGAACCCGAGAGAATTATAGAATCGAGAAGCTGGAGTTTGAAGTTGTGGATTTTCCGTCGCAGTATCACGCTCTGTTGGGACGACCAGCATATGCTAGATTTATGGCGGTACCACATTATACATACCTGTTGTGGAGGATGCCTGGACCTAAGGGACCAATCACAGTCAAAGGAAGCTTCGCCTTAGCCGATAAGTGCGATAAGGATTTTCATCGGATATCAGAAACTTTCGGGATGCAAGCTGAGTACTTGGCGTCAAGGAGTATGACTGACTACGACGTGCTGCCAGACGTCGGAAGGCCAAATAAAGAATCAACTTTCAATACCGAGAAAAATTCTAAGGAGGTACAGATTCACCCGACAGACCCGAAAAAGACGACATCCATCGCAAACGACATGGACCTCGCATAGGAAAGCGCGCTCGTCGAGTTCCTCCGTGAGAACTGGAAAATCTTCGCATGGTGTCCAGCTGACATGCCAGGAGTACCCAGGGAACTTGCCGAGCACCACCTAAATTTGGATCCACTAGCGAGACCAATCAAACAACCTTTGCGGCGTTTTTCGGAACCAAACCGCAAGGCTATGCTGTCAGAAATAGATCGACTACGAGAAGCTGGTTTTATAAAGGAGCTGCATACAGAGGCCACATGGGTAGCAAATCCTGTGTTGGTGCTGAAGAAAAACACTAAGGTCCTTCGCATGTGCGTCGACTTTACGTGCCTCAATAAACATTGTCCAAAGGATCACTTTCCCCTCCTGAGGATCGATCAAATTATCGACTCCACGGCTGGATGTGAACGTCTTTCCTTCCTGGACGCATACTCTGGTTATAACCAGATCAGATTGAAAGAAGAAGATGAAGTAAAGACAGCGTTCATCACACCTTATGGCGTGTTTTGCTACAGAACAATGCCCTTTGGTCTGAAAAACGCGGGAGCAACATATCAGAGGATGATGCAGAAGTGTTTGGCGACATAGATTGGGAAAAACGTGCAAGTGTACATCGACGATGTCGTCATAACGTCAAAAAAGGGGGCGACGCTGATTGAGGATCTCAAGGAAACCTTTGACAACCTCGACAAATTCTGCCTCAAGCTGAACCCGACGAAGTGCTCTTTTGGCGTCCCAGCAGGAGAACTTCTAGGGTTCCTAGTTTCAGCAAGAGGGATTGAAGCAAATCCCGACAAAATACAAGCTATCGTAACAATGAGGAAGCCAACAAAGTTGAAAGAAATACAGCAGCTAACTGGGCGAGTCGCAGCATTGAGCAGATTCGTCGCCAGGCTGGGAGAAAAAGCGTTACCATTTTACGCTCTGATAAAGCAAGGAGAGAAATTCCAGTGGAACGAAGAGGCCGACAGAGCTTTCGAGGATCTTGATGCGGCCTAAGGCTACGTGGGTTGCCCGATCTCACGAATTGACCGAGGGAAAGGCGGGGGAGAGGAAGAACACGAAGAACACGGCGATGAACACGATGAACACACGCAAACACACACCAACCCGATACAATTCCGGTTTACTCCCGATAGCCCGAACCACTATCCCGATAGAATCTCTCAAGGGAGAGACACGCGGTAGAATCCCCGAGAGGAAGATCGGTATACGATCGGTGGAATCACACGAGTGAGAGACCGGTGGTAGAATCACAAGTGTGAGAGACTAATCATATAAGGAGTGCCTTGTACAATAGATTCGGGTAAATCTAAGGAGGGGGTTTCCCTAATCCCAAAGGGATGGTGGAGGCATGAGCCTAATTCTCTCAAGTTCATTCCTAACCTAATGAAGGGGGAGGTGGGAGCCTATATATAGGGAGCCACTAAGGAGGGGTAGTTTAGGCATACAAGGGGGGTACATGGGACTTGGCCCGAATTGACTTGGACACATAGGGGGGCGGATTGTCCGGCCTTAGTGGGGCGGATAATCCGAGCAGTCGTGCTTCATGCGCCGTCTCTTCTTGGCGACCTCGGGCGCTCTTCTTCCTTCTTCTCTTCCATGCCTCCGTGACCTCGGCCTTGAGTGTGGTTCTTGTCGTTGAAGCACATGATGAAGCGAAGACCGTAGGTCGGGCTACATCAGATCTGAAGCGCACAATCTCGACACCACCAATCTTGGTGGCGCCAAAGGAAAAGGAACCTCTCCTGCTGTACATCGCAGCCACGCCCCAAGTGGTTAGCACGGTGCTAGTTGTTGAAAGAGAAGAAGAAGGAAAACTCCATGGAGTGCAAAGGCCGGTATATTTCATCAGTGAAGTTTTATCGCCTTCCAAACAGCGGTACCCGCAGTACTTAAACTAGCATATGGAGTAATTGCAACGGCAAGGAAGTTGCGCCACTATTTTTCGGCACACCCGATAATAGTAGTCAACGAAGCACCTCTTTCAAATATACTGAACAATCCAGAAGCTACAGGGCGTGTCTCCCTTTGGGGAATAGAACTTTCCCCTCGGGACATCACGTATGAAAAAAGAAAGGCAATCAAGTCGCAAGTTCTGCCAGATTTCATTGCAGAGTGGATGGAGTTGCAAAACACGGGACCACCAGATTTGTCGAGAACTTGGACAATGAACTTCGATGGATCCAAGAGAGTAGAAGGAGCTGGCGCAGGAGTCGTACTTATATCACCTGAAGGCGACAAGTTAAAATACATCCTCCGGATGACGTTCCCTAACGCATCCAACAATGAAGCAGAATATGAAGCCCTCATACACGGGATGAAGATGGCGAAAGCTTGCGGTGCAACTCGATTAAAAATCTTTGGCGACTCACAATTGGTGGCTCAGCAAGTTATGAACCAATGTGATGCAGTCAATGATAGTATGATGGCATACAAGGAGGTGTACAATGAGCTCGAGAAGCTGTTTGATGGATGCGAGGTAAATCACATCAGTAGATTGAGCAATGATGAAGCCGACGTTCTCGCAAACATCGGGTCGCAGTGCCTCCCAATCCCGCCAGGAGTATTTTGGGAAGAAATAGCGGAGAGATCCACGAAGCCGAAAAAGGTGCAGAAAAAAGCAAAGGAAGAAAAAACTTCGGCGCCCCTCAAAGAAACCACGGAGGACGAAGAGGACCAAGAGCTTGTGATGATGGTAGAAGTTCCTTGGATGCAAGCATATATATCATATATCCTCAGGAAAGAAATACCCGACGATCCAGTTGAGGCAAGGTGAGTTATTCGACGATCCAAAGCTTTCACAGTGATCAAAGGGGAGTTATACAAGCGAAGTATTTCGGGCGTCCTGCAAAGGTGTGTCACACCCGAAGAAGGAAGAATAATGCTGAAGGATGTACACGAAGGAATATGTGGCCACCACGCAAGTAGTCGAGCTATTGCAGCCAAGGTTTTTCGGGCAGGATTCTATTGGTTGACAGCAATCGAGGATGCCAAGGAAATAGTACGAACCTGCGACGCGTGTCAAAGATTTGCCGCAAAACCTCACTCTCCAGCGGCAGAATTAACACCAATACCATTGTCGTGGCCCTTTGCCCAATGGGGACTTGAAATGGTGGGCAAGTTGCACAAAGCTTTGCCAGGAGGATATGAGTACTTGCTGGTCGCTGTCGACAAGTTCACCAAGTGGGTAGAAGCGAAGCCAATAAATTCACCAGATGCAGCGTCGGCAATAAAGTTTGTGAAAGGCCTCGTTTTTCGGTTTGGAGTGCCTCATAGTATTGTTACAGATAATGGTTCAAACTTTACATCCAAGGAATTCAAGGAATACTGCGTAGAAGTAGGCATTAAATTGCACTTTGCGTCAGTTGGGCACCCGCAAACTAACGGACAAGTCGAGAAAGCCAATGGTATCATCTGCAACGGCCTCAAGAAGCGCCTGCTAGGACCGCTTGAAAAGGCTCGACATACTTGGCCAGAGGAATTGCCAAGTGTTTTGTGGAGCATTCGAACAACACCAAATACGGCGACACAAGAAACTCTGTTTTTTCTCGTCCACGGAGTCGAAGCAGTACTACCAATTGAAATAGAGCATGATTCTCCAAGAGTAATAGAGTATGACGAAGAAACATCACAAAAAGCTCGGGAGGATGATATGGACGCACTCGACGAAGCTCGAGATGAAGTACTTTCACGAGTCACCAAATACCAGCAAGACCTCAAAAACTACCACAGTCGACGGTTAAGGCCAAGATCTTTTCAGGTCGGGGATTTGGTCTTGCGGTTAAATCAAAAAAGTACTGAGAATCTCGAATCACCATGGTTGGGGCCTTACGTTGTCACGAAAGTCATCGACGGAGGCGCATACAGGATCAAGGACAAGAAGACAGGGGCTCCCGAGAAAAACCCCTGGAACGTAGCGCAGCTCAGGCGGTTCTACGCTTAGAGTTGAAATATATAGTCCTCCTCTGTAAAAATACAATGTACTGAAACGCCCGCGAGTTTTCAGACGCACTCTTTTCCTTTTCGGGGCACCGAGTGGGGCCGGAAAGGTTTTTAATGAGGCGGGCTCGCGGTGCTGCAATATAATAAAGATAGTGGAGATATACTTCTTATTCTTCGACACGCTCGGGGGCTCAACGCCTTCAAGTATCAAAATACGTACAATATAGACAAACTAGACTTACCGAAATATTTCGCCTTGGTATACTAACACCTCGCCAAATATAAACATCGGAAGCTAACAATTATAAAGATAGTGTACGCGTCAGAATCTTATTGCTTTGGTACAAGAACCTCGCAACAAAAAATATAGAACTTCGACACTAAGATACTCGGGGGCTTGCAACTCATCAATGGAAAAAATAAAGACATTTTCTTACGACAAGAGGAAAAATCTTCGAGATGGCAAAAACAGTACAAACTCTAGCCAGAAGGCTCGGGGGCTCCAACAATATAGAGCACTTTGCAATATACAACAAATCTCTTTGGAAATAAAAAAGAAATCAAAAAGGATACAGACACAATGTTTTGCAATATAGTACAAATCAGTCAAAGCCTAAAATACTATCTATGGACAAGCCTCTGGTTGTCTTGTGTTCAGCATAGGACCCCTTGACGAAGAATTCTGAGTCCATCCGAAGAAGCTCATCTATCATCGACTCGGCCACAGGAGTTACCATCTCATTGATTGTGTCAATATCATTTTTTCGTCGCGACTTTTTGGCCAGGCAATCAGCAACAATCTTCGTCAGGTCTAACTTTGGATGGCAAATATTTATCATAATCATGGCGAACCTTGCTCCAACAGTCAATTGAGCCCGCACAAAATTATGAATGCGGGGAGCATCTCTAAATATCTCCAGCAATTCAGGAAGAGTTTTGGGAACCTCATTTCGAGGAAACAAAGTCTTGTAAACAAGGGTTAACGTTGTCGTGCAAAAACTGAGAAATTCGCGCACCTGGCAAGCACGATCTTGGAACCTGACAATTTGTTGGGTCCGTTCAGGAGTGGCCCAGAACAGACAGCCATGGTTAAGGGAAAGATTGACGAGAAGATTCGTTCTCTCGTTCACTCTTTGGTCTTCGGCGGCAGCATCAAGAACGGAGCCTATTAAGAGACAAGGCAGGAAATTTAAGGGGAGGCGCAGTAAAACAAAAAAAGAGGCAAAATGAGGTTGGAAAAACGTACCTAGCATATCTGTGCTAGCTTCAGACATTAGCTCGAGCATGCTATTTTCTCGAGTAGTGGCTGCCTTAGCTTCCAACACAGCAGCATCCTTGGCAGCCATAGCTTCTTTGGCTTGTTGGAGAGCAAGTTTTTCTTTTTCAGATGCTTTTCGAGATTGTTCCATCATTGCCAGAGTTTGTTTTTTCATGGATTGAAGTTATTGTCGAAGTTCTTGCAAATCTTCCGACAAATGTTTGCTTGAAGAACCTTCGAGGGGATTATCATCGACTAGCATTTTCTTCGAGAAGGAAGAAGCAGGTGAAGCATCGGCAGAGCAAGGGTTGGTTGAATAGTTATCAAATATTAACTGGAAAAGAAAGTCCCAGGATCAATGATAGTGCCAAGAGGAATTTCATTGATTTTTAGAAAATTTACATGGACATTACAAAAGAAGTTCTCCAAAGGGACTAACAGGATAATTGTCGCCAAGGCTAAAATGGCGACAACAGCAAAAGAAATAGGGAAAGCAAAGGAAAGAAAAAGCAAAGGCATTCAACTAGACCTCCGGCCTTGATGAGCTAGGAGTTGCAGCTGGCTTGATCCCGAGATAGGCCAGGATTTTCTTCGTGTTGGGCTTGGCTGCCTTGATCAAAGACCGCCATTTTGTTTGCTCTATCTGCTCGGTGTCGCCAACCTTCATCCAGTCAACAGTTTGTTGGCTGTCAGCAACCAAGGCAACAGTGTTCTCGACAGCAACCTTCATGTTCTCCTGGCGCATCTTCAGTCCAAGATCCTCCGGTGGATTGAAGTCCTTGGCAAGGGCAAGGAAAGTCTTAGGCTCCTCCTTCTTCGGGAAGAAGTAGGGGAACAACTTCGACAATCCTGCGTCAGCATTCACCACGCCTTCACGAATTTCTTGGCCATGAAACTCCAGATAAGAAAGTGCGTCAAGCAGAGGATCATCGGTGGGATTCTCAAGATCAAACTCTTGGCTTGTTTGACCTGCCATAGAAAATGTATGTTAGTCGACAGCAAGTAAAAACAAAAAAAGCAAGTCCTAAGAAAAATAGAAGGGATCAACAAAGTTACCGAGGAAGCGTCGATTTTGCGTGTTCAAGCGCTTGAGGATTCCCTTTTCACGAGTAGCCTGTGCGGCCTTGTGCTCGTTTAAAGCAGTTTCAACATCCTCAAGTTTGTTTTGCAGTTCTTCGACACTAGCAGCTTTTGCCTTGGCCTCATCAGCCTCTGCTTTGGCTTGGCTAGCATCAAGTTCGGCTTTCTTGCGAGCCGCTTCACTTTGCTCCAGTTTCTGAGCAAGAGTGTCGGCAAGCTTGTTGGCCTTTGCAAGTTTCTCTGACAAAATAGAAAAGAATAGTCAAGATTGCGACAAAAATAGGAGCAAGAAGTTAAAAACAATGGCAGCAAAAAAAGTTGTTACCTTCAGTCCTGCTGGCATATTCACGGTACCCAATGAATTGGGATCCGATGCGAACAAGCTCTTTGATCATGGGCTGACAAAGAAAAACAAAGGTAGAAAACATCGGTATGAGAAAAATATGAGGGCATAAAGAAGCAAACAGAGGAAATATAGAAACTGGCAAGAAAATTAGAAACTTACATCATCTAAGAGCGGATTAGAAGAGCTACCCAAATGAGGGGTAGGCTCCACGACCATTTCAACCCTTGTCATTTTCGGTGAAGGAGCAAGAGGGCTTGAAGGAGGAGTGGTGGTGGCGACGTTTTGTCGAGGAGGCGAGGATTCTTCTCCCTCGACTGGCGTCTCCGAAACAACCAAAGTATGTGACGTGCTCGTCCGAGGAGCCACGTCAACAGTTGGTACTTCTTCCTCGTCATCACTGTGATTAAAGATTGACATCACAAAAAGCAAGATAAGGCAAAAAACTTCGAGTGCAGAAGTAAGGGGAAATCAAAGTAACTTACGAGCTGACGAGGGATTCGAGATATGGATCATAAATTGCCTTCTGGCGTGAAGGCTCAACTTCTTCGGCTTTGGAGGTGCCGGAATCTTCGACATCATTCCTCTTCCTTTTGTTCTTTGGAGAAACAGCAGGAGGAGGAGACAGTGCCGACGCAGTACCTTCGGAGGCAGCATCTTTTTCAGAAGATCCCGCGGATTTTAGAGAATCCACGGGTTCATTCACAAAAGAGGGAGCCTCTTGGTTGTCATCAGTGACAATGGCCCTTTCTTCGACTTCTCCACCTTCAGGAAGAGGAGGAAGCGAGACAAGGTCTGGATGGTTCTGTACAAAATAAAAATAAAACAGGGGAAGATATCAGAAGAGGAGTTACAATAAAGATAGCAAAGCAATAATAAGACAATTGACAAAAATTACCTTGGGAAGTGGATTGGCGGCGCTAAATGGTTTTATACGACAAGAGGAAGGGACAGGATCCTTTTTGCTGAGAGACGAGATTTTTCGGACAAGTTTCTCTAAGTCCTTGACCTCCAAATCCACCGACAGCCGATCTGCGTCCTTGTCGCCAACATATTTCCGGAAAGGATATTTGCGAGCCTGAAGTGGCTGCACTCTAGTCCTAAGAAAGTATGCAGTGATTTGGATACCCGATAACTCTTTGCCGCGAGTATTTTGCAACTCGTGGATGCGAGCCATCAAGGTTTCTGTCGATGCCTTTTCCTCTTCGGTGGCCTCCGCGTCCCAGGAGCGGCGGCGAAAGATTTTCTCGGCGCCATCAAAAGGAGGGATGTTGTCCTCCGCACATCCATGGTTCTCCTCCTGAATGTACAACCACTTCTTGCGCCACCCTTGAACTGAGTCAGGAAGCTTGACGTCGAAGTAGTCGACAGTGGGACAAACAGAAATTACAACGCCACCTATATTATAGGCGACATTGGGCGAGCCATTACGGCGGCAGAAGAAAATGCGCTTCCATAGCGCCCAGTTAGGCTGGACGCCAAGGAAGGCCTCGCAGAGAGTGATGAAAATGGAGATATGGAGGATTGAATTTGGCGTGAGGTGGTGGAGTTGCAGACCATAGATAAAAAGCAATCCGCGGAGAAAAGGATGAATGGGGGCGGAAAGACCGCGGATGAGGTGGTCGACAAAACTTACCCGGTACCCCATTGGAGGGGTTGGGTAGCTCTCCTCACTGGGGAAGCACAATGCCTTGGGTTTCTTGCTGATCCCCAGTTTCTTCAGCATGTTGATGTCCTGAGTGGAAATTTTCGATCTTTTCCACTCCGCCGTCCCCAGATCCACGGCGGCCATGGAGGATTCCGGGGTGCTGTGCCTTGTCAATCGACGCGGTGGCATCAACAATGGCGCAGGGTTTGCAGCTTGGAGACGAGGAGCTAAGGTGGCTGTGGGTCGCAGGAGGAAATTTGCAGATGAGAGCAGGAGGACGGCGCGAGTGGAAGTGCTCAAGGAGGAAGAAGATGATCTTATATAGGGGTGCGGTGAAACGACGAACCGTTGGATAAGGAAAATGTGTGGCAGATGGTGGCCACGTAGACACGAGGGTAAAAAAGTATTTTCACATCGGAGGAGTTACGGTGCGTGCGCCAGAAAAAGCAGAGGACGTGTGTCCCCCACTCGCACGACGTGTCAAATTAGTGGATCAATTGGGCCCGCAAGGCAGCGGGAGAAGACTTGTCGCAAATTTTTGACTGGCAATCGTGGCTATCGTCAGCAATAACGTCACCTTGGCAGAAGAAAAAATTCGACTCAACAGCTTCATAAAAGGCGACATGGGAAAGTAATCCTGAGCCTTTGATCAAATACAAGTTTTTGATCAAATGCTCGGGGGCTACTTTGGAAAAAAGAAAAAAGATTCAGAAGGACAAGATAGAAATGGCGTGAGCCTATGATCAAATACAAATATTTGTTCATAGCCTCGGGGGCTACTCCCATCGGGAGCGCTGTTCGCGCACCCGAGAAATTATAAAAACTCCGGGAGATAAAAGAAAATATAGCGGCTTAAAGCGTGGAGCCTACACCCAAGTACAAGTCCTTGGCTGTAGCCTCGGGGGCTACTCCCATCGGGAACGCTGCTCGCGTGCCCGATGAAATCATAAAAAAAAAGAAGAGAGAAAAAAAAAAGAAAAAAGAAAAATAAAAAGAGCAGAGCAAAAAAGTATATTTCGAGTTAAAAATAACTCTGCATATACTCCCATCGGGAGAGCAATATAAGTCATCTTTGACTCGATAAAATGTGCCATTCCAACAGCCGAAAAAGCACTCGACAATATATTCTCAGAACGCCAAAGTTGCGATCAATTTCTGAATGCCGCAAATTTGCGAAGGTAAGACCCCAGATCCGTTCAGCTGGGCGTGGCATCGCCGAAGACTGCGCTCTGCTACTTTTATCCGTATCAACAGATACGAAGAAAAATCCTAACGGACGCGTTAGGTACTCGATAAATTTTACTGGGACTCGATGTAATGGTAAGACCTTAAGCGGCACCTGTCGAAGTTTACACCAGTATCCCGAGATCATGTCCAGGGACGTGATCTTGAAGTAGGTTTTTGCGGATTGCCACTAGAGCAGTTAACTAGTACCTGATCCGTCAGATGAGCTAGCCCCAACTACTATTATCCCTGTACAATATAGAAGTTTATGAGAAGAAATATAGAGAAGTTGAAGCTGTCGAATAAAGATAAACAGTGGAGATTTTCCTTAACTCTACGATTTAAGCAAAATCTCGGGGGCTACTGACATAGGCATCCCAAATGGGCCTGCCGAAGATAGTACCCGGGGTTTACTGAAGGCCCATTACCCGAAGAATAAGAAGATTCGGGAGCCCAAGATATTATTAAGGAATGACTAGAGTTGTAATAGGAAGTGTTATTGGTAATCTTACGGGAAGAGTTAGAAACCTCCCCGGACTCTGTAACTTGTACGGCACGAATCCCTCGGCTCCGCCTCCTATATAAGGGGGAGTCGAGGGACTCAGAAATCATCGAATCATTGTTCTCAAACCCTAGTTTTATAATCGTCGAGTACTTTTCGGCTGAAACCTTCGAGATCTACTTGCCCTCTACTTCCAACTAAACCCTAGTCTACAATCCGTAGGCATTGACAAGTTAATACCTTGTCACCGATACTACCGGCCGGTGCACACAGCACCTAGGCGGCCACGGGAGGGGAGTGAGGACCGGTACCTCCAGGCCGGTACCTCCACAGGGCGCTTCCTGGAGGCTCCGGCCTGGGTACCGCTGAGGCGCCCCAAGCCCCTGGACACATGCGTGTTATTTCCGGTACCTCTGGTCAGTACCTCCGGCCGTGGTACCGTTGAGCACGCCCGCCTTGCAGTAACCTTTCGTCCAATTGAGG
Organism: Lolium perenne; assembly: GCF_019359855.2. Lineage (NCBI taxonomy): Eukaryota > Viridiplantae > Streptophyta > Magnoliopsida > Poales > Poaceae > Lolium > Lolium perenne. The sequence goes on from NC_067246.2 coordinate 162,124,149, forward strand.
CATCTCCCCGGTACCTCGAGCGGTACCTCGAGCGGTACCTCCGCTCGTCCCTTCGACCTCTCAGATCTGAGCCGTTGGTCTTCATCTATGTGGCTGCAACTTAATTAGCTTTTTACCCAAACTACCCTTGCCTTGAATCTAGCCTATATGTATCCCCGTACTCCCCATTTGTTAGAGTTAGACAAGATTTGGCTTAGACATGATTTGAGCTTTGTCTCCCTAGAACTATGTTCTTTGTATCCAAGGCACTCTTGTGAGATTTGGATTGTGTTGTGCGAGATTCTAGTGTTGCCCACTCTCTCTCTCACAGCTTGATTCAACTCCCATACCGGTCTCTCCCTCCGGAATTCTACCGCGTGTCTCTTCCGGGTTGAATCTATTGGCGTGGTTGATGAGGTCTAAGACCCCGATTGTGGCCCGATCTTGCGGTTGACCCGAAATCCAAAGAGGGAAGAGAGGGAGAGTGCGAAGAACACGATGAACACGAAGAACACGAGGAACTCACGCACGCACACCAACCCGATACAATCGATACTTACCCCCGTGGCTCGATGGACCACGCCAATAGAATCAACCCGGAAGAGACACGCGGTAGAATTCCGAGCGGAGAGATTGGTGAGGGAGATGAATCTAGGAGTGGGAGAGAGAGTGGGTGGCACTAGAATCTCACACACCAAATCCAATCATCCAACAAGGGTAGCCTTGATACAAAGGGGATGAAACCCTAGGGAGACAAAGCTCAAATCCATGTCTAAGCCTAAATCTTGTCTTAACCTAAATGAGGTGGGGAGAGAGGTATATATAGGCCCAGATCCGTCCAGGGGCATTACAGAAAGTATCCTAGTCCATAGATGACAAATAAACGGTCTGGATGAAGTCAACTCGGGTGGGACCGGCAGTGCCGGTCAGGATCCGGCGGCAGTGCCGGCCTGGGTCGTCGAGGCGCCATCAGTAGGTGGGACCGGCAGTGCCGGCGTCTGGGGGCCGGTAGTGCCGGGGTGAGCAGGCCGGCAGTGCCGGCATCCTGGGGCCGGCAAGGCCGGGTGTGCAGCAGCGATGCCGGCGTCCGAGGCCGATCTTAGGAGAGCGTCGATGCAGGCGGCTGGAGCCCTTCTCCTCCTTCTTCTTCTTCTTCTTCTTCTTCTTCTTCTTCTTCTTCTTCTTCTTCTTCTTCTTCTTCTTCTTCTTCTTCTTCTTCTTCTTCTTCTTTCCTTCTTCTTCTTCTCTCTTCCTTGCACCATGGGAGTTCCTTCTCTCTTGGTCCTTGTCGACGTCGGCACCTATAGACACCATGATAATGGGCATGAGGTAGCATACCATTCAAGTTGGTGTTGAGGTCGACCATAGAGAGGAAGGAGTTCAACTTTACATATTTGGCGGGGGTTTGTGTTGTTGGTCCACTTGGGGGACTCCTTGACCATGGTGTAGCGTCGACGATAGGCGGGGCTGCACTTGACGGTTTTGAAGTGGAGGTGTCCGAAGGCCACCCCGCATCATCTCCCCCCACTTGGGGAAGAGTCGTCCTCGACTCTTGTTCCTCCTCAACGATGATGTAGGCCATGACGGTTCTCCCATGTAGTAATGGGTGGACAAAGTCGCGGTCGAAGAAGAACTTGGGGAAAAACAACTTGCGAATGGAAAGCTTGTGGATGCCAATTTGGTGATCGGCGAACAAGAGGCTCTCAATCAAATACGAAGCATCAAGTCGTTTCTCCAAGAGGCATTTGGCAAAAATGGGAACCAAAAGAGTGTCGATGTATCCAAAATTTGGTGGGGCAAAAATTTGTGCATGTAAAACTTTTCTTTGTAAAGTGTCAAACATGTGTTGTGAAGTATTGTCCCACACAAATGGAACAATCAAAAGGCTAGTATCGGCGGCAAAATTTTGGGCAAAATTGTTATGTGCAATGGCAAAGCTATGGAGACTTCTAGCTTGGGAAAGTATGGTTGGCGTGAGCCGAGTATGAGTATCCTCAAGTGTCAAAGAATCCATTGCAATTGCCATAGGTGAAATGAGAAATCCAAAGAGGAGCAACTTTTTGTGTGACATGTGGCACAAGATGCATAAGGTGTCTCTCACATGTATGACATGGTCCTTGAGATTCTCGGAGTGTATGATGATATCATCAAGACATACAACAATCATTGTGCCAACAAGATGTGTCAAGATATGTTGCATAAGAGGCAAAAGAGGTGACGAGGAATTGGACCAAACAGAAAGCTCGACAAGACATGTCGGTAACACATGAGGGCGAAGGCTTTTGGGAACATACCCTTTGGTGTGAATCCCATGGGTTGGATCATGTATCCCGTCCTTGTTGGGGTAGCTCTCAATTGCGCGTTTCGTGAGCTCATGCTCCGTAGCGGTGGAAGTTGTCATTCGGGTACCTATACACACAAAAGAGAAAACAAAAAGCGTGTGTGCATGGTAGAGGAACACATCATCCATCATGATGTTCCATGTCTTGTGCACATCACCATTAGTGTAAATCAAGATAGTATGAAATGCATGGCGATGGTGCATATGGCAAGAAGGTGCATTCATGGCATGTGGTAACTTGGAATCATCAATAATAGAGAAGGCTATGGGGGCCATCTCATGGACAATGAAATAAGCATTTTTGCATACCAAGCATAAGAAAGAGCAATTGTTCACAATCTTGGATGCAAGGATCATGGAATAGTGTAAGCATTTTGGGCAAAGCATGCGGAAGCTAATGTCATCCTTGTCATTATCATTGCAAGCAATACATTGGAAAGAGCAATTGTTCGACATATTGCAAGCAATAGGAGAGAAGGTGAAACTCTCATAGCATGGCATGGTCATTGTATCACACTCAATCAATTCCACATGATCAACCATTATATCAAGCAAAGCATCGCATGGGAATATGAAAGAAACATGTGATGTAGCAATTGTATCCTCAAGATCATGCATGCACTCATAAGGCATCATGTCCACTAGTGGGATCATGGCATCATCAACACCTATGTTGTTACCTTTGTAGACCGACTCATTTGAGGTAGGTGTTGTGGAAGTAGGAGGAACCATGTGGTCGACATGTCCATCTTGAAGCAAGCATGGTGAGATATCATCATCTTCATGCACCATGTACATCGTCTCCATGAGCGGGAACTCGTCCTCCGCGGAACCTAGTGCAACATAAGAAGACACAAACGAGGGAGAGGTTAATGTGTTAGCAAATGCGATGTCCTCCATGGACCTATCATCTACCTCTCTCAACTCACTTGGTGTATCACTCATGTCATCCAAATGGAAGCACTCAAACTCACATATGGGGTGGGAGTCACTCAACTCACTATCACTCTCGCTCAAGTGGGCTAGGTGGCTCTCATGCTCACATGGGATTGGTACCAACTCATCAATCAAGCATATAGGAGTAGGCTCGACTTCCTCATCTCCATGCGCCTCCTTGGTTGAAGGGAGAATCCCATGCTCAACCATCTCAACTCCATGCGCCTCCATAGGTGAAGGGAGAATCCCATGCTCACCATGATCAACTCCATCGCCTCCCAAGTCATCCTCCATCGTGGGCGCCGTAGTGTCGTGGAGAGCTAGGCTCGGATCCACATCATCCTTGAGTTGACCTTGTTGATCTTCATCTTGAAGTGTGGGCGCTAAAGGCTTCTTGGGGACTTGTGCATTTAGCTCGTTGAAGTAGAGCGTCTTGGCGCTTGACGTTGTGCATTGCCATGCCACGTGACCATTGGCCTTACACACCTCACATAGGAGATTGGGACATTCCCGTGGAGGGTGGCCTTGTTGCTTGCACTTGTAGCATCGGAGTCCATAGGCATGTGACGAGGTAGGGGCCATTGTGGTGGTGGCACAAGAGGGAGAAGTCGCCTTATGAGGAAGGTCTTCTTGATGTGCCCTCTCCATCCTTGGAGTGTTAGACACCCTATGATGGTGTTTGTCGTCTTCACGTCGAGGCTCTCGTCGTCGTGCTTCATCACCATGTCTTGATGAGTGTCGTCGAAGATCCTTGGGGGATGTTGGTCGATGGCGATCATGAAG